>NC_064565.1:48611921-49274699 GCF_937001465.1 Orcinus orca
ACATTCTCAGGACAGATCACATCTTGGGTCACAAATCAAGCCTTGGTAAATTTAAGAAATTGAAATTGTATAAAGTATCTTTTCCTACCACAACTCTGTGAGACTAGATAGCAACTACAGGGGAAAAGCTGTAAAAATTACAAACACATGGAGGCTAAACAATACACTACTAAATAACCAAGAGGTCACTAAAGAAATCAAAGAGGAAATCAAAAAATACCTAGAAACAAAGGACAATGAAAACACGACAACCCAAAACCTATGGGATGCAGCAAGGGCAGTTCTAACAGGGAAGTTTATAGCAATACAATCCTACCTTAAGAAATAAGAAAAATCTCAAATAAACACCCTAACCTTACACCTAAAGCAATTAGAGAAAGAAGAACAAAAGACCCCCAAAATTTAGCAGAAGGAAAGAAATCACAAAGATCAGATCAGAAAGAAATGAAGGAAACACTAGCAAAGATCAATAAAACTAGAAGCTGGTTCTTTGAGAAGATAAACAAAATTGATAAACCATTAGCCAGACGCATCAAGAAAAAAAGGGAGAGGACTCAAATCAACAGTATTAGAAATGAAAAAGGGGAAGTAACAACTGACACTGCAGAAATACCAAGGATCATGATAGATTACTACAAGCAACTATGTGACAATGAAATTGACAACCTGGAAGAAATGGACAAATTCTTAGGAAAGCACAACCTTCCCAGACTGAGCCAGGAAGAAACTGAAAATATAAACAGACCCATCACAAGCACTGAAATTGAAACTGTGATTAAAAATCTTCCAACAAACAAAAGCCCAGTAGTAGATGGCTTCACAGGTGAATTCTGTCAAACATTTAGAGAAGAGCTAACACATATCCTTCTCAAACTCCTCCAAAATATAGCAGAGGGAGGAACACTCCCAAACTCATTCTACCATGAGAATGAGAGGCCACCATCACCCTGATACCAAAACCAGACAAAAATACTACAAAAACAGAAAATTACAGACCAGTATCACTGATGAATATAGATGCAAAAATCTTCAACAAAATACTAGCAAACAGAATCCAACAGCACATTAAAAGGATCATACACCATGATCAAGTGGGGTTTATCCCAGGAATGCAAGGATTCCTCAATATAAGCAAATCAATCAATGTGATACACCATATTAACAAATTGAAGAATAAAAACCATATGATCATCTCCATAGATGCAGGAAGAGCTTTTAACAGAATTCAACACCCATTTATGATAAAAACTCTCCAGAAAGTGGGCATAGAGGGAAGCTACCTCAATATAATAAAGGCCATATCTGACAAACCCACAGCAAACATCATTCTCAATGGTGAAAAACTGAAAGCATTTCCTCTAAGATCAGGTCCTCTAAGATCAGGAACAAGACAAGGATATCCACTCTCACCATTATTTTTTTTTTTTTTTTTTGCGGTACGCGGGCCTCTCACCGCTGCGGCCTCCCCAGCCACGGAGCACAGGCTCCGGACGCGCAGGCCCAGCGGCCACGGCCCACGGGCCCAGCCGCTCCGCGGCACGTGGGACCCTCCCAGACCGGGGCACGAACCCGCGTCCCCCGCATCGGCAGGCGGACTCCCAACCACTGCGCCACCAGGGAAGCCCCCACTCTCACCACTATTATTCAACATAGTTTTGGAAGTCCTAGCCACAGAGATCAGAGAAGAAAAAGAAATAAAAGGAATACAAATTGGAAAAGAAGAAGTAAAACTGTCACTGATTGCAGATGACATGATACTACATATACAGAGTCCTAAAGATGCCACCAGAAAACTACTAGAGCTAATCAATGAATTTGGTAAAGTTGCAGGATACAAAATTAATGCATTCCTATACACTAATGATGAAAAATTTGAAAGAGAAATTAAGGAAACACTCCCATTTACCACTGCAACAAAAAGAATAAAATACCTAGGAATAAACCGACCAAGGGAGACAAAAGAACTGTATGCAGAGAACTGTAAGCCACCGATGAAAGAAATTAAAGGTGTTACCAACAGATGGAGAGATATACCATGTTCTTGGATTGGAAGAACCAATATTGTGAAAATGACTATACTACACAAAGCAATCTACAGATGCAATGCAATCCCTATCAAATTACCAATGGCATTTTTTTACGGAACTAGAACAAAAAATCTTAAAATTTGTATGGAGACACAAAGGACCCCGAATAGCCACAGCAGTCTTGAGGGAAAAAGAACGGAGCTGGAGGAATCAGACTCCCTGACTTCAGACTATACAACAAAGCTACAGTAATGAAGACTATGTATGGTACTGGCACAAAAACAGAAATATAGATCAACGGAACAGGATAGAAAGCCCAGAGATAAACCCACACACATATAGTCAACTAATCTATGACAAAGGAGGCAAGGATAAATAATGGAGAAAAGACAGTCTCTTCAACAAGTGGTGCTGGTAAAACTGGACAGCTACATGTAAAAGAATGAAATTAGAACACTCCCTAACACGAAACACAAAAATAAACTCAAAATGGATTAGAGACCTAAATGTAAGACCGGACACTATAAAACTCTGAGAGGAAAACATAGGAAGAACACTCTTTGACATAAATCACAGCAAGATCTTTTTTGACCCACCTCCTAGACTAATGGAAATAAAACCAAAAATAAATGAATGGGACCTAATGAAACTTAAAAGTCTCTGCAAAGCAAAGGAAACGACAAACGAGATGAAAAGACAACCCTCAGAATGGGAGAAAATATTTGTAAATTAATCAATGGACAAAGGATTAATCTGCAAAATATATGAACAGCCCATGCAGCTCAATATCAAAAAAACAAACAACCCAATCCAAAAATGGGCAGAAGACCTAAATAGACATATCTCCAAAGAAGACATACAGATGGCCAAGAAGCACATGAAAAGCTGCTCAACATCACTAATTATTAGAGAAATGCAAATCAAAACTACAATGAGGTATCACCTTACACCAGTCAGCATGGCCATCATCAAAAAGTCTACAAACAACAAATGCTAAAGAGGGTGTGGAGAAAAGGGAACCTTGCACTGTTGCGGGGGAATGTAAATTGATACAGCCACTGTGGAGAACAGTATGGAGGTTCCTTAAAAAACTAAAAACAGAACTACCATATGACCCAGCAATCCCACTACTGGGCATACACCCTGAGAAAACCATAATTCAAAAGGACACATGTACCCCAATGTTCACTGCAGCACTATTTACAACAGCCAGGACACAAAAACAACCTAAATGTCCAAAGACAGATGAATGGGTAAAGAAGATGTGGTACATGTATACAATGGAATATTATTCAGCCATAAAAAGGAACGAAATTGGTCATTTGTAGAGATGTGGATGGATCTAGAGACTGTCATACAGAGTGAAGCCAGAAAGAGAAAAACAAATATCGTATATTAACGCATATATGTGGAATCTAGAAAAATGGTACAGATGAACCTATTTGTAGGGCAGCAATAGAGTCATAGGTACAGAGAACGGACATGTGAACACAGAGGGGGAACAGGAGGGTTGGATGAACTGGGAGATTAGGTTTGACATAAATACACTACCAGGTGTTAAACAGATAGCTAGTGGGAACCTGCTGTATAGCACAGGGAGCTCAGCTTGGTGCTTTGTGATGACCTAGGTGGATGGGATAGGGGGTGGGGAGGGGGAGGTCCAAGAGGGAAGAGATATATGTATACATATAGCTGACTCACTTCACTGTATAGCAGAAACTAACAGAATATTGTAAAGCAATTATACTCCAATTAAAAAACAAAAAGAATCACTAATTATTAGAGAAATGCAAATCAAAACTACAATGAGGTTATCACCTCACACCATTTAGAATGGGCATCATCAGAAAATCTACGAACACCAAATGCTTAAGAGGGTGTGGAGAAAAGGGAACCCTCTTGCACTGTTGGTGGGAATGTAAATTGATACAGCCACTGCGGAGAAGAGTATGGAGGTTCCTTAAAAAACTAAAAATAGAACTACTATATGACCCAGCAATCCCACTACTGGGCATATACCCAGAGAAAACCGTAATTCAAAAAGACACATGCACCCCAATGTTCACTGCAGCACTATTTACAATAGCCAGGTCATGGAAGCAACTTAAATGCCCATCAACAGACGAATTAAAGAAAATGTGGTACATATATACAATGGAATATTACTCGGCCATAAAAAGGAATGAAACTGGGTTATTTGTAGAGATGTGGATGGCTCTAGAGACAGTCATACAGGGTGAAGTCAGTCAGAAAGAGAAAAACAAATATAGTATATTAACGCATATATGTGGAACCTAGAAAAATGGTACAGATGAACTGGTTTGCAGGGCAGAAATTGAGACACAGATGTAGACAACAAACGTATGAATACCAAGGGGGGAAAGTGGTAGAGGGCGGGTGGTGGTGGGATGAATTGGGAGATTGGGATTGACATGTATACACTAATATGTATAAAATAGATAATAAGAACCTGCTGTATAAGAAAATAAATAAAATTCAAAAATTCAAAATAAAATACAAAAGAGAGAATAAGTCATAAAGTTTACAGTAAGAAGGTATTATGTGCATTTAATTGGAATCCCCCAATTAGAGAAAGAAAAGGACAGACGCAATATTGGAAGAGATAATAAATGAGAATTTCCCCCCAAACTGATGAAATATCATTCTACATCTTTAAGAAGTTCAGTAAATTCCAAGCAAACTAAATAAAAAGAAACCCAATACTAGATACATCAAAGTAAATGTGCAGAAAACTCAAAAATGTGTGAGAAGCCAGTGAAAAAAATATAAATTATATCCAAAAAAAGCAACAGTCAGAATAAAACTGACTTCTCTGTAGCAATACACAAAAATAATATGGCCTAAGTTGTATTTATTCCAACAAAAGATCAGTTAACATGTGTAAAGCAGGTTTATAAAAATCAGTATAATTTATGACACTTATAGAATAAAAAAGAAAAAGCATATGCTCATTTCAAAAGATGCATGAAAAAATCATTTCATAAACTATAACACCTATTCATGAAAAAAAATTCTTACAAACTATATAGAAGGAACAGAAGAGTTAATAAAGCTTATCTCCCAAAATCTACAGTGATCACACTTAATAATGAAAGCGTTCCCTTTGCAGTTAGGTCAGACAAGGTTGGCTATTTTCACTATTTCCATTATCCTGGTAGCCAGTTAGCCAGTTCAGTAAGGCACAGGAGATACCAAAGGTATAAGGATTAGAAAGGAAGAGACAAAAGCCATAATTAACATATGATATGATTTTATACATAAAAAATCCAAAATTAGAATCTTAACAGATAAATCCAGTCTTTCCATATATATTTCCCTATATTAGCCACATCTTTTATAATAGCAACAAAAAAATTAAGTGCCTAGAATAAATCTAATAAAAGATGAGGAGGACCTCCACAAGGATGACAAATAAACTGTCTTCTATTGAGAGACATTATATTGAGAGAAATCAAAAGACAAATAAATGGAAACATACACCATATTCATGGGTTGGAGACTCAACATCATAAAGATATCAATTCTCCCCCAAATTTATCAGACTCAATACAATCCCAGTCAAAATCTAAACAGGTTTGTGTGGGTAGAGGGAGGAACTGGAGACAATCTGACAAGCTAACTCTAAAATTTACATGGAAGTGTCAAAAGCCAGGAACAGCCAAATTATAAAGGCTCAGAAAGATATCAGAGCAAGGATAAACAGAAAAACAGAACAGAGTAACAGACTGAGAAAAGACCCACACATATATGATCAGTGATTTCTGACAAGGTGGCATATGAAAATGGTGAAGAAAAGATTATCTTTTCACCTTACAGTACTGAGACAACTGGATATCCATGTGGAAAGAAATGAAACTGGATTCCTATCACGTATTATATACATCAGATTTGTTCAACCACTAGGAAAACAAACGTAATGTTGAGTAAAGGAAGCCAGACACAAAATAATTCATAATGTATGATTTCTTTTAAATCAATTTAAAAGGAAAAAGCAATGTTGCATATGACCTGAGGTACTGTCACCAGAAAGGGGCACTTGGAAGGGGAGGACTTCTAGAGGAAAACCAGCAATGGTCTATTTCCTGACGTGAGCAGCGGTTACAAGTTTGCATCACAATGATTTATCAACCTATTCTCTTATGTTTTATGTACTTTTCTGTAAGTCTACTCTATTTCATACCAAAATGGTTTAAGGAAATTAAACTAAGTAACTTACCCTGAAACTAACATCTGCCCATCGTGAGAAAAAGCACAAGTCAGAACAGGAGCACAGTGCCCACTCAGTATACTTTTATATTTTAATTCAAAACCTGCAAACAACAAGGTGAGAAAAATTAGCAAGCTGACTGTGCTTAGAATTTATTTTTAAGTAAAAACTATTTCATTTATTTGTTCAATAAAATCTTTGAGTGCCTAAAAGACACAAAAATGAAAAAAAAATTGTCATGCAACTCAAGTGATTAAGTGGTTTCAAAAGTTCAGCAATGGGTAAAGAAAATGGTGGGGTTAGCAAAGGCTAGATGGGGGTTATAATCATCAAATTATTTTTAAATTAAAAAATTTTAAACTATTAAATATATAAAATTTTCAACTAATTGAAATTTTAAACTATACTTCAATCTTGGTATCTTAAAAAATACACACACACCAACTGCCCAAACGCCTAAAAGAATCAAATACCTGTAGTTTTAAATATCTGATATTATGAAAATATTTTCTGATTCCATAAATTAAAAATAATAGTAATGTAACATCTTATAATTCCGATATATCCTATAAAACTCCTACAAGTATGGTAACACTAAAATTCTTTTTATGCTTTCTATAATTACTGAAAAGGAATATCATAACTCTTTTAAAGGTAAGCTGAGGGAATTCAATGTATTTTAGTAACAACATATAAAAACAATCACTAAGAAGTTGGCCTGGCAAGACAAGGAAATAAGTGAAATCTGTAATTTTCTCGCACCTAATAAGAACTTTTTCGAAGTGTTAATGGCTCTTAAGATAGAAAGCATTTAACTAAACAAAAAGATCATCAGAGCAGGTAAAAGTTTCAACAAATAAAAAATATATATTTATTTCCCTTTATTATTAAGTATTTTATTTCTATCCAAAATAGAAAAAAATATGTTTTTATATGGGACAGCAGATATAGGCATTCAAGGCACTGATCAATACTTAGGCATATACAGATCAATAAGTAGGCACAATCAATCAAACAAAGCAAAAATGTTAAGTTGCAAACTAAATGAAGATTTAATAAACCTGCAACAGGATCCTAAGAATCTATTACATTCGCAAGTATAAGATCCATTTGTCTATCTATTCCTCTCTACAAATCAGCATTAAAATTAGGTGCAGGGGCTTCCCTGGTGGCACAGTGGTTGGGGGTCCGCCTGCTGATGCAGGGGACACGGTTTCGTGCCCCGGTCCGGGAAGATCCCACATGCCACGGAGCGGCTGGGCCCGTGAGCCATGGCCGCTGAGCCTGCGCATCCGGAGCCTGTGCTCCGCAGCGGGAGAGGCCACAGCAGTGAGAGGCCCGCCAAAAGGTGCAAATAATGCTAAATGCTTTATTGAAAGGCTTTAACTGCACATGTTTATATACTGTTATATATGTTTTTTAAAGAGCCAGTGTAAAAACACATTTTCCAGACAACGTATGAAAAGCTTTGCTTTCGAATTATTAAAGATATGTTGTATTTAGAACATCCACGTACATGACTATATTTATGGTTTCTTATAAGAATTTCACCTTGATAACAGAAGGAAGAGGGAGGATAGACCAGAGAAGTAATAGAACTCTTATCTTTACCAGCATGTCACCGAATACATTAAAAAATTACTGAATGTAACTTAACAGACAATAAAGTAAATTTCCACAAAAAGAAATGTATTTGTTACTTCGTAATAGCAGACCGTTCTCTATACACTAGCATAATGACAAAGATTCTCTCCCTGACCGAACTCTACCCAGGCTCTTCTGAGATGCCTCCTGGACTAGGCCTTGACCTTGGCCTACAAAGACTTTAACACAGTTTCTAAGAGTTCAAGGTTGCATCCCTAGGATGACCCTACCCCCCTTATAAAGTGCCTGCCTGGGAAAACTCAGGGCTGCCAAAAGAATTTACGTTTATTCCAGCCAACACCTGGAGATAGAGCTCCTGTCTCCCTGGCTCTGTGAGAGGGGAGGAGCCTAACTTCCATAAGTGCCAGTTACAAACTCACATGCGTTTCACATGGACAAATTCCTCACTTCTTGCTTTTTGTAATTTTTTCACTTCCTGGATGCTACGGAGCCCCCATTTACCCCTGCTTTATTCCCTCATTCTCCCTTTAAAATACAGTCACCTCTGTATAAACTGAAGTTAAGCTCAGTTCATGCTGGACACTTGCAATAGTATATTACTGATTAAAATCTATTGCAATAGTATATTAAAATCCTTCCTTACCGCTTTAACTAGTGTTCAGCTTTGTTCATCTCTGGCAATAATTTTATAAACAATGAAATATAACTCATGATTTAGCTAAAGCTTATTAGGTAACAAATAATAAAATAAGAATATTTTTGGGCATCTGAAGCAAGATGGCCAACTGACCATATAATTTCAGAGTTCCCATTAAAATGATAATGAAGGAATTAATAAAGATATAAATTCACATCAAATGAAGAGAAGGGGAAGGGGGGCATCAGGAAATGAGAAACTGAAACCAATTTTGGAAAGGCAGATGCAAATTAATTGACGAGATTATATATAGAGAACAGCTTGGGGTGTAAAATGAGGGGGCTACAGCAAAGAAGTAAGCTAATCTTCCCTAGAAAACCCCAAAAGACTTAGGACTATTAACAGAAAACCCCAAAAGACAACTATTAAAAGCCAAGGAAAAAGAAAGTCAGAGATACAGACCTGAAAACAGAAAAATTAACTTTAAGTCTGTTTATAAAACAATATCTACCTCCCATCCCTCCCTGACCCCACCCATAGTATGCTGCATGAAAGCTAGATGCTTCTCCCCAGGATGAAGGAAAACAATGACTGCCTGGGGAGCTCGATGGCAGCTCCAGGGCAACACAGACACCCACATTCTCTAAATCTCCAACCCTTCCGCAATAAGGGCCAATAGTCCACCTTCTTATCCTAAAGAGAAGCCAGCAAATACAAACAACCACCATGTGCACAGAGCTTTTAAACTTCTTCTTGTTGTTTAATTCTTGAAAGTAAATGGAATACTAAGGATCATCAGGCATTTGAAGAAGGTAATCATATGAAAGAGAAAGATCAGGGTAAACAAAAAAGGGCCCAAGAGCAAACAAAGTTCATTAGGAAACAGAAGGGAACTTAAAGCCAAAACAAAAAGCCTCTAATTGGTATCCTGAGAGTTTAGACAGGATCTTGCATTAAATGGAGGACACTAGGAAAAAGAAACAAAAAAGATAAGCATTTGGAAATTGAAAATATTATTGATGGCATTAAAAAATTCAAAAAGGTTAAAAGATAGAGCTAAGGAATTTTTTCCTAAGATCGAAAAAATGATAAAGAGATAAATGTGGGGGGAAAATAGACACAGTGAATCAAGTCAGGAGGTCCAACACTCAACTAATGGGAGTTATAAAAAGAGAAGTAGAGAAGAATTAGAATAAATGAATACTGTATACCAAAAATGAAAGACATAAGTTTCCTGACTGATGAGTCACCTGAAAGAATAGTACAATGCATGGGGGAAAGACCCACACATGCTCAAAAAACAATAACTACAATGAACAAATTTAAAATGTGGTGGTACATTTCTCCCAAGAAGATATACAGATTGCCAACAAATACATGAAAGGATGCTCAACATCACTAATCATTAGAGAAATGCAAATCAAAACTACAATGAGGTATCACCTCACACCGGTCAGAATGGCCATCATCAAAAAATCTACAAACAATAAATGCTAAAGAGGGTGTGGAGAAAAGGGAACCCTCTTGCACTGCTGGAGGGAATGTAAATTGATACAGCCACTATGGAGAACAGTAGGGAGGTTCCTTAAAAAACTAAAAAGAGAACTACCATATGACCCAGCAATCCCACTACTGGGCATATACCCTGAGAAAACCATAATTCAGAAAGAGTCATGTACCACAATGTTCACTGCAGCGCTATTTACAATAGGCAGGACATGGAAGCAACCTAGGTGCCCATCGACAGATGAATGGGTAAAGAAGATGTGGCACATGTATATAATGGAATATTACTCACCCATAAAGAAACAAAATTGAGTTATTTGTAGTGAGGTGGATGGACCTGGAGTCTGTCATACAGAGTGAAGTCAGTCAGAAAGAGAAAAACAAATACCGTATGCTAACACATGTATATGGAATCTAAAAAAAACAAAAAAATGGTTCTGAAGAACCTAGGGGCAGGACAGGAATAAAGACACAGACATAGAAAATGGACTTGAGGACATGGGGAGGGGGGAGGGCAACCTGAGATGAAGCGAGAGAGTGACATTGACATATATACACTACCAAATGTAAAACAGATAGCTAGCGGGAAACAGTTGCATAGCACAGGGAGATCAGCTCGGTGTTTTGTGACCACATAGAGGGGTGGGATAGGAAAGGTGGGAGGGAGATGCAAGAGGGAGGGGTTATGGGGATATATGTATATATATAGCTGATTCACTTTGTTATACAGCAGCAACTAACACAACAATGTAAAGCAATGACACCTCAATAAAGATGTTAAAAAATAAATAAATAAAAAATAAAATTTGGTGGTGTAAACAGGATTTAGAGAAACTTTGAAAACCATCAAAAAAATTGAAAACAGAAAAAGGAGGAATGTGTGAGCAGGAATGTGTGTAGTGGTAGTGGTGAGGTCATAATCAGTAGTGTGCATATAATCTCTAAATCATGTATATGTATTACTTTGACTAAAAGTTCTTAAAATATATTTTTATAATCACTTTTAGATATCCAGAGTTCTTTAGTGAAAAAGATTAAGTAAAATATAAATTTTACCTGAATCACAAAAAATCATTTTAGAGAACTACTAGTTGAATACATACCTAAGGTATGGGTAAAGGAAATAACCCAAATTTTGATCTGGCAATCCTGACCACATGATGCCAGTCGAAAGAATTGAAGACCTTGTTCTCCACCTAAAAATATAAATTTGTTACAAATAAATACACAAGAATTGTTAAAACATTTAAACCAAAAAATTTTCAATTTCTTAACTCAGATCTGTTAATTCTATTCATTTAACCCACATTCACAGGCAATATTAATTATATTAATTAATTTATACCATATAACGAAATGTCGGTTAAAGAATTTCTTTTAAGCAAGGTACTTCAAAGGATTATGACCTTAGCCCCTGAAGTTGCGACAACAAAATACCTTTTTATTTCCCTTCCACTAAGGATATAATTCAATGTTGCAAGGGCCAATATTGAGCCATGAAGCCTAGGGCACCCTCCAACCCAATTTTAGAGTCTATGAGGTTAGCATCGATGGAAAAAATTAGGAAGAAAAGTCAGTTATGAGATGAGTGTTAAATGCTTAATTGCTCCCAACTTAACTTTTTTAGGATATGTTCACTTAAAAACTTAGTCTTAATTCACATGGAATGAGACTGTTTCCCCATTTGATTTAATCAAGACAAAGACTAGAATTACATAAATCCAAAACAACATCAATTCAGTCCAACAGATTTGGTGGAAAATATTACACAAATCAGGGAAACTAATCAGTTAAATTTGGTGTTACAAAAAAACCGCTAGTTATGCTTACTTAAATACTTTCAGTGTATCATTATCTACCCACTAGATAAGTTCCTAAATATTGTGGGTAATGTAAATATTGGTATCACCAACTCAATTTTATATGAATTCCACCTAATATCACAGGTCAAAGGAAATTTCAGCATTCATATGCAGTAAGACACAATTAAGAAACCTACTACCCATCTTAAGATTGCACTCCTGGACTTCCCTGGTGGCACAGTGGTTAGGAATCCGCCTGCTAATGCAGGGGACACGGGTTCGAGCCCTGGTCCAGGAAAATCCCACATGCCGCGGAGCAACTAAGCCCGTGAGCCACAACTACTGAGCCTGCATGCCACAACTACTGAAGCCTGCGTGCCTAGAGCCCGTGCTCAGCAACAAGAGAAGCTAACACAGTGAGAAGCCCGTGCACTGCAACAAAGAGTAGCCCCCGCTCACCGCAACTGGAGAAAGCTTGTGTGCAGCAACAAAGGCCCAACGTGGCCAAAATAAATTAAATAAATTTTTTTAAAAAAAAGATTGCACTCCTGTTTTGTAAATATTTAGTATATGGTATTTAATTTATACACCTGGGTATGTAAAATAAATGCTTCCTATGGACTCCCTCTGTTTTGTTGAAAGCACATGTACTTTATTAACATAAAACAAATTAAAATTTCTTTTTCACTGAAAGTTTTTCTAACTGCATGGGACTTCCACATTTCAACAGCATTTTTGTTTTTGTAGCACAGGTTCAGCCAAACAGCATCCTTTCTCAGAGATCTTGATGGATGTAAGCAATTCCTAATAATCATTAAATCTTTTTAAGGCAAAACAGTTTACCCAAAAATGGCTGAGAGTAAAATATTTAAGTACTAGACTCAGTTAAGAGAACTTTTTTTCCTATTGTTTCTAGACTAAATAAGATCCTTAAGTTAATTCAGAAGTTTCTTTCAGTAGTAAGAATTCATCTAGGACAATGTAAAATTATAAAGCTTAAAATATGCCTATCCTTGAGATCCAAATATAATATTTAAAAATAAACTTTTCTTCAGGAAAAATATTTAAATTGTAATAATAATCTAATCCAAACTGTCTTTTCACTTAAAAACTGGAGAGAATTGAACATTCATCCTCCAGCACAAACAGTATTATTTTTCCTTATTTGAGCAAAATGTCACAAAGACAGAAGATTCAATATGTCATAAGTATTTACAGATATTAACAAATACCAAATTAAACAATAACAAGTTAAAAATTACATACTTTGTCTTTTAAGAAAATACATAGTTACCACAAATTCCTATAATAATCATTTGTTGGTTTATATGCTTTAAAGCATATATTGATCTGTTTCAGGGAATTTACACATAAGGTTAATATCTATTTTAACAGAAATTGAACTAAAGAAAGTACAGAAGGGACATATTAGAAGTATATTGAGAAATATACTCTACAGGCAGGGTAAGGATGTGAGTATTAAACTTATTTTAGAATCTCACCAAATTTTCTGCCTAGTTTAGTGAACCTTTCCAGGACCCATGAGCTGCAACCCCTCTGAAGATAGAACAAGGATGTCCTTAGTTTTACTCTAATATCACTATAAAAATGGTATTTTAATTGAAAATCTTTTTTTCAGGTAACTTAGAATCAAAAAGGAAACCTAAATCTCCCTATGTTTATATAACTCATTAAAGATTCACTGAGTGCCTGTAAGATTTTGGAGAAGGTCTCACAGAATGGAAGAAATGGTTCTTGTCTGTTACAAGCTGGTCTTCTTAGAATAAAATAGCATAAAACAATATATTAAAAGAATAAATTATAAGTAAATTAGGTAGGGAGTTTAATATAAAAATGGGTTCATGAAAAGAAAATCTGTCAATCTGCTATATGATACTAAAAGGCTAAGAAAACAAAAACAAGAAATTTCAGCAAATCAATCTTATTCATCAGTCTGCATTTCAAGGCCTATTATATTCCAAGCACTGTAAATAAAACAGACCCAGGCCCTGCCCTATGGAGCTTACAATCTAACAGGAAAAACATCATTAAACACTATCCATATAAATAACTATATAATTAAAGCCTGTGATACTTCACTAAGTCCTATTTTAAAAGAAAAATAAAGCGTGCAAATAAAGACTGTATCAAAATACTTTAGACTGTGTGCAGGAGGTAAGAGAAGGGGAAACTCACCTGAAGTGATTTTTTTTTTTTTTTACCTGAAAGCTAAAGGATGACTAATAGTGAACCAGGTGAAGGGTCCACATGTAAAACCCTTGGAAAAATCTGAAGAGACATTCAAGGAATGAAAGGAGGCCAGTGTGGCAAGAGAATGCATGAAGCCAAGTGTGATTTGGGATGAGGCAGGGAAACAGAATATGAAGGTACTTACAGGCTTTGTGTTTGGGATTTGGTATTTTATCTTACCTTAATCATATTTTAATATGCCACTGATGGTTTTGAAATAGGGGAGTGCCAAAGCCATCCTGCTACTGGACCTGAGCTGTCCAATAAGGTGTAACTCGCCACACATGGCTACTGAACAGCTGAAGTGTGACTACTACAAATTGAGATGTGACATAATACGCACACTAGATTTCGAAGACTTCATACCAAAATATAGTAAAATATCTTACTGATATTTTACTATCAATTATTGAAATAATATTTTAGATATATAGGGTAAAATATGTTAAAATTAATTTCACCTACTACTAGAAAATTTTAAATTTGCATACGTAGCTCACATTATATTGCTATGGGCCAGCACTGGTCTGGCAATAAGACTGGAGCAGCCAAAAGCAGAGCTTCATCCTAACACAGAAGATGAAAATAAAAGAAGACAACTTCCCAATTCACTGTATTTATTTAAAACCAAGAGTCTATATTCAGGAGTTTTTGTTTCTTCTTTTTCTGAAAACTAATTGTATTGTCAAATGCTTTATAAATTTATGTTTTGAAAGATTAAATTAGTAAACGGAAAATGAAACCTGTTTCCAATTTTTACACTTCACATTTCTATTTGAATATCAATAGACAATATTTCAAAAATCACAGTAAAACCAACAGGGTTAAGGCCTCTACATTACCGGACTCAAGGAATCCAGATCTGCGGCACCAAGTTGAGTCAGCCCCTACATATTTTCCCAAAGATCCTGATTTTCCCTAAAAAATATTTGTGATTTCATTTTGATCAAAAAAGATAAAGGAGAAGGATGATTCCTTGAAAGGAATGAATTAAAAGGGCTTGTTGTTTTACTAATGATGAAGTGAAAATAAGTAAAAGAATGAAAAGTCACATACAAATTGCAAATGGGAATTACTAGTGCTTACAAGAGTAAAATAACTAACCAGAAACTGGCTGTGAAGAAAAATCGCAGCAGGTCATTCCAAGATCATGTGCTTTTTCACTATGCAGACACCTCATTTTATCATCCCACACTGTTAAATCTCCACACGAGGAGCCAGTGACAAAGAAGTTTCCATTAGGAGAAAATGCACAGGCCACCAAGGAGCCATCCTTAACACTAGCACATCTGAAATAAAAGCAAAAGAAAAGGGAATTTTCATTTCAGAGAATCTTTTACTTTACATTGCAATCTCTAACAGCAGCTTGATATACTAAAAAGAGGATAAATGGCTATCACAGAACTAGAGATAAAAGGCAGTAGATGCCTAGAGAAATAAAATGTCATTTATGTGCTTGCTAAAAGTAAGAGGATTTAAACATTATCTTAACCAAACCAAAGTCGACAATATCTTCATACTTTTCCATATGGCAAGTCAGTAGGAACATGTTAAAATCTACAAAGCTTAACAAAAAAAGCAATAACAACCAACAATATCAACTACAGTCACATTTTTTTTTTTAAAGATATAACTTTTTGATTGAAAAACATGTTACTGGGGTCAAAAGTACTTTCAACTTTTGTATTAAAATCACCTAGAGGGCTTCCCTGGTGGCGCAGTGGTTGAGAGTCCGCCTGCCGATGCAGGGGACACGGGTTCGTGCCCCGGTCCGGGAAGATCCCACGTGCCGCGGAGTGGCTGGGCCTGTGAGCCACGGCCGCTGGGCCTGCGCGTCTGGAGCCAGTGCTCCGCAACGGGAGAGGCCACAACAGTGAGAGGCCCGCGTACCGCAAAAAATAAATAAAAAATAAAAAATCACCTAGAAACAACAAACAGCAAAATCACCCAGGAACTTTCATCCCATCTTCAAATACCAATTCTTTATGTAAAGAAAATGCTGTGAACAAGTTAAAATTATCTAGAGAAGATTAGGAAGCACTGGCCTAACAATATTAATTATTTTCTCAATTAGGAAAAACTGGTAAAAACCCAACAATTAGTGCAGTGTCCTAGCCAGTGCTTAAATCTACTGCAGTGTACCATTTTTATATCATTAATTACATACATTAGAGAAATAATGCTAGGGAGGCAGAATTTATCACCCAATAAGTGAAAAAGATTCGTTAGCTGACAGCTGTATTTCATTCACACAAAATAACTTAAAGGCATTTCATTCTTCTTGTGCTTTCTCTTTAAACTGTTTATTAACACCACTTAAATCACATCACTTTCTTCAATCCAAAGACCCAAATCTAAATGAGTAACAGTTGTTTACCAGCTACCATTTGTGCTCTGAGTGATGCTGGGGGGTAGGGCGAAAGGAAGGTACATTAAGCTATTTTAATTGGTAACACTTGAAAGTTTACAGTTTTTAATTATTTAATGTCACGTTAAAATGGTTAAAATGTTTGATGTTATATATATTTCACCACACTATAAATACATACAAGTGCATGGGTTTAATGTTGGTGAGTTGCAACACAACATTACCAGTGTAAATTAATTGATGTACTTTTATCCAAAAGGAGTTTTTTAAGTGATTTTTTTTTAAAAAGAAATGATAACACAACATCATGCTGATCACAAGGTTCCTTCTTCTGGGCTTGGTCAGCAAGAATCCTAGTCAGGAAAGAGCTGTGTAGGTGAGATTTACCTACATTACTTTATTATTGAGAACACCTGAGCCACGAGTGACAAAAATAAAGCCTAAAATTACTAAATTTTATTCAAAAGACTATTGTGGGGTTTTTTTTTGGCCGAACTCTTACCCAAAAAATCCATGAAAGTCTAACAAGATTAATCTTATTTTACAAAAGAGAGACTGGAAATTTAAAACACTCAGAGCCAAGCAAATCTACTTTAAGAATCATATGTTTTTATGACCTTCAGAAGACAGGTCAAAATACTTTTCCTTGTGATGTCTAAAAATTATCTGCTTCTTAACGTCATCAAAATATTCTGCCTTTTTTTTTCTTCTTTTTTTTGTGGACCTGTTAATAGGATTAAAAACGGAAAGCCGTTTAAATATTCCTACCTATATAACTTGTATGACTGTGCATTCCACAAAACAACAGTTCCATCAGCTGCCCCTGATACCAAACAAGTGGAGTCTGGGGAAAACCGGCAAACCCTCACGGGGCTACCACTGGGCTGTTCCAACACTGCCAAAGTCTGTCCGTTTTGAGTATCCCATAAGACAGTGGTACCGTCTGTTGAACATGAAGCCAAAATATGTCCTGAAGCGGAGAAACAGCAGCAGTGGACAGCATAGGTGTGAAACTTCAATGGAGAATGTGGCAATTCACTGAAGTCACTCAGGGAGTACAGGTGAATTGTTTTGTCCAAGGAGCAAGTGGCCAAGAGGGAAGAGGACAAGGCACAGCAGTTGACATCATCATCATGATCCGCTAACGTGTGAATTAGTTTCACCATGTTCTTTACTTGAAGTAAAATATCCCGCAATTTTTAGACAGATAAAGGTTACTTCATCCTAGGAATCAAATAAACGCAACTCAAATCAATATAAAAGAGCCAAAATCAATTAACTTGCTCGATGAAAGCTCCTACATTCACATTTTTAAAAGACAATATATTATACCGGGGGTTAGAATAATTTGGAGAGAAATAAAACATTTTAAGACTATAACCTCTGATGACTATCACAATCACCAGTGCTATACCAATAAAATTCCATAACTCCTGAAAAGGAACCTAGTCAAATAACTTCAAACTGATTTGACACTGAACATCCAGAACCTTGGGTATTTATTTCACCTTTGAAGACTTTCCCTTAACTAACTGCTACTCAACACTGCCTCATTCCACATCAGCTAATCTCAGCTTAAAAAGATTTTTCACTACTTAACAAACTCTGTTGCTCCTTCCACAGGACGGAGCCAAGGCTATTGCTCTGCCTTTAAGATGCAGAATTATATAGTTCACTCATAAAAAAGGAACAAAAGGTTTCATTCACAATTTAAGTGGCAGTGTTGAAAGCTATCATGTCATGGTTTGTCATCTTTTCCGACAAAGAATAAAAAGATATAAAAGATTTGAGATGAAGAATCAATGTAATAAATCAAGGAAACCAAAAAGAAAGAGTGGCGAAAAATGGACTTAGCTGGTCTGCACCTAAGAACAAATTTACAAATTTAGAATAAAATCCAAACTCCTCACCAAGACTTACAAAACCCTACATGGTCTGTCTCTTGCTTGCCTACTTCTCAGACCTCAACTCCTTCCATTTTCCCTCACCCTCCCTCTTTCCAGCCTCCCTGGTCAAAAGGATTACACCTAAGATCTTCACAAAGTGGTTTTCTTATGCGTATCCCCTGCTTTTGGGATCTAATTTTACATTTCGATTTCAATTTCAGTGTCCTTCCTCAGAGAGAGTTTCCCAGTCTAAAGTAGCCCCTCTACAGGCTAGCACATCACCCTATTTTAATCCTCAGTGTAGCAATTACCACCCTCTGACATATTTATTACTTGTCTCCCCTCACTAGAAGGTAAGCACAAACCAACGAAGATCGGGTCTGTTTCGCTCATTTCTGTATCCACAATATGTAAAACGTAAAACAGTATCGGCACCTAATGTGGTCAAATAAATATTTGCTGAATTAGCATTTTCCCCCAAATCCAGTTCTAGGCTTTAAACATTATATGTGAATATAATACAAAATGATTGGATAACTAAAAATAAAGCTACTAATACTAAAAAAAAAAAAAGAAAGAAAAAAGAAAAAAAAATCTGACAGTGGAAAAATGGTGTAGAACGAGGCAATAATCAGCCCTGAAGGGACAGGCGTAACTTTGAATTGTAAAATTCATAATACCTTGTTCTAGTATTATTTACAGAAATCTTCCCAAATAAATGGAGCGAGCCTTTTCCAACATTTATCTTATCCCAAAAGTTCAGCCTCTTTTTTCAAACAAACTTCAATGAAGTCTAAAAAACCAACCAACCACCAAAAACCCTGGTAGATTACCGCCTAAGGTATTGCACTGGAAACAAACGCCATCAGGAGGTGCTTTCTAGGGAACTCCCAAATCCCAACTGTGCAAGTGCACACGGGTAATTTTCCAAACAAACTTCCTCACCCTTGTGGCGCTCAGCTCTCTTTGCAGTTCGAGGCCCTCGAGTCGCAAGGACAGAGACGCAATCAGCTGAACTCTTTGTTTTGAAACGCGCTCTCAAGTCTACCCCTACCTGGTGTGGTAGTCCACTTAAACCTCAGCCTTCAGGCCAAACACTCAATTTCCGGTCATATCCCGAATCAACTCGCCAGTGTGAACACACGCATACCCATCTAATGCAAGGCAAACCCGAAATGTGCCAAGAATCCTCCAACATAAAGCTCGAGACCTACTCCCACCGCGCCCACGCGGGGACCAAGGATTTGCCCAACTGTGAGAGCCAACCAGGCCCCAGCGGACCCGCGGCAGGAGCGCGGCCGGCGGGGAGCAGGGCCTTCCGGGGCGCGGGGACCGGCGCTCGGGTTGTGGGGGAGGGATGGAAGCCAGCTGGGGCTTTCACGCCCCGCCGGGAGACGCCGCCCGGCTCCCAGACCGAGGCCGCAAAACCGTGCATCGCTCTGGTCAAGGTCTCAGCAGGTCCCTGTCGCGCGCTTAGAACCTGACACCGAGAAACGGAGGGTTTAGACACCTCGAGCAGGGAAGTTCGGCGGGCTGACCCCAGTCAAGGTCCCCCACCTGCCTCCGCCGCTGTTAAACTGGCCCATGGGCACTGCCCCTTTCACCTCGAAGACCCACGACGGCGGGGATCATTGCTCAGATGCCGGCGAGTGGCGCAGGGCACGTAACGCGCAGGTGAGGCGGGCGGAGCCGACGCCGGCGGACGTCCTAAAGCGAAAGGAAAGCCCCGCCCCCCCGGGAGGCGGCCTGCGCCGCGGCGCATGCGCGCCCTTTCGCTTTCTAATGAAGAAGTTACTAAAACCTGGCTCTAGGATAAAAATGAGTCCGGATTTCCTTTAGTTGAAATTTTTTTCTGGTTGCTGAAGCTGAGGTCTCAAGGTCTAGCGAGTGCCTGAAATGTGATTTTATGCCCCCTTTAACTCTCCAGTTACTACAGCTGAAAGTTTTTGAGCCTCCTTCCTCTGCTGTATTTCTTTATCCTGCTCTGTCTATTCTGTGACCTCCCTGATTGGTCTCTTCTGTTTCGGCCAGCTCTGACCTCAGTGGTTCATGACTTATGCCATCGCCTTTGTGCTCAGGTTACCCAAATCTGTCTTTCCAGGGCAGGCTGCTGGAAAGGATATACTGCTATCACCTGAACCCGATGTGCATTTCTTATAGCGTTTCCGAGCGCCTCCTAAGCTCACGTGGAGCTTACACCGTGGTTTCCATGTGTAATTGATTACGAACTGGTTTTGCCAGTCCCTTTTGAGGTTAAAAAATTGACCAGAAAAAAGTTCCTCGGCGTGCTAACACTTACGAACTAAGTGCACGTCACAGTGTTGAACCATGTTCAGATTAAAATCAAAGGTACAAAGAGTTTTCTTCAGCGAGGAAACAGTTAAAAATTACAAACCTGAGGAAACCAAAGTCACATATTTGAAGAGTAATAACCTAAAATACTCAAATTTAAACATGAAATTGAGATTCGCTGAAGATTTGTAATGAAAAAGACAAAGGGAAAAGAGGAGATCAAAATTCATAATTTTGAGATGTTCCTGTGATTTTTAAATTGATTAACGAGTGCATTATGACTGACACTTTTAAACCTGATTACAGGCCAAAGTACTGCCAAAACAGTATTTTTCTAAAAGTAACTTTTTGATTGTATAAATAATAGAGCTCTCTCTAGGAAATATAGAAACTATAAATAAGAAAAACAACTAATAATCACACCACTCAAAAATAAGCCACTCAGATACATTTACTTTCAGTCTTTCATGAATAATAATATCAATAATTTTACAAAAGGACCTGCTAACTACCTTTTTCAACTTAAACTTGTATCCTGAGCATTTTCCACGTCTAAAATTTCTCAGTAGTGTAATTACTGTTTCCGCCTAATGGTCCACAGCCCCAGAAACATACCATAATTTACTTAACATTTTCCCAGTTGTTTCTATATTTTTGTGCTTATTATAGATAATACTGGATTCAATGACATTGTATATAAATATTTACTTTAATGAAATTTGCTAAGGAAATTGTTAGAAATGGAATTACTGGGCATAAGGGTGTAAATAGTCTTAATAAATATTGCCATATTGCTTTTCAGAGAGGCTGTATGGTTTCACCTCTCAGCAACATATGGTGGTGCCTGTCTCTCCACATTCTTGACAGACTTGAGTAATTTTTTTTTAATTTTCACTAATTTGATGGGTAAGATTTGTTATAATATTCTTCAAGTAGAATATGTAAAAGAAACCCCTGACTACACAGGCCAGTAATTTAGCATGGAGCTCTCAAGCCCAGTATGGTCAGTTTTGCAGGACAGGCAGTTTCAAAGCAGGAAGCTTTATTGTAGCTGGTCTCTGGTCTGTGAATTTGCAATTTGGGAGATGTCAATTAAAATATCTTGGCAATATATTAGAGAAACATTTTAAGAATTTATAGAGATCTTTGATCACATGAGTGAACTGGTTATCCTACTACATAGGACAGAGTGTCAAATAACTGGAACTTTGACTTGGAACATTAAAGATTTGAACACTTTATATATTTTGTGCTCTAATTATGTAACTGTGGTCAATAATTAATCCTGTTTTATCATTAATTTCTAGTTTTGTTCCTTGTAATAATGCTTCTTGGGGAATATAGAAAACAATTTTAAGTGGTATATTTAAAGGAAAACTAACTTTTCAGTTAAATAATAAGCAATACATGCTCTCCAAATACAATCCAGTGGGAACAGAATAGGTGTGAATCAGTTAGTGAGTCAATGATTATTCCAATGTTTAGTTGAGAGTAACCAAGAGCTCAAAGGAGAGAGAGATGATAGGCACTGAAGTAATTAGAAAAGGTGGGTGTAGGGATGAGCTTGGGAAATACCCAGTTTCACAGTAAATACTCAGGAATGCATTTGGGTTGTTCTGCTTTGCAGGCAAATAAGGCCAGAGTTTCCAGAACCATCAGGCAAGGTAGAGTACAAGATGTAAAAAACTCCCTGGAGGTGTTCAGTTTGCAAAAAATGTATCAAGCTCAATATATAGAATACATGCATTTGTGTGTAGTGTATATTAAACTTCAAAAAAAGTTTCTAAAAATATCCATGAGAAAGGCCCAGGGATTCTCTCATACTGATGCAATCATTCACTTTCCACACCTGGTATTATCTACAGCGCTACCTCCCAGCAGAGAGGAAGCTGTAACTGGGTGCAGGCTGTGTTATCTTCTGCATTATGGAATAGTCTCCGAATTCCCCTTATCCTTTGCCATTAAATAAACTTTACACCCTCTAACTGGCCATGTTCCCATTAATCCACCCATAGTCCTGGATGCCAGCCAAGTAATAAGAGTTCGCTAGAGTTCTTTCAGTTGGTGTTTCATACAGATAGAAGAAAGACCCAGGGGCTGCCAAATGAGGATGAGGAAGGCTCACACTGGGCACAGTGAGAGCTGCCTGATGATAGAAAACATACATGTAGCTAAAAATAAGCAGACAAGAAAGAAATGTGATGGCATTTGGTATCTGTACATGCTAAAGAAATTTTGCAGTTCCAACTATGCCTTTTCTTCCTCTTTGGTACAAGAAACATTCTTCTTGTTTATGGATTTTTATGGACTTTTATTTCCTATAATTAAAATTTTTCTTTTATTTCTTCTGTCTCATCTTCTCAAATTCTTTATTTTCCAGTATCTTGTTACTAATGCTCCACAAGAGAATTCAAGATTTAAAATACAGTTTTGAAAAAGAAACCCACATTTTTACTTTCAGATTCCTGTTTTTTTATAAGAATATAATAGACATTGTATAATCAAATTCACTTGATAATAGCCCAACTTACAGAATTAATATTAATTCAATCTCTTTGTCATAGGTCTATTTAGATTTTCTCTTTCTTCTTGAGTCAGTTGCAGTACTTTGTATCTTATAGGAATTTGTCATTATCATCCAAGTTATCTACTTGGTCCATAGTATTCACTTAAAGTCCGTTTTTGTTTCTACAATGTCCCCTCTTTCATTCCTGACTTTAGTAATTAGTCTTCCCTCTTTTTTCTCAGTTGGTTCAGCTAAAGCTTTGTCAATTTTGTTGATCTTTTCAAAGAACCAATTTTTGGTTTAATTAATTTTTTCTATTCTTTTTATTAATTTCTGCTCTAATTATTATTTCCTTCCTCCTGCTTGCTTAATGCTTCGTTTGGTCTTCTTTTTCTATTGGAAGGTTAGCTTACTGATTTATGATTTTTTTTTTCCATATAAGATTTACAACTATAAATATCCCTCTAACCACTGCGTTGGCTGAAGCCCTGTAATTCTTTGTATTAATAAAATCTACCGATCTTTTTTAGGCCGATCACAATTTGGGTCTCAATAATAGCATAAAGCATTGTCCACACAAATCCATATCAGCCCAAAGTTTCACTGGGTCAAAATGCACTCCAGCCCCTCCACTTTCTTATTGGTTGTGTGTTTTCCATCATGAGGTTTCTCAAAAGCGGTGTCTCCCCTTTGAACCTAAGGTAAAATATATTAGCAGTCTTTCCTGACCATGACACATTACTACAGTTCAATCTACTTACTTTGCCAAGACCCTCTTCAATTGTGCATTTTAGTTCTTTTCCAGGACCATTTCATAAGTGATGGGATACAGAGAGGTAAGATATTATGCCCTACAGGGCCTATTTTTTTCCTTCTAATCCAATGGTTTAATAGCCAGTCTGCATCAGGATAGCCTAGGATATGAGGCAATTACAATGAACCCTAATATCTTAGTGACTTAAAATAAGGTTTATTTCTTGTTTATGCTATGTGTCCATTGGGAATTATGTTCAACATAGTTAATCAGAGACCTGGGCTAACAGAACATGAGTCATTTTGAGCATTAATAGTAGCTGTGCCAGAGGGAGAGGAGAGAAATTAAATACTTGGCCAACAAGATGCACATGATAATTATATTCAGATCTCTTTGGCCAGAACTAGCTTGTCAAATGGCCTCACTCAACCACAAGGAGTATAGGAAATACAATTCCATCATGTGCCCAGGAAGATGTCTTTGATTTTATGGTATTAATGACTATACCAGATGATAGGTACTCTCCTCTTAGAAAGGAAATGAGATCAAAGTTAGAGACCAGAGGAAAGCAATCTGGAGACTTACAAAGAAGTTTTACTTTGTACCAGATAATCCCTTCTTTTTGACCTATTTAGTTCACCTGGGACGTCTTAGGTCTTTTATTACAGACATGAGCCTCTTTAACACGTCCCAGGAAGCAGCTGTATGCTATCAGAACATTACTAGGCTTCAAGATATGATTATAAAGTAATATGACCTCATATTTCATGAAATATAATCCAACATATACGTGCAATAAGAGCTATCCTTTTCAAGGCAATCATTTGGAAAATTCAAACATTTATTCCAGCATAGCTGCTACCTAAAAGATATTTAGAACCTGGATTTTGGCATTGCTTTCAGAGAGTATAGCTCATTCTTTTGAGTATCTTCCTTGATGGGAAGGCTTTATTGACAAAGCTATACTGAGTACCATTAATATGTCAGACATTATACTAGATACTGGGTGTTTAAAAAATGTGTAAGACACAATCTCTTGAGAAGCTGTGTCAGTCAGGTGAGAGTGGGAGATACACAGCCCATAACAGCAATACCCTTAGTTATGGGAGAATATGAATTCTAGCTGCTCACAGGAAATTTGAGTGGAGGACTAAGAAAGCCAGTTAAATCCATATATAATGGACAATTATCTCTTGTCATAAAATAAAAGCATGTCGATAAACACATGACTCATGAAATGTGCAGAATTCCAATCAGATAGCTAGAAATAATTTTAAATAGGCAGAACTGGAAAATGTGATAATCAAGGAAGCTGAGATATTTCATTTTCTCAGGAACAAAAAATGGGGATAAGCATCATGGAACAGAGAAAAGGGGGAGTTTGAGGGGTAAAATATGCTGTTTTGTATGTATTGTCCAGGAAAGAACCCCAGAAGTTGTCAGAGACTGCATTGTGGTTTGCTGTGTTGTGGAGAAGGGCTGATTCGCCTGCCCTTACCATGCCTGGATAAAACACTCCCAAGCATATCTCATTCTCATTGTGTTGAGTCTATATGCTCACCTAGTATATTTCAGATAATTCAGTCTCTTTCTTAGATATCACGATACTGGAAACCTGGACATGGTACTTTAGCTAGTTGAATGGAATCTTTCCCATCATAATTTAGTTGATGTGATAATGGCTCTGATAGTAACAAAATTCTATAGGAGTAAAAAGTAACTGCCACCTGGGGGTGGAGGGTGGGAAGGAGAATAGAGGAAGGCACAAGTAATAGCATTTAGCAGGTGGTGGGTGGGTATACATTGTGTTCTGGAGTTATTTTGTGGGATGAGTAGCCAATAGGGAAGAGAGGATGGGGTTATGATAGGACAAAAGACTAAGAATAGGCCGAGGCTAAGTCTGAAGAGCCTTTAATGCTACACAAATACCTTTTTAGCAAGGGACTAACAGAATCAGATCTGGGTTCAAGATGGCAGAGTGGCGGACAAAAGGAGGATGACTAGACTGATTTCAAAACTTCTTACAACAATGGAAAAAAACATTGGGAAAGACGAGAGAGCCTAGAAATAAATCCTCGCAAATATGGTCAAATGATTTTCAACAAGGGTGTTGAGACCACGAAATGGAGAAAGGAGTTTTTTCAACAAATGGTATGGCAAAAACTGGATATCCACATGCAAAATAATGAAGTTGGACATTTACTTTATACCATGTACAAAAATTAAGTCAAAATGGATCGAAAACCTAACTGTAAGAGCTAAAACTATTAGAAGAAAACATAGGGGGAATGATTTATGACTTGGATTTGAAATGATTTCTTGCATAGGACACCAAAAACATAGACAAAAGAAAAAAACAGACAAATTGGACTACATCAAAATTAAAAATTTCTGTGCATCAAAGGATATAATCAATCAACAAAGTGAAAAGGCACCCCATGGAATGGAAGAAACTGTTTGTAAATCATATATCTGATAAGGGTTGTTAATATTTAGAATATATAAAAAAAAACTCCTGTAACTCAACAACAACAAAAAACAAACAACTTGATTTTAAAATGGGCAAAGGACTTGAACAGACACTTCTCCAAAGAAGATGTGCGAAAGAACAACAAGCAAGTGAAAGGATGCTTATCACTAACCATCAGGGAAATGCAAATCAAAACCACAGTGAGAGACCACATCACACCTGTTAGGGTGGCTACTATCAGAAAATAAACAACAAAACAAGTGTTAGATGTGGAGAAATTGGAAACTTGTGTACGCTTGGAGGGAATGTAAAATGGTACAGCTGCTGTGGAAATCATTACGGTGGTTCCTTAAAAACTAAAAAATAGAATTACCATCTGATCCAGCAATTCCATTTCTGGGTATAAACCCAAAAGAATTGCAAGCAGAGTCTTGAAGAGATATTTGTACACCCATGTTCATAGCAGCATTATTCACAATAGCTATAGAGTGGAAGCAACCCAAATGTCCATCAACAGATGCATACATAAACAAAATGTGGTCTATACATATACAATGATATTATTATTCAGCCTTAAAAAGAAAGGAAATTCTGATACATGGTACAACATGGATGAATCTTGAAGACATGTTAAGTGAAATAAGTCAGATACAAAAAGACAAAAAGTAGAATGGTGGTTGCCAGGGGCTGGGGGAAGGAGGAGTTACTGTGTAATGGATATAGAGTCTCAGTTCTGGAATGGATAGTGGTGATAGATGTGCAAAAATATGGATCTACTGAACACCCCTGAACTGTACACTTAAAAATGATTAAGATGGCAAATTTTATGTCATGTATATTTAACCACAATTTTTTTAAAAAGGGAGGATGGCTAGAGAGAGAGAGGCATGTACATATATACACTACAAAACATAAGGTAGATAGCTAGTGGGAAGCAGCCGCATAGCACAGGGATATCAGCTCGGTGCTTTGTGACCGCCTGGAGGGATGGGATAGGGAGGGTGGGAGGGAGGGAGACGCAAGAGGGAAGAGATATGGGAACATATGTATATGTATAACTGATTCACTTTGTTATAAACCAGAAACTAACACACCATTGTAAAGCAATTATACCCCAATAAAGATGTTAAAAATAAATAAAATAAAAAGGGAGGATGGCTAGAAAAAATGAGATACTGGTACTTAGCAAATGATGAGGCCTAAACTAGTATAGTGGCAGAGGGAATGGAAAATTGGAGATAAATGTACACCATAGGAATTTTAGAGGAAGATTCTTCAGGATGTCATGGAGAGATGGGTAAAGTGAGAAGTCCAAAGGAATTCTGAGGTTTCCTACCATGGGTAGCTAGATGTATGTTGATTCTGTTAACCGTGGTATGGAATACAGGGGAAAGAGCAAGTGTGAAAAGTAGGAAGACAATGAGATCATTTTTAGATTGTTGAGGTTGTGTTATCTGTGTCATGTCCTAAGATAGAGTTTGAGGTCAGAAGAAGAATATAGTGTGTATTTATTGATACAGGAATCATCAATGATAAGTAAGCCTGAGGTTTTCCAACTTCTAGGCAGACTGTGAATGTTATAACTAGGGGTTTTATGCGATTTTTAATGACCCAAATAGTCTCAAATGAATGGCACGTGTGCCTGTAATTATGGTGTACAAGGTATTATTTTTTTAAATGCCACTGCTTTGTAAATAAAACTCTTCAAGCATTGCGACATGGAAATAAAAACAACAATAACAGTTGTACATAATAGTGAAAAGATTGGGAACCACTACAGAGGTAATACTTGAATCTATATGAAGATGAGTAAGGAATATAACTTTTATTCCAAGTTTACTTAAGACATCAATCTGTTATATTCAAACCTGGGTTACCCCACATTATAAAATGAAGTTCCTTTCCACTTGTCTTTCATATAATATGACTCTTAACTTACCTTAAGGATTTAGACATATTTTATGCCATCATAGCACCAGTCCCATAATGAAAAACATCAACACCAAAGGATGAACTGCAATGAAAATCCTCTACCTGTGGAGGATACTGCATCGCATGCTGTAAAGTGCTGAGTTAATCAAAATAATGGGTAAGATAATAAAATTAAGACTGGAGCACCTCCAGATACTAAATCTTTAGCCAGGGTAATTGTAAGGCCAGCTTCATTTCTTACTCTTATTTCAGGAATTAGTCTTGTGTTGTAGTCTAATGTCTAAAAACATTTCTTTTATATACTTTGTTCAGTTGCCTGATTGCTTACAGCAGGAGGCTAAAGATAATTCCAGTTCCTTCCTCATGTACAGAAGTGAACTTAGTGTTCAATATTCTTTTCAGATTTTGATTCCATAGCAGTGTAACTATTTCTAAATAAACTAGAATACATTCATCTCTTAAAAATTACCATCTTGTTATTATTCCATAACACTACCAATGCTCAAATTAGTTTTGGATATTTTGGTGAGAAAATGCATTCAAATAATGTTCAAAGTAATCAAGAAAATCAGTCTTATGTTCTGAGGAATTTTATTTGAAGGCCAAAGACCTTACCAACTGAAGCTTACTAAGTTTGCTGCCAATGCGTAAATTACTCGACCTTTTTGGTATTGGTTTTGTCATCTGTAAAATGTGCTATATCCTGGCCTATATGAATGGGGCCCTCTGGAATTGTGCAGCATGTAGCCTGAATTGCTGCAAAGCAGTAGCCCAGGCTATATTAAGATGCTTTCATCTGAAACAAAATATTCAAATCAAAATTGCTTATGCAATAAATTATCTCATCTAGCAAAATGTTCAGAGGTAGTGTGGCTCTAAGATTAATTTGATGGCTCATGTCATCAAGAACCCAAGTCCTTTCCATCTCCCTCACTTCCCCCATCTTCAGCATTACTGTTGTCATCTCTCAGGTTTGTCTCTGCATAGCTGAATGATGGTTTCAGTAGCTCCAAGCATCATGGCCTCCTATAACCATCTCCAAAGACCAAAAGGGACAGAAATTCTCCTCTGAACAATTCCCCAGAAGACTTCTCACATATGTCACTGCCCAGGATTATATCACATGCTCATTCTTTAAGCAATCACTTTCAACAGGAATGGAATTACCATGATTGGCTTACTAATTAAAAGGTTTATCCTCCTGGGGCTAAAAAAGTGCCCACTTTCCCATGAAGTTTACAGCCAACCAACATCTACAGAGTGGATGGAAGGAAGAAGACAAGACAGCCAGCTACTGAATAGGCAATTAAAGTGTCTTCCACATGAAAAACACCTATACAATAAAAAGCTATTTAACTTAAGTGAAATAATAGATGTGAAAGTAATCCACAACTCAATTATTATGTAAATGTTATGCCTTAACCTTTAAATGGAATCATTCAGTATATTCACCAGTTATATTTACCAGCTAAATTTACCATACTTGGTTACCATACCAGCTAAATGTTAAAAAAAGCACATTTTTTTGCAGAGATATTATGATCTATAGATAAGGAAGATGACAAAGATGTTAGTCTTCCCAAATTCTACCAACCAGAGAAAAAAAGCACTGTTAATGTTTTATACATCCCTGCAGAAAAACAGCACTAACATTTTAGTATATGCATCCCAGCAAAGTTTGCCCCATGCTAAGTGCATTAAATATATTTTAACAGAATTACTATACATACTATACTATAACCAGCCATTTCACTTAATTTACCAATATTAATATAGATTTTCATGATAATTTTTAATGGCTGAATAGAATCAGCCTTTGTTTTTAAACAGTCACTTCTATATTCAAAAGAATTGAGATTTGCTATAATGAGGATATTCAGAAAAGCAATATTGAAGAAGAGCTGTAAACGTAATTGAAGAATTGGAGGAATCACAGATGAGAACATACCTTTCAAGGCCTTCCACTGTCTCCATACAAACCTGCCATGAAAATGTCTTGTTAGCCTTTGGTGATGTAATGACCTTGCTGAGCTTTCCTTTCATCTCAGCACAAGGTTTATCCTCAACTGGCTATAAGCCTTAGGTCTCTTTCATTCACTACTGAATCCCTCTTCAAGATTCAACCACATTCTTTGGTATCCATTACCATGATTATTAGGGCTATTTTTAAATTTTTATTTATTTAACAAACTTATTTTTGGCTGTGTTGGGTCTTCGTTGCTGCACGGGGGCTTTCCCTAGTTGTGGCGAGTGGGGGCTACTCTTCACTGGGGCGCGTGGGCCTCTCACTGTGGTGGCTTCTCTTGTTGCGGAGCATGGGCTCTGGGCATGCTAGCTTCAGTAGTTGTGGCACACGGGCTCAGTAGTTGTGGCTCGCGGGCTCTAGAGAGCAGGCATAGTAGTTGTGGTGCACGGGTCCAGTTGTTCCGCGGCATGTGGGATCCTCCCAGAGCAGGGCTTGAACCCATGTCCCTTGCATGGGCAGGCGGATTCTCAACCACTGCACCAGCCGGGAAGTCCCAGGGCTATTTTTTATTAAAGGACATGGTAAGGAGTTTGTTCAGGGAGAATAAGGGCACTCTTAGAAGTCCAGCTTGATACTTAAATTTTTTTTTTTAATTTCAAGAATGAACTACATACAACTTATAGCATACCTCACAATGCTTTTATTTAGTCATCCAAGTGAGAACAACCCAAATGATCTTCATGTGTTTGGTCAGGGTAGAGATAGAACAAATAAATCTCAGATATTAATTTTGCTACGGTGCAAAATTCTCTTCCAGTGAAGGTCCAGAGGATCCAAATTATCTTTTCCTTTAACCCTGCCTTTAGCCAACTTGTTACCCATCACACTTCCAAGCACTGCTTTTGCTACAGTAACTCATAAGTCTATATAAGCTCCAACAATACCTAAGAACTCTCAATATTTTCTACTCACCTCCATTTACCTGAGCTTTTGCCTGCTCATCTTCTGAATGTTCCGTCTCCTGAATATCATTGGCTGAATATAAAATTTGGGGCAGTTTTATAGTCCCTAAAAAGCAGATAGGGTTAGATATGATGTCTACATAAAACAAAAACTATAAAAAGAATCAAAGTTGAAGCTGCTAAAAAGATTGGAGAAATTGCTCGATATCCCTCAAAACATGGTATTCGAATTCAAAATCTGTAATAAATTGTTAGTGAAAATTAATCCAAACAAATATTGAATACTGGTTGAGAAGTAGGGGGAAGAATCCTCTTCCACTGCTAGTAGGAGTGTAAACTGGTGTAGTCATCTGGAGGGTAGTATGGCAATAGCGTGGAAAGTTAGTGTGCACATACCTAACAACTTGGGGATTCTCCCCTACATATAGATCCTAGAGAAACTCTTACCACAGTCTGTTATCTATTGCTATGTAACAAATTACTCAAAACTGAGTGGCTTAAAACAACGATAAACATTTATTATTCCACAGTTTCTATGGGTCAAGAATTCAGGAGTGTCTCTTGTAAAGTTGCAGTCCAGATGTTGGCCGGGGCTCCTGTCATCTGTTTAACTTCAGCTGAAGGATCCACTTCTAAGATGCTGCTGTCACATGACGTGCACGTTGGTGCTAGCTGTTGGCTGTCCCATGGGGCTGCTACAGTGTCCTCAACAACACTGTTGGCTTTACCAGGAGCAAGTGATCCAAGAGAACAAGGTGGAAATAGCAATGTATTTATTACCTAGTCTGGGAATTCACACATCACTGCCACATTATGTTGGTCACACAGGCGAAACCCGATACAATGTGGGGAGGGATTACACAGGGGCATGAATCATGTGGGACCATCTAGGAAACAGGCTTGCACACGCAGGTCCATAGAAGACATGTATGACAACATTCACCGCAGTATTATTTGCAGTGACAAGGAGTTGCAGGCAACTTAGGTTTTCATTCTGAGAGAAGTTTGAAAGTAAAATGTGGTATACGCCTGTGATGGAATACCTTGTAGCAATCAAAAGTAATGAACCAGATTTATGTATTCCTTTTTCAACTCAAAAGAAACAAAAATAGAAAAATAGAAAGACATGTATAGCATAATGCAACTGATACAAGTTTGAAAAACACTGTATATATATATATATATTTTTTTTTTCCCACACCAGATATTTTTAAAGATGTATGTGTTGCTAAATACATATATAAAAGGTTGACTGGAAAGACATATGTGGTTGTATGTGGGGGGAAAGGGAATTGAAGAGGAGCTGAAGGAAGAAGTAAGAAAATGAAAGAAAAGGGGCTTTGCAACAACAATGTGAAGAGTGTGTCATGAATTGAGGAGAGGAATTATCTTAATTCTGTGTAGTTGAGGTCTAAAAAAAAAATTTTTTTTTTAGGCAGAGTTGTAATGTGGTCCAAGCAGGCCTCCTAAGAGATCTAACTGAGGCAAAATTCCTAGTAGATAAGGTTCTACTAGTTTCTCTGTGTTGTATTTTTTATGAGTCATATTCCTGTGGAAGGAAAATTTCAATTGTCTTAGAATACCTCTCTTATCTCCTTGTTGGAATGAAATTCTTTTAACAGAACACAAACTTCTTTTGTTTCTCAAATGCAAATAATCTTGAGAGAGGTAGCCCACAAATACAATTTATAAAAAGGAGTAAATCATAGATATCAGATCTCCTTGTTAAGGATGTGTTTCATAGGAGCCTAAATGAACAGGATTTTAAATTTCTTGAAAGGGTATGGGGGTAGAGGGGATAGAAAAGAGAAGGAGCACAGAGGGGGTGCATTAAGGTACCAAAGACAGATCAGCTCCCTCATGATTTTGATTAAAACTAATGCTTTTAACAAATTTCATTTTGGGGTTGAAATAAGAAAAACAGATTACCTTGCATTTATGGTAATTTAGTTCTTTTGAGTTCAAGGTATACCCACAGATAAATTTTCATTTGTTTAATTTTAACCACGGTTAACAACTAAATAAATATATTAATTTACTCTCTAGACGTTGTTTCAAACTGATGACTATTTTTGGGGTTCGGTAGTAGTGGATTGATTGGTTTATCCTTAGGATAAATCAAAACCTATACTTGAGGTCAGGCCAAGTTTTTACAATTCACAGAGCAACCAGGACTAAAATGGAGAAGGTTCAGGTTAAAGCCTAATTTATCTTAGAAAAAGTATGTTGTGCATACTTGTAATTGTATGATAGCAGAGGGTTAGGAAAATGTTTTTATATTTCAGGAGAATAATAATACTGGTTTTACTGAAGATAGGCCCAACCTATGGCACCGTGAATGCAAGAGTCATTCACATAACAAATGATCCACATGTGTATTGTAACAATTGTTCTGGAGACTAATTGTGGCCCTTTGGGGATCATGGCCAGTACTTCTTGAACAGCTACTCCTGCTGAGTAGCAACAATGAAGACAGCAGTCCAAAGTAGCCAATAGTCACCTTTCTTTTTTTCAGGGATATTTAATTTATTTTTAAAAGAAAATTAATCATTGAAAAACTGTTCTTCGTGTGTGTTTAAGTATTTTATTTCTCATTCGCCCCTCGGACATCAGACATGTTAATATCAAGCTCTTATATGCCAGCTAATATAAAGTAATGTAACCACATATGCTCCCTAAGGCAAAACACCCCAATGAAGACGACTCTCCATGGAGCATGTGGCAGCCAGTTCTATAAACACAAAAACCACACACTTGATTCACAGCACCACCTTGTTCTCTGTTCCACATGGTATTTCTGATTGAGCACCAGCTCCTTAAGGCATCACTGTAATATTTGGTTAACAGAAACCGACATATGTACATAATAACAGCTGATTTTCATATAAGCCTTCACAAACACTCTAGGAATTTTGGAAAATACTCTGAGGTTATGAAGCATTCTAAAGCTTAATATTTCTTCAAAACTTTTCTATTCTCCCTCCACTACTTATGAAGAGCCCTTTACTAAGGACATTAGCTAAGGATCACGTCTGCACTAGACTGTAAGCTCCATGAAGGTAGGGCCTGTGCCTGTCTTGTTCATTCAATGATTCCTCAGACCCCAGCAAGGCATCAAATCATAGTTCATGAATGCCTGAACTTGTATCTCATGACTTATTAGACAAATTTATATAATAAATTTTTCTTAATGACAACTGGGTTGTATGTCTACAATAGAGACATTTCACCTATTAGAACAAGACCTTAAAAAACATTCTAATATTTTCATATTAGAAATGTGAAATAAACAATAAAAAGTGGTCCAGAGAGGTTCAGAGACTCATCAAAGTCACATCACTTGACTTAAGACCACCTTCCTCCACCCAGCCCAATGCTCTTTGAACCACACTCTGCTGCTCCTCCTTTATGATTCTGTAAAAAGCAAATTTAAATTAACTAGCTTTTTTTGAGAAAAAAAAAATTCCAGGTTCATTAAGAAAAACTAAAAAACTAGTTTGTAAAAGTCTTTTATTGTATCCGTGCCACACATAGTAGTGAAAAATAACACTCCTAAAAAAAAGAATGCTACCTTTTCCACAACATTTTATTTTAAATAAAACTTCAAGTACTCTTACATAGGTACAAAAAAATTCTGATCTACTTGCCTCCAACAGGCCACCACAACACACAGTAGATAAAACACAGTGGTTACAAATGTCTTTTAAATTTATTTCTGAGGCAAGGCAAATGGGAGGGAAATGTTTCTATGAAAAAATACTGTGTGCGTAGGAAATTGTCACAATTTTATTCCACATGGATACAAATGATTATACTTTAATTTAGGCCCTGGTGGCTTAAAATTATATAACAAAATAGAAAAAATGGAAAACTAATATCCTCTACACCCTGTTTCAAAGGCAGGCACTACCAAGATCAAGGAGATGCCACAGTGTTGGTAGAGGATAATTACTGTACAAGCTGTATAGCTATAATTACCTTCAGACTAAAATAAAATGCTACAATCCTTCTAAGGCATAAACAATAATGTCTGCAAACAATATATACACATAATACATATTTAAAACAAGACTTAATATAAACAATAATGAACAGTATATACATGTCAATTTTTCTTCACTGTCTTGAAATACAATTTAACTACACAAGTGATGCAGCAACATATATATATATACATATATATATGTATATATATATATATAAATGTACTTGTAACTCTACAGTAAAGTTTATTTTTGGTGCTTTTATAGCACATCAGTGTAAACAGTTTAACTTGGCTTTGTTTTATATTTTAAAACATTCCTTGTTGTATTTTCAAGATTTAAAGCAATTTTTCTAGTTCTTCCTTTTCACAGAAAACGAAGATTCTGGATGTGGTTTAATCATAAATAATTCATAAAATTAAATACATTCACTAAAAAATAAACTACAAAGTAAAAAAATGAAAAATAGATATTTATTGAGAGGGAAAGGAGAACCATTTCCCACGTTAGAGCTCTGGTGTTGAATATTCAGTGCGATTTGATACATTTTAATTGCTATTGCACTATAACACCCTTTCCTTTGAAAATTCTTTGGGTGTGCTTCCCTGTTCTACCTAAATTAGCTGATAAATCACACAAACCAATAACCAAGGGCCTTGGTTGTTGTAGGAGTGAAGCCTTTAAAAACGGTATCATTCTTCTGATACTTTTTTTTTGTGTGATATTTATTTTAAGGAAAAAAAAGTCATTATGTATGTGCCTTGCACATGTATGTAAATACAGTTCACATTGCTGGTTCGTTTGTCCTTGTTTAAAAGGAAAAAAAAAAAGAGAGATTATTATAACTTCAGCTCACTTTGAAAGTATCTGTCCACTTTTTTTCAAAATACTTCCTCATACTGTGGCCAGCTCTGCCTATATCAGAATCATCTTCATTAAATGTTTCACAGTTGTCAAAAACAAGCCTGACATCTAGAGCAAAAGTTTCAAGGTTTGGATACCTGGAAGAAAACACATGATTACAGGTTGCTTTTGTAGGCTGGTTTTGTTTTGCAAACAAATGAAGAGGTAATAAAAGATAAAATAAAACATAAAATTGAAAGGAAAAAGAAAAAGATTAGGGTAACTGCATTTAAACTGATATAAAACATATTATACCCTCTTATAAATAGGACGTTTAAAAGACTGCACGTGTTCTGGACATATAGAATTTAAAGACAGGTTAAATGGAAAACAGATTTCTCTTGAAGATCAAGATATATTTCAACAAACTTGCATTTTTCTTACATCCAATTTCCTGTTCGACCTGTATCACAATTTTGTTACAGGACTCATCCTACTTGATTAGTTTATTAACTCTGACCAACTGTATCACTTGCAGTACCCTATTTTTTACACTCAAAAATATTTAGCTACAGTAGAAATAATATAAATGCTTCCCATGCACTATGTACATGACACTTGCCCTGTAGCTTTTACATACATCCCAGGATAGGTCACTCTGTGTTAAACCTTGCCCCTTTCCCATTTCTCTTCTTCTCTCTTCAGATATGCTCTTTTGCTCAAACACTGTCATATGATGATCGAAAACAAGCAAAAAAAGCATGTGCTATCGCTTTACTGGAGATAACATTATCAGGAAACTGCCTTTCAATGAGAAGCACTGTGAATTCAGTGCTTTTTTTTGGTGGGATAATCCCAGGCCTCTTTCCCTGTAAGAACACAGAGAAGAGAACTGAAAGGTGCACGACTAGACTTATTAGTAAGGAAGGAGTGGTGCATTTCAAGCCAAATCAATACATTTTGAAAAAGGGCTTTTGGAAAGTCAAATTTAAATTAACTCTAACTTATGACAAATTGAATACTAAAATAATTTACCCATTAGAAATACCTATGAAGTGCACACTGAAGCTCTGAGATCTGGTAAAAGTGGAATTATTTCTTTGATGAAATACCTTGTACAGTCTTTTCACTCCTTTCTTCTAATATGTGCAATAATAAAAGAAGAAAATTTCTTTATCTGTAATGAGCTCACAGAATTGTCAGCCCTGTGTAACCTCACCCATTTTCCTTTTCTTCTGAGAATTATTATTTTTTAAATTAAGGTGAAATGCACATAACATCATATTAACCATTTAAGGTAGATAATTAAGGCACTTAGCACACTCACAACATTGCATTACCTAGTTCCAAAACACTGTCATTACCCCAAAAGGAAACTCTATCCATTAAGCATTTACTCTCTATTCCTTCCTATCCCCAGCCCGTGGCAACCATCAACTTGTCTTTTGGTCTCTATACATTTACCTATTCTGGACATTTCATATAAATGCAATCATATAACATGTGTGGGAATAATTTTTATAAAATATTTTAAAGTTGCCTTGAGAAATATTTATCTCTTTAGACCGTTCCTTACTACAAGAAAAGGTTAATGATTAGCACTAGGGAGACAAATCCGGGAGAGAATTTTAGGCGAGATTCTAGATGAAATAAGTACAACAGAAGGAAGGGGAAGCTGATGGAACCCAGAAAGATTCATTAAAGGAGGCACTTCCTCCCCTCTGTTCTCTAAGTTTCTAGTTTGAAATTTGAAATACTGTTTGTGAGTTTGGGTCCAGCTCATTAATTCGGGTTTAATGAAATAAGTCGAAGTGAGAGGAGTCTGAATTCTCTGAATTCTGTCTCCCACACCTGGCATCACAAACAGGATTATACAGAACTGCTTCTCTCTGCTTGCTTCTGCTGTGACCTCCTCCATTTACTGGTGCTCATTCTCAAAAGGGAACTTAGGATTTCCCTGGTGGCGCAGTGGTTGGGAGTCTGCCTGCCAATGCAGGGGATACGGGTTCGTGCCCCAGTCCGGGAAGATCCCACATGCCGCGGAGCGGCTAGGCCCGTGAGCCATGGCTGCTGAGCCTGCGCGTCTGGAGCCTGTGCTCTGCAACGGGAGAGGCCACAGCGGTGAGAGGCCCACATAACAAAAAAAAAAAAGAAAGAAAAAAGGGAGCTTAGATTTTGCAGATCTTTTGGTACTTCTGTGTGTGTAAGCCTGTTTATTTTGAGGTTTAGGTTCATCCTCTATCCAGGAACTGGAGAATTATGGAAGTTAAAAATGTTCATTGCAGCTCTATTTACAATAGCCAGGACATGGAAGCAACCTAAGTGTCCATCAACAGATGAATGGATAAAGAAAATGTGGCACATATATACAATGGAATATTACTCAGCCATAAAAAAAACAAAATTGAGTTATTTGTGGTGAGGTGGATGGACCTAGAGTCTGTCATACAGAGTGAAGTAAGTCAGAAAGAGAAAAACAAATACCATATGCTAACACATATATGTGGAATCTAAGAAAAAATAAAAGGTCATGAAGAACCTAGGAGTAAGACAGGAATAAAGACACAGACCTACTAGAGCATGGACTTGAGGATATGGGGAGGGGGAAGGGTAAGCTGTGACAAAGTGAGAGAGTGGCATGGACATATATACACTACCAAATGTAAAATAGATAGCTAGTGGGAAGAAGCCGCATAGCATAGGGAGATCAGCTAGGTGGTTTGTGACCACCTAGAGGGGTGGGATAGGGAGGGTGGGAGGGAGGGAGACGCAAGAGTGAAGAGATATGGGAACATATGTATATGTATAACTGATTCACTTTGTTATAAAGCAGAAACTAACACACCATTGTAAAGCAATTATACTCCAATAAAGATGTTAAAAAAAAAAAAGCAAAAGCAAAAAAACCAGTTCATATATAGACAGAAGTTTTTGCTATTTGGATCATATAAGAACCAATAATTTTGGGCTTCCCTGGTGGCGCAGTGGTTGAGAGTCTGCCTGCCGACACGGCAGGGAACACGGGTTTGTGCCCTGGTCCGGGAAGATCCCACATGCCGTGGAGCGGCTAGGCCCGTGAGCCATGGCCACTGAGCCTGCACGTCCGGAGCCTGTGCTCCGCAACGGGAGAGGCCACAACAGTGAGAGGCCCGCGTACCGAAAAAAAAAAAAAAGAACCAATAGTTTTAATGTTTTCGGAATTTAGGCAGGTCCCTTTCGAAATTAAAAAATAATAAAATGGGACAGACATAATTCTTTAAAAGATTGACAGTTCAGCCTCCAGAGAAATAAACTAGTCATTTGGTCAGTCTCGTAAATCATCTGATACATGTAAGACAGACACTGATCTTTATGAGTTAAGTTCTACTCAACTCTTCTAAACTGAGTTTAAATTACAGATTACAGTGATTTTCACCAAAAGAATATCTAGAAAGAACATAATAATAATAACAATAATAATGCAATTAAATATATGTTATAGTTTTTTTAAATGTAAAGTTCCTTCTTTCTCCTTATTTATGACTTTGCTTGAAGTGATGCGCATGGGCTACACTAAGGTAAACTGGTATGCAGGAATAAAGGGTGCAGGGAGAATGGAGAAGGGAGATGCACAGCTCCTGGCCATTAACACATGGAATGCTTTTGTGTGGGCTTGTTTTGTAAGAGAAGAGCCTTATTCTTGTGGCTCCAAAATGTTTAGAACCAGTGTCCAATGTCCAGAACCAACTAAATGCCAACATCTAACAGCTGCTACCCTCTGGCAAGAAGTCTGAGGCAATCTAACAAAGATCATTAACTGTGGCCAGAAGTCATTTTGCTCTTTGGATAGGATCACAAAGAGAATATAGTAGAGAGGAGCAAATAATAATTTTCTTCCACATTTAATAAACACATTTTTAGTATTCTCCAACAACTCACAATAAAGCTTTTTTTTTTTTTTTTTTTTTTTTTTTGCGGTACGTGGGCCTCTCACTGTTGTGGCCTCTCCCGTTGCGGAGCACAGGCTCCGGACGCACAGGTTCAGCGGCCATGGCTCACGGTCCCAGCCGCTCCGCGGCATGTGGGATCTTCCCAGACCGGGGCACGAACCCGTGTCCCCTGCATCGGCAAGCGGACTCTCAACCACTGCGCCACCAGGGAAGCCCCACAATAAAGCTTTTAATAGTTAAAATTTCCAGTGATCTTCTATCTCTACATTGTAATAATCTGAAAATATTACAGAGTCAATTTTTATTAAATCCACATGAGACAGTGTCAATATTCCACTGATGTACAATACAAGCTCTAGCTTACATGTAATTTACTTTGGGAGGCTTTCTTGATACTCTTCCTTACCTTCCAGGCTGAGTTTGGTGCCCTTCCAATGTCAAAATGCTTTATCACACTGCTTTTTAATTATTTACATAATTTTAATTGATTTGTCTTACATACTATACTACCCTGACCAAAAGCGAGTGACACACACACACATCCCTCTCCAAAGGCAGAGCCTATGTCTTTGTTGTTAATGTATTTTTAGCTCACTCGAAAAGTACCCAGCATGTACCAAGCATTCAATAAATATCGAACTGAAATGATTTACTTACTGTCCACTACTTAATTTCTCTCTAATTGTGGAAAAATCCATAGGCTTCTTAATAACTTTCTTATAACCAGGAACAAGTTTCAAGTTTACAGGAAGTAGAAAAGGCCATGCATCCTCATGAGTTTCCATTTCAGTAAGGATCATACTAAAGAAAACAATGTCTGAAATCAGTATCTATGCTTTAGAAATATCTATTTTTATTAAAAATTTACCTTTCATAATCTTTCAAGTAAAAAATGCAAATTAATTTATTTAAAAAGATAAAAGAATATATTTACTTATACTATAGACTTTCATTTACTACTTACACAAATTGTCAAAAAGTTGCCTTTAGTATGGCAGAAGATTTCTAAGCAAATAAAATAGGAAGTTGTAAATATACAGTACATGAAAACTGAAATAATACCTGCAAAGAGCTAGGTCCTTGGAGTCATCTCTTTTAGGTTTCTTAACAGAAGTAAAACTTTCTTGTTTTGACAAACTAATAGAAGTATTTTCCTCCATTTTTCTTTTTTTCAGGTCTTTGATTCCTCTTTTTAATGAACTACTTGTAGATGCAGAGTCTTCATCCTCAGTATCCCCTGTTAAAGTTACTTTCTTGACTTTTTTTGACTCAGTCTTTTTTCCTTTGACATGAAGTTTTTTGATTTTTAGAGTTTGACCACTTGCCTTTAATTTAAAAAAAAAAGGAAATGAGGTATAAGAAAAATAACTGTCTACAGGCCTTTTATTATTTTAAGTTAGGAAAGCCTGACAGGGCCAACAAAAAGAATATTATCTCTGATCTCAAAGGTTGATCATTTTATTATTTTCAAGAGAGATCTATGAATTTGTTCTCCCATAATAATGAGGCAAAAATCTAATAAAGCGTGAAAAATTTATTTTAGGAATTCTTAAAATCTGAAGATGTTGATCTCGTGGTAATCCATCTTCGAAACTATAGAACTTATCAGCAGTATTTCTTTAATCTAGGTCAGCGGACCCCAACCTTTTTGGCACCAGGGACCGGTTTCACGTAAGAAAATTTTTCCATGGACGGAGGATGGTTCAGGCGGTAACTCGAGCAATGGGGAGGATTGGGGAGCGGCAGATGAAGCTTCACTCGCTCCCTGCCACTCACCTCCTGCAGTGCGGCCTGGTTCCTAACAGGCCACCGAGGTAACAGTCTGAGGCCTGGGGGTTGGGGACCCCTGGTCTAGGTCACTAACTGAATGAGTTTAAAGATATAAAAGTACTATCTTTTGGAGCACAGTATAATTAAGAACAAAGGTTGAATATAAACAAAAATATAGATCTTATTAATAAGAAAGTTGAGATAATTAAGAAGCTAGGCCAAAACAAGGAAAATAGCTCATGAAGTGTCCAATAGAGAAAAAGTCCTTTGTAAATGATCAGATCTACTGGAAATTGATATTTCTTTCTAGGTAAAGAAAAAAAGCATTTTCTATAAGAATAGAGTTCCACAAACTTGTGGTTACCAGATGTGAACAAAGCAGAGGTGAAGGAAGAGGGAAAAAAATGCCTGTTTTTGAGGAAAACAATAAAGAAATAGTATAAAAGAGATTATATTTGGAATCAAAGAATATGATTTCCAGCTATGGCTCTGTCAGTAACTAGCTATGGAACTTTGTACAAAAATATCTGTGAGTCCCTGTTTTCTAACCTGTAAAATAAGAAAGATAAGCCACACGATTCGTACGGTCATTCTAGCTCTAAAATTACACGAAAAAAAAAAAAAAAAAAACAACTTCAAAAAAACTCAACATGGCCTTACGCAATCTAACTACAATGTACAGGCAGCACACTGATATAACAATAGCTGCCCACCACATCCCCCAACCTAGAAATAGCGAAATAAATCTGTATTTTCAGATTTTACAATACTACAATAAATATATCAGATCATAGAAGAATATCAGTGCAAAGACCCTGTAATGTATGGTTTTTGTTTTAATTTTCCGGAACAGTGTTTATCCTCTTTTAGCAAATTATTTCCTCTCTTACCCAGACTATTAAGAAATCTTAGACTTAAGACTTAGGGTCAGATATCAATCAGCTGTAATTTAAAGTTGGATGTATCCTTGAAATGAATTTGGCTGAAAAACGTTTCTCTGGAGTATTTCATACCAATTTCTTTGAGGATTTCAGGACCTCTTCTAGCATTATTTTTAAAAATTGCTTTTAATCAAGCAATTAAAATTATTTGTTTCTCTATTGGTAGGTTAAAAGTATAGTTAAAGAGATATTTTAATTGACTAAAATAATAAAACAAACCATAAATCTAACATCTTCCCCATACCATATGAAAGAATCACTACCCCTTGAAACTAACTGGAATAATTAAAATGTTTTACTAAGTCTCTTCTCCATTTAGTTTATTAATTTTTATTCACTAAAATCTGATTATTTTGAGTTTTTATATTACACTGAGATTTTAGCACTCTGAAATCATAAAAAAAGAGAAAGAGAATGCTTAGTTCATGAGGAAAAGGTCTATTTAATGAAGATTAAATTAAGTTAGATTGAATAATTGTGTTACTTAAAAAGAACAAAATTTCATGAATAATGGGTCAAAATTCCTAGTTCCTATTTGAACGAAAATACTATTGGGTTGGCCAAAAAGTTCATTCGGGTTTTTCTATAAGATGTTACGGATCCCAATACTTGGGATCATATTCTAACAAATTAATACTCATAGTAAGAAAACATGAAATTTAAATCCACAGAAATAAAAACTTTGGCGATGTTTTAAAAAGACAATGGAGCCTCTCTCTTTCTTTTATAAATGATGTTTATCAGCTTACCTCATTAGATCATGCACATACACTTTTTTTTTTTTTTTTTTTTGTGGTACTCGGGCCTCTCACTGTTGTGGCCTCTCCCGTTGCGGAGCACAGGCTCCGGACACACAGGCTCAGCGGCCATGGCTCACGGGCCCAGCCGCTCCGTGGCATGTGGGATCTTCCCGGACCGGGGCATGAACTCGTGTCCCCTGCATCGGCAGGCAGACTCTCAACCACTGCGCCACCAGGGAAGCCCTATGCACATACACTTTTAAAAGCAAGCTTTTACACAGTTGCTCTGTTACTGATGACTTTGTTCTTGGACAGAGAAGTCCCCGTTCCCCACCCTTTCTATCTTATTAGAGCCCAAATCCAAAGAGGAACTTCAGGATATTTTAAGCCGAACCTATCAGATTACACATACAAGGGCTCATTTCTGTTATGCTTGTATATCTATATATCAGAAGTTGTGAACTGGTGGCTCAGAGGCTGTAAACAGCCCACAGAATGTGTTGTTGTTTGGCTCATAATGCTTGTAAAAATCCTGAATTTGTTGCCAACATTTAACATTTGGGAGGGCATGCATAAAAACCATAATGAAATATTGGTAGATCCTGGAACACTGGGCCCACATGTCTGCATGACGGCTGGAGTTGAGCAATGTCTGTCACATATAAATGGGCCATGGCTTGACTTTCCTGTTTGCTACAGTCCCAACTCTTTTGTGTTATTTGGCTTTTGTAGGCACTGGAATTTAAAATTTCTTGTGTGTGTGTGTATGAGTGTGTATAAGTATGTATATATACACACATGCAAGTTTTTTTGATTCTGTGATCCTGAGAGAAAGTATATATATCTATCTTTAATATATATACATAGTGTATGTATATATATTGGCATGAAAACACACATATACACAGAATAAAAACAGTCACAATGACGTATGCAGAAATAGCTATTTGAGAGCAAGATGTATAATATAGATATTTGTAAATAACTGAATTACTGGAAAGATATTTTAAAAATCTTAACTTTAAAAATCTTTACCAAAATCCAGTGTTTTTAACATTTTTTATTGCTGTAAGAAACATAACACCTAATCCACCACATTTAAAAAACAAGAAAGCAGAGGCTTAGAAAGCTGCATTTACATAGAAGGGTTTAGATGAGATCATACACCTCACATCTTCTAGTCCATTCCTGGAATGATAGATAGCCAGAATTCTAATTTAAGCAAATTTACAGAAAACAAAACCTCCTATAGCCTACCAGATGATACCCCCAAGAATTAAAACACTGATTTGTTAGTAATTCATAAAGTATTAGAGACACTTTTCTATAACTTGACATTTATGAAGTTAAAAGATAAGTTATGTACCACCAGGGAAGATTATTATTAAACTACATGTAACTATATATAACAAAAATGATCAAGTAATGAGAAATAAAAAAGCAATTATTAGTGAATATGGTGCCATGTGAGACCTCTGCTATTTTGTAAAGTATAGCCTAAAATATAATAAGGTATTAATATAAATATATCCCCCCCAAAATAGATCACAGAATTTTAAAGTCATAAAAACCTTCAAACACACAATATTTGATCCTTACAAATTCCCGCAAAGCAGATACGATTCCATTTTACAGATATATCTTTGAAGCTAAGAAAGCACTCCATATTTATAGATCTGGGAGGTGAGAAAAACCAGCAAAGGAGACTGAAAAGGAGCAAAAGCAAGAAGAAAATCAGGTGAGTATGGTATCCTAGAAGACAAGTGAAAACAGAATTTCAAGGAGGAGGGGAAGTTCCATTCTATCAAATGTAAGTGATGGGTTAGATGAGATCTAAGCACTGATCACTGGACCGAGCAATGTGGAAGTCATTTGTGGGCACAGTAAGAGAAATTTTGGAGAAGCTGTGGAGATGAAAATATGACTGGAGTGAGTTTAAGAGTGAATCAGAAAGAACCAGACAGAAAACTTTCCAGTAAAGGGAAGGGGAGAAATGGGGGAAGTGGATCAAGGAAGAAGTGAGGCCAAAAGAGGGTTTTTGTTTAGTTTTTGTAAGATGGGAGAAAGAGTACCACGTTAGTAGGCTGATGAGAAAGAACCCAGTGTAGAAGGGAAAACTGTTGATGCAGGAGAAGACAGAACTGCTGGAGCCATTCTCCTAAGGAGGTGAGAGGGGATGGGATCTGAAGCACAAGTGGGGTTATTGGCTTAGTTAGGGGCACACAAGCAGTTCATGGCAACAGGAGGGAGGGTAGAGTATGAGAGCCCAGATATAGGAAGGATGGTAAGTGTGGTGGTGGATGCTTGTGATATTTTCTTCTGATGGCTTCCATTATCATAGTGAAATGGGAGTAAGGTCATCAGCTGAGAATGAGGATGGAGGAGACAGTAAATTATCAGGTACCACTAAAGGCCCTCTTAGCCTTAAATTTAAAAGGGTGGGTGTTTTCTCCAGCCACATTCAAGATACCTTTGTATCTGTATATATAGGTGCCGGAGAAGTCATAGAGTTGGATTAACCAGAATGATGGTTTTACCAAGTGAGAGAGAGGCACAGGAGCTAAAGGTGGATGCAGTGATTATAGAAGGAAAGAGAGGACATGAATGGGGAGAGGGACAGTGAAAAGGTCTTAAGATAAATGAATTGAAGGTCCTGATGAGATCAAAGAATTATTGGAATTGGAGCACTAGAGGGAGTGAACAGGAAAGAAAGGAGGCAGTGGAGAGATGGATGCTTGAAACTGAGTTTATGAAGTGGTGGTAGTTACTGGTAGTAACTACGTCAAGAGATTAAACATGGAAGAGAGTGTCTGAGATAGGGAAAACCTAATGAAGAGTTTGGCCCTCAATACATTCTAACCCTTTCACACTTCTTACTCCTTACTTTATAACTCTAAAACCCATTTCTTTCTACTTTATCATAGTGCTACTCTTTAATCAATTAGTATTAGAATTCACAGGTTTCCAATTTATATGTGACTGGAAAGTGACTTAAAATACATATGCTTATTACCATATGACCTAGCAATTCTACTCTTAGGTATATAACAGAAAAATTGAAAACATATATTCATACAAAAACTTGGGTATGACTGTTCATAGCAGCATTATTCATAAAAGCCAAAATGTAGAAACAACCCAAATGTCCATCAGCTGAACAGATAAACAAAATGTATTCTGTCCATATAATGAAATATCATTTGACTTTAAAGATGAAGGGCTAGAACACAGATGAACCTTGAAAATATTGTGCTAAGTGAAAGAAAAAGGCCACATATTGTATGATTTGATGTATATGTAATGACAATAGGCAACCCCACAGAGATAGAAAATAGATTAATGGTTGCCAAAGGCTGAGAAGAGAAGGGGAATGGGGAGTGAATGATAATGTGTACAAGCATACTTTTTGGGGATCATGAAGATGTTCTGGAATTTGATAGTGGTGATGGTTGTACAACTTTGTGAATATATTAAAAACCACTGAATTGCACACTTTAAAATGAATTTTACAGTATACAAATTATATCTCAAAAAAAATCCCCATAAAACTCTTCATTTTGATCTGGCAATTAAAAAGTTTTAAGTAATAATACTACTTAAAAAATACTAAAATTTATATGGAGCCATAAAAGACCCAGAATTGCCAAAGTAATCCTTAGGAAAAAGAACAAAGCTGGAGGCATAACCCTTCCAGACTTCAGACACTACTACAAAGCTACAGTAATCAAAACAGTGTGGTATTGGGGCAGAAACAGACATATAGATCAATGAACCAGAATAGAGAACCCAGAAATAAACCCGCACACCTACAGTAAATTAATCTACAACAAAAGCGGTAAGAATATACAATGGAGAAAAAACAGTCTCTTCAGCAAGTGGTGTTGGAAAAGCTGGACTGCTAAATCAATGAAATTAGAACACTCCCTCACACCCTCACACCACATATAAAAATAAACTCAAAATAGTTTAAAGACCTAAACATAAGACATAAAAGTCCTAGAAGAGAACACAGGCAAAACATTCTTGGACATAAATCATAGCAATATTTTCTTAGATCACTCTTCCAAGGCAAAAGAAATGAAAGTAAAAATAAATGGGACCTAATCAAACTTAAAAGCTTTTCCACAGCAAAGGAAACCAACAAAACAAAAAGACAACCTACCAGACTGGGAGAAAATATTTGCAAATGATGCAACTGACAAGGGGTTAATAACCAAAATACACAAACAGCTCATACAACTCAATATCAAAAACACAAACAACCCAATTGAAAAATGGGTGGAAGACCTAAATAGATATTTCTCTAAATAAGACATACAGCTGGCCAACAGGCATGTGAAAAGATGCTCAGCATTAAGCGTTACTAAGTATTAGAGAAATGTACATCAAAACCACAACGAGGTATCATCTCACACCAGTCAGAATGGCTATCATCAAAAAGTCTACAAATAATAAGTGCTGGAGAGGGTGTGGAGAAAAGGGAATCCTAGTACACTGTTGGTGGGAATGTAAATTGGTGCAGCCAGTATGGAAACAAGTATGAAGGTTCTTTAAAAAATTAAAAATAGAGCTACCATATGATCCAGGAATCCCACTCCTGGGCATATACCTAGAAAAGAAGAAAACTCTTAATTTGAAAAGATACATGCACCCTAATGTTCATAACAGCCCTATTTACAATAGCCAAGACATGGAACCAACCCAAGTACCCATCAACAGACAACTGGTTTAAGAAGATGTGGTACACATATACAATGGACTATTACTCAGCCATAAAAAAGAATGAAATATTGTCATTTGCAACAAATGGATGGACCTAGAGATTATCATACTAAGTGAAGTAAGTTAGACAGAGAAAGACAAATATCATATCACTTATACGTGCAATCTAAAAAATAATACAAATGAATCTATATACAAAACAGAATCTACATACAAAACAGATTTCTAGAAAACAACCTTATGGTTACCAAAGGGGAAAGGTGCTGGGGGTGGTGGTGGGGAGGATAAATTAGGAGTATGGGATTCACAGATACAAACTACTACACATAAAATAGATAAGCAACAAGGATTTACTGTAGAGCACAGGGAACTCTATTCAAAATCTTGTAATAACCTATAATGGAAAAGAATCTGAAAAAAAATATATAACTGAATCACTCTGCTGTATACCCGAAACTAACACAATATTGTAAATCAACTATACTTCAATAAAAAAAATTTAGTTTTAGATCAGTCTTACCTTAGCAATGCAAGCTGGACAAAACCAGTCCCCATCTGGTATAGTTGTAATCTTGGGTCTATGACAGTATGTATGACAGCCTTTGTCACAGCCATCGCAAAGGAGGAGCAGTTCTTCATTATCTCCCTTTCGACAGATCTGGCAGTACTATAATACATGGAAAATCATTTAAAATTAACACTCTGCTACAAATAATAGTTTTGGGGATATTAAACACACCATTAATTCCTAATTTATATTAGTAATGAACATTCCGCTTGCTAACAAATATACAGTAGCCATACACATCTATGTATCTCTCGTTACACAGATATGGACCACATGATGGGGTGAGCAGTTCAGTTGGGGTAAATGCACATTTCAGGTACACTGCAAAAAACAAAGCTAGAGGTTGAATGCCTGCACACACTTCAGAAGCATGTACACATTAACATACGAAATAATTAACATGACATTAGAGCACATAAAGCAATGAATAGCTTTAATACATAGTGTTTTAATTTTTTAATATATTTCATCGTTTGCTTATCTTAGCATCCTCATGATATCCTGAGAAAGAAATAAGTAAGAGTTAGAGTAATTTTTAAGATCAAAATTAGGAACATGTATTAGTAACAGAATTATAAATAATAATAATAAGATGTCACTGTATTTTGACTATGTCCAAATCAGGAAACTTTGGAAATCAACCCAAATCAAACATGTGTCACAAATGTAGAAAATGGATCCTACAAAATGATTTCTAAGGGAAAAAGAAATTGATACAATAAATTAAATAAAAGAATTTAGAAGTCATAATTTATTTTCTAGGACTAAAAATAAAATTGTTCCTTCTCTGTTGAAAAACTTCTAATACCATTAAGAACTTTAAAATCTATAAAGAGATTTTTTTTCCCCCATGCACACATATTCTGTATAACAAGTTTCACAAAGGGAAAGAAGGAAGATTAGACAGGTAAAAACTTTAAAGATGGCTTTAAAAAATGGTAAGTACTAACATTATATTTTGACATTTAGTTTTTATTTCAGTCACAGTAGACAATGTCCTGTAATCAATATTCCAAAAAATGAAAACATTACTAATATAATATTGTACAACTATATTTCAATTGAAAATAATTAAAACATTTAAATTATAAATCATTTGTACTAATTTTAAGTTATGCATTTATATACTGTTAAAAACAAAATAGCTTAATTGTTCAAACTTAAATTAATTTCAATAAAACATTAAATCTAAATCTGGGAATGTCTAAAATAGTCTTTCATAACTCAATACGTACACCAATGATAGCTTAAGAATCTTATCAAAACAGCAGATACATGCTATTCACCTTAACAAATATCTACCAAATATATGTAATATACATGCAATACTGAAACTGGCATATGTACTAAGAGCAAAAGCAGTAGAGTTTAATATCCCAACAGTAAGTATTTATTTTATGACCTTTCCTGATAACCACATCACTAAATACCTTAATATGGTGTTATTTCTCCAAATTTGAGTTATTTCTTTAAAATTTCCATTATAAAAATACTCTTTGAGAAATAACATTTCGAAGGTTATATTTCAATCCCTATAACAATAAATTTTAAAAATCAGGTTCATGAACATTAAGTAAATTCTCATTGTTTTCTACAATAGCTAAAAATACTATGAAGCCTGTCTTACATCTCACATTTATGATTTATAAATAAAATTATTTTCTGATACTTATTAAGAAAGGGTGGCAGGTATCAAGTTCATAACATTTTTGAAAATCCACAGTAATAGCTCACAATATGTTAGAGCAAATGTAGTAATATTTGGTTTTAACTCCTTTGCTACCACAGTAAAAAAAAACAGTGGATGTTGCCGATTGCTTAACATTAACAACAGAAAACATATTGTGGGCTGAGAAGTATCTGGAGGCAAATCATGGCAGCTCCTTCTTTCCTAGTAAGCATGGTTTCTGGCAAAGAGGATATTTCTAAAGACATTGAGCACTTTAACATTTTTTTTTAGGACTTCTTATGAGGATTATTATAGGTTTTGTTACATTTCTAATTCAAGGTTACCAAGTGCTCATTAATCTTTGAATAAGAAACTCTGCCTTCTTTTCAAAGTAGTTTTATAGCAAATATTGTATTATTAAACATTAAAAAAAGAAATAAAAATTATGAGATGGAGTTAAATAATGATGAATGTATATTAATTTATTAATAACAATAGAAAAGAAGTTTGCAAAACCTGAAATAAAACTTTAGATTGCAGAAAGTAAGTACACTAATATAAAGGTAGAATTTGGTACAAGTTTTGGGTTTCTGTGTATAGGTTATAACAAAACTGCCTACATTGTGATGATTGTTTTGGTGTAGATGAGAAAAGTAACTGTACAAATTTCATTCTGATATAGGAATTGAATCTTTTTTTATCATTATAGCCTACATTTCACCAAATATATTTGTCTAAGGTGACTTTAAAACTGGTTTTAATAATAATTTTTAGAAGGAAAATTATTTTTACCTGGTAAAAATGCTACCAGATGACCTGAACAATGCCTTAAAACTTATAGTAAATTCTAATCTATATAGGGAAAGACCTAAATTTGAGCATATTGTGAAAAATGCAGATTCATTATTCCATGGACATTTTAGAAAGAAGTGAAAAAAACCATAGAAGAAAGCAAATTTATTTGTATAGAATGAATAAAGTATTGAGTAGTCTAAGTATAGAGGTAAAAAGGAAGGAGAGAATGCTAAATTATTTAAGAATCACTTCTTTTCTTTGGCGAAGATTATTTAAAATAGGTATTTTACCCTTAGTCATTCATGAAAACAAATCTCAAATGTTTGAATTTTAAAGTTAACCTGTAATTCAAAAGCAACTGTTAAAGAAATTCATAAAAGTCTACATATAATAGATATTTCTGTATATGATACAAAAGAGGCAAAAGGGACACGTACATGATTTAAAATAAATCTCTCTCTGGAAAATATAAGAAATATAGCTTTTATTTTGAACATATAGCATTTGTTGCCTAGTACAAAGTAGAGGCCACTACACGATAACTAACTGGGCTTGAACAAAGAAGGAGAAAAAACATTTTTAACTGTTAAAGGAAAGACTAAAAGATCTACTCAATGCCAACTATATCCAAATATTGGGTTGGCCAAAAGGTTCGTTTGCTTTTTTTCCGCAAGATGGCTTTAGTAACACTTAGTTGTCTATAAGTTCATTCAAAACAATTTTGTTAGATTGTATGTGACACCTATCATATCAGCGTGCATTTAAAAAAAGCCTTATCAAAATTGGTGAATTTTTGTGTAGCCATTTTAATACTGAAGATGGAAGAAAAAAGGCAACATTTTCGGCATATTATGCTTTATTATTTCAAGAAAGGTAAAAATGCAACCGAAATGCAAAAAAAGATTTGTGCAGTGTATAGAGAAGGTGCTGTGACTGACTGAACACATCAAAAGTGGTTTGTGAAGTTTCACGCTGGAAATTTGTCACTGGATGATGCTCCACGGTTGGGTAGACCAGTTGAAGTTGACAGCGATCAAATCAAGATATTAATTGAGAACAATCAACGTTATACCATGCGGGAGATAGCCAACATACTCAAAATATCCAAATCAAGTGCTGAAAATCATTTACATCAGCTTGGTTATGTGAATCGCTCTGATGTTTGAGTTCCACATAAATTAAGCAAAAAAACCCTTCTTGACCGTATTTCCTCATGCGATTCTCTGCTTAAACATAACGAAAATGTTCCATTTTTAAAACACATTGTGATGGGTGATGAAAAATGGATACTGTACAATAATGTGGAATGGAAGAGATAGTGGGGCAAGCGAAATGAAACACCACCAACCACACCAAAGGCCGGTATATGGTGGGATTGGAAGGGAGTCCTCTACTATGAGCTCCTTCCAGAAAACCAAACGATCAATTCCAACAAGTACTGCTCCCAATTAGACCAACTGAAAGCAGCACTCAACAAAAAGTGTCCAGAATTAGTCAACAGAAAATGCATAATCTTCCATCAGTATAATGCAAGACTGCATGTTTCTTTGATGACCAGGCAAAAACTGTTACAGCTTAGCTGGGAAGCTCTGATTCATCCAGCTTATTCACCAGACATTACACCTTTGGATTTCCATTTATTTAGGCTTTATAAAATTCTCTTAATGGAAAAAATTTTAATTCCCTGGAAGACTGTAAAAGGCACCTGGATCAGTTCTTTGCTCAAAACAATAAAACGTTTTGGGAAGATGGAATTATGAAGTTGCCTGAAAAATGGTAGAAGGTAGTGGAACAAAAGGGTGAATACGCTGTTCAATAAAGTTCTTGGTGAAAATGAAAAATGTATCTTTTATTTTTACTTAAAAACCTAAGGCAATTTTTTGGCCAACCCAAAACATGATATTGGTGCATAAAGGAAGAGCTCTCTGCTTATTCTGTATTTACTTAGCTAAGTATTTCTGGCATTAAGAAAAGAAAATTGATACAAATATAGATATTTTAGAAATGAAGTGAACGTACCTAGCAGATAATGTTAGCAACTGGAGTGTTTACAAGATTGAAAGGGCCTTCAAAACATTCAGATTAACAACTATTATGTTGACAGAATGGAGAAGACAACTTCAGTCAGAGTTATAAACAATATTCAAAGGAGAGAAAGACAAGATTTAAAAAAATGAAAGATAACATTTGGTAGGTTCCTTCAAAAAGCTCAAAATAAGGAGGAAAGTATCAAACTATACAGTATTTAAGAATTAAGGAAATTCTCAAGTACAGCATACATTATTTTGACAATAAGTAATGCATAATTAAGAAATATCTGAAGATTGGAAAAAAAACAGGACAAAGTAAATTATAGTATTTCTTAAATAAAAACACTTACAACTTTCATAATTGATTTTTCCCATGCTACTGATTTCTGTAACTGCTGAATGCACAGAGCTACCTGTGCAGCACTGCGAGCTTCTGATAATGCCCTTCTCCATACCCTGAGCCCTGGAGCAATATCCTCTTCAATTCTGCATTGAAATATAGAAAAATTAAGTAGGTCACGTCCACATTTATGGTTACTGAATGTGAAACAATCATCACACTGAAAGCCAAGCAATGACAAAAACATGTAACAGCCAATAAGTATAAGGTTTAAGCAACTAAATTTGATGTAGTGCACAGACTGTGGCTACGTGCCTCAAAGCTTAGTCACAACCAGGTAAATGTAAGATCACTTTGCAGGATTATCAACGCACATAACAACAACAAAAAATGTTTTTACAAAGCACCATGCAAACAGCATGATCCATATGGATCACAGACATACAAGAAGATACATAGATAACAGGCAATAGAAAATAGGCTCCAATTAGCAAAGAAGCACAATAATTTTTCAAGTTAATCTCAATAACCTACCCGTCACCATCACCACTAATGGATGGTGCAGGAGCAGGGACAGTAACTGTGCCCACATTATCCAGTTTGATCTGAATGGTGGTACTTAAGGGGCTCTTCAGATACCTTCTTTCAATGTTCCGCTCCAAATCAGCCAGCCTGGTTACAGCTATATCTAGGGGGTTGTCACTCTTCCGTTCCAGTGCATGTGCACTGCTTTCTTCTTCGCCAGTAAATTCTCCATCATGCTCCTTGCACAATTTAGAAAATGACTTATGTTCAAAATATACCAAGTCCTCCCTTTCTGATGCAGGCTCTGGACACATCCAACCCTATATATCAAAAGAATAATGTTATTATGGTTTCCTCTTAAAATGCCTGCTGGGTGAATTACCTTTACTTAAAATACAGCAGCAGACACCAGCAGACCTTAAGGATCTTTTCTAAAAGTTTTTATCTTGTGTTTCCTAATGCTAGGTAGAAACAAGAATAAAAAATTAAAAGAAACAGTTGTGAGAAGTTTGAAAAAGAAAATTTAATAACTTTTGATATTATGAAAGGTATAATGAAAATCAGCAAAGTATTCTGAGAGACTTTAGACTACATGCTTATTCATTTCAACAGAAATCTCTCCATGGTCTCTGAATTCAGCTCTTCCTTTCCATTTCCATTCCTTCTACCACTCTTCAGTACAGGGGTCTGTACAATACTTACCATTTTTCCTCCAGCCGTAGGAGTTTGCGTGAGCTGTTATATTTGTCTGTAGAGCCTTTCCCTGTTGCTCTTAACCTGGTTAAATCCACTCATCCTGCAGCTCTCATTTTAAAAGTCCTCAGGGAATCCTTCCCTGACCTACTTTAGCAGGTAAGTCTTCATATTATAAGCCCACAAAGGACCATATAGTATGCCACAGCCTTGTGGTACTCACAATTTTTTACTATTGTGATTATTTGATTCACATCTTTTTACCTCTAAATTCCATGATGGCAGGGACCACGTCTGCTTTTACTCCTTTTATCTCCAGCACAGTGAAAGCAAAGAGTAGGCACTCAATACACACGTGTTGATTGAATAAGTGAATGATCTTATAACTCAGCTTGCTTTTATTGATCTTCTACCTCAAAATCCTTCAAAGTTTCCCTACTGTTTAACAAAGTCCATATTTTTATCATGACATTCAAGTACCTCAATCTGCCTCTTCCTCTCATGTTCCCGTTCACATATCCTACACTGCAAATTCCACAACTTGCAACTCCACAAACATGCCCTAAACTTCTGGATCCTGGTGCTCTGCTCAGGCTGTTCCCTCTTCCTAGTATGGCATTCCTTGTCAAAAGCTGACACACCTTCTCAAGTTCCATCTCGACTTCTACGTGAAATGTTCCCTGATCTCTCCCATGTCTCCATCAGAAGTTATGCATTCTTTTTCTAAATTCATGTATGACTCTGTACTCCTCTGGGATCAGTTAACAGATTCTGTGGAGATGTATATATGACTTATCTCCCTATTAGATGACAAGATTTCTGACAGCAGAAACCACATTTTATCCAATTTTGTGGTGCCTACTGTCTGATGTGGAATAGGGGCTTAGTAAATGCATATTAAATGAAAAACAGAATGAACATTATCCTTTTTATTAAACCTCTTTAGAGATAATTATTTTATCTTGTATATTAGGATCAATTCCTCTTCTTTAATTCAGTAGAACATTTATATTTGTGAAGTAAGGATGGAATTATGAATAGTACATGTAAGTGCATTAGGTACAAGTCATGTCAAATGAACCGCATTCCCGTATTTTGAAAAGGGTACTAAATTCATAAATCAAGAGAACCCTGTAAACATAGCATATCTTGATGTCTGCAAGGCAAATGACAAGACAAAAAATGAAGACTAGATTAAAGAAATCTAGACGGTTGAAAACTGCTTCCAAAAAATGGTGATTGACAGAACTTGTGTCACCTTAGAAAAGGTCCCCAGTGCCAGTGTCCAAAAGGCTCTGTACTTGGTTTGTCCTGTTAATACACTTATGAGTAACTTGGTTGATTGTTATTAAATCTGCAGATGATTTAAAATTAGGGAGAAAATTTAATATTCTGTATAACAGGACTAAGATAAAAATAGTTCCATATGCTGAAAAATGTACCCACATGAAATTAATAAAAATAAAACAATGATAAATGTAAATTTTAGGTTTGAAGGTTAGGCAACTAATCACAGAAATATTGAATACTATATGTGATACAACTTGCTTAAAAGCTCTTTGAAAGAGGGCCAAAGTTTGTTTTTTCATAGCGTATACTCAGTGAAGCAAGAGAATGATGTGGATGCCAAAAAGCTAGTACAAAATTCAAGCAGCATTAATGGAAGTATAGTGCTGGATTAAGGAAAGTAAAAGTCCCATGAACACATTCAGACAGCGCTATGTACAGTTATGGATACAACATTTTAAGAAGGATATTAACACTGGTGTTTATACAGAAGAGAATCATGTACATGGAAACTCTTTCACAGGACTAATGGTTGAAGGAATTAATTAGCTTGTAAAAGAGAAAACTTAGAGACACAGGAGCTATCTTTAGAGGAGCTGGAAGAGTAATTAGGTTCTTTGTATACTCGCAACAACAGAACTAGGACAAGAGACTTGCAGATTTTCCTACAAAATAATAAAGAATGTCCAAATTATCAGCAATATTAAAAATATAAATGAATGCACCTAAGTAAGTCCCACAGGCCACCTGTGTGATGTGTCTTCACAATGGCTAGTTCCCCACGTTAAACATATAACTCTATTTTCTTAAAAAAAAAAAAACATTAAATCTTCTATAGATGTTAAAATAATGTCTTGTGGTTATTTTCATCATTTGTGTTTTTAGACTCTTCAAGAATAATATAATTCATTTTTTCAGAATAATACAGAACAATTTAGTAATACCTTAATAACAGAATATTAAAACATTTCACTTAAAAAACAAATTCTACTTTTCTTATATACTTAGAACACAGCCAAGATTGTCTAAGCAGCCAGTAATGTGATAAGGTTAATGCAGGAAAATATGAGTATGGCTCCAGGAAAATGTTTCAGGCCCACACCCTGACTTTATACTTAACGTAAAAAAGCTTGGGACTTCCCTGGCGGCACAGTGGCTAAGAATCCACCTGCCAATGCAGGGGACACGGGTTTGAGCCCTGGTCCGGGAAGATCCCACATGCCGCGGAGCAACTAAGCCCATGTGCCACAATTACTGAGCCTGTGCGCCACAACTACTGAACCCATGCACCTAGAGCCTGTGCTCTGCAACAAGAGAAGCCACCACAATGAGAAGCCCGCGTGCAGCAACGAAGACCCAACTCAGCCAAAAATAAATAAAATTGTATCTTAAAAAAAAAAAATCTTGGTGATATGTTTTCCCAACCAATAGCCAATTAGAACTGGCAAATTAGGTGGAGGAAGTTGGGGGAAAATTGGGCCAGAAGAACCAACCAAATTTAAACCAGCAAGTAGTAGCAACTGACCATGACAGAAGACAGAAACAGACTATAGAAAGCAGACACAGTCGTTTAAAAGCAAAGCACACTAGGACCATTTAATGTAGGGGCAAAACCTCTTCACATTTCCTGAGGGAATCATCATCTAATAATTGGTCTTCGCACTAATGATCCTGTGTCACCAAGATAATTTAAATCAAACTCATTATTCTCAATTTAAGAAGGTAGTGTAATGCGTAACATAAGCGATTTGACAAACATGTTAAAAAATTATGGTGCTAAATGGAATAATTTTCATTTCTCTAGAAAATTAACTTGTGTGGAAGACTTCATTTGTTGAAGATGCCAAATAAATGAGGCATTTTTATACTGTAGTATAGTACTAGGAGGAAGATATAGTTTGCTAGCAAAATAGAGTCAACAAATGATAAATTTTGTTTCCCAAAGTTGGTAATTATGTTTGCGGCAAGAAAGGGATATGTTATTAGCTCTGGAAAGTGACATTTTTTGGAGAACTTCAAAAGTTTCCAAATGCCATAGGATAGTATTATGGCATAAGTTTCTCATTCTGAATAAAACATAAAATAGCAAATCAAATTACATGGATACTACATTTTCTAAACCTTTTCAGGTGTCTCATACTTATTCATCATCCATCCATTTATTCTCAGAGACATCACCTTATTATCAACTGAGAAGACTTTATATCTCTCCTACCAAAACTAAAAATTCTTGCACTACAGTAAAGCTTTCCTTTTGCCCGTCCATTGGAAGCCAGTCTGATCATGATAATGCTTGTGACATGGTAATGCCCAGTAGATAAATAAATTTAAAATTTACATATATATGTAGGGTGTGTGGGTATGTGTATAATGATACAGTGTATATTTGGATATATCTATATTCTCCAATTTTAAATTATATAGAGCGAAATTTTGACATACAACATAGCTTGATGCAAGGAGGTTCCTCTATATGAAACAGTTCAGTAGGAATTTGATAGAGCATTATATTTATCATGGGTAAAACTAGAAATGACACTTTTGAATACCATTAAGGAGGCAGCAAGATTTGGTAAAAAGAACACAGGTTCTGGAGTCAGACAGACTTGGATGAATACACACTTAGCTTACGATATGACCACTGGCAGGTTACTTACTTTGAGTCTTGTTCCTTACCTGTAAGATGGGGGAAATTAGTTCAGGATCATTTTGAGAATTAAATGAGATAAAGTGAAAACATTTAGCAGAGTAACTGGCACATATCAGGTATACAACAAATAATAGTTACCTTCCATCATCCTTAAAACAGATTTCATTCCAATCAATTTTACCTTCACTTGCAAACTTGCTGATGCAACTCTCCTTTCTAGATCTTCTACCTGTTGAAGAATACTCAAATCCATTTCCATTGCTTGTTCTTCTACTGACCAGTTCTCCACAATATCTCGAGTTACCTGGTTTTCTTCATGTTCATTTAATTCAATAATAGCAACTATATTTGAAAAGAAATTAATTTTAAAATCCACTTCATCCCTCAATGATTTCTTCTAAAAAGTGAATAAGGTTCCAGGGATAACATATACGTGTAACTTAACACACACAAATGTACTTGTGCATACACAGGCAGATTACTCTTAAAAGTAGGAATATTCTTTTTTAAGAAACAAAACAATATGTCTGCAGGTTGTGAGAAATTGTAAGAAAGTAATACCTATTTAAGAAATGTAAAGAGTTACTGTTTGTTGAACAACATAGAAAAAAAAGCCTATTAGTAATAAATTAAGAATTAGGATATACTAAAATATGTTTTAAGATAAAAGAACTAATTCTCATAACTAAGCAAGAGAGCAGAAGTCTCTTTTAGGTACATACCATCCTTATTTTTGATGCAAGCTTGAGTAATATAATCCAAGTGTTTCTGAATTTGCTTTTGTAACGCCTTTTCTCTTATTCCTCTGAGATGGAGTACTTTGAGCAAAGCTTTTAGGTCCTCTGGGTCAATAATTCTCCACCAACCAAACTGCATTTCTGAGTTAAGATAAATATGTAGATCTTTTTACAAATATTTTGAATATAAATTAATGGCACAATGCAAAACAGAAGACTTATAACTATGTAGAAAACCATCAAAGATTCGGTTATAATGCAGGAATCTATAACAATAAAATAAAGTAAGTGGCTATAAACCATCTCAATGTACCTACCTTCTGGAATAGGTTTTGGATTAGGAAAATCTACTGGTTTTGCTACTTCAACAGCTACAGGCTGAGTTGAAGAGACTTTTTCATTCTGTGGTACTGGAGATTCACTTTTACTTGAAGCAACATTAGGAGTCAAGAATGAATTACTGTTTCCTTCTGATAATCCCAACCCTGATCCAAGACTAGGTAAAGGTGATGTAAATGGATTACTGGAAGTAAGCACACTGGTGGGCCACCCACAAAACTGGAGTCCCATCATAGATACTCCACTTTTCATCTGCAAAAAAACCCAAAACATTTAAAAAGTAGAACAATCTAAGAAGTTAGGAAAAGTGTTTAGAACCAGAAATTATTTACAAAATTCGGAAAAAACATTCTTTCACTTATCACAATTAGAGGCATACGTCATTTCATTTGCTCCCCAAGTAATTTCTTTTTGGATATAATGCAACAGTAATAAGTTAAAAAGTAATTAAAGAAGGCTTTGATTTAGACATCAGTAGTTCTGATGAATCTTGGTGATAGCAAGTCTGACTCTTCAATTTTCAAACCATGGCGGAGATAATATTATAAATATTCAACTGATTTCCCTTGAGAGAAAATCTTTATGGGGTCAAAGATTAAATAAGGCAACATAAAAATGAGTTACAATTAGCAGCACTAACCTGAAGAGGTGATAAAGCAAATGGATTTAGGCCAACAGGATTCTGAGCAGAAGATGATCCAAGAAGAGGAGCTGGGGCAGGCGAAGGTGACTTAGATGGTGGCTGAGACTGAGGGGTCACTAAAGAAGCAGTTGACATACCTGCATGGGTAAGTGATGTGTCATCACAAGGTGTCCTTGGCAAAAGGCTAAACCACTGTCTATTCTTTTCAGTCAGTGTTTTTAACAACTGGTCATTGGGGAGAGGACTATAGAACTTCCCTGGACCACCTGAACTGGTATTGAACAGATTATTAGAGTCTGTCTTTTCCACGCTGCTTTGTGTTGCTGTTGACTGAATGCTGCCCAATGAATGTTTTCCACTGTTTTGATAAGACAATGTGCACCCATTTGCACTACTGTTTGGTTTGGGGGTTATTACATCTGACTCAGGAGGCATCTTAGCTACTTCTAAAAGCTTGCTTAATTTTGAAAATGAACCAGGTTTCTGAAGAAACAGATTTGTGTTATCTTTTTCTTTAGTATCTTCCTTTTGCTCACAATGATTTGGATTTGAACAATTTAAAGTGTCCTCAGAAGTCTCAAATAGTTCTTCTTTGATCTGGATACTTTCTGCCTTTTTTAGTTTTTCTCTTTCTTTTGCAATTTCTTCTAGTCCTAAAAAATTGAAAAGCATTATAAAGATCAGTTACTCCAGATCAAACCAATACTATAATTATATTCTTTTATTACTTATCAAGTTATATGCATAAATATTTTAGGAAACTTTTCTAGATTACTTAATACTCCCCATTTTCCCCTTTTTTATAGATTAGATTCTTTTGCTCATTGGAAAATTAATGTAATTTTGTGACTAATCTTTAGAAAAACTAAAATATAAAAAATTTAAAAGCCCTAATACACAGCAAAAATTATTATTAATATTTTTGTCTAAATCCTTCCAGGCATTCTATATGTACACACATACACACTTAAACCTATAAATTAAAAAAAAGGAAATCTTATTATATACATAATGCCTAACCTACATGTTTTTCTCTGTAAACATCCTGATATGTCAATAAATATATAACTACATCATAAATTTTAATGGCTATAGAATATTCAATAGAATATAACATAATTTAAATAATCAATCTTCTACTATTAATAGGGCCAAGTTATTCACTATTATAAAAAATGCTATAAATGATTTACTGAGTCCTAAGATATATACTTTTCAGAGTTTTTGAAATATGTTGTCAAACTGAAAGTCTAGATCAATACACGTTCATACCAGAAGCAAGAGCATCTGTTTGCCTACACCCTCAAGGAAACTAAATACTATCAGTATTTTTTGTTTTTGTCAATATCTGGGCAATAAAAATCTAAGCTGCATTTTTTTTTTTTTTCTGATATCCGGTAAGGCTGAGTATCTTTTCATGGGCTTACTGGCATTTCTCCTTTGTGAACTTCTGGTTCATATTTTTGAACAGTGTTTTTAAAATAATTTATAAGAACTCTTTAAAAAATATAAATCCACTACTTTATTCAATTTGAAAAGTAATATATGTCCAAGGTAAAATATTCAGTAATGAGAGGTATAAAAAAAACCCTTTCTGCCCTACTCCCTTCGTCCCTATTTCTACTCTTCAGAGGTAACCATGGTTAATCTATCATGTCTATATATCCTTCTGGAAATCTTACATGCATCTATAGGAATATCATTTTGCAGTATTACATAAATGGATACTACCCTTCACTTTTCTGCAACTCAGAATAAAATCCAAACTCCTAAGCAAGGCCTACAATGCTGTATGGTCTGGTTCCTGAAAATTCCTACAACCTCTGACCACTCTTGTCCTTGCTAACCTTGCTCTTCCTTTCTTCCTTTTTTTCAGCTTCTCAAACATACCCAGTTCTCTCCTTTTCTGGGCACTTTGCACTTGCTGCTCCCTCTGCCTGGGATATTGTTTTGTTGACTGGCTCCTTATCCTTCATGTCTCAGATCAAGTCATTTCCTCACAGAGGTTTTCTCTGATCATTTTATTTGAAGTAGGTTCCCTATTCCATTCACTTGATTTATTTGTTTTCCTGACATATGGTTGACGTACAATATTAGATAAGTTACAGGTACATAATGTAGTGATTTACAATTTTTAAAGGTCATACTCCATTTACAGTTATTTAAAAATATTGGCTATATTCCCTGTGTTGCACAATACAGCCTTGTGTCTTATTTTACCCATTCACTTTAGAATATCATCCTACATATTTCCGTCACAGAATTTATCATTATAAACAATAACCTAATTATCTGTTTATTTTCTACTCCACTCCCACCCACACACTAGAATTTAAATCAGCAAGCTTTTAAAAGTAGAGCAATGTTTCTTGCTTATTATTGGATCCCAAATGCCTAACATGGTGGCTGCTATAAAATAGAAGCTCCATAAATATTTCTTGAACGATGAAATAAAAGGATGGATTTGATATTTTCACTAAATACCTTAGACAGTTTTCCATGCTAAAACATATAACTGTACTTCATTTTTTTCAATCAGCTGAATAATATTCTATTTTATGGATACATCATAACTTAACCAATCCTCTACTAATGTTTGAAATGGCTTTCACATGCTTCTCTTGAAATTAGTTTCTACCCCAAATTAAAATCCTATACTTCAGACTTATGCTTCTGGACAATATGGAATAATAGGGACCAGATTTACACTCTTACATGAAACAACCAAAAAAGAGGCAAAATATATGAAATAACAGTTTGCAAGAAACTGGACTTCAGGCAACAAAAAAAGAAAACAAACACAGTCAGCTTATTGCCCCAGCTTATTGCTTTGGGTTAATTTCCAGGCTACAGCATAGGGAGGAAGAATCCAGGTGGAGCCTGGCAGACTCCCTGAGATGAGGAGATGGAACTGAGAGTCCAGGGAGATCAAAGCAGCTACAGTGCCCAGGAGAGAGTACTAGAGAGGAGAGCACTGCATGGAGAGAGAACTCCAGAGATCTGCAGTATTCAGCTGAATAATGAGCAGTGTGTACATGTGAGGAACTTATCTGAGACCAGGAAAGAACCACCTGAAAGGATTGGAGGTGACAGTGCCAGGTGCTCATACAGGCTGGGTATCTGGTACCCGTTCCTACCAACCAGATTGGGAAACCTCAAGATTCACGGCCATCAGGTGGAGTACTCAGAAGGATCTTGCTTTACTAGTTAGGGGATAAACTAGACTGAGCATTGTTTTAGTCCTGCCTAACAAATTTTTAAAGAAAGATCTGAAAGGATCAAACTCCTCCCAAGTAACTTAACTGTGTTTCAGCTAAACAAATCTCAAAAATATTTATAGAAATTCAAAAATATCCAGCACCAAACAAGGTAAAATTCACAATGTCTCGCATTCAATCAAAATTAAAAGACATACATGAATGATACATAATTAGAGAGCTCAATCAATGAAAACTAACCTCAAACTGACAAGACAGTAGCATTAGCAGACAAGGTCATTAAATTTGAAAAATAATGGCCGAAAAATTGCCAAATTTGATGAAAATTATAAACTACAGATCCAAAAAACTCAACTCCAAGCAAAAGAAACATGAAGATACATAACTACTCCAAGACATACCATGATCTAATTGCTCAAAACCAATAATAGAGAAAATCTTAAAAACAGCCAGAAAAAATTATTGTGCCTCATATGATCTTTATGCACTTCTGCACATTTGCCCTTAGAAGACCACCCTACTTCATCACCTCCAATAGGCACACATGAAAAGAGTCACAAATATTCTCTTCAAATACCCATGCTCACAAATTTCCTTAACTTTACACAAATTATTGGCTAGTAAGGAAATATTAATATTTGTGCTTGATTTATTCTGAGAACTAGTATCTCAAAAACCACTGTCATATATCCAAAAACAAACAGACCAACCAACCAACAGACAAGTTTTTTACTGGTTTGAGACTAGTTGATGACTTCCCATTTGCACCTAGGAAAGTGAGTTGATGATACATTTCAATAGCCTATTCGTGGTTGTCTTTAACTTTTATATTCAAATTGCTTAATTATAAACAACTAAACCTCTAACAGAAGTGTAAAATTATTTTTAAAAATTTGAAAAATATACAGGATATTTAGTAAAAAGATTTTTTAAATAGTTGTCTATCTCCTATTTCACACAATCCTCTGTTCTTTCCAGTCCTTACTTCTCTGACATGTATCAATGAGTATTAAAAAAAGTCTTCAACGCAGACATAGAGAATGGACTTGAGGACATGGGGAGTGGGAAGGGTAAGCTGGGACGAAGTGAGAGAATGGCATGGACATATATACACTACCAAATGTAGCTAGTGGGAAGCAGCCACATAGCACAGGGAGATCAGCTCAGTGCTTTGTGACCCCCTAGAGGGATGGGATAGGGAGGGTGGGAGGGAGACGCAAGAGGGAGGAGATATGGGGATATATGTATATGTATAGCTGATTCACTTTGTTATAAAGCAGAAACTAACACACCATTGTAAAGCAATTATACTCCAATAAAGATGTTAAAAAAAAAAGTCTTCAAAACAGACTAAAGAAGAGGAAAATAAGTAAGAGATGAAACAGGGAGTGCCGTTCACTTGATTGATTTCCTTGGTAGTAACTGCAAGTATATAATGACAAAGAAAATACCATTTCCCAATTAAACCAATTGAAACCAATCCTAATAAGAGCAAGTTTGCTATTGGAAAAGAGACTATGTCTTCTTGAGCTTAATCAGAATCACTTTGAAACCCTTTAGTTTACCTAATAGTTGTCACTGGACCCTAGGGGTCCACGATTCTCAGTTCGAATGGAATTTTTTCCTTTGGCTCTCCTTAGTTGGGCTGAAGCAGGCTAAAACTTTCAAATAGATTTTACTAAAATCTAAGTGAAACACAAACAAAGAACACAAGAAATGTAAAAACATTGGCATTTAGAATACAGGTCTCTGTTCAGTGGCTTCCTCCGAGGGTTCAAAGGCTCTCACCCATTCAGTATAGCCTAACCTCAGGAGTACTTTCACAGCTCCTTAAGTGACTTCATGTTGTCAGTACTACCACAACTCAGCTCCTAGGAGACATCTTGCTATTACTGTGGAGAAGACTCAAGGAAGCAGGTTCTTATCGTTGTCTATCTAGGATTGTTCCTTCCCAGTCTGATCCAGGAATTTTTTTAAAAGATGCCTTTTACCATACTACCTTCATCCTTCAGGTAAGATTCCTCCACTCATCCTAACAGGAATTAGTTTCTATACTTATAGACCTAATGCTGTAAACATATCCTAATACAAAATGGAAGAGTAATATTCACATCACAGTACAAAAAACTTGTTTCATTTTCCTTCCAATATTGAAGGAATTACCCACAATCCAATATACCCCAAACAGAACAGTGAATTGAAGGGCAACAAATCCTTGGTTTTGGCTGCGTGGCCATGGGGCTTTCTTCCTTCCCACTCTCCTGGGGGCCAGCAGAAGGATAGCAGGGCCTTTGGCCAGCTAATGTCAACACTGTTCTCAGGATCCCTGGTGTGTAGATTTTGATTCTTGGTATGCATACCTGTAAGTACTGTTCCTAGACCCAAAGGTCCCTTGATATGTTTACTGTTACTTAGAGAAATTCAGTGCTTCTTACCCCTTCTTACACTAACCCATAAATAGAGAGCAAGGTATGGGGTATAATGTTTTGTCTCTTGGAGTGTTCTTGTCACACATCCAAGTCCTATGGAACCATTATGGGAGCTGGGAGATCCTATGTACTGTAACTTCTCTGCTTATAAGTTGCCTTCAGTAATAAATTATGCTGTTATTAGCACTATGTATGCCATTAGTGATTTTTGTGACCATGCATCTTGTACAATTGGTGACCAACAAAATCCTGATGTCATGGATTTCTGGAAGGGGCACACCCAGGGGTGGAAGAATTGCTTCTTGGGGTCAGTGGTAATTCACTTGGTGGAGTTAGAATGGTCTTAGTAGCAATGCCTGAAGACGGCAGAAGCCATAAAAGTGGTATACTAAGGAGGATGACTAGTGGTGATAAGCTGACTTGAATTCCAGTTCTGTCTCTCTTCCTTACCAGCTTAGAGATTTTCATGAGCCCTAAGGGGGGGATGGTAAACTGAAAAGGGTGACGGCAGCCCCTTTAGAAGGGAAAGTGGGGCAAACTCCCACTAATACATGAGGCAACTGGCCCCTGTGTATGTGAAAAGCCAGTTATTGTGAGGCATGCTCTAAAGGAATCTGAGTGGACACAACCGCGGGAGGAAATCCAGCAGTGTGCAGAGTAAGAACTAGGTTCTCAACAGGTCTACTACCATACGCACTTGGAAGGATCCTTAGAGGTTTGGCGTGTTTGTTTGCATGATGGAGGGACAGCAGTGATATTAAATGAAGCTGAGAAGGGGGAACACATGCCCCTGTTACAGAATGAGCCGTCTGGGTTGACTAATAATGCTGAGATAGGCGTTGCCACCCTGTTTCCAAACTGAATGCTTGGTAGTGTTGGTAAAATATAGCCCTGTGATTTTCCTGACCCTTGAATGTGAGTGGGACTAGATCCGCAGAGGATGTAGCTGTTCTGAGACCCTGGCTGTGTTAGCATGATTATAAGAAAACCCAGGGCTTGAGAGGGGAAGGCCTGACGACATGTTCTTGGTGCAAATTATGTTGAATGATCAAATCAGAACAGGTCCACCTGAGTGGACGACTGCTTTGACTTTACTCCATCACGTGTGAAGCACTGATAGAAATGAAATAGTTCTTTTAGGTCACACACGCCCCATCTCAGGGGAGGAAATGGAAAGAGGGAGCTTAGTAAGTGGTACAGGTTTCCATACAAAAGAAAAAGAAAAAAGGAACAAAGGAAGGAGAAGATAAAAAGAAAAAAGAATCAAAGACAGGCTAGACTTCTGGCAGAGGCTCCCGCACACCACTAAGTGTGGTATTGCTCATAAGCAGAAGGATTAATAGGACAGAAGTTGATGGTTGTGTAATCCTGGAGTGCGGGAATGTGGTCCTATTCAGAAACTTGAAACCTACTGAGACCGTGAAAAAGATTCCTGTGAGGTAAGACACAATATTGAATGGTTCACATGCCATACTGAAGAGTTGTTAGAAGAGTGGGAGACACCAGAAGATTAGGTGGAGAAGGTCCCTGGTAAGGAATCTCCTTCAGGGATTACAGCTATTAAGCCTCACTCCCACAAACCATCTGGTAAGATCTCATGGCCTCTACACTCCTCAGAAAAGAACTCAGAGAATAGAGCTGAGGGAAATACCCTACATTAACTTGACTCTCTTGAAATGGGATTACATCAGCTCCACCTTATGAGTTTGACTCAACTCCTGAAGCCAGGTTTCTTTGTTCCCTGACCTAAGCTCTTTCAAACTTAAGGAGGACCAGGGCTGGGCTTAGTCCCCAGGGTCTCCTCCAAGGGATCACTAACCATACTCCTCAGTTCATTATGCTGGAAAGGAGAACAGCCTCAAACGTTTATGGGCTTGCAAGACATGAGGAACCAAGTATCTACTGTTCCAGAATGCAACAGAGCCGTGGCAAACACATTTCCCTGGGGTTGGGATTCTGGGTTCACTATGGCTGGAAGACCAGAATCACAACCACTGCAAAAGCTTTTGCATGAACTCATTCCTTCCTCAGGTTGCATACCTGGCATGGACAGACTGGGGTATTTAAGTCCTGCACAAGGATGCCCACATATCAGTTGGACTTATTTTTTGTGACCTCTACTGGTAGCTTCTATACCTGTTGGTCAGGTATGTTGCCAAAACCCAGCTATACTTACAGGGCCAGGTTGTACAACAGTGTTGCATACCTGGAGGAGAAAGGTTGCATTTCTTCTTCTTTTTAAAAAAATAAATTTATTTATTTATCTTTGGCTGTGCTGGGTCTTCGTTGCTGTGCATGGGCTTTGTCTAGTTGCAGTGAGCGGGGGCTACTCTTCGCTGTGGTAAGCGGGCTTCTCATTGCAGTGGCTTCCCTTGTTGTGGAGCATGGGCTCTAGGCACGTGGGCTTCAGTAGTTGTGGCACGTGGGCTCTAGAGCGCAGGCTCAGTAGCTGTGGCACACGGGCTTAGTTGCTCCACGGCACGTGGGAATCTTCCCAGACCAGGGCTCGAACCCGTGTCCCCTGCATTGGCAGGTGGATTCTTAACCACTGTGCCACCAGGGAAGCCCGAGATTGCATTTCTTTTTTCTTTTTTTTTTTTTTTTTTTGTGGTATAAGGGCCTCTCACTGTTGTGGCCTCTCCCGTTGCAGAGCCCAGGCTCCGGACGCGCAGGCTCAGCGGCCATGGCTCACGGGCCTAGCCGCTCTGCGGCATGTGGGATCTTCCCAGACCGGGGCACGAACCCGTGTCCGCTGCATCGGCAGGCGGACCCTCAACCACTTGCGCCACCAGGGAAGCCCCGAGATTGCATTTCTTAAACAAGTAGAGATTCAGGTAGGGGTACTGAGCAACCTCATTTCACAATTTAACAACCCTGTTTAGTCAACTTTATTTGATAGTAGCACTACAAGTATCTGTGACTGAAGTCTCTGACAAAGAGACTCTGATGACATTTGCTAGCTTTTGGATATCTGATTTCCTCTAGCCACTGAATAATATACACCTTTTCTGGATATGGAGTTACTGTGTCCCTTGTGTGTGCAGACAATACACATACTATTAAGACTGAAACGTATTTGTTATATATTGGAGTTTCCAAAAATTATACAAACAATTGGGATTTTTTTCACAGCTTCTGCCATTTAACAATGGGCTTACTAATATGGTATTGGGTGGCTGATTCATGCTCCCCCTTACCCACAGGCAGTAGAGAATGCAGAAATAGCATTCTAAAAGATAGCTCCAATTGTAACCAGGCATGTTGACTGTTCTCATTGTTGCCATTGGACTAAATCTCAGAAGCCTGAATGATGGTAGCAGGATTACACGGAGAAGCTCAGAATGCTGTGATTCTGAGGCTTCATTTCAATGCTCCCGTAAGTATTAAGTGCATATATTTAAAATTTTCACTTATCACAGGGAAATTTAAAATTGATTAACAAAAAATCATCTTTCTCAAAATTTCAAAGGATGTGGAAATTTGTGAAGTATAATATTTTACTTCTTTTTCTTTTTTAATTAATTTATTTATTTTTGGCCGCATTGGGTATTTGTTGCTGTGCGCGGGCTTTCTCTAGCTGTGGCGAGCGGGGCCTACTCTTCGTTTTGGTGCGCAGGCTTCTCACTGTGGCGGCTTCCCTTGTTGCAGAGCACAGGCTCTAAGAGCGCGGGCTTCAGTAGTTGCGGCATGTGGGCTCAGTAGTTGTGGCTCGCGGGCTCTAGAGCACAGGCTCAGTAGTTGTGGCACACAGGCTTAGCTGCTCCGCGGCATGTGGGATCTTCCTGGACCAGGGCTGGAACCCGTGTCCCCTGCATTGGCAGGTGGATTCTCAACCACTGCGCCACCAGTGAAGCCCGATATTTTACTTCTTAAATGCCTTTTTTCCTCCTCTAATTCTGCCACCTACGACTATGTTATCTACTATTAATGAAATTTTGTACACATACTTTTGGGTGTACTGATAAATTAATATGCAAGTCATTTTTGGGGGGTCTATATACTAGCTACACATTTTCCATGCAGTAAACATGATTTATATATAAATTGTAAATTTATCCAACTAATTTGTTGAAATAATTCCAATGAATTGGAACTGCTAGAACTAAGGATATCCAAAATTTTATAGTTTTGAGTCCAAACTAGAGTTTCCCCTACTATATAGATGGGACCTCATCTTGTCCCCCAGTGTTTATGTGGGTATGTTTCCTAAAACTGTACAAATGTTAAATTTTTAATCTTTAGTAATATGATATTTCAAAGAAATTGCTTTTCTTCTGTTATTGTTCAGCTCAGTCATCTTCATATATGCTTAATCCTTACTAGTCACTTGTGTTATTTCATTTTCTTCTGGTTTGTTTTTGTTTTAATTTCCCTTGGTTTATTAATGTCTTTGTTACTGGTTTCTAAGAACTCATTTAGGACTAAGGATGTTAACCATCTGTCATGCAATGCAAATGAAATACCAATATTATATTTTATTGCCATCAATTTACTATAATGTTTTGCATTTTGGTTGTGTATTAAAATATAATCATGTTGTGTTTTAAAAAAATAAAAGATAGCTGCACCAACCCCTTCAACAATGACCTCTGTAAGACTTGTCTGGTCTGGCTACCTTGGACTGTTTTTACTTTGAATACTGCTTATACCTCATAAAGGTCCTCCTACTTTTGTGAAGTTCCTGGAGTTGAAGAGCAGAAATGAGGACTCTATTTGGTATGTCAGGATCCTGAGTTTTTTTTAATTTACTTATTTAAAAAAAATTTTTTTTAAGACTTTAATTTATTTATTTATTTTTGCTGTGTTGCGTCTTCGTTTCTATGCGAGGGCTTTCTCTAGTTGTGGCAAGTGGGGGCCACTCTTCATCGCGGTGCGCGGGCCTCTCACAATCGCGGCCTCTCTTGTTGCAGAGCACAGGCTCCAGACGCGCAGGCTCAGTAGTTGTGGCTCACGGGCCTAGTTGCTCCGCGGCATGTGGGATCATCCCAGACCAGGGCTTGAACCCGTGTCCCCTGCACTAGCAGGCAGATTCTCAACCACTGCGCCACCAGGGAAGCCCGGGATCCTGAGTTTTTAGACCTCAATATTCCTCTCCTTTTTTGGTACCTTTCATGATTTCAGTAGATGGTTGGGCGGTTCCTGTTGTTCATATTACGGATGAATGGATGGATACAAATGTAGATACTCTCCTGCTTTCCAGATGAAACTCACTAGCTATACCCACAGGAGGGTCAATTTTGATTCTCTCTTCACTCCAAACAGTTCTAAAATTTGTTATACACTCACTCTAGAAGTGGGAGATTTTTCCACAGGCCTTATACTCATATAGGTAATCCAAGATCTGATTATCATCTCTGTGTAATATTATTGATCATAATGATATTATAGGGATTTTTTTAAAAACTTGTGTATTTAAACTTTTAAATAGATGAGTATTAAATCTAACTTTATTAAGTAAAGACTGTGCTTTTATAGAACTTTTAAAAAGTGATAAATGAGCAGAATAGAAAAATACATATTGTTGGGTACCCTGGTGGAGCAGTGGTTAAGAATCTGCCTGCCAATGCAGGGGACATGGGTTCGAGTCCGGGTCCGGGAAGATCCCACATGCCGCGGAGCAACTAAGCCCACGCGCCACAACTACTGAGCTTGCGCTCTAGAGCCCGTGTGCCACAACTACTAAGCCAGCATGCTGCAACTACTGAAACCCATGCGCCTAGAGCCCGTGCTCCACAACAAGAGAAGCCACCCAATGAGAAGCCTGCACACCACAACGAAGACTAGCCCTCTGCTCGCCGCAACTAGAGAAAGCCCATGCGCAGCAACGAGGACCCAACACAGACAAAAAGAAAAAAAAAAAAAAAGCATATTGGTAACACTCTATTAACTTTCATTACCCACTTATTTCATGATAGTTTCTAACAGCTGGTACTTATTCATCCTTATCAGCCTTGCCTCTCAGATATAGTACTTGCCTATAATATTACATATTTACATGCTTTTGTTCTTTGTCTTCATATATGCTATATCTTTCCAATTAGACTGTGATCTTTTTGTGGATAGAGATAGGTTAATTGATTCTTTTGTATTTCCACAGTACTCAGTACAAGGCACAGTATAGGTGCATAGTAAACACGATTAAAGAAAAGGAATCTACATCTGTTATTTATTTTATGACTTCCATAGCACTTAGAATAATACAGCAGATGCAAATTACCAAATTAATAAAAATTTTATGAGAAAATAATCTTTAAATAAAAAGTTATTCCTACCTTTCCCGTGTACTGTGCAATGAACCCAAATAATAGTATAAGGTACAATTAATAGTTAAATATCTTGTAGCTCTTTTAGATTCATTACGTGACATGATCCTTATAACAACCAAAGAATTTATACAGAGCCTATTAAAATTCTATTGTAGAGAGGAAAATCAGAGTCTAGAGAGGTTAAGTGGTGGGGCCTGAAAGGAAACTGAGTTCTAACAACTACAAATTCAATTAATGCTATCTAACTGGAGAGGCCTAACATTTAAAAAAAAGAAAGTCTCCTATAAGCTATTCTTATAAACCTTATAGACATTTAATTAATTATTTACTTACTTTCTTAATTAAAGCATTTTTAGTGTGCCTAGGTATATAAGGTACTATGCTTAACACTATGGAAAATAAAAAGTTGTACATACAAGGATTATCAAATTTAAGTAAAATAAATAAATAGTATGTGGATCAATGTGCCAAGATAATGGTATAATTATTTGGTTTTCTAGGAACTCACAGATAGTAAAAATTGGTTCCACTTAAATAAGCTAGAGAAGAGTTTCAAAAGGGCTAGGATTTGAGCTGGATCAAGAAAGACGGGCAAAATTTAGATGTCTGAAGAAAAGGCAAATTAGCATTACATTGAACAGAATTTGGCAAAGCACAGTGAAGTTACAGGGGGAGGAATACACATGTGTTGAGCAACAGTAAATAGACTAGTTTATGTACATTCATACTGGAGAACCATGTAAAGATCTTTTGAGGTCAGATTTATAGAGGGCCTTGAATGCCAGGTTACATACAGATTTATTTCAACATCATATAGGCAATACGGAGTCATTTGAGGTTTTGGAGTACAGACATGATACAATGCCAGAATGCAATGGAAGAAGGGGATTGCACAGAGAGAAGCTGAGGACAGCGGTAATAATTCAGATATATATTGAAAAAGACCTGATTTCACTAGTGTTGCAAAGAGACTGACTTCAGATATTTTGAAGGAAAAGTTTATGCCCTAGATAACTTCAAGTTTACATGCCCAAGTGACTACGAATGACGTGACCCTTAATCAAATTGAGGGATATTTAATTGTTCTGGGGTAGGGCTCACTTTTTTTTTTTTTTAAGCTTCTCAGGTGATTCTTAATACAGCTAAGGCAAAGCCACTCACCGGGACATTTATTTTGCTTTTTAGCTTTACCAAGGCTCTGCACCCTCAAGTGACTCACAGCTTTGTCATTTTAAATTAGATTTCTAGGGATCATATGGTAGTTCTAGTTTTAATTTTTGAGGAACCTCCATATTATTTTCCATTGTGGCTGCACCAATTTATATTCCCACCAACAGTGCACAGGGGTTCCCTTTTCTCTACATCCTCCCTCACCAGCACTTGTTATTTCTTGTCTTTTTTTTTTTGCGGTACGCGGGCCTCTCACTGTTGTGGCCTCTCCTGTCGCGGAGCACAGGCTCCAGACGCGCAGGCTCAGCGGCCATGGCTCACGGGCCCAGCTGCTCCGCAGCATGTGGGATCTTCCCGGACCGGAGCACGAACCCGTGTCCCCTGCATCGGCAGGCGGACTCTCAACCACTGAGCCACCAGGGAAGCCCTTCTTGTCTTTTTGATAACAGCCATTCTGACATGTGAGAGGTGATATCTCACTGTGATTTTGATTTGCATTTCCCTAATGATTAATGATGTTGAGTATCTTTTCATGTACCATCTGTGTATCTTCTTTGGGAGAATGTCTTTTCAGATCTTTTGTCCATTTTTAAACCAGATTTTTTGTTTTGTTTTGTTTTGGCTATTCAGTTGTATAAGTTCTTTATATATTTTGGATATTAGTCCCTTATCAGATATATAATTTGTCCCCATTCAATAGGTTACCTTTTCATTTTGTTGAAGGTTTCCTTTGCTGTATAGAAGCTTTTTAATATGATTAGTCCCACTTATTTATTTTTAATTTATTATTTTAATTAATTAATATATTTTCCATGGTTAAAAATACTTTTATTTTTAAATATTTTAAGCAAACAGTTAAAAAAAGAACCCACCACACTATCCTATTAAATCAACATCTACATCAATTTAAAAACAACTACTTTATATGATTTCTGTTCTAGATGTCTATGTGATTAATCAATCCCCTCTCTCCAATGGACTGTTAAATTTCTACATGGCATGGACTATGTTTTTCATATCTTTCAACGTCCTGCAGTACCTAGAAATGCCTGGCATATAGTGGGTATTCCAAAAAAAAAATGTTTTGCAAGAAGTTTTTCCTCCATGTACCACCATGGGGAAATAGCTATACCCTGAAACCTGTAAGCACTGACATAACGCTTTTGGCCCCATCAGAATTTAAGCATTTGTAAATGTCCAGGTACAGAGTTCTAAAAAGTTCAATTCAGACGGTTTATTGAGCACGTATATGCATTATGTTACATGCTAGTTAATGTAACAGGAATGGAGCCAGCGAAAAAATAGTCCAAAGGTAGACTGTAGAATTGTGTGGTAATTCAGAACTGAAGAAAGGAAGAAGTTTAATGGAGGAGGAGGTGATCACAAATTTCAAACATGAACAAGATTTCAAGATGAATGAGGATTATAATAAGGGTCTTAGATTGAAGCAAGTTACCTCCAGGGATACTGTTGGGATGTATGCTTGTTGGGAAGGTTAAAGAATAAAACCACATGTTGGAAAACTTGAAAATGGGAAGGAAGAGAAATGGAGGAGTAGTTATAAAGAATAATACAGGTGAAGACCTTTGTCTGCTAAAGAAAAAGAATAGTTCATGTTTGATGTCAGAAAGAGTGGCAGAAGAAAAATCATGGAGAGAGAAGGAATATTTATCAGAGCAAGGGGCATTATGAGTTCAAAAGGAATGGGAATCAAGGTTTTACAATGTTTATCCATAAAGCAGATTTGATTCTGGAAGCACAAAATATATTGAAGGAGTAACAGGGTTTTTAAAAAATATGGTTCCTTATATTACTTTGTAACAGATTAATAGTTCCTACCTTCACCACTCTCCATGCCTTCTACAAAAATCCCCCCACATTGGGGAAGAATCCAGTACCGGCGTCTGTAACGATCCTGGCCAAACATCATCGAACGTAAAGAGTGAGAAGCGTCAAAAAGCTTCCTTCTGTACTGACTCTGTTGCTGTTAAAAAATGATGCATATAATTAAGCTATGGATGTTAAGTGCTTTAAAAATTAATACATAAGCGACTTTACACTTGTTATGCCTTTAGAGCAGATAAATTTAACTACTGGGAAAAGACAGCAAAAGAGTTAAATATTACAAGCCTGACTTCAATTTTAGTTACACTTATAAATATAGAAATTACTTTGAGGGTAGATGGAATATTTTTGTTGCCGTGGATTAAAGAGTTAAGTTTATTTTATCAAGTATAGTATAGTAAAGCATGTCTTATACTTAATAATAAACAGTGTGACCAGGTATTTCATTAAGCCAAAGCAAATTGGCTTAATTCTATTGATTACAATATGTAACAAATAACACTCATATATGTAATTGACCAGACCTCTATTTGCCTATTTTTATACTCATGTTGTAAACCTAGGTAACATATGACTAAATTTTGGGATAAATTTGTGATGAATCTAACATGGCTATAGTATACAGGTATCTCATAATATCAATTTCATAATACTTTTAAAAACTCATTTTTTTAAAACAAAAAATTCATCTAAAACTTCACTAATACTACTGAAATTCAATTTTTAATGAGAAGTTCATAAACATTTATAGTTTACAAATCCAGTGAAAATAAAATCCACAAATGTACTAATATAAAATAAAACATGAGCTGCCAAAACTATTATCATAAAATTCGACTGAATTTTTAAAGTAATTAATTCCAAGAAATAAAACCATGCATTTATTGGTATTTTATACTTAAAAGAAGACCTGAAGAATAGAGGCCCTGGTGAAATTTAGTACCATGTCTTAAGAGGCAAGTTTTTAACCTTGGCATTAAACTTTTAAGGTTTAATTGTGAGAATGTTTCTAAAGCTCCTCATTTTAGCTAGTTACAAAAAAGCTTGTTTTTATCTAGCAACCAGAAAAACTAATCCCATACAAGGTGGATTTTTGAAATGCTGCTAAATAAATAAATAAATAAATAAATAAATAAACTGTAATCTGAAAAGTGCTTACTTTACTCAGTTTTTCAATCTGTTTTTCTAGCTCTTCAACACTTGCTGCTTGGTCACCTTCATCCTATACATAACAAAATACAGTATCATTTACCTGTTTTTAAGATTTATTTATTCAGTCAATCAGCAAATATTTAATGAAAGCCTCCTTCCTATATACAAAGTACTAGGATAGGCACCATGGAAATGAGAATATCAATATCAGTTCTTGCTCCCGATAAAGCGTTAATCTGGTAGGGAGACACATAAAACATTACACTAATAAATAAAAACTGCCAAACAGCAGAAAGCTATAAGGACCTCAAGAGAGGTGGAGATTAAGAGTCATGGAGCTCAGGGAAGGGTGAGGTTACTTCTAGTGGGAATCTATACCAAGAGAGGCTATATGGAAGAAGTTATGTTTTAATTAGCTACTGAAGAATTGTTAGGATTTGATTGATCAGAGAAAAGAGGACAGGGCATTTCAGAAAGAGTTTGACCTGAAGAGGTAAGGTGGGGAGATGAGGCACAGATGAGTTTAGGGCTAAATTATCTAGAGCTATAAGTGCTTGGCAATGGACAATAATACGATCCTTTGAGGGAGATTAAATACCAGAACTATGCTTTACAAAGATTAGTATGGTAATAGTTGTAAGATGGCCTGGAGCAGGGAAAGGACTACAGTTGGCAAATCTAGTTAGCGAATTGTTGCAATGATTCAAGAGGAAAAGAGGATGTGGGTCGTACTAGGATAAAAGAAATAGAAAAGGAGAAAAGGAAATGGATATAAGAGATAGTACATAGTCAGAACTGTTAAGTCCTGGCAGCTCACGGATACAAGGCAGAAATGGGTGAGGGAGATGAAGGAAGGAGTAAATTATGATATTAAGGGTTTAAATCTGGGAGACTGCAAAAATATTGGTATCATTAACTGAAAGAGTCATTTTAGAGCAAAAAAGGGTAAGTTATATTTTGAACACATTGAGCTTTTAGAAGAAAAATAATCCCTACTATATAGAGTACTGATTTCATAAATAGAAATTTTGTGATTATATAAAATTTTTCATTCTACAAAATGAATATAGGAAAGCTACACCCAAAGTATATGTTTTAGAGGGAAAGCATGACATAATATAAAGTATATGTGCTTCTTTGGACCTCAGATGCACGATTTCATATAGGCAAATTATTTAACTCCTCTAAAACTGTTTCCTAATCTGTAAATTGGTGATAACATTATCTTGTGATAACATTATCTGTAACATGGGATTTTTGTGAGGACTAAATAAGAACACATCTGAAAGCAACTAGCAGAGTTCCTGGTACATAATATATAAATAAGGTTACTTTCCTTCTTTCTGGAAGTTGTCCTTTAATTAGAAAATGTAGGTACATCTCAGGTTTAAAAAACATAAGCAATTGTTTTTGATGTTCACTTTCTATATGCTTTTTAAAAAAGCCACACTGCCACCAACCACTCTCACGAACAGATATTTCTAAACCAGTATAGTTATCTCGCCAACAGAAAGAAGTGAAAGGAAAACTTCAATAGTTTTACCATTCTCTGTCTACTCTTTACCCAAATTTAGGGGGCCAATTTACAAAGGCATTTAGGCATATTATTTGTGGTAATAATAACATCATTTCTATTTATTTATTTATTTAAACATCTTTTTTGGAGTATAATTGCTTTACAATGGTGTGTTAGTTTCTGCTGTATAACAAAGTGAATCAGCTATACATATACATATATCCCCATATCTCCTCCCTCTTGCGTCTCCCTCCCTCCCACCCTCCGTATCCCACTCCTCTAGGTGGTCACAAAGCACCGAGCTGATCTCCCTGTGCTATGAGCTGCTTCCCACTAGCTATCTATTTTACATTTGGTAGTGTATATATGTCAATGCTACCCTTTCACTTCGTCCCAGCTTACCCTTCCCCCTCCCCGTGTCCTCGAGTCCATTCTCTATGTCTGCGTCTTTTTTCCTGTCCTGCCCCTAGGTTCTTCAGAACCACTTTTTTTTAAGATTCCATATATACATCATTTCTATTTAAAAGAGAACAGGCTCAATGACCCTTAAACCTTGACTCTTCAATTAAATAGATATTTAATAGCTATATGATTGTATAGTGACCGTTTGACCAGCAGGATGTTTGAAAATTTGCTTACATAAAAATCAACTCTATCAACAAATATTTGAAATAAGACATCAAAGTAGCTATGTATCAGCCAAATTAGCTAACTACCAGTTCTAAGACTTTTCTTATGATGAAAAAGAAGTAAAATATCTACTAAAGTTTTATTTAAAGGAGCTTTGGCTAATAGTCCTTATAATTTAAGAGATATGAAGGAATTTGAAAGGCCAGAGAGAAAGGCAATAACTACAAAGCTAAGAACGCAGAATCTATCCCTGCCATGGTTCCCCATGGTTTCCCAATCAGAAGAGAAGGCTGTTGTATGTGTCACTACATATCAAAGTTTAATTGTCCACATAACCTCCTCCACAGCAACTTGTGAGGTTAAAGCTCACATAGATTTCAACACAAACCTAAGTATTAGGGAAAGAGTCCATGTGTTGAAGGAATGAAGAGTGAAGAAAAGTGGGAATCACCCTTGAGACAGGGCTGTGACTGTGTCTCAGGGCAGTATCTTAGTCTCAGGGCAGTATCTTCTAATTGAAAGGGATCACACGGGTCTCAATGGAAAGGCTCCTGCAATTAGTCCTTTAAGGAGCATAACTACTGACACTCTACCTATACTTTAATCAAGAGGCCAGACCTATTTTCAGAGGATAATCTTATCAATAAGGTTCATTAACTAGTTAACCTTTAATTTTATTAGGAAATTGATAAATGGTTACCACTTCTTCATGATAAAGAAAAACTCTCAAATAATTGAAAGGAAATGCTAATTTGGTTTCTTAAGTCCTAAAATATTCATTATTTTCAAATGTTTTTAAACTGTTTTCTCACATTAATAACAAATACACATTTGCCAGGATTTTGATCACTCTAATTAATTCTATAATTCAACATTCATAAAAATAAAAATGACTACTTTAAATGACACATCTGGTCTTAAAATATTAAAAATGATGTTTAAATCATTAGTACTGATTTTTAATAGTCTTCATCTCCCTTAAAGAAAAACAAATGCATAGTTTGTTAATTCTCCATGTGAAAAAGGCCAGGTGAAACACATAATTTCTGTAAATAAATTCCAATTTAGTGGGATGACCACCCAGTAGAAGATACTGAAGTCCCAACACAAGGCTGTCAAATTTATGAGAGTTAACACCTTAAAACAATTTATAATATTAAGTGCTGAAAAGGGATGCTAATTCTATAAAAAGGTGATTAGTATTGGTCAGAAAAGTTTAATTCCTGCTGTGGAAACAGCTCTACTTGCCAAATGAAGCAGATTGGTTATAAATAGTATCTTTGGGTAATTACAATACTGATACCCAAATTATATACCCTTCACATTATTTGTCACAGCATGAAAGTATTTGATCAAGTGGTTTCAGAAATACAACATTATGAAGTAATTTCTGCAAGGAATCTCAGTGTAGTCTCCTTTTCAGCCTGGTACTCTTAAGAAAAGTAAAGGTCACTCTAACGATTTTTATCATTCTGGTTTAAAATATAACATGGGGGGTGGAATTTATGAAAACATTTTGTATTTATGCTATTTTTACTTATGAGAAATTGTATAGCACATGATCTTATAAATTATATTATTATCCAGATTTAGTAAAAAATTTGATTCAGTAATTTGTCATTGGTCTTGATTAGATATTATTTTCACACATTCCATCAATAATTCATCTCTCTAAGTCTTCTTTCTTTATTTCTCCAGCAGTACTGAGTTGATACAAGAAAGGAGAAGAGTTCTTTCTAGACTTCCTTGGCTAAATAGTCCTGGCATCAAGGGCAGAAGGAATAGTTGGCTGTATATTGTTTTCTGAATGCCATTCTGCAACCTATCAATATTTCTAGCATTCTTTTCTGGTAAAAGGTAAACATCAACCTTTATCTCACACACACACACACACACACACACACACACACACACGCGCGCGCGCGCGCACACACACACACACACACACACACACACACACACACACCCTCTGTGACCTTGCCTTCTTCCCTTTAGCCTGCTCTTCAAAGCTAGCCCCGGGCTTCCCTGGTGGCGCAGTCATTGACAGTCCGTCTGCCGATGCAGGGAACGTGGGTTCGTGCCCCGGTCCGGGAAGATCCCACATGCCGCGGAGCGGCTGGGCCCGTGAGCCATGGCCGCTGAGCCTGCGCGTCCGGAGCCTGTGCTCCGCAACGGGAGAGGCCACAGCAGTAAGAGGCCCGCGTACCGAAAAACAAAAAACGCTAGCCCCTCTCTTTACCTTAATTGAATCCCCTCCAATATTTTTAGGGACCTTATACCATTAATTATTCTCTTCCTCTCTTTAATCTTCAGTGCCCCTCTCTTATTTAATTGGCTCTTTCCCTTCAACCAAAAATCATCTCAAACCTTCTGCATCTGAAAAATGCTTGGTCTTTGTCTGCCTCTAGGAACTACCCTTTCTTTTGAGGCATAATGCTTGAAATAGATAAGTTTACTTTCTCACTTTCTATTGTTTTCAATCAATCATAGCCTGGCTTGTGCTCTCACCCTTCCAACGAAACGGTGCTGGCACTGGTTACCAATGACCTCTGGGTTGCCAAATACAACGAACACTTTCAGTCCTCGTCATACTAGGCCCCTGCTCCCTTAACATTGTTTATCATTCCCTCCTTTTTAAAATGTTCAAGTTTCTTGATTTTTATTATTATGACATGTGTAGAAGAGAGTTAACACTGTAGGCCCTTGAAAGGTCGGCTTACAAAGTTTGCCCTTGGCTAGTGTCTGGAAACTTGAATTTTGGGGGGTTCCCCCACCCTGATAAGAATAGCTCACTGGACCTAAACTGTGCTAACAATGTGGGTTATACTGCACATCTACTTTTCTTTTGGGAATCTGGAATTTGGCACATGTTATGCAGAGGGTGCCTATGTGGCCAGCCCTGAATAAACAACTCTGGGCACAGCGTTTCTAATGAGCTTCCTTAGAACACAGCATTTCACAGATTGTCGCAATTCACTGCTGGGAGAATTAGGCCCATCCTGTGTGACTCCACTGGGAAAAGACTCTTGAAAGCTGGGCCTGGTTTCCTCTGGACTTTGGCCCACATGCCTTTCTCTTTGCTGGTTTTGCTTTGTTTCCTTTTGCTGTAATAACTCGTAGCCATGGCATGACTAGATGCTGATTTCTGTGAGTCATCCTAGTGAATCGCTCTGACTCTGGAGGTGGTCTTGGTATTGGAAATCCCTGACCCACTACAGAAATTTTCTACACCTTTGTTCCTTCTTCAACAAGAAGCCTTGTGGGCTCTTCTTAAATATTGACATTCCCCGGGGATCCAACCCCAGTACACTACTCTAATTAATAAACCAATCCTGCTGTGCAAACTTATCCAACTCATTATTTTAAACTATTGTCTATGTGCTAATAATAACTTCCAGATCTACACTTTCAAGACTAAACTCTTCTCCAGACTTTAGATTCTTTTTTTTTTTTTGCGATACGCGGGCCTCTCACTCTTGTGGCCTCTCCTGTTGCGGAGCACAGGCTCCGGATGCGCAGGCTCAGCAGCCGTGGCTCACGGGCCCAGCCGCTCCGCAGCATGTGGGATCTTCCCAGACCGGGGCACGAACCCGTGTCCCCTGCATCGGCAGGCGTACTCTCAATCACTGCACCACCAGGGAAGCCCCCACACTTTAGATTCTTAAATCCAACTGACTGCTGAGCTTCTGAACAGGCACCTCAAACTCAACATGTCCAAAATAAACCTACCATCATTTCCTGTCTTCAGTTATCTGTTCCATATTCCCCTCCTCCCCTGTCATCTATTTCCTCTGCTCCTTCTGATTTCTCTGTCTCAGTTAATGGCAACAATAGCAGAGCAAGCAGTCCCCAAGCCAGATAGCTGGTATCAACCCTACCTCTCCCTCCATCAACCTACACAGTCCATCTTCAGATACTACTCATTTTTCCTCCTAAATATTTATTGAATCCTTTCCTTCCTTTAGTCCAGTTTCAGACCCCTCGTAATTCACCTAAACTACTGCAATATCTCCTGATTGATCTTCCTACCTCTGATCTTGCTCTGTTCAAATCTATTTCTATCTTCCACAGAGCTGCCATAGTGAGCCAATGAAAACAATCAAGTCTGACCATGTCATTCCCTCACTTGTAAACCTTCAGTGGCTTCCTATTACCACAAAACTATAAAATCCGAGTTCACAGTTGTGGCATGTGAAGCTGTCTCGTAACACTAGAGCACTTGTAAGTCACTTAAAGCACGTTGTGGTTTCAAGGCTCTGCGCCCTTGCTCATGCTGTTCTCTCTGCTTGAAGATTTTTCCATGGATTCCTGGATTCTTCTCTAGGTTAACATTTAGTCCAACTTGTAGCCTCAGCTAATGAGTCCAGAAAGCCTTTGTGAAAATTTATTCCTCAGAAAGGTTCAATGTCCTTCCTTCGTACCTGCCTAGTACATTGTAAATACCGCTATCAAAGCAGTTAACACTTAACACATTACATTTTCTTACTGTAAATCTTCCTCAGTGAGACTGTAAATTGAGAGGGGACTTTGATCAAAAATGCCTAGAGCTAAAAAAAAAAAAAGGAAAAGAAAAAAGCCTAGAGCTAGGCACTTAATAAATTGGGCTTTGAGAAATACATCAGTTTCATTAAACCTGACAACACTTTTAAGGCATGAAGTATTGTACAAAATAAATGTAAGATAGCATGTTAAATAGATAGAATGAAAAAGGATACCTAAAATTAAGAATCTGAATAGTTCTCTGGAGAACTCTCATTATATAAACAGAAAAATTTAACTTCTTTTATTCAATGTAAATACCCTCTCTGTATAGAAGGCATTGTATTCTACTCAATATTTACCTAACCATCACAAAAAACTTTGAGGTGAATATTATAATATTCAGTTTCAGATGAAGAAACTGAGTCAAGTGTGACAACGAAATTCAAACCCAAATCTATTTGACTTCAAATTCTGTGTTATTTCAATATGTTATGTAATATTAGTTAAGTATTGAAATCGACCTAAATTTGATTACCTCATCTTCACAGATCTCAGTCTTCTTTCCTTTTTTGTCTTCTTTATCTTCTTCATCCTCATCATCTTCATCAGCTTGGTCATCACTATCATCATCATCATCATCATCATAATCACTATCTCCTCCCTTCCTTCTTCGTTTGCGTCCTGGAGTGGGTGTGCCCAGTGGATGCTGTTCTTCTCCAAGATCAATGCCACCTGAAGTGTCTCTTTTGCCTGTTTTCTTAGCATGAATGATTCTGAGCCTTTAAGTATGAAAAAATGATGACATGGAAGAAAAGCCTTCTTCTTATACTTTTTGAAGAGCATACTATGAGTTGTAAGCAAAAATACCTTATGGTATTTCTCTCGCACTAATCAATAAATGAATGACAATAAAAATTAGCATGAAGGAAACTTAAGAAGTATGTTCCCAGAAACTACAAAATATATTAACATTCAAGAATTATTCTGGCTATCTCTTTGGAATTAGAATACATTTTTAAAAAAACCAGAAAACTGAGAAGATTAACTCAGGAATGGCCAAGTGGTAAGACCTGATCCTATACTATCTGACTGAATAAGTTTCAATTCAAGTTACTGCAAAGAAACTATCCTCTTAACACAGAAGCTGAATAATTTCAGCATTATATTTCCTAGCAGGAAGCTAATTAAGTTTTAATGCTGAATACATTTGGATATGTTAGGCCCTCTATAAAAGCAAACTTTAATTAGAAAGCAATTAAGGAAAAAAGTAATAGTTCCAAACAGATTCTATTTGTGACAAAAATAACCTGATAGCAACAACAATCTTAGAATATGTGATTGCTTGACTTCTTTGAAAGAAAAAAGATAAATTGACTTTCTTCTAAGTTTGAAGCATATGAGCTCAGTGAATATCATTATATCTTTTGTCTACTGAAAATTCTGGCACTGAGTTCTATTAGTTTCATATCTCATCTTAATTAAGCTTTACCTTTTCTAATTCTTAGACAAAATAAAGTTTAAATTCTACCTTTGCAATCTGTATGTTTTACTCAGAAACTTGCAAAAAAAGGAAAAGAGTATATTAGTTTTAATAAAACATGACTTACTTGCGGAGTTTACCTTCTACCACCCATTTATCTCTCCTCAAATTTGACATGTAATCAATGTTCTTGTCGATTTCACTGCCAATGCAAAAGTTTATTAGAAGACATATATTAATCCATTATGCAATACATTAATTTGGTAAGCAAAATGATGCAGTTTTGGGGTAAGTACAAATGATGATTGCCAATGAACAGCAAAAACAAATGAAAAATTATATTAATACATAGCTAAGAGATGTGTAGAAAACTTAGAGATGCCCAGCAATGGTAGAAATGCATGGCTCTGAAATGTTTGGATTGATTATTTTCCTAGAAAGGTAAAGGAATAAAAGTAACATAATTAAAATCTGTAAAATAATGAACAGTAAGAACAAGATGAACATGGAATTTGTTCACCAAATCTTCAAATACTATAGTGGAGGACTTACTTTGACTCTGAAATGAGATTAAGTACTTTTTTTAAGTGCAAATTAATATACAATAAATAAATAATATTAAGATTGTATCAGCACATGATAAAAAGTAGGTAGATAATTCTACAAATGGCAGCTACTAAGGAAAATCAGGTAGTCATTTATCATCAAAAGATGAAAGAAAAATTCTAGGTTTTTGCAACAGTGCTGGATTCTGGAGCCATAGCAAGAAAAACCTGCTTACACTTCAGTATACAAATAAATAACAAAAGTACCAAATAAACAAAACGGGTTACAAAGGCTATACACAGTATGATTCAAAATTTCTTTTCCAATAGACTGCAAAGAAATACATTGAAACATTATTAGCAGTAGTCATCTCTGAATGGTGAGATTAGTGTAATTTTAATCTTTTTCTTTGTGGTAGTCTGTAACTTCAAAATTTTCTATAAGCAATTTGTATTACTTTGTGACCAGACAAATTCAAAACAGAAAAGAATCACCAGAAATGTCTGGGCATATGCTTACCTCACCACACTCTTGCTGCACGCCAGTTCATTGATCAGGAAAGCCAGAACTGAGGCTTTCTGTGCTGGAGTGTGAGCCTGAAAAGCTTTGGTCTTCAGGCTTTCAGTAAGCTCAGTTTGTCCACAGTGTGCTTCCATAAAAATTTGCAAAATCTCGGAAACATTGTCTCGATTCACACCAACATTCAGCAAATGTTCTCCAAGAGCTGTTTTGGCCTATAAAAGGTTGGCATTTTTATCAGTATTGACCACAACGACTCATAAGATATAAACAATAAGACTTTTAAATATTGGTATTATATGATTTAGGTATTACTGACAAGGGCTTTATTCACATTTTTGATGAAGTGGCGATAAAACATGACGTTCAACGTCATTTAGTCAACAGATGATAGACAAGTTTTCAAGTACTTGTAATTTTTCTCTTCCTTCTTCAAACCCTTGGTTAAAAAGTTTGGTGGGGGGAAGGGTATGTAAACTTGTGGCTAAAAATGGTCTCACCATACCTTCTTTGACTACAGACACTATCCCAAGCTTTTCCAGGCTCTACCAGTAGTAGTGGGGGAGAGGTTGAAAAGTACTAGCAATGTGTTTTCTTGCTCTATGGTGTCACGGATTTTATTGCCTAGTATGCTGAATGAATAGGGAGATGGAAAAAAAAGTAACAGGTGCATCTGGAAGATTCTCTCTACATTACCTAGAGCAAAGCTGACTGAAATGTGTATCTTAATTGGAATTAAGATAAATTTGAATTATTGAATATCCACTTAGCAGTACAGTATCTTAACATGCTGGTCTGTAGGGTCCTTGATTAGCCTCGGTTATTCATGGTGTTTCAGAGAGAACACAGTATAATTTCAGAAGGCACACATAAGTTAATTGCTTTATGAATTAAGAATTCTCTGTTTTGCTGAATATCACTTAGGTATTTCCTTAAATTAGATTGCTTTTTACCAAAAGCTAGAGGGAAAGAAAGTAATCTGGTAATGATTTACATTCCTTAGGCTTTGTGAACCAGGTTTTTCTAAGTTTGCACCAGTTGTACCAATCTACCTTTAACTTTGTACGAAGTTATGTAGAAAAAATTGGATGTTTGTACAATCTTCTGCTAATACACTAAAGCCAGCTATCAATGCACTGATAGTACAAATTAAAAAAATTATATTTTGGGTTTTTTTACCTTGTATCCTGTAATTAGACCTGGATCACATACAGCAGCTGAGAGGAGCCTCACAAGCAAGTCTTGTACTTCACCCATGCTGTCTCCTATATTTAGCAATCCCTCTTGAAGAACACTCAGGTTTGGAACATCAATATTCACATCGAAGCCCAAAACTTTACCAAAGTTTCGTAAGAACTGCACCACCATCAGACAGTCTGAAAATGTACTTCCAGAGAGAACAAGTCCTGGAATACGAGGCAACTCTGGCAAAGGCTGAAAATAAAAGAAAAGAGAGAAAAAGTAGTTCAAAAAGCCATGATTTTATAGCTCCTGAAGTAAAGTAAGTTGCTATTTTTCTCTTGCGTTATACCAGTGGTCTTCCCGCTGGACTGTAAATTCCCTGGGGGCATTTCTATAACCCCATGGTACTAAGCATAGAATCCTGAACACAAGTAACCACTAATAAATTTTGGTTGAACTCAACATGAACTTAGATCTCTGCAAAAGAGAACACTAATTTTAACTTAGGTATTGATAAAACACACGTTATACAACTGGACCAAAAATCAGGTAACATAAGAAATAAACATCTCAAAAGTACTTTATCATGGACATACTTAGTAGGGCATATGCAATAGTTTCTTCTACTGATGTAGATTGATTTATAATTCACACTTTTTTGGGAGCTCAGAAGTTAACAGTGTGCATCTGTGTGCCGTATGGTTGGAGAGAGTACCATCTTTAGTTAATGACTGCAGATAAATTACTAGGTCCACATGACCAGAACCCATGACCCTATCAAGAACCCAGTAATACTGCAACTATCAGTCTTTAGGTTTCCCGTATATTAGCGAAACATTGAATTTCAGTGTTAAAATTAGAGAGCTCTCTTGCTATTTCTCAAATATGCTCACATATTAACATTTTAATGACTAACTGTATTATCAGTTGTTATGGACATTTTGGAAGTTAGATAAATAAGTAACCTAAATTAAAAACATTTTTGTCCATGAATGGGATTCAATAATAGTACTTTCAATTCTGATTGAGAAAAATGTGCCTTGTAAATATTTCTATTTATCTAAATTTGCCCTTGTTCAAAAACGTTTCCTCCACTCTGTGCTTGCTGAAATAACTAACCAAAGACTTTTTCTACTAATAGTGTGTGGAAACACAGAACTATGGACAGTTGCTGATATCATACAAATCTTTTGTTACATATGAAAACCATTTAATTCTGAGTTTTCTTTTTTCCTGAATCAGATCAGACATACACATTTCCATATGATTCTAAAAATTTATATAACAAAGCTAACGACAGTAAGGCTTAAAATGGACTTACAAATATTTGATATAGTGCATATGGATTTAAATGAAAACAAAAGATCACTTAGGACAATTTAGGATTAAAAAAAGATCATTTAGGATTAGCAAGAAAATAAAGCTCACTTAGGATTAAAAAAATTGCTCACCAGGAGCTTATTAAATGTGTTGACTAACCACTATACCCATTCTGTGCTTAGGAAATTTTAAACATCCAATTGACTAAAACTAGAATGCATACTTTCATTTTTATTTAGAAGCATTTATGCTAGGTAAATAAATAGAATATTAGTATCATTAAATTTTCCACTTGGGTACTAAAGTTTGCTTTAAGCACTTTAGAAAAGAGCTTGCATAATCAAGAGACAAGCACTATCTGCATATCATATGGCATGTAAGTAAATATAGATGCTATTGACCAAGTATAATATTCTATTACTGAGACAGTATTATAGATATGATATGCATTATTGTATAATTTTCTAGGAATACTATCTTCTTAACTATAGCCAAACATAATTGATTTCTATTCATAAGTATGTGAAATCATGCCAGTTATCACGGTGATTTTGCTCTTTCCAAGTTGCTACTTTTCTGTATTTTAGCAACATTATAAATCTGTGAAGCATGATGGAAGAGAAAACACACATGAGGTACTTTGCTTGGATACATTTCTTGGCTTTCAGGATCATAAACAGTATGGGCTCTGGAGTTTAAAAAACTGGGGACTGCATCCAAGTTGCCACTTATGAGCTGTATAATGTTGAGCAAATTCCTTAACCTCTCTGTGTCTCAAGTTTTCTCATCTGTAAATGGGCATAAATACCAGTCCTATAGGATTGTGGTGAGGATTAAATGAGAAAATTCATTTAAAGCACTTAGCATAGGGCCTGGCATGTACTAAACATACTCAATAGTTAGCTACCATCACTAAAGCATTGAAGGAGGTTATAGATTATAAATCCTAATTTACTTAAACATCCATAGAGGCATGGAGGAGGAGTTAGATCTTTCTGTAAGTAAATGCCTGGGAAGGACCAAATGAAACACAGAAATCCTATCTATTTCTATAATTCATTTTTATAGATTTCTGCAGTATTTCTACTTAAATTAAAAAGGTTTGCAGTGCTCCGTTTGTATATTAAGAACTGCCATTATCAGCACAGGGCTCTAGAGAGGTTTACTCGTGGCCATCCAGGAGGGACAGATTGACCTAGACTTGGAAATCCACTGCTCCAGCTAAAAACACAAGGCTTTCATAATGGCAGCTCTGGCAAAGGAATCAGGTGAGCACACAGAAAAAATTAAATTTATTAATGAAATGGTTTACTTGATAAATTACCTTTTGGTCTGCTAAGCACATGTCTTCATTAGGCTTCTTTAGTTCCTTTGCCATTTCTAATTCTAATCTTCGTTGCTCTAGTTTACGTTCTTTATTTAATCTTTTCTCATCACGTTTTTCTTGCTTTAACCGTTCTTTTTCCTTAAAAAGAAAACCATGTCCACATATTCTGTTTAATCATTATACGTGTTTAAAAAACCTCCAGTTAAAATTTAAAAAGTAATCAGAGTGTTATTTCCATGAAAAAAATTCTCTTAGGATGTTTAGGAGTAGACTTGAAATTACATAGAAACAATGACGTATTTTGCTTTTCAGCGTTTTCACCTTTTGAGTTTCAAAATAATCTTATGACTGTATGTATATATACATACATATACAAAATATCAATATTAGTTTCAACCCAGATTATTTCATTATTCAAAATTTATTCAATCCTTTCCCAGGTTATAATATGAGAATAAAATAGTTATTAATAAAAGCAGGTATATAAAATGCACATGGGCAAGTAAATATTCATAAAAAAAAGTTAACTAGTATGAACAAAAATTTTTGTGTAGCTCAAGAAAGCAAGAAAAGATTTACAGCATGAAAATGGAAGCAACATGTTTGAATCTGCAAACGCAGTTCTTTCAAAGTGAATTAGCTAGTCTTAAGACGTGCACCTATGATGAAATAAAAATATTATTTACCACTCTAAACAACATTTAAAATAATGTAAAATGGGTTTTGAAGGCAATTCCAAAAGCTTTAAAGTTATTTTGGGTAATGGCAACAATATGGAAATAATCATCCTGTTTCCCTGTTGTAGAGTATGGCATTCTTTTGGAAGAAGTGACTTTCTATAATAATACTGGTGTCATTACTTTATCGTCACACATCAAATACAATTCTCTTTTTAAACTGAAGTGTAACTGACTTACAATATTATATTGGTTTTAGGTGTACAACACAGTGATTCGATATTTTTATACATTCTGAAATGATCACCATAATCAAGTCTAGTTACCATACAAAGTTATTACAATATTAATGACTATATTCCTTATGCTGTACATTACATCCCCATGGCTTATTTATTTTATAACTGGACACCTTAATTCCTTCACCTATTTCATCCATTCCCCGTAATCCCCCTCCTCTCTGGCAACCACTAGTTTGTTCTCTGTATCTACGAGCTTGTTTCTGTTTTATGTTTGTTTTGCTTTCTAGGTTCTACATATAAGTGAAATCATATGGTGTTTGTCTTTGTCTGACTTATTTCACTTAAGACAATACCCTCCAGGTCCATCCATGCTATCGCAAATGATAAGATTTCATGCTTTTTTATGGCTGAGTAATATTCCATTGTATATATACATATATATATATCATCTTCTTTATCTATTCATCTATTGATGAACACAGAGGTTGCTTCCATGTCTTGGCGATTGTAAATAGTGAGGCAGTGAACATGGGGGTGCATGTATCTTTTCGAGTTCGTGTTTCCATTTTCGTTGGATAAATACCTAGGAGTGGGATTGCTGAATCATGTGATAGTTCTATTTTTAAGTTTTTGAGAAACCTCCATATTGTTATCTATAGTGGCTGCACGAGTTTACATTCCCACCAACAGTGGACAAACATCCCCTTTTCTCCACATCCTTGCCAACACTTGTTACTTCTTGTCTTTTTGATAATAGGCATTTTGACAGGTGTGAGGTTATATCTCATTGTCCTCTGCCCACAATCCAATCAAATACAACTCTTATTTATTAGAGGAGAAATAATGGTAGAATCAACAGGCAATTCTAAACTATTACCACATACGTCTTTCAATTTTCTTTATTTTTGCCAAAATAAAGTCCAAATCCTTACTTTTGAATTCAGGACTCTCTTCTTTTCCAACCTTATCTCCCACTGTTATAGTCTATGTAAATTTAGTCAAACTATTTGCTATTCCTGATAAACATCTATTGTTTCCTTACCTCCTTATATTGGTGTACTCCAGTTAGGAAGGTCATTATTCCCATCTTGCATACAAATCCTAATTAAAAACCTCCACCTCCTTCCTATTCCTAATTTCTCTTAATTGTCTTACCTAATTACAGCTCTTACCTATAATTTTAACCTAGCACTATTGCTTCCTCTAGTATATTAGCATTTTTGCCCATGTCTTAACCATCTCCATTTCAATTATCACTGGTAAGACAGCACGCTGACTGCTGCGGCAGAGCATGCCAAGGGGGAGACAGAGAGGAGTGGAGAAGTAATACATTCCCAGCCAAGAGCTGAGAAAGCACGATTCTTGGATATTATTTTTACCTAGTGATATGCAGTATCTTTTGAATTAAAAAAGCATGTCCATAATATGGAATAGAATGTAAAAGTGACATCTATACCTTAGGATGAAATGGAGGTTTGCAAGAAATCTTAGAAATTCATAGGACCTTTATTACTTAAAGACAAGCATCTACTCCCTCAATGGGATACTTTAAGGGAAACATGGAGTCTCTAAATTTAATGCATTTATTCACTAATTTATTTAGTGACTTCTACTGAATTGTATAGGACTAATACAAATCCTGTGGTTTTGGTATAAAATGACTCTCAAAGAACCAGAGCTTCTAGGATCCCCTCAACGATCAACTAATATTTAAAATGGCATATAAAGACAGTCACAATCTAGCCCCACACAAGTTCTGGTCTCCTATCTCATGATTCTCAGTGAATCTCCCAAACTCTAGGCACATTTTGTGATACAACTGTGTTGAGCAAACAGTGTAACCAGTTTGAGGCACTGCTTGGATGATAATGATAATGATCATGAGGGGCGGGGGGGGGAGGGGGAAGAGAGGGGGAAGGAGTGGGAAGAAGAGGAGGAGAAGCAGCAAAGCCAAGAGAGGTATATGCACAAGGTTAAAATTGACTAACCCCTCTTTGTACCTTCCTCCCAAGACCCCAGAGGTCCTGTTTAGTTGCAACATTGTATTTATGTACCTGTCATCCCCTCTGACTGGAATGCATAGCCCTTCCTACTTCACACAAAAATAAAGCCTGTGTTTTAATTTTTCCCACAGCTAGTTCAGGAGTTTTAATATTTCCCTTTTTTGAGCTTCCACATAACTTATTACAGCATTTATTGCACTGAGTGACAATTATTTGTTTAAAGTTGATCTCTCGCACTGTAGTGTGAACTTCTAGAGATCAGAGGAACCAACTTCTGCACCTCTTTGTGGACCTATTCAATTCCCAGCAGTATAATTTGCCAGAAACCCTCAGGAGAGTTTTTAATATTATCTTTGTCTCTGACAACTCAAGCCTGTATCAGTGCAATTTTCCTCTCACACTGGTCTAAATATTGTTCTTATTTCCAACTATAATAGTTATCATATGTCTCTAATGGACATATACAGTGTGCATTAGCATATAAAAATTATTTAAGCATTGATTAATTTGCTGAATGATTAAATCTACAAATGCCACATTGTTTAAATTTCAGGGCAATAACTTACAGTGTCTACGAATGACTACGAAATATAGCTCTTAACTATATTTTAGATTGACTATAAACAATTACAAGCAAATTAGAATGCCTCCTTCCAATTTTTTGGGGCCTTTATTCCCAACTTTCCCCGTCCTTACGCAGTTTTCTAGATGTAAAAATTTATGAAATAAATGTAGATTCTTGGTATATATGCCATTTACAATAAAATATCTTTTTATCATCTTAATTATAGTAATGAAATTTTCTGTATCAAAATATTACTAATATCCTAATTAAGAAGTTATTTAAATTTCATTCAAAGTTGCAACACTTTTCAATAGCAAAAGTGTTAAATTTAGATTACACTAAATAGCCTAAGATACATAGGGTGAAAATTTAAAATGCATAAAAGGATTATTTTAGGGACTCTAAACGCATAACTGAAAGTATTTCTAGAACTCTATAGCAAAATAACAAAGGTATGAAATGAATTTATTCTATTTTAGAATCATAGAAGTTTAAAAACTAAGCAATGAGTGTGGTAGGAGGATCTGTTATTATAAAGTTTTACAACTTATCAAATTGCCAAACAGGCCATTTTTAAGAGGCCATGTTGCAAAGATGCCTATGTTTCCTGTATTTTATGATTCTACTGGGTCTCTTAGGTGTTTGCTCTGGGCATAATTAGGAGATTACATTTCTTTTCACAGCAACTGTACTTAAATTTCAAAGACATAAATATTCTTTAAGAGACACAGATTTACCTCAGGGTGCAAGAAGAATAAAGTGTAAATAAGATTAATAACATAAGCCATTTATAGAAGACAGATATAAAGAATAAAAGTGATACTATTTTACGTCACATATTGAGCGTGAGTAGAAAAATCAGGGTAATTTTTTTAAAGGACCTATTTTTACATTTAAAATGTAATAATAAATTAAGTTTAAACAAATGAAAAAATTATGAATCCATGATAAAAGAAATCCTTATATTTTAAATTTTTAATAAAATTATATATTATTTATATTATATTTTACTGTATTTTACAGGTATAAATATAAAATACTATTTAAAAAGAGTAAAAATTTCCAGTTATCACATTTTCATAAAATCCACCAAAGTATTACACAAAAGTCTGTACTTACTTTAGATTAACTATCACCAAATATTCTTAGAGTAGCTACTACTATACAAATGTCTCCTAAATTAAAATCAAAATTGTTAATTCTTGAGTCAGATAAGTAGAGATTTTAATACATCTAAATTACATTGATAATAATTCGCTCCAAAATTATGCATGTATCTTTTAAATGTGTATGACATTTAACATTTTACTGAATAGTTAATATAAAATCATTTTACATGGGTTTTTTTTTGTGCTTTTTTTTGCGGTACACGGGCGTCTCACTGCTGTGGCCTGTCCCGTTGCGGAGCACAGGCTCCGGACGCACAGGCTCAGCGGCCATGGCTCACGGGCCCAGCCGCTCCGCAGCATGTGGGATCTTCCCGGACCGGGGCACGAACCCGTGTCCCCCGCATCGGCAGGCGGACTCTCAACCACTGGGCCACCAGGGAAGCCCTTACATGTTTTTAAAGACAATTTAATTTTAAAATTGAAATTAAGTACATTATATAAAGTACAATACACAAGTATGTCATATAAGTACATTTATTATATCTTCAACTGAAAAATGGGTTTGTTTAAACAAAACTGTCTACATGAGCAATTCTTTTTATTTTTCACTAAGTAATGATTAGTATAAATATAGGATTATAAAATATTCTCATGACTTGAATCATTGAATGGGTTATACATTTTTTATGCTTGCAAATTATTAGATGATTTCTGAAACCTGAACTACTCTCTTCTATTTTATGGTTTTGTCTCCTAAAGTGCTGACATAGTCATTCTGTAATAGACGCATGTTTAACAACCTTTTGTTGTTTATTGATCCTTGGGGAAACACATATACAAAAGACTCTGTTACGGGTACGACGGTTGATTATTCAGATAATATGAGTAAAATGTTTATAAATTTGTGACTGACACAGTTTGAAGTTTTTATAAATGAAACAGGAGATTTTGAGCTACTTTGTCACACTGCTTAAACCAACTTAAGTTTCCAGTGATTAGTAATAATGAAAGCACAAATATATTAAGACTTGAATTATACTAGGACATAAGCCTTTTTTATTCATAAGGCTAAAGATTATCCTTCCTTACATTATATAATAAAAATATTTATGAACTATGATGATACACTAAAATTAATATAATAATAAGTAAGGTAATTTATATGTCTGAATATTCTTATTAATTATAGATTTATATAAAGGAAAAACTATAGAAATTAGATTCCTAAGTTAGGGAACCAATATAAATTTGGGATGTTTTTAGTGAAAAATAAGTTAACACTAAATCAAAAAGTAAGATCAGGGCTTCCCTGGTGGCGCAGTGGTTGAGAGTCTGCCTGCCGATGCAGGGGACGCGGGGTTCGTGCCCCGGTCCGGGAAGATCCCACATGCCCGGGAAGATCCCACATGCCGCGGAGCGGCTGGGCCCGTGAGCCATGGCCGCTGAGGCTGCGCGTCCGGAGCCTGTGCTCCGCAACGGGAGAGGCCACAGCAGTGGGAGGCCCGCGTACCGCAAAAAAAAAAAAAGTAAGATCAGTGTAGTGTACACAAAGAAACATAAAAATGGTGTTTGTGTTACCTTTTTGATGACTATGGGAGTTTCTTGGAATAAATTCAGATGTTATAAGAGATTTTTAATTAACAAGGTGAAAGCAATTAATTTTTTAACCTCATAATTCTATAAACATTACCCATAACATCAGCATTTTTGTTTATCTTATTTTTTTCTTCACAACTTAATAATTAAATGTCTAAAGGTATTAAAGTTTAGAATCAAGGGTTACACATAGGCTATTTTAGAATTTTGAGTTGGCCCTGCCTAAGTATCATATGGCTTTAACTTTACAATAAAGTTTGTTCTTTTAACAATTAATAACAGAAAAAACTGCAGTTGAGCTGTTAGGACGTAATAAGAGGCAGAATATGAAGCCAAGATGTGCCCATTACTGGCATTACTCTAGTTACATCTCATGTACATTAATAATGAAGAAATGAACAAATAGACATAGGAAGGGTTTGTTAATATTCACGGAGGTGTAAGTTTATGTAAAAGATATGGTGAAAGTTTGGATTATCAGTAAAAATATATGCCTAGTCACTGCTTAACTGTTTATACTGTAAAGATTTCTCTCTCTGATATGATAAAAAGCGTCTTTAATTTTTTTGCTTTTCCTGCAGCATCTAATTTAATGCTGTGTACACAACAGTCTTTTAAGAAATGTAAAAACATACTTAGTTGATTACTAAGATCTATAGGTATCATTCAACAGAGGAACACAATTTAAGATCTGAATAACTGGGGACTTCCCTGGTGGTCCAGTGGTTAAGAAGACTACACAGCTCCCAATGCAGGGGTCGCGGTTTGAACCCTGGTCGGAGGGAACTAGGATCCTGCATACCGCACGGTGTGGCCAAAAAAAAAAAAATCTGAATAACTGGTAAAATTCTCTAGTCCTGTTCACAGGTCTATAGTTATCAGAGGATAAAAACATTTTGAGAATTCAGCTTTACCTATGGGATTCTCTCAAACATCCTGATAAAGGATTATTTGTAACATATGTTATTGTATTGTTATTTTAAATAATAGTTCCTAAGTGTTTAAAAAAACACCTAGAATAAAGTAAAATGACTTTATTATTATTATATAAAGAAAATTATACAGACAGAAAACATATAATGTACTCTGTTCTGGGAAGGCCTCTTTGATAAGTTAATATTTGACCTATGACTGAACAATAGACAAGAACCACTTGAATATTCAGTGGAAGAACAGCAACAGTAAAGACCCTTTGTTTAGAAATAATAAAAAGACAAAAATGACTGGAACATAGTACATAAGGTACAAATTGTATGAGGTAAAGTTGGAGAGGTTGGCAGAGGTCAGAGCATGTGGGTCTGATATGTCACTGGTGAGGAATTTGGACTTTATTACTATTGTAATGAGAAGCCACTGGATAGTGTTTATCCAGATATAATCTGGTTTCTTTTTTGAATAGATCACTCCGGCTACTCTGTGGAGAATGCATAGGGAGTGTGCTGAGGAAAGCAAGAATGAAAGCAGGGAAAACAGGTTCTTTAAGTTATTATGCTTTAAGCTGTTACTTTATGTATACATGCATGCACACGTGCGTACACACATATATTTTTGGTTTGATATTTTGGCAGTTTTCTTGCATTTCTTTTCTAATTACTCATGCTTGATACGGGCAGCCCTATCACGAACTTGCATTGCTCCAATGTAGGTGGGTTAATTTTCCTTTAGTTTCTTCTCACTTTATCTGATAATTGTTTTTATATTTCAAAGTACTTCAAATTGAAGAGTATTTTGTATGCTATTCATGTTCCTTTTTTTCTGAGGATGAAGGTAGCTAGAAGAGGGAGAGCTGTACCCGGTTTCTCATATCCCTTTCCGAGTTTTATTGGAAGCAGTGTACCTGATTTCACTCTATCTAGTCAAGGGTATATCCTTTTCCCATGAAAGATGCTCTTGGGTCTTGAGAGATTCTTAGAAGATTTCATTTGAATTATCTTCATTTATCCCATGGTTGCTACCTTCCACTTAATGCAGATCTTACTCACCTCTCTTCAGCAGCTTTTCTTACTCTCCTCCCAGGCCACAGAGCAAATATAAAAAAACCAGTGAGAGAGGTCATGACTTTTGGGCCTTTTGGGTACCTCTTAACCTGAGCATTCACTCCCTCGGATGATCTTATCCTTATTATTCTCTTGGGTGTCCCCTTCTACCAAATCCTAGTACGTCTGGAGATAATGCTCTTGGTTATTTTCATTATTCTGCCTTTCTTTAGCTTTCCTCTCCAAGAGGAAAAATCAGAATAACAAGCCCTGGTTCTTCTTGGTCCTTCTGGTAAGAGGAATACCTGGCAGGGAAGAACTTGACTCTTGAGGGATATTCCAGGTCTTTTCCCTGAGTTATTCCCTCAGTTCCCATCTCTCCAGATAGGAGAAAATTAGGTCGAGCTTTTAGAATTTTAATTAATCCCCTTCCCTACTCTTCCCGCCACTGCATTCAGAAGGGAACAGAGTTCGCAGCCATGCCCAATCCTGGAATCTGTCACCTCTCTCTCTTTCCCTGCCTGTCATTTTTCAGAGATTGTGGTTATAAATCCATGTGTAGATTCCCTTGTTGTGTTAGGTGTAGAGGGTGTCAGTGGCCCTGGATAATTAACAAGTAAGGAAAAAAACACCTACATAGTAATAAATAACTTATTGTGATAAGTAAGTAGGCACTATGTGGTGCCAGGCACCGTTCCAAGAACTTTACACATACGCTCATATAGACACACACCCATTTAATCATAACTACAAACCCTATGAAATAGGAATTAGTATCATCTCCATTTTACAGATGAAAAACCTGAATCGCAGAGAGGTTAAATAACTTGCCCAAGGTCATATAGCTGGAATGTATGAAATTAGAATTCAAATCCTGATCATTTGGTTACAATGTCCAGGTTCCTAAACAATACACATACTGTGCCTTCATATCAGAAATCTGTAATGAGAGTTTAAGCCACAGCTGAGGCTAAAAAACTGAAATATAGGGCACTCAACTTCTAGACCAAATAGTCTCATTTTCATTAATTATTATTTATTAAATGCTTATCCCACTTGATAATCTTATAATCCTACCAGAATCATTTTCTCAATTTTAAAGAAGAAATAACCTGACGAGCTTAAAGCAAGTTGGTTTAGAGCCAGCATAGGTATCTGAGTCTCTGAAACTCCAAAGCCCTGGTTATAATGGCCATACCTCTATTCAACTGCTTTAATTCAGAATGCATTCCTTTGTAACATTTTTTAACCTTTAAGTGATTTCTATTAACATCCATATAAGTTCACTTTGACTTATTGCTATAATTTTCTTATTCTGAAGTATATGGTAAAAGTCTATTTCAAAGATAGTACTTAGGCCTAATTTTACACATAGAATGCTAAAGAGTAATTCTGAGGGCAGAAGTCCACGGCTGAACTGACTGATGTTTGAATTAGGACACATAGGACTTGTCTAGGCATGCCTGTAATTTTGTGAAACTCTGGTCACAGTAAGAAGAATTCATTTTATCCAAATGAATGCCATTCACTATATCTTAAAAAGGTATTTAAAATCTCAGCCAAGAAAATTAACTCATACATTGGAATCCATCCTATGGATTCTTTTATGTTCTAACACTTGGTTACTATCTCTAACCTTTGGTTTGCTTATGTATGAGAGTCGGTAAATCATGACAATCCCTACTCCAAAAAATCTATACTTAGAAGAGCCAATGTTTTAAGAAAAAATATTAATTTATGACAAGATAATATTTTTCCAGAAACATACACTTACTTCTGCTTTTTTACGTGCTTCCATAGCTTTCATAAGCATCATATGTTGTCTCCTTCTCTCTCGTTCCTATTAGGCCAGATAAAATTAGGAATATAACTCAACCATAGTTAATAGTTTGATTTTCAAATGGAAAAACAAAACAAAACAGAACAAAAAAACTCGGTATAGCATGTTTAGCATTTATAGACAAGTCACAGTAAATACTAAATATAAGACAAGAATGGCCAGTCTGTGCATGTTTTAGTTCAGGTTTAGAAAGCAAATACAAGAACAATCAAAAGCAAAAAGGTAAAGCAATGAACATGGAGACAGTGTAAACAGAAGCATACAAGGTTTACTTATGGTCAGTTGTGATGCTCCTTCAAAAGCTGGCAGAACAAAAAGCATAATGGTTGGCTGGAACAGGTCAGTTACCTTACATCTGCTATTAGAAAAACCACAAATATGTACTACAGCCAATTAAACCAAAGGTTGTGCTGTTCTTAAATTTTTAGATCAGGTAGAAATTGATTTATATTCACTTTCACTTCATGGTTTTAGAATTAGTTATTTTTATTTCAAGTACACTATCATTTTGTAAATCCAATAAGCCACCGACAAATTAGAAAGTTTTTTTCAAGCTGTTATAGGCATGATTCATATAACAACATCAATGAAATGGGATATTCCTGTTTACTGATGTCTGCCACTTGATGCACTATTTAAAGCCACAAAAGCTGCACCATGGGCTCGTAAGTGGAATCTAAAAGGCACAGTGTGAAAATAAGGTAAGCATTAGCTTACTTCGATAGTCTCATTTTACTTTAAAATAAAAAAGTCACATAGCTATAGTACTGAATCATTCTTTTTGATTAAATATACGTGGTTCCCCCAAAGGGATATTTCTAAAAATTTCTAAAATTTGTCCATAAAACCAGAATATATTTCATATTCTCTCATCAACCTAACTCAAAATTCCCATTGTATCCAATGGCAGTTTTGCATCTAGAATGATGGGAGAATATGGGTCATAGTCGTATCTAATTGGATAGTGATCCAACTTTCACTGTGACATCAGTAACGTAAACTTTTAGACAGCAGCCTTATATAAGGCCTGCCCAGTTCAATTGAAAATCTTGGAAATGTACCATATTTCTTTATAGACAGACAAGCAGATGTATGCAATGCACTGTGCTGTAAAGCCATGCAGCAGTATGTAATATGACAGCAGCCAGTGCTACACTTTATGCATTGCTATGACAACCATATCACAACCAAATCACAATGCGGTGTTAGATGTACAGAAATAAACATACCCATACCATATCTAGTCTATGCCTCTCCAACTCCTGGTAGAAAGAGTTGGCACAACATTATGAAACAGAAATCACAGAGTCATGAAACCAATTTTTAACCCCCCGAAAGACACCAATCCCAAAACCAGGAATTTAAGCAGGAATTATACTGGAACTTTTAAAGAAAATATCTTGAAGATTTTTCCAAAAATAGATTTAAGAAAAATTATAAAATGTACATTTCGACAACTGTATAACTATGTGTCTACAGACCTGATGCTTTAGAAGAACAGCTTGTTGTCTTCTCATTTCTTTTTCCTTAAAAATAAGAAACTTTTAAGATGGATTTTTAGGGAAAATTTAGAACATGCAACAAGTATTAGAAGTTCCTTTTCTGAGATTCTATAGTCTTCCATTAGGTTGAACCATATGAAACTGCAAACATCCAATAATTTTTTACTTATATAGTGGCAACTTCATATGGTTCTACCTAATATATAAAAACTGTAGGACAGGAGCAAGGATCCTTATTCAGTAGACATTTAGAGTTAAAATTCAGTGACCTAATAGTAAACACACTTCAATGACCCATTCACTGAACTGACTAGCTAGATAGACAGAGCATATCAGATACAACTGGTACTAAAAAAAAAAAAAAAAAAAAAGAAAACATAATGAAGCAACCCTCAAATCTAGCTAATTAAAACTCTCTCCACTCTGAATATAAATCCCTAAATACACTCTGGGATTAACAGCATCTATATCATTTCCATCACTGTGTAGGAATGAAAGTGACAAGAGAAAAGGAATCAGCTGGAGATTTTTATGCCCACCTATGATTGAGGGCACCATCCCAAAGGGGTAGGGCTTAATCCAAACAGTTCTGGGAATGTCACCAATTTGAATCTTTTTATAAAGATAAAATACGGATTAATTAATATTAAGGGCAGCCATTTTGAAAAGGAGTAGAAATTTAAAGAACAAAGTAAGAGAGTCTATGTAGAAAAAGGTAACAGTTCCCTGGTTTTATAAGATATAGCTGTAGTGGCTGTTTCTTGAACCAGTAGGACCACATGGCTGCCCAATTTCAGTAAATAACTCTCAGAAAAAATGGAAGGTAGGGGTGTAATGTGTGTCGGGGTGGAGGCTGGTGGGGGAGTGAGGGTCCAACTCTCTTATGTTTCACGCCAGAAAATCAAAACCAAAACATCCCCAAACAATACATCAAGTTACAATATGTAACAATGGCTACTTTTATTACTGGTAAATTATAGCTGATAAAGTTAGGTTTTTGTTTCTGTAGGCTTTTCACTTTTTAATAGTTAAAATAGTTATTAGACATTAACAAAGAGAACGTTATAATCTAAGGAGAGAATCGGATTTGGAACACAATTTGAAACTTAAACATAAATGATACAAAATAGCTCTGGGGAGATCTTATCCATCAAAACTATATACAGGTATTATGCAATAGTTTGCATTTCTGATTTGGTCTGCTATTTAAAGAGCTCAAAGTATCACATATAACCTGTATAACGAAATATTAAAATATACATACAATATACGTACAATAAAAACACACACTATACACATGTTTTATCTGTGCTAAACATTTTTTTAGATAGTCATTTTGAGGAGGGCTTTTTTTTAATACAATTGATACTGGTATAATATCATACAGTTTTTATTTTTGAAAAATGAAAACTGATTCTCATCTAAACTAACCTTTATTCGTTTCTCGGCCTCCAATAATTTGGCATTTGCTGCTTCTTCCTTCTTTTTCTTTTTTGCCTGTGCATGCAAAACAGGTCTCAAAGTCATGCAACAGCACCACTGCAACTTGAAAGTAATCTATGACTTGAAAATGGAGCTACATGCCTCACAGGTACAAAACAACATGGAACATATATGTGAACAATTACAGATTTTCCCACAGTTAATATTGTACTTAACATACTAATTTCATTTCTAATGTATAGATTAGCATTAAGATATAAAAAATTCTTAAATTCATAAGAGTATGTCAGCTTTTCTTGACTTCTTCAAACTCTATTAAAAGTCTGAAATAATTGAGTGTTTATTATTTTACATTAAAACTTAATCACAGAAAAAATTTTATGTAATTTTTCCTTTTTTTTCTGATTTTTAAAAGTAAAAAATGATCATAAAAAATTTAGAAGATGGGATAGATTTTAACTGATAATAAAAGTTACTTAAATAATAAATCAGTAACACATTTAAAAATGAACATGTCTATTTGGATTTTTTTAATACTTGAAATTTGAGATAAAGTAATCCATTACTCAGCTGATATAAATGAAACACATTAAATCTGATTTTCTCTAGCTGTATATTGTGATTAAATTCAAGGTTTTTTAAAAAGATAGAATGGAAACTTATAATCTTTCATGAAGTACATTTTGAATATCAAGGTCATGATACCAAATCTGAGCGTCATAATGTTAAAGTCATTAATTATCTAGTAGTTTGATAACTATCCAGTAGCTATTGTTAATTTACTTGAAGGTAGGAGTACTTTTGATTTGGATTTTTTAAATTAATTTGAAATGGATAAGGAAACATGTGTATATTTCTAGAAGGAATAATCATGTAACATAGAACACTTCAGCTATTTGACACCCTCAGGGAATAAATCGTTTATACCAAGAGTTTCCTGAATAGCTGGGAGGTTATAGCAATTCTGAACATTAAAAGTTTATTTTCACTATTTTGGATGGAAATAGTTTTGAGATATATACTGCTTAGACACACTACGCTAAATATAATTTGGCTTTTTCTTGATGACTTGGGGCAATTATTCTGAACATCAGTTATTATACTGTACAGTTCCACAGAGGAATGCCTTTCAGCTGCTAAGGTGTTGAAAATTGCTTGCTATTCAACTAAAAGATTACAGACTCTTGGTAGGCTTTTGAATTCCTATACATGCTGGTTGGAGTTTTCCTGTATTTTCCCTTGCTATCTTGTGGCTATTATTTTACTGATTCCAATATATGTCCTCTAGTCCTATTCCATCAGCTTGTGGGGAAGCAGGGTATATTAGAAGCCAGAAAAACAAGCTGATTAAACTGTTTCTACGTTTAAAATTTACTTTCACTCTTGTAATGTTTTATTTCTAAATTAAAAGTAAATATCTGACTATAAGTCCTAATGAGTTTTCTAAAAGTAAAGAACACGAGTTTCAGCACATGAACCTTATGACACCTATACTGGCTGTTCAGAGGTTTCCCTGTTTTCTTCTTCTCCTTTGTCTTATTTCCTGGGTTGTTAGGATTAGATGAGTCTGCTAAATAAGGATCAGATAAGGTCTTACTCTATGCATTATGTTTAAAGAGAGTTTCTGATGGACATATTAATTTGTATAAGTGACAGAATATGTAGGTAAGATTTTTATTTTTGGAGACTTTAAAATATATGACTATATTACTTTAATCATATCACATTTAAGAATTCTACCTCTAGAATTTGCTGGGCTCGAAGCTCTTTTTCCATTCTGATTTGTTGTATTCTCTTAATTTTTTCCTGTAGAAAAAATTATAATAATTTAAGATAATAAAATAAACTAAATATCCAGGTGAAAAGTATTTAAGTCAAATCAAATAAGTTAAGATATAAATACAGAGTTACCAAAGGTTGCCCATGGTGGATGTAAAACTTGTTTAGTTTAACATCATATATAAGTTCATGTCAAATTAATATGACTTTATAAAATTTCTCAAAACAATTTGTAAAATACAAATGCTAAATATGTATACAGAAACTACATAAACTAACTCATTTAGCCTGTGAATTTTTATAAGTATCTGCAGTTACAATTATACTTAAGTTTTAAATAAAAACAGGACAGAAAAGTAGCAAAATAGTGTATCAGGAGTGAGAAAACCTAAGGCTAGTCCTGAGTTACCGTCATTCATACAATGATCTTGAGCAAAGAATAACTACTCTTGTATAAAATAGGGAGAGGTGTTTGCCCTCTCTCACTATGTCATGAATAAATTAAAAATGCTTAAAAAAGTGTGTGGCAGGGGCTTCCCTGGTGGCACAGTGGTTAAGAATCCGCCTGCCAATGCAGGGGACCCGGGTTCGAGCCCTGGTCTGGGAAGACCCCCACATGCCGCAGAGCAGCTAAGCCCGTGTGCCATAACTACTGAGCCTGCGCTCGAGTCCGCGAGCCACAACTACTGAGGCCCGCGTGCCTAGAGCCTGTGCTCCGCAATGAGAGAAGCCACTCCAATGAGAAGCCCGCGCACTGCAACGGAAAGTAGTCCCGGCTCACCGCAACTAGAGAAAGCCCGCGGGCAGCAACGAAGACCCACCGCAGCCAAAATAAATAAATAAATTTATAATAAAAAAAGTGTGTGGTGCCACACAACTGTAATCGATTATCATTAACAATTTCCATACTATAATTTCTTACTTCACATGATAATATTACATTGCTATTTTTTTTTTTCTTTTTTTGTGGTACGCGGGCCTCTTACCGTTGTGGCCTCTCCCATTGCGAAGCACAGGCTCCGGACGCGCAGGCTCAGCGGCCATGGCTCACGGGCCCAGCCGCTCCGCGGCATGTGGGATCTTCCCGGACCGGGGCACGAACCCGTGTCCCCTGCATCGGCAGGCGGACTCTCAACCACTGTGCCACCAGGGAAGCCCTACAGTGCTTTTAACTACTACAATAAGCCAAATTCAGAAATAATCTGTAATATTATTTTAAAAAGGCTTAATTACAATTGAACATTCTAGAGAATGATTCCAATGGCATAATTGGTGTTCACATTGTCTAAATTTAATGTACTAGTTATTGTTTTAGAATTCAGTGATTAAAGTTTGATAAAACATTTTGATTTAAAAACATTATCTCATATGCTATCAGCACAATGTTAACAATTTCATGTTCAGAAACCCCTTTGAAAGTCCCAAACTGGTACTCAATAATAATACATCGTTTGCCCCCAAACACCCCAATTTTCCTACTAGCAAATTGCATTTGTCGTAGGATTTCCAGAGCGAACACATTTTATACTGCTTAATGTTATAATACCTGTTCCAATTTCCAGATGCTAGCTGTACCTTTGCAAGCTATACTTTAACGTTTTTAAACATTTCTTTTTATGTACACTGACGTTATTGATCTCAATATATACATACATAGACATACATAGACATATATATACACACACACATATATATGGTAGTGGTGTCATTAGCATTAGTAGAGATAAACATTATTTATAAGTTATTATAATACAGATTCACTTTATAATATTGGGTATCCAACCCCTCAACTGGGCACTCTACATAAAATATCTTATTGATCATGAAGAGTTGAAATTATCTTCTTTTTACCTAATAGAAAGCTAAAGTTCCTAGAGAGTAAATATTTTGCCTTAAATCAAATAGTAAATACAGAGCCTTGGTCACATTCCAATGCTTTTGTTCCTTCTGCTTCATAATAATGCTTCTGTAAGCTTCCAGAATATTGTCTTGAGGACTATCTGGTGATACTGGCCTACTAGGTGGAAAAAATAATCCAGAAGCACATGCTACTATTTTATTCTAGATCTAAAGCTGACTTTAAAATAGGCATTATGTAACTGACTATGTGAGTAGACCTAAGCTATACTTTGATTCACTTTGTTGGCAATAAGAAATAAGTCAGATTGTATTCTGAAACTAGCCTCAGATAAATATCTTGACAAAACTCTATGATCAGCTCATTTGTATTAACGTTGCTGAAATGCTGGTACTCCAATGCTTTTTTATTTTTTAACATCTTTATTGGAGTATAATTGCTTTACAATGTTGTGCTAGTTTCTGCTTTATAACAAAGTGTATCAGCTATACATATACATATATCCCCATATCTCCTCCCTCTTGCGTCTCCCTCCCACACTCCCTATCCCACCCCTCTAGGTGGTCACAAAGCACAGAGCTGATCTCCCTGTGCTATGCGGCTGATTTTTTGATGAGCAGCAAAAACCATGTATATTTAGGTTATAGCCACTTCAAGACTTTAGGGTCACAGAGCTGAATTTAAAGTGCTGATAAGATTTGATGGATCTCTAGCCATTAGGAAATAGGATGAGCTATAAAAAGGTATAATATTTAGAAACAATAGTATTTCACTTTAAAATGAAACATAAACTTCTTTTATATATATGTGATATACAGTAAATATTTATATTTTAACAAAGGCATTCATTAGACTAGATATTTATAAGTCAATCTTACAGTGTCTTTAGCAGTGACAATTAACAAACTATTTGGAATTAACAAACTAAAGGAATTCAAGTTTACTGCTGACTACTTTAAATTACGGTAAAAGAGTTTAGTCTGCAGTTTGGTGTTTTATATCATCTTTTAAAAAGTGAGCATTTGCTTTGTGCCAGGCACTGTTTTATGTACTTTACATTTATCACCTCATTTAATCTTCAGATAATGCAGTTATTTTCTTTCACAGTGGAGGAAACAGAGACTTAGAGGTTGAGAAATTCATCTAAGGTTACAAAATTCTTAAGTAGCAGAGCCCATATTCAACTCTTACAGTCTGCCTGACTGTAAACTAAATTCTGAATCCCAATTCCATATCAACTCTTTCTAATCATAGTGCTTTAGTCAATACTGGAAAGAACCTTCGAGACAGCCACATCAAATCCAATCCAAGCCATTTATTTAGCAGCTATTTATATAATAACACAATTGGCTTCATTTCATACTCAGAAATAACTACTTGCCATTTAAAAATTTTTTAAAGAATATTAGTTATCCCCATTTCCTTTCTGCTTTAATGATTACAGTGAATATATGGAGATGGGAGAGTAGTGTACACATTCCCATCTTCAATAAAGTTGAATATCTTGTCATATAATACTTTACCTGTAAGAATTTTAAAATTCCTTTATTTACCTATACTTAATTTTGAAAACTACACACAGGAGAGGTACTGTAGATATACAACAGAATGCTGCTGAAATGATGTTTTTTTCAGTTTTTGCACTGTAGTTGGCTCTCCTTATCTGCAGGTTCTGTATCCATGGACTCTACCAACCATGGATCAAAGATAAATTAGAAAAAAAATTTTTCAGGAAGTTCCTAAAAGCAAAACTTGAATTTGCCCCATGCTGGCAACTATTTACATAGCCTTCACATTGTATTAGGTATTACAAATAATCAAGAGATGATTTAAAGTATACAGGAAGATGTGCATAGGTTATATGCAAATACTACACCATTTTACATAAGGGACTTGCATCTGTGGATTTTGGTATCCATGGGGGTCCTGGAACCGATCCCTTGTGGATACTGAGAGACGACTGCAGTAATTTTTTAGTAACTCTGAAAGCAATCACAAGCAATGGAGGCAAACCTTATTCTATATAACTTGAATTTAATTTTTTACTAGTATTTTACATGTTTTAGGACAACAACTTTTCTTATTAAAATTTGAATATTTAAGGAATATCCTTCATTTACTAATACATTAATTTAAAAAGTTTGAAAGTTATTCATGATGTCAACTTATATTCAAAGTCTATCAGGATATTAAAAGTACTTATACAATTTACTGTTTGGTAAGCAATTTTTTTTTTTTTTGCAGTACGCGGGCCTCTCACTGTTGTGGCCTCTCCCGTTGCGGAGCACAGGCTCCGGTGGTAATCAATTCTTAGAAAAACTTGGAAGTAGAAGACTTCGCTTTAAAATGAGGTGAATTTAGGCACTTCCCTGGTGGCCCAGTGGTTAAGAATCCACCTGCCAATGCAGGGGACACAGGTTCGAGCCCTGGTCCGGGAACTTCCCACATGCCACAGAACAACTAAGCCTGTGCACCACAACTACTGAGCCCGTGCTCTAGAGCCCACGGGCCACAACTACTGAGCCCATGTGCCACAACTACTGGAGCCCGTGCTCTGCAACAAGAGAAGCCACCGCAGTGAGAAGCCCGCGCACCACAGTGAAGAACAGCCCCCGCTTGCCGCAGCTAGAGAAAGCCTGTGTGCAGCAAGGAAGATCCAATGCAGCCAAAAATAAATAAATAAATAAAAATAATAGAAATAAAAAAAAATAAAACGAGGTGAATTTTAACTAATGAAAGAGGACAACTTTCTAAATAAGATACATAACATTAATGTGAAATACAGTTATTTCAGAAATCAAAATGAAAATAATGTACACAGAGAAAGATACAGATAGATCCCCCAAACAATGCCTGTGTTTTAAAAATCAGTTCCAATGAATAAACATACCTGTTGTTTCATAATCTTTATCTGTTCTTTTTGCTTTCGCTTCTCCTCAGCAGCCATTATTGCTATGATGAAAAATCAAGGCACAGATATCATCAGAAAAGGAACAAAGAAGAGATGCCTCTTATGAATTACCCAATACTCACTCTTCAAGTTTAGGCTACCATTTAAATCACCCACCTCGTTGTTTTTTAGCTTCTTTGGCAACCCGAGCCTGTTCCTGCTTTTGCAGTTTTCTCAAAAGCTTTATTTGTGCTGCTTGCCTGGCTATTTCTGAAAAATACAAAATTTCAAGGAATGTTATTAACAACTTTACATAACTGCTAACCTAAAAACAATACCTGTGAAACTGGTATCATCATGAAGGACATAATTTTTAAGAAAATTGCCAAACATTAGATACCAAGTAGGAGAACCTCAGAAAATGTCATGTTCATTTCCCCTAGAAATTGCCAAACTATTTCATCGAATATGATCCCATATACATAAGAAAAATGATGCCTCTCTTACTCCTCATCGCAAAGGCTAATATAAGTACATTTTTTTTCACATTTCATGTAATCCTCACTTAGTATGAAAGTACCTGCTAATATGTAAAAAAAAAGTGATTCAGCTTCAGTCTTAAAAATAACAAAATACATAAAAAAAAGAAAGAGAACCCAAAATAGAACAAAGCCCCCAAACTTAGCATTTCAGTCCGCTATATAAATGGTAAAATTTTTGAATCCATTGATATTTTCATTTATGAAGGAAAGCGACTAAATCTCCTAAATAAAGAGTACAGAATGTCAATGAGTTTTAAGGACAACCTCGTTCTCATACTTTTTAAAGACAAATGTATGAAACTGGGATAGACTGACATAATTAATGGTCCCAAGTCTTCATTCCTTGACTATCCATGCCATTTGTAATGTGACTTTGCGGTCCCCTCTCATCAAGACATGCGTGGAATATATCTTCTTGTTCCTTGATTTTGAGTTCAGCCATGTGATCTTCTTTGGCCAATGGGATGTAAACAGTGTGATGCAAGTAGAAGTCTGAAAGTATACCTGTACTCTTTCTACTCTTTTTACTCTTGCGCCTTGCCCTTTACTATGAGGACAAGTTCGGGCTAGGCTGCCTGAGGTTGGGACACATGGAGGCAGCTGACTCCACTAATGTGAAAAAGCCCAGCCAAGATCAGCAGAGATGCCTAACTGCTAACTTGCCACCAGCTCATTCCATCCGCACAAATAGGTAATGCTTAGAGCTGTACACCACTGAGGTTTTGTGGTTGGCCTTAATGTGGCAATAGTAGCTGATACAGAAAAGCATGTAACGTTACACATTCTTCTGCTGGCAAACTTGATCAAAATACTGCTAACTATAAAAGTGGTGTATCATTCATAAAATCATTTTAGAAAATACCACTTTACATTAGACATTGTTTTCAACTTTGTAACAGGTGAAGAATTTTAAGAAACTTATATTCACTAATAATGAATATGATTAGGTAATCACTTGAGCTCTACTCATAACCACCACCATTTATTGAACTGTTGTATTAAATTTACATGATCTTGTTTAATTTTCGTAACAACCTTATGAGATAGGCAACATTATGCCCAGCTTACAAATGAAATAAACTAAGGCTCCCAGAAGTTAAAGAGCAAAGCTAAGATACACACCCAGGACTTTCTGACTTCACAGTCTATATGTTACTACTTCTAAAACCCTTAGAGAAATTTAAATGCCTTGAGATTTTAGAAAGAAACTTAACCCTATGTCCTTGTAACAGCTGAGGTGCAGTTGGTTACTACGGTTGATTTCCTATCATGAAGACTTAAAAAAAGGGGAGGGGATATAAGAAGGTTTGATTTTATCTAGGAAACTTGAAGTGTTAATAAAAGATGAAACAGAAGCTGATACTAAAGTATACCTCCAATCTTCCAATAATTTTCAGTATTAAGTTTTAAGCATCATCAAAAATTTCTGAGCCGCATAAAAAGGATTCTCCTGTTCACAAAATACTCTGGGAAATAAAAATGTATCAACTGGCCTGCAGAGTTAGCAAGCTCTGATAATAATACACCTGCAGGACACTGTTCTCATCTATGATAGATCCAGGTAAACATTATTTTTTAACATATAAGAATTGAAGGCTTTCACTGAACTCTGATATAAAGACCTAAATCTGCCTTAAAATGTAAAGGGTTGCTAAGTGGTTAAAAAAAAATTTCCTAGAAAAGGTGGCATATGTATGATGCTTTGTTCCAAGCTAAACTAATGCTTTCTAATAGAAGTTTGGCTTATAATAAAGAAATTTTTATCACATATATTGGCGTATTTTTTTGTATATGAATATATCAGTCAATTTCAAACTCCACACAAGTTCACAGTAATTTTCATGTTTAAACTCCTGGAAAAGAAAAACATTAAAAAGCTCAACTCATATCTTTTCACTTTAGCAAGGAAGATACAATTTGGATTAATCACTTAAAATTTATATAGCTTAACTTTCACGTTACGAACAGTTGAAGAAAACATGAAAAAAAAATGTTAAAAGAAATTAGAGACACTATGGAGGAAGGAGAATGAGCTAGAGACCAAGAAAATTCACTCAGGCTCTGAGGAATAAACTGCTCCCAATATCTTCTCATTTATTTGGTTTATGGTTGCTGAATATATTATTATTATTTTTTAAGATGTTGGGGGTAGGAGTTTATTAATTAATTAATTTATTTTTGCTGTGTTGGGTCTTCGTTTCTGTGCGAGGGCTTTCTCTAGTTGTGGCAAGCGGGGGCCACTCTTCATCACGGTGCACGGGCCTCTCACTATCGCGGCCTCTCTTGTGGCGGAGCACAGGCTCCAGACGCGCAGGCTCAGTAGTTGTGGCTCACAGGCCCAGTTGCCCCGTGGCATGTGGGATCTTCCCAGACCAGGGCTCGAACCCGTGTCCCCTGCATTAGCAGGCAGATTCTCAACCACTGCACCATCAGGGAAGCCCTGAATATATTATTATTGTAATGAGCATTTGAAATATTAATTTGAAAACTATCTTTCATGGTTGAAGAATTTGTCTCTTTAAATTTCAAAGGTAAAAATTTATTTTGAAATAAAGTTTATTTTCACTTAGAATTAGGGATATTTTACATATACCACACTTCTTTGATTCTAAGATGCATTTTTACACATGTCTAAAATCAGAGTGTGTGTAAAAATTGGCAGCTCTTTTCTTCCTTAGTGGAACATCTTAAAATACTGGGGCACTGCACAGACTAGGGCATCTCAGATCCTACAATGTATGAAATGGACAAGTGTTACTCGGTATCTCAGAAAATCTGAGATATGAATGGTATTGGCCAATTAAGAAGCAGGTTTATTTAGATAGGTTAAAAGGTTTTTTCATATTCAAACTTTGTCAGATTCTTATTTGTATTCCCTGAGAAATCAGAGACCTCTCATTTCACAATGCTTGAAAGTACATTCAAAGTTTGCATTTATTTTACTGTTCTGAATCTTTCTTCAAATTAAGTCCAGTTGTTCAGCCTAGTTGAGTCCTTGTACTATGATAATATATAACAGAAACTTATAGAATCCCCTTGGATAACCCCCTCAAACTGTTAATGTAGAAACCTTTTAGAAATAAAAGGGGTGATAGTGATTCATTGCTATTTTCTTTTCTTCCCAAGAAAAAAAAATACATATTATACCACAGTTGCTTGTACAGATTAATAATTATTATTTATCTAATGTTAAATATTTAACATTTATATACATGCGAGAAAGAACATATATACACAGTAAGGTCAAATGTAAAATAATTTGCAAAATGCAACATAATACAACAAGGGAAAAGTATGTAACGGAATACAAACCAATTGGAAATCTAGAGGGAGAAAAAACCTTGAGTAAAAGTTGAATAATCAACTTCTATTTTGTAAAAATTTAGTTACTTTTGCAAATATAAAGTTGCCATTTTGGATACTAAGTATTAATGCTATTTGTATAAGATATGCAAAACATGCATGAAGAGCCCAGACTTTGGACATCAGTTAATTTCAAGCTTTCTTATTTTACGCAAACAATGCACATTCCCCACTATTATACATTCTTTAGAAGAGCCAGTGGTTTACTGACAATACTAACTTTAAAAACTCATCATGTATGGCTGTATCTGTTAATATATTAACTTATTTTTAACCTTCACTAATAACTATTCAAGGGAGATAAACGTCTTAATAGAAACCAAACAGAATAACTTTTAAAAATATTTTAAAAACATACTAAGACAGAGAAAAACTTATACAACATTAAGTTACATAGCAGGCAGTTAACTTACATGCCACTGGTGGAAGTATGAACTGGTGCCAACTTTTTGGAGATAATATTTGCCTGCTATTTACCAAAATTGAAAACGCACACACCCTTTGATTCAGAGATTCTATCTCTAGGATTTTATACTATACATAGCCACACCTGTAGAAGGATGTGAAGATATGTGTCATATGTACTACTGCAGCACTGTTTGTGATAGCGAATGTCAGGAATAGCTAGAACAGTCACCAAAAGGAGACTAATTTAATGAAGTGTGGCAGAATCATACACAGTATCACTCACTATTCAGCCATTAAAAGCATAAGGTTGATTTTTAAGTGCTGCTATAGAAAGATGTTCAAGAAAAATTAAGTGGAAAAAAAGGCAAGCTGAATAGTATGTACACTATAAGTCATTTATTTTAGAAATCAAAAAGGATATATATGTAATACAACATATTGTATATGCATATGTATATATATGAGTGTTTGAAGGCATGTGTGTATAGGAGTTTATGTACAGTTTATGTATACGAGTCTCTGATAGCCTAACAAAAAACTGTTAATAATGATTCCACTCATGAATATCTTTTACAGAAAGTTTTCTGTTCTATGAGCTTTTGTCATAGATATTTGTTTCATAACAAAAACAAAGGAGCTACAAAGAAGTCAACATTATGATGTTGTTTACAATAAACAAATAAGTCAGGCTTTTCCCCCAGAGAGAACCTATGAGAAGTAAAATCCTGTTAGTCTTCTAAGTTAGTTCTTATTGTTGAACTTTTATTTTACATTGATATATATGTTTATATATATGCTTGTGAATATAAGACACCAACACATATACTGATATATATTCAGATAGCCTTCACAAGAAGCCCTTCACAAGAAGAGTCTTCCCAGTTGTAACTAGTAACTCAAACTCAGGGCAGGACTGTTTTATTTATGCCAGCTTTTTCTGTGTCAGACATAGCCTGGGAACTTAATGTTAACAATTTATGTACACTTTTTTTTTTTTTTTTGCGGTACGCAGGCCTCTCACTGTTGTGGCCTCTCCCGTTGTGGAGCACAGGCTCCAGACGCGCAGGCTCAGCGGCCATGGCTAACGGGCCTAGCCGCTCCGCGGCATGTGGGATCTTTCCGGACCAGGGCACGAACCCGTGTCCCCTGCATCGGCAGGCAGACTCTCAACCACTGTGCCACCAGGGAAGCGCTATGTACACTTTTGAGTCATAAATACATTTGAGGTTATTATGAGCACTTTGTGCTTGATAGTGATTCTTTCTGATGGTCTTAAAATAAATATTTGTGAATTAAATCTATTACTTGGGCATTTTGAAAATATCTGTAATATGTGCATACTACAGAAGAACCCAAAGACTGGGGTTACTTACCAGTAATTGGAGTTCTCTGACTGAAAATTTACTCCACAGATCCACATATTTTGGAGTTATCCCCTTGTACCACCTCAAGGAATCGGGAGCTGTTAAAATGAGAATTTCCAGAAGGTTGGCACAACCTTAAGGCATGTGCCGAGTGCTGGTAGATGCCCTTTCAGTGCAAGCCTTAAAAGCTTATCACCCACCTTTGTAGTTCTCAACACACAGGGTCTGCTGTGTTTATGAATATGGCTCTTGAAAGGAGCTTACCTAATCAAAGAACTCCAGTTACCAGTGGGACTCCTTATTTTCTCATTTTTATTCTAACACAAATATCTACTTTTTAGAAATTGAGAGCAGTGTTAATCTTTCATCAGTCAAAAATATAAGAAATATTTACACTTTTTAATATGACTATTACAGTGTCAGATACGTTCTGTTTCTTACCTTGAGCTTGCAGTTTTCTTAGTAACTTGGCATCTGTGTTATCTAGAAATTCAGCACTGCCAACATTTGGAGGCCGACCCTTCCGACATCTCATCCTGGATTCCTCTCTTGCTCGCTGTCTATCTGGATTTGGTGGTCTTCCTCTACGACACTCCATTGCCCTGATACGGGGAATGACATCCTCTTCTTTCAAAAGACACCACTGCATTCCCTTTTAATTAACATTTTATAGAAATAAAGATTACAAACGAAATAAACACAAGTGATCAATATGTCAAAAAATTCTAGGCAAATTCACAGATATTTTGAAATTTATAAAGCTGGTACAAACTTTAGGAATTTTATTTTTTTAATTAAATTTATATTTATAATTATTCATGGACTTGGCATCGTTTTGATATTCTTAATGAATTCAACTTTAAACACAAAAGGATTTATATCTGTATCTATAAACATATAAATAGATATATATTTTTAAATAACCATTTCTGAACTACAATGACCATAAAGTTGGCAGATAGTTGAAAATTAATTGTGTGATGACACCTCTGTGGATTGTTCTCATGGGTTAACAGTTAAACCAAACATTAAACTATCCAAATAATAGATGAAAGTTCTCTTTATAGAAATATTAGAGCTAATAAATCAAGATGGAATGTAAGAGTTAGAATATCAGCATCTTGCAATACCTGATGAATTAATGAGTCTAAGCACTGAACTTGAATGGTTGCCAATCACCAAAAAGAGAGACAACCAGACAGACATTAGCCTCCTGATGGAGGTTCACTCGATCACCTATAAATTAGTCTTGTCCCCTACAAAATGAAATCAAATCTAGATTAGACTTAATTACTATAACTTCACAGGAAAAACTGGGTGAGAAGTGTATGGTTAACTACACAGCAAAATCCAGTCGAGGAAATACTACAAATTTCTTCAACAGTTTCTTCAACAAATAAATTTCAAGAGGTAAAAAAACCTGTGGGACGATTAAAGGAGCCTTAAAAGATGTACCAAACAATCCCAAAGTGTGGAGCTTACCTAGATATTGATTCAAATAGACGAACTGTTCAGAAACTTTTGACAGTTAAGGGAAACTGAAAATTTGAACAATGACTATTATTTGATGATATCAAGGAACTATTGAAGTGTCATAATGGTACCATGGTACCCTTGTAGACAACAAGAGTCCTTATCTTTTAGAGATATGAACGAAACATTTATAGAGGAAATAACATGTATATTATTTGCTTCAACAAATTATGGAAGAGGAGAAGTGGATGGGGGTATATGTAAAATAATATTGGCCACATGATAATTTCTATAGCCAATGATGAATATATGGTATATAATTGAGATTTCCCATTATAAGTCTCCTGATGGAAACACATTCACCAGCATAATGCTAGTGTATTATAGGAATAATCCTGTTCAGTGTATAGATACCATCAGTGTCTGGTTTTCATTAACCTTCATATGTCGTTCAAAACAAATATATTATTTGTTTGTGATGAGCTGCTTTTCTCTTAAAAAATACATTATTATATTACCTTACTTATTGTCCAAATCAACATGTTCAAATACAGGAAAGGCACCCTTTTAAAGTAATCCTTCTAATATAATTGTTTTCTTATTTCTTTTTTAAAGAGATAATTCCTTTAGTGTGACATTTAAGAAAATGTTTTAAACATGCTTTTTTTCTTAAAAGAATCTCAAACTAGGAATTTAGCTTGAACCACTATGGGCAATTCTGCAACCAAAAATAATCAAAAGTTCTTGAGGTATACTTTATGCCATGATACCTAACTTGGGGCAAGGAGACTATGAATATCTCATTCAACGGGTACGAAAAACACAAATACCACTCCTGCTACCACTATGGATGATGGTTACATCCCACATTCCAAGCACTCTGCTTAGTTCCAGGCATTTTGATTACATTATGTACTTTAATCTTCACAACAGTACTATCTAATATGGTGGATTTTACTGTACCTACTTTACAACTGAGAGAATTCAGGCCCAGTTGAATAATTTCCTAAGGTAAGGAGGCAATGAGGAACAGAACTATGATTTGAACCCAACTGTCTCACTCTCAAACCTGTGCTCTTAACCACTACATGTACTTAACTGATGTCACAAAGATGTTCTTATACTTGATAAATGACTGATCACAATATTCAGCCATGAAAGCACAGCCAAGATTGTGGCAAGGCAAGATTGTGGCAGAAAAAAATTAATGCATATAACCCATATATGTTTAAAATAATATCTATACTAATTCTTTTCAGTAATTGCCAGGTTAAAAATAATTTTACAAATTAATTCTGAGGGAAGTAAGAATTTTTTTGGCTGAGATTTCAATGAAGTCAACAGAAACAGTAGTTGTACCAACTGCATTTTCACGCCATAAACCACTAAGAAGGAAGCCATCGAAACATTTTTATGTTCACCAGTATGGGAAGCTTTTGATTAGTTCAGGCTTTCATTTTTCTATTACGCTCTTAGGCACCAAGGCAGCATGCATCACATAAATTGAAAAATATAAAAGTGACATTCGTGACACTTGAAGTAGAAGAGAAAGACTAATAAAGGAGTCTGTAAAGGAATCTGCATTCAGTTTTTAAAGTACCTTATTAATAATAAAATCAACTTTTAGCCAAGATTTGAAGGGTTTGATCAATTTATTTTTTTATTCAGTTATAATTTTACAGTTATGTTTTATTCAGCTAGGAAAATATACCTGCTTGTGTCAAAAAAGGAATAGAATATGTTGGTGTCCCAAACTAGTAACATTATAGTGACATTATCATTTACATTTTTGCCCTTGGCATTTATAAAGTAAATGCTTTCTAAGGGAGTTGCATATATTGGACTACATATAATGTCTTTTGACTCCTGGATTTTAGAAAATGAGAAATGGATTGTTAGGAATCTGAAGCTTATATTACAGCTTTAATTCACTGAGTAGCCAAGATAACCGTGGGTAAGGAAAAAAAAGAAGCATTTTTCTTAATAAACTTTTCCTTAGGAAAAGCAAATACAATTTACATCACTTGATTCATATGCTATAAATTTTTTGAAATTATTCATCAAAAGAGTAAATTTATTACTTTTTTTCTTAATGTTTAAAACTAAGATAGTAAATGGTTCCTGAAAATAATCTTTCTTGACTAAGATTTAAAAGATATGGATAAAAAGAAAATAGATATTCAACATGATGGAGATGATGGCAGATTAAGTCTCTTATACCATTATAATTCCACTTTCAAGAGTTACTAATTTAAAGCCTTAGCAATAACATACTTCTGTAAATACTACGAAGAGAAGGAAAAAAGGGCTTATGTTTTATTTCAGAAGACTGAACAAAATAATTAAGGTTAAGTGAATGAGATAACTACATTATATACTATACACTCTAATGCGTTATACAAGACTACACTGTAAGACTATAATGTATAATAGAAATAGTTTCCAACTACTTGAACATTTGTTGAAGTACCTACTCTGTATCGGCATAACATTTTCTAAAGGTAAACTAGAGAGAGTTCTCTCCCCCAAATGACCAACATTTTTAACTAGGACCCGAGGTTCCGGCTATTCTAATGCAGGTGATTCAAGGACCACACCCTCAGCAGTAATGAATTTGAAAAAGTTTAGAGGTTGGGACAGTAAGTTGCCTCAATTGTCCACTTAAAAAATAATGATGGTCTAGATTAGGACCTGAGAATCAGAGTGGAAAGGAAAGTGAATACTTTAGTCTTTTTTTGGAGAGAGAACTTCCTGGATGTGAAGGAGAGAAGTCTGAATGGAGACCAGAAAAGTCTGGAGAAATACTTGAGAAAACTGGCAAATAAATTTATTGCTTTCAGGTATTTTATACTTTAAAGACAAAATGGAGCTTTAAAGAAAACATTTGAAATGAATTAGTTTTTAAATGTTTTCTGTATTCAGAAATTCAAAAAAGATGCTAAGAAATTTAACTTAAATAGGATTTTCTATTTCAACCTTTCTATTATTCTTCATAAATGATACTCTGAACATCTCATGAGCAACTGCTTTGTTTTAACCTTATGTTATGGACACTGAATTGTCTAGTTAAGGAGATATTTGACAGTCCTAACTCTTACATTTCACTGATAACTAAAGTCAATTTGTGGCTTACCAGAAACATGTTTAGGTCTTAATGGGAGGTGTTATCAAGTCTCACACCTGCTTCAATTTTATACTCTAGCTTATCTTTATTTTTCTTTTGTTGCTCCCATTTTGCTTGATTTTGTATACTTGAAGGTTTATTTATTTTGGGGGGAAAGCAGTATCTAAGTAAAGTAAACCAGTCCACCAAAAACCAATTCACTGAATGATCTATTTACCAAGTTACTGTGGTTTTTTATTTTTTGTTTTTTTAAGTTTTAGTATCACCAAGACTTTGCTGCAGCAATTTCACCAGGGATTTGCAGTCCTGGGCCACTAAGTGTCAATGCCCTCATTAATATTTGAGATGCCTACTACTTCTAGAACGCTCAATGTTATATAAGCGAATAGATGATCTTTACTCATAGTTTTCTGGATCAGGACCTCTATCTATCCCAGTCTTTGACTCTGATAGAAAAATAGCTGTGATGAATGTTTTAAATCTGGCTTAAGGCATTGGTCTGACAATTTTAGGTCTGTTGGTCATTGAGTGAAGGATCATTTACCGAATTGATTTCTGGCTAAATAATTTTCAGTAAATTTAACCACGGTTCAAGTAAACAAAGATAATTGTTTTCTACTACTTTTCTCTTTTAAGTGTAATTTCAGAACCTTTTACTTCCTGATACTTAGTTTATTAAAAAACTTTAGAATGTCACACTTAAAAGGGAACTGATCTTAAAGACCTCCTATAATATATATACTTCACATTACAGATGAGGAAATTAAGGCCTAGAAAAGTAGGATTCCGTTTTTCAAAGTAACATAGGATGCTGAATTACGCTGCTAGGAGTCTAAGAAAAATCTTAGGGCACAAGCAAAGCAAGGACATCAAATATTTTTCACAGGACTTGACATTCCATATTTTAAGAAAAACATTAAAGTTATTTTCATGAGAAAAATCAGAATTTTGTTGGATTTCCTTACACCTAATTCACAGTTTAGTATTATGTCTATTTTTAGCTACTTTGTGGTGCCAGAGGTAGGTAGTGAGAGCTTTATATACCATAAACTTTACAGCATTAGGGATTCTTAATCTTAATAATAAACTATATTAATATCATATACTGAATAGCACTTTAAAGACATGAAAGAGTAAGAATAGTTATCTATGCTGGGAGATGGTTGTCACCAATTAAAAACAGTTGAGGAAGATGTGGTTTGATACAATTGTTTCCACAACACTGACTATGCTTTCCAGTGACAGCAGGTTACCCTCAAAGAGTTAGGACTGTCAGATATCTCCTTAGCGCTACTCTTGGATTCTTACAGTTGGCTTCCTAGTATAGGCCTTTGCCTAGCCATCAAAAATCCTACCTGGTAGATTAGTGACATAAATTTCCAGAGTTTTGGACTTCTGGTACTGATCTTTCGTGTTCTCAGGGTCCATATATGCCCACAGCTGTGTTGCATTCGGTATGACAGTTAACAGTAGAGTTGAATTAGAACCCTGGGTGTTGACTCCCAATCGTTTGTTCTTTACTTATTTGAAATAATTACCAGCATTACAGTCTTGCCACAGACTGCGTGTTGACTGCTTTATTGTGAAGCCTCCCCTTATTCCTTATTAACAAAACCCTGATTTTAGCTGAAAAGCATTGTGCTTAGTGTTTTATCTTCCCCAGACAACAAGCTTCTCTAAACCAATGATCATAACTTCTATTTCTTTTGTACTCTGCAGTTTCTCCATGAACATTAGTTTTTCCTCAGAGTCAGGATTTCAAGTTCATTTCTGTAGTGAAATGTGTTCACAATTTCCTTTATGGAAAATGCCTTTAGGGAAAATTTATTTGGGAAGAAATGCCTGGAACATTAAGTATTTGCCACAAATATCAACTGATTAAATGACTAAGAAAAAAAGGCTCTTTTCAGTAAGAATTATAGATGTTTTTCTTTTCTCGTGGCATTATGCCATTAAAAAAAATCTTAAAAAATACATCTCAAATAGAGAGAGCAACGTTTTTTTCCTAAGTCACTTTTAATTATTCCTTCTTTGCAGCTTTCCTTTTCTTTGCTTTTTTGGCCTGAATGCAGCAGACATTCATTGACCTTTGCTTGTTAACTTCCTGGTTGAAAAAAATAAACTTAATTGTTATATTTATGCTTAGACGTTTTGTTCTCTACCATTCACACACAAAAAATCCTTCCCAAATTAGATTATCATATATTTCAAAATAATCTTTGCCATTAACAATTCATTTTGAAACCTTCATATATCGCTAACAAAAATGTGAATACTTTTTACCTTTTTACCTAAGTATCATATTTAGGAAAATAAAAATAACCCTATTTTATATTTACCAAAATCTGCCTAACTCAACCATACTTTCTATTATTCTGACACTCAAAAACAAAATAAAATGAAAACAATGATAAACATTAGGTTCAACTAGTTCTTTATAATGTGATGGAGAAGTCTGTAAGAAATATATTTACCTTATTGCCTTTTCAAAGGGGTTTCACTGGTTAAAATAGTTAAAAGAATTTCAGTAAGAAGGTAGCCAGCCAGTATATCACGTGATTATAAAGAGTACCATGGTTCATTTTGTTCCATGAAATCTATCATCTTTAAAATCATGATTTTTATAGAAGCCAGGAGGAAGTGTTTGGTATCTAAGGATCAGTAGATACTAACCAGTAGATGATTTTGCAAATCCCTTACCACATTTGTAGATTGAAATAAATAAAATTGATAATGGATAGATTAAAGGCTCCCCCAACCCCAATTTCTTGTGTCAACCCTATCTTATTTAACTAAGGACTTCTCTTTTTAATTTTTTTAAAGTTAATCATTAGATTTTTGTCCTTTAGTTAATGATGAATTTAGTAAATTTCAATAAATATGAACTCTCATACCTCTCATCTTACTGTACTGCACACAAAATTAGTCAATACTTTCAACAAATGTTTGCTGTTAATAAATATATATATAGTCACTGTCTTAAGCTCAGAAATACCTTGAGTCAAAAATGATTAACATATAAAATAACCACGGTTCTCTACTGCGGATATTATCTTCTAACAGAAATTACCATTTCCTAAATTTCATCTGTAAAATATAGAGCTTTGGAATACCATTGCTGCAATTTTTTGAAATACTTTGAATGAAATTAGAACTTAGAGAACTACTATTGGTTTTTTTTTTTTTTTGGTAAGTTTTAAGAGAAAAAAGAAAAATATGATGGAGAAAATTACATTTTCCAATGCAAATGTTTTATTAGGAGAGTGATTAAGAATACTAATGAATTTACAAATATAGCATTTCATTTGCTATCAAACACCAAAAATAAATATATGAAACTTGGAAAACTGTAGCGGTAACACTTAAAATCGTTATGTAGAATCTCCATGCATTTGGAAAACTGCATGCTCAGCTTTATTGGATTACAAGGGGTAGATGCAATTATTTTTTAAATAGGAAATTGTTTTTCATACTATATATGTAATACAAGCACAATTTAGAAATTATGAAACATGCAAGAACATAGGAAAAAAAAGTTCCACTGTACCACCAATCATTACATCCATTACTAAAATTTTGGTACATTTCCTTTCAGTCTTTCAATATGCATAGTGTTGTTTTTCAATATACGTACAGCCATCATACCATTTATACAATTTGTATAGAGGCAGACCTATTGTAAACATATACAGATCATCACTGCTTGGTAACGGTGTCTTTATCCCAAATTATATTTTATATCTTCTACAAAACTTAAGCCAATCAAAGTTATTACACATGACAGTTACTCTACCAAAAATATGTAATCTTTGCTCATTTTCATGGAAAATTGTAAGTCTATACATTTCTAATTAACTATATGCTTATACATATTGATCATACAATAAAAAAGTATATGGTTCTTCAACTATATGCAACTCTAATTAATTAACTAAATGTTGTTTTGATTACTCACCTTTAATTGTTGTTCTCTAAAAGTATCCTGAAATGAATTCAACTTACTCTTATTTTTTAACCAAGAGAAGTACAGTCAAAATTGCTAATATTTTCCCTTAGTAGTCTGCTGAAATGTTGGCAGCTTAACACATTCTGGATTTAGTAATTCATCATATTTCCTTGATTGGAAGTGATCTCTCAACAAGACAATATGCTTTGGAAAACACTGATTATGTTTAATAAAAAGTGAGTGGATGTCAAAGAACAATCTGTTCTGCCTAATAAGGCTTTATAGACTAAGTCTAATTATCACTGATAAAAAACTAAAAGTCCTTTATGTATTGGACAGCAATTAGCTTTCCTCTCAGAATAAAATTCTACTGAACTTAAAAACATAAAGATATCTTTAGCATATTTAAATGAAACAAGTAAGGTTATGATAACATGAAAATCAAAAGATTTAAAAAATGAGAATTTTTAAATAAAATTATTATTGCCTTCTAATATGTTTTGTGACTTAAAAACTGATCTAGTATATATGGAGTGCGTAAAATAACACTGTGGTTCACTAAAATTCCGAGAATCTGTTTGGTGACAAATTTAGTCCAAGTTAGACACATTTTTAAGTTTAGAAAAGAAAAATCCTAGAATATATTTCCATAAATAAGTTAAACCTCAGATGAATATATTTTGGCATTTTAGAATTACTGGTAAAGAAACAAGTGGATGTGGACATAAAAAGTCATGGACAACAATGGAAAATAGGTTACACAATGAATGCAAAAGAACACTTGTTAGAAATTTTGAGTTCAATTATGTCTCTGCCTGGTTGAGGTTGTGTAATCTTGGAAAACTCCCTTAATCTTTGAGCTCTCAAAATGAACTTCCTGCAGAATTAGGAAGGCCTCTTCTATTTCTATAACTATAAAATTAAAGGGTAAATAGTATGGAAAAACCTGTCTATTCACAACAGAAAATATTAATTGCCAGAAAAAATCTTTCTGTGCATTATAATGGGCCAAAAGAGAGAAAGGTTCAATCAAAAAAGAAAATAACAACTTCAGTTGGTTGAGCATTTTAACCTTTTGAAACATTTTCATGCGTATGATCTCATTTTAACCTCACCATAATCCTATGAGGCAGAAGTAAAATTATGATTGTCTCTATCCTGCAGATAAAGAAACTGAAGAAAAAGTGGGCATTATTTTGTTGTTTGAAATCACAAAACTATTTCATGGGTTAACAAGAATCTAGGTCTCCTTAGTCCATAGCTATGACCTCTTTCAATGGAGCTAATAAAGTTAAAGGGAATAATAAGCATATGTAGCTGAATCTAAGTAAGGAACAAAGGCAAACCATTAAAGGACACATATAAGAAACAAGGTTTCAGTGGTAAGTTCTTTGCGCTGATCGGTGAGGTTGTGTACTTAATCCTCAAACTCAAAGGGAGCTGTGGTCATTATTTCAGAAATGTGTATAATTATTTAAAAATTCAATTTCTGCAAAAAGCAGAAATTTCACTCACTTAATATTATGGAATTCCCCCTACCCCCATCAAAAATTATCAGACTTGTGACAATGAATCATGTAGCATGGCATAATCAAATGGACAAGATCCTTCCAAAAACGAAGGCATATTTATTCTCTCTTGGACTGACTTATAAACAACATGTTTTTTCCTATTCAAATTAATTTTCAAAAAACTGTTTACCTTTCAGGGAATTAAGGTTTTCCTATATTTCTCATGAACATACAGATTCTTTTATACCTGTATAAACTGTAAAATTAATGACAGAACTAACAAACAGGAAAAAGTTTACTTAAGAAATTTGAAAAAAATGTCAAAGCTCCTCGTTACTGAAATATAGTAAATTGAGGTCTTGTGAGTGTTTACCACAAAGTTATATGTATAGCTACACGAATTAACTAACAAAAGGCAATGCTCCAGAGTGTAGTGAAATTTACTTCATTTAGGTTATGTTACTACTTTTTGGTTCAAAGACTGTACTTTTTAAAAAGTGGATACCTGCGGTCCATCTCTGGCTTCATAGAAGTCACCCAATCTTATTTTTGCACTGAAGCTGAAATTGTCCCTTGAGATATCCATTATTCCATTTCTGCTGAGATACTGAAAAAATCACATATTTTTCCACTTCAGGTTTTAATAATTACAACCCAGCTCTGATGTATAGCTATCTTCAGGACACTACTGTTTTGCATATTCTATCAAGGGGCTATGGATTTACAGGAGATCAATTTAGGTTAAGCACATTCATTGGTCCCATACAAGAGAATATTTTGTATCAAGGAACTTTATCTGAGAAAGGAGTGTACTTCTTTTTCCATAAGCATGCTTAATAGGCACCAAATGTGTGTCATTTGGTGAAAAGTATGTACCTTTATTACTTCAGGGTACTGCCTAAGTTTCTTTCCACATGGAGCATAATATGCTACTTCTCCTTGAAGGCGCCCTCCAAAGTTTCTTATTCTTGTCTCTCTCTGCCAGCTACACATAACAGAAATGAGGGTTATCACATACGTAATTTTAAGAAAGCTTTTAAAAATAAAAATTTAAAAAAGTTTGAGAACACATGCTCTTTAGAAAACATGAAAAATACAAAGAAAACAAATATAAACAGCCAGTCATGCAATTCAGATACATTTACTATTAAAATAATTTAGATATTTTTGCTAAGTAATTCAACTAAAAATTAATCAAGGACTCAATTTACAAATATTAAACTCCATTAAATTTTTTAAGAGATCATACTGGCATTACGTTGGGTATTCGGACATGTTCAGGCACATGTGTCAATGTGTACTGATTTTTTTACAGCTGAAAAGCTTTAAATGAGAAGAGTACAGTAAACCTGGCTCTCTGCTCTTTGGGGATCATGAAAATTCTCAGTTCCTATTCAACCATTTTAGCCAAACTCTGCTCAAGTCCCTCAGTTCCGCCCACAGTGGCTTTCACCTTCCTTTAAATCTATCTTCACAAAAACCTCTGACACTCTTAACTGTGTCTCTGCTCTTTGCCAAATGATTTGCTCTTGTGACTGTTCCAGTCATATTCCCACCTGGATGCATATGTTCCCATCTGTCATACCTAAACCCAGAAGTTAGTCTTAATTTTTTTTCTGGTATATCAACTTCAGATATATCAGCTTTGCTCCTCTGCTCTAACAAATAACTATGCAGTATATTCACTTCTCTTATTAATAGTAGAGAATGAGAAATCAAACATGCCTAAATATGTGGGGGGAAGAATAAAGATATATCTTATTTTGCATACCCATATTCCAAAGGAATACGCAGCTCACGTTCATCTGTTACTCTTCTTCTTTTGGAAGTGCCTTCAAGAAAATTCAACCAGTTAACATAAAAGATTAGTTTACATACATGAAAACTTTTTGATAGTTTTGAAACTTTTCTTTGAATAATATATCTTAATGACTTGAATTATTTAGTGTATTTCTGCAACTTGTGCATTATTTTTAGATTCTTTTCAACAAAACACATTGTATATAAAGTAAAGGGTGTTTTTCTTTTTTCTTTGGTCTGCATGACAGAATAACTAGTATTCCTCTCTAATGAAAAGACAATGCAAGGTAAAAATATACAGCTTTCCTGTCATTTTATTATTAATGAAATGGCTAAAGAAGTAGGAGGAAAATAGCAGATAGAGGTTCTGGAAAACTATGTACAGTTGTTTTCTTTGAAAATATGAGTTTTAAGATGCTGAAAAATTTCAATATCTGGATCATACATTTTAAAATAATATAACTTCTATAGCCATATGAATCTATAGTCAAAAACACTTAATCTAGAGTACAAAGAATAGGATTATGATTATATGGAAAATTTTTCTTAAATAATGATCAAGCTTCACCAATGCAAATGCACACATCTTATATTAGTAGGATATCATATTGGTTTGTGGCAAATGAAAACAAAACTAGAAAATTTCAAGAAAACAGTGAAATATGTAAAACAATATAATATTTTACTATACACATCTATATTTTCTTAGCTATTGAATGAGAATAGAGATTAATTTGGGAGTATTAATGTAAAACCTTTTAATGAAGACCTCTGCAAGTTTATAAAAGGTCAAATAGAAAAAAAAGATACGGCATGTTAAAGGAATAATAATGCTAACTCACTAATACAAATGACATTGGCTATGTGTTGGGCAGATATGCAATTGTACCTTAAGTAACCAACTGAGCTCATTTTTATAAATTACAAAAAAGTCCACTGTCAAACTCTAAATTCTAGAAGCATAAACTGAACACAAAAACAGGAAAGTATGCAAACTCAAAAGCTGCCATCAATCAGGTTCTTAAATTGGAAGCACAGAGAATAAAAATGGTAATGAGTCATATCCTTTGAAAATACACGCTGACCTTTCTTAGCCAACCTAAAATCTAGCCCTCGATTCCAGTGAGATCATCCCCAGCACACTGTATAAATAAGAATTCTTGTTATGGTTTGACTTCTACTTCACAATAATAAAAATAAAGTGTAGGTACCAGAGTGTGGACTTGAAGTAAGTGTGGAAGAAGGTGTGCCAAGGAAAGCAGGTGACTGGGATTCAGAACATAAGGCAGCAGGAGCAGAGCCTGGGGCTTTTGCTATGTGGAGGTTACGAGGTGTTGAGTGAGCTGTGAGACTGATGGAAGGGCTTTTGACAGAGGAAGTTGTTTTATTCAGTTTCATTGAAGTTTTCTCTCCTTCAGTATCACTATCTGATTCATCTTGGTCTTTATCATCATCATCATCCTCTTCTGATCCTTCTGTATCTGATTCTGAATTACTATCTGATTCTGGGAAGTAAAAGAAGCATTTGTATATTATAACTAGATAATCACCAACAGTTTGCAGTTTGTATCTAAATGGAATAGTTCAGGAATCAGCATCTGTGACTGAGAACTCAAGTGAGCAACTTTTCTGAAGAGTAAATGTAAAAATTACTATCTTAAAAGCTATTTGAGTACAATGTATGCAGGCCATAAATCCTCAAAATTCTTCATTAAAAGTAACTGTTTTACTCAAATTATAAAACTTAAATCATAAAACAGTTCTTCTCACATGACAGTATTCACATGATGAGTTTCTGCTTAGTGGTTTCAAAAGCACTTTTAATTTAATAAAGAAGCCAAAGTATAGAGGAAACAGAATTGATTATTTAAATTAATAGATTCTAGTAGCTTAAGAAGCATACTAGGTTCAGTATGAGGAAGAGAACTCTGGAACTATCGTTATCCTTTCTTCTGGGCTTTGAGGCCAAAGAAAACAATTTTTGCGGGGAGATGTTTGGCTTTGGGGGTTACAGTTATTCTATTTAGCTGCAAGATTTCATCAAGTTTCTCAGGCTTTACAAAAGACTAGGATTACAGAAATAATTGTGGGGAATAATTTAATGATTTAATAATTTAAGTTCATGCTAGCAATGTAGTCCTATAAATGCATCCATTCCTATAGATATGTAAAATCTATTTCTGGGTTAAACTTGATAACACAGGACTAATACTTGGACTGTATCTTAATCGTTCCCAGAACAACAGCTTCTGTGGAATTGTTTTTTGTGTAGTACTAGCTGTCGACACTGAAGTTCATTATAAAAATTATCTTTGAAAGTGATTAATATTGATATCCATGATCTATCATGCAAAGTTGTGTTTATGGGAACCCTAGGAAAAATATCAGGAAAAGCTGTTCTTACCCTGAGCAAATAGGTTGTTTTTACCTTATAGACACTTTTTAAATTGTATAATTGACTATATTTTCCTCTTCATATTGGTAGATAGAAAATTTACAATTGGATTTGTGGCTGACTAGGAACAAATCCAAAACCTTTCATAATATGTATTTCATCTTTGTATTTAAATTTTAAGCTATCTTATATTTTATGTTTTCAATCTTCTGTGGAACAAGAAGGAGAGTTAAGAGGAAATAAAACAAAAAGAAATTAAAAAGAAAACTAGAAAGTAAATCAAAATAAAATCAGGGGGTACTCTATATATGTTGTTAAATACATTCTGTGTTGCTAACAAATATTCATAGGGATATAGGTTTTTGGTATTTTCTGAATCACTGTGACTACAATTTTACCTTTATTCAAAATATCTAGTGATACAATATAACAAGCAGCAGAAGAGATGAAAAAGAAAGGACAAATGAGTGGTCATGAATTAAATGAAAATGAAGCAAGTTCCTGAATTTCTTAATTCATGAATTATTTATATTCAATTTAAAGTTATTTGTTTAATGTTAAATGAATAACAGAGCTGAGAACTTAATTTAGGATTTCCAATTTCAATTATTCCTGTATTTTACCACTCATTATAGAAAGGCGCATAGCTGTGTGAAACACAGTGAATGACAATGATTTTCAGTCTGTGAATTAAGAACCTCTTTAAAATGTTTTGGTTCACATAGCATTTAGAGAAATACTTTAAACTTAAAAATAGAAAATAACCTGATTGGCTGTCATCAGATTCATCATCTTCATCATCTTCCTCATCTTCTTCCTCATCATCTTCCTCTTCATCTTCATTTGAATCTTCAGAATCTTTGCTACTAGGAATGTCTGAATCTGTTCCTCTGAACTGTTCCACTAAAGATTTTGCAGGATGAGAGTGATGCTGTGTTTTTACTGTGTTCACATTATTGCTAACTGCTTTTTCCTTCCCTTGACTATGCAGTATGGGAGAGGCAGAGGGCATGACAGTTGTCTGATTGCCAGGGGTTCTTCTCCCACTTGTACTCAGATTTACAGGTGAGGAAAAAGGGGTGCTACTTGAAGTAGCAATGTTTTCATTAATCTTACTCTGCATTTTAGTTTTGGTAGTAAGTGCCAGAGGAGCTTCTTGAATGACACTTTGAATAACTCCATTTGGTTGATGATTACCTAAAAGTGCATTTGTCAAGAAAGGATTAGGGTGGTTGTTTTCTAATGTTTGTTTTGGATGTGCTGGTGAACTAGAGGTTGCTTTTGGATTTGACAAAGCTGCAATAACCTTCTTCAGGCTCTTAGATGACTCCTGTTTCTTTAACTGAGCTGGGAATGTCTGTTTATATTGTTCCTGTTGAAACATAAGTTTAAAAAAAACAAAACAATAATGTATCATAAGAACAAAAATTACTTTTTTTTTGCCTTCTGTATCTGACACAGCTACTCATATACAAATTTAAATCATGATATACAAGTGCTATAAAAGTAGTGGCAATAATGACTAGTTGGTTCCTGAATCTTGCTAGACATAATATATTTAAAAATTCAATTAGTCTTTCTGCTTCAAAACATGTTTCCTTACTGCCCACCTCTTATTACTACAGCTCCCGTTTTTCTCAATAACCCAAAGTTGAAACTCTCAAAACATCTTTTACTTTTCTTTTTTCCAAGTCAGCCATATTACTACGTGGTTTGGATTCTCTCATTGAAATATTGCTCAAATTTAAGCTGTACTATCACTTCTTCCTAACCAACTCCCAATATATGCTATATGCCAATGCCAATTCTCTCGTTATATAAGCCGTATTTTATTACATTAGCTCTTTGGTCAAAACCTTTAGTGCCTCTTCCATCATTGCCAACTTTATAAACCCTAAACAGTTAAATCTGATCCTCAAGTTACTTTTTACTACCTTTGTTGTCCAAGTGGACTATTTGCCATGCTCTGTGCATGTCATACTTTCACCACCTCCACATTTTGCCATCACCATTTTCTTTGCGTGAAATATCTTCCTCTAATAAATTTCAAGCAGATGAAATCCTGTTCATTCTTCAAAATCCAACCCAAGAAGCTTTCCATGTTTGTCCCAGCCCAAAGTACTCATTGCCTCTATCCTTGAGCTCCTTTATACCCCCTTTTATTCTATCCTGTATTACCTACAGTAATCATGATTTGAGGTTAGTGGGAAGGCTGGCTCAACATTCTGTGGGATACACTTTTGAGTGCCTTCAGCACATTAACATTGGAAAGAGTTTAGAAAATAGTTTAGAAAAATTATACCTTCCTTGGGAAAAATTATTTTGTAAACCATTAAGCCATAAAATTTACATATGTAAATAAGAAACAAAAAATTATTTGGCTATCAGAATCTTCATGAAAAGAATAACATCATATGAATTTCATTAAATTTGTATAATTAAAATATAAAAAAACAAACCGAAATAGGATGATTAAAATATCAAGTTAATAGAAATAGAGTTGAATTTTGAAAGGTAAAATTCTGTAATGAAAATGGTTGCCTTGAAATTAAAATCAGCAGTACTGTCAGCATTGGACCTGGGCTGTTAACACTCAAGTCAGCAAAGCCTTGTGGTGGGTTATTTCACAAGTATAAATGCAGATGGAATGCCATATAGAATGACTTATTAAATATTTTAAAGCACCAGTACTAATAAGCAGTAAGAAATCCCCATATAAACTTCTTTATCTTATTTAACTTATCCTCACTGTATTTGTTTAGAAAATTAAGTTAGTACTTTGTAAACAAAGACTGTCACATTATATTTGTATTGATACATAAAGCAATGCCTCACAAAGAGAAACTGCTTAATTGGTATTTATTCAGTGAATAAAATATGGAATATTATACTACATAATTGTGTTTACCTTTTTAAAAGAATTTTATGGCAAAATTTTTACATAAGATAATTTAATATAATTTTACTTAATATTTATATGAAACAAATATTTTATGTTATATTATGTGAGTATACATATAATGTACTTATACTTCATATTTTATACATATGCTGATTTAAATTTTCAGCAGAAAAATTTAGTGTATTTTCATTTCTTAGAACAAAATTTTGTCACATAATCATTTTGTATTCTTTTTTTAATAGGTAGTAAATATTCCTTCCAAATACATAGGATCAAAAGAGTAATGAAAATAAAAACTTTCCCTTTAGTTTTAAATTTTATTTTAATTTTTTGAAATTGTTTCTCACTCTATAACTCTGAAGAATCACTTCTCATATGCTGACATCTGAAGGTTTTCGAAAATAACCAACGATCACTGTATTTTATCCCAAGACTAGTATCAGTAACTCTTTTACAGCAAACATGCTATCTTTTTTGATATTAGGGGTGTACATAAAGTAGGAGGGGAGAAAAAAGAGACCTGTATAGCAGCAAGTGTCCTGCTACTTTAAGATATCCCCTTGGGTGACAGAAGTATGAGAAGAGAGAGGTTCGAAGCTTTGTCCTACCACCAAGCTCTTGCTCCCCTAGTTCTTACCTGAGTCTCTGTAAGGCCATAAAAAATCCACTAGGCAAAACTTGATAAAGATTTTTCACTCCTGGTCTTTATATATGATTAATGTATATTGATTTAAATTAAATGTCTACAGTATAAGGGTATGAAAGGATCCAATGATTAAATAACACTGAAGAAAATCATAAGACTAGTGTGGGAGCCAGATACATAGCAGGAAGCATGAAACAATTGAGACTATCATAAGAAATCAAGCAAAATTCTGTTAGACTGTCACATAAAGAAAGAGAACTGATATAAGAGAAATATTTCTAAAAATATCCTTTAACTCAATAGTAGATACCAATAAAAAGTAGATAAAGTCACTGAGAGTTGAGTCTACTGTGAATGCCCATTCACATAAAATATTTCCCATTAACAACCATTATCATTTCAGAAACACCAAATTATTTCATCTTAATCATGGGCTTTGAAATCAGAATGATCTTGGTTTAAAACCTGTCTGCTCTTAACTTGTTATATGATGTTGAAAAGTGACTTAACCTCTCTGAGCCTTAGTTCCTTTATCTGACACAATTTTGTAAGGATTACATAAGATCCTATGTGTAGAAAGCCTAGCTTGGCTACATTTAAATAAGCAAGTGTTTAATAAATGACTTTCTAATAGGCAGTCATATGAAAATCTTTAAATAAGAATTTAAGAAACTCTGAAAAAATTAAGAAAACTTTCATAATGCAAGTAACTCGATGTGGCTCTATACATTCATTTGTCTTAAAGTGGAATATATATTAATGAAAAATTAAAATAACCCAGTGTGATTTTTAATTTGCTTAATTTCTCAAGGAGAGTCAATAATGTGATGCCAATAACTCCTTATGATTGACCCATGCATTACAAGTTCTCATATGTGTGATACTATGATACCACTGGTCATTCCATTTAGATCAGTGGTTCTCAAATTTGGCTGCACATTTGAGTCACTTGGGAGGCTTTTTAGACAAGTAATACCTCAGTCTCAACACAAGAGATCCTGATTTTAAATTGTTCTAAGGTGGTTAGTTCATTTTTAAAGTTTCCCAGGTGATTCTAATGTACACTTAGTCTTGAGAAATACTCATTTAGATTCTCAAAAGAGCCTGATTTGCTCAAGTCATTTTTCTTTGACCTTGTTCTGAAATTCTTCACTGTAAAATAAAAGTCAGTGGACAAGGACATTGCAACTTTTTTGAGAAAGAAAGGCAGCATACCACAGTGATTAAGAACAAGGATTCTAGTACCACACTGCCTAGGTTTGAATTCTAGCTCCATCACCAACTAGCAGTGTGATCTTGGGAGAGTTATGTAAGTCTTATGAATCTCAATTTGATCATCTGAAAACGGACATAATATTATTAGTGGCACTTACAGATGTTAGTATCCAATGAGTAAATGCATGTTCAGCACTTAAAACAATGAATGGCTGGCAAAACAGTAAGTGCTCTACAGGTCTTTTCCAATGATTAGGATGCCTACTGATAATTTGTATAACCAAAAGACAGGAGACTGTGTTCAAAAATAATATTTTTTCTCTAGTCTGGGTGAGTTCTAGAATAAAAAGCACTGGTTATTTAATTACTAGAATTCTTCTGGACATATGACTGTAGACTATATAATATTATAATATAAAACTAAAAGCAAGAAAATAAAGATGAAAAAAATTCTCTGATGAGAGTGGTTCTGGTGTTTATAGAAGTAACGTTACTAAAAATATTTTGTATTTTGTATAATTAATTAAGAATGGTAAAGGAAAAGCATTCTTTATAAAGGATTTTTATACTTAAAATTGACAAATTATAGGACTACAGAGGTAAATGACTCAAGAGTTCATTTCTTTAAAAAAGAATATACTAATATTAGAAAAAAAAGAACATTGATTTTAAACAAAAGTAATTGTAAAGTATGTCCAATACAAACATATTTCTTCCCTTACTGCTAAATCATTAAACCTGGGGAAAAATGACAAGACTGTGTTGCCAAAAATACATTCAACAGATGTGTATGTAAATATAAAATCAGAGAAATTTAGTTTTCTGATGTGCATATTCTATTCCCGGTGACTAAGAAAGTATAACAATAAGAGTAGAATTCAGTTTAAACTTGTATAAGACTATATAAAAGCTGTTTTTATAATAGTAAAATTCTTCTATAAATAATTTTTAACTCACCCGTTTGGAACGCAATTCACTGGTCAAAGGACTAGATTCTTCAGAGGTATTTTTATTCCCTGCTTTAAGTACATCAGGAGAAGGAACTATGAGTTTCATGTAAATTTCCTTTTTGGCTTGATTTACCAAAGATAAAGGTTTCACATTGGACACCAATCCCGTAGACTGTATTACACTTGTGTGTTTGTTCACAGATTCCTCCTTTGCCTGAGAGCTTTGGAAAATAAATGGAAGCTGCTGTGACAAAACCTGAGGCTGCTTCTGCTGGGATTGGAATGATGAGTGAGTCTGGGACTCAGACACAAGAGGTAATGGCTGGTGTATTCTTTTTTCCTGGGCTTTTTCAGTTGCTTTCTGTCCTTCTGCTTTTGGGTCTGAAACACCATGTAATAGCACCTGTAAATACAAATTAAAAGGCAACTTCTTAACATCTATGAAAACAAAGAGCATCAAGGAGTAAAACATGGAGGAAAAAAAGGGTACTTAAAAAAGTGTTCCTAATGACTTACAATAGATATATAAAACTCACTAAAAAATACACAAAATGTTCCTTTAAAAATGTTTCACCACCTCCTTTTTTTTCTTATGCAAAAGGAAGAACTAAAGGCAATGATTAACTTTAAACTTTATAGATTTTGAGAGTTAAGATAAGACAGTTAATTCCTAAATTTGAATAATGTGTAGATATTGCCAATGAAATGATTTGTACCTACCTGGTTGTTACTTTTATGTTGTGCTTCACTCTCTGAATCAGAATCATCATCTTCACTTTCTTCAATACTTTGATCTTCTTCTTCATCTTCCTCTAGATCATCTGAATCACTACTACTAATGCCTTCACTTGATGTGTCTGATGATGTGCCTGAATCACTATCACTGTTGCTAGAACTTTCCATAGCTTTCTTCCTTGGTTTCTGGATAAAGACAAGATTTTTAAAAAGACTTCTATTTTTGGAGAAAATTCAAGTTTCAGTAAGAGGTATGCTCTTTTAATTTTTTAATGATATTTTCAATCTCAAAACATTTTTCTAAAATGTCATTTTAGAAAAAAGTAAAAAATCACATGTTTTAAGGGTATTTATTCAACCAACTGATCAAATTAACTTATCTGACAGGAATTCTCCAGTAAAAAGTATAAACTCTGTCAATATGCTATACAGTATTCTGTATAGAATATTGAAAACATCAATATAGTGTGTATATATGTACATATGTATACATATATACACACTCATATGACTGCCATGCTTCAAAATGTAGGACAGATTAAAAAGAGCAATTTATGATAGGGTTACATACACTGATGTTCTACATTTAGCTTTTAGTCTTCTTTCTTTGTGCAAATAGTGAATCAGTAGCCAAACACACCTTTCTAGGTGCTGGACTCCAGTGAAGTCTAAGATGAGCCTCTGCCTTCAAGAAACTTACATTCTAGTGGTGGTGGTGGTGGACTAGACAGAGAGTAATTTCAAAACAAATAATCCCATATAGTAAAAAGTACTGGAGAGAAGATAAAATAGGTAGAAAAAGGCTTAAGGGGCTGCTTTAATTAGGGTCAAGGAATTTAAGTTTTTTAATATTTCTGAATCAAAAAGATAGAAAAATATGATAAAGAAGGAGATTAATTTCTGGAACATTTAAAATCCTATAGGACAATGAAAATCCAAAGCTGGAAAGGGACATTTGGTCGCATAAAAGGAAAGTTGTGTGTTTAAAGGACAGACAATGGTAGTGGATAAAGAGATGAAAAATAATGAGATGAATTATAACTAATAACTATATAACAATGAAAAAGTTAAAATTCTGCCAATAGGAAGACTATAAAGGAGAAATGTCAAAACGACAGAGCAACAAGATTGAGTACAATCCAAAGTTACTTAGGAACATTTCTACAGTGTTTGCTGGTAGATAAAATAGAGAACAAGATACAGAAAAATCAGCAATAAATTACAAAAGCAGCAAATTAGAAAAGTTATGGCCTTAATAGAAATACAACCTTTCATAACTACTGGGTTTGGAGAATAAAAGACAGTAATACACCTCTACAACAGGATGCCAGGTTGAAGCCGTAGTTACAGATTGCAAACCTACACTCTTTCCTTCGTGTCTTCTAAAATTTGATTTAAATCATATAAAATACATGAGTGAGGAGAGTCACTCCTGTTATATTCTGTTTGCCATGGTACTGTGTTAACTGCTCCAAACTAGCAACTGTAATGCTTCCTCCACAGACACACCCTTCGATAAGCTAATATTTCCATCATTCCCTGAGCTACCTTCTTCCCTCACAGTAAAGCAAAAAGTGAATTGGAATAAAGGAAATCAAAGGATGAGAAAGACCAAAGTAGAGATTAAAGGGAAACAATAGTAATATAATAACATTAAGCCTATCATTTATTTGGCAGAGAAACCGCTCCTTCTTTGCAACCAAAATCTGCTGTGGAGTTTTCTAAGCATGTATAGCAAGACTATGAAAGTCATTTCATTTGACTATGAAAGTCAAATCCAAAGTTATCACTTTCGGATTTAGTAGAAGCTAAGTAAGAAAGGGAATGAGGGAGCTACCGTGATTTGGCAGAAAAAAAAAAACTCCTATTTCAATGTCCAAGTAATCTGTGTAGTTTTAATTTAAAGGCAGCATGACAGATGGGTCCTATACTCCCCAAGAGTGGGTCTAGAGATGCGGGTTCTAAAGCTTTAGGGAGCATAATATTCAGCACAGAAGTTGCTGCAACCAGCAGATTCCTGGGTCCCAATTCCAAACAGGCACAGGGATCTGTATGAAACAAGCCCTTAATGTGATTCTGGTGCAGGTGGTCTTTGCAGAGCATACTCTGACAGTGTGCAAAGGGTTTGTGTTTTATAAGGTAACAAATTTAGTACCCATGTTAAAAAAAAAAGTAGACATGAGTAGACAAGTCCAAGTATTAGAGAAAAATGAATTTCAATATCACCAATTCCATCTCCTTGGTCCCTATTAACATGTGTGGGGGGTGAGGGTGGTCCTTTTGCCTGCTCACAATTAGGTAGTCTGTCTTTTTTCTGTCATTTATACATTTTAAAAATGAGTCTTCTTAGGTTCATAAAAAAATGATCAAAGGAGAGTTTATTAATAATAAACTCCACCCCCCAACCAACCTGGGAAAGCTTTTCAGAACCCTCTCCTTGAACTTTCATTTCACTGTATATTTCTTACATTCAATAGCAAAACAAATACATATTCAAGGCTATTATGTACCAGGCACAGTTGCTCTAGTCTCTGGGGATACGAGGGTGTGATAAACAGACAGCAACTCTGCTCTCATGGGAACAGGGAGAAGAGAATCAACAAACAATATAAATAAGGGTTTTTCAGTGATAAATACCATGACTAAAACAGGATAATTGAGTAGACAGTGTGTGCTGGATGGACATTTAGATGTAGTTGTCAGGTAAGACTCTTCTGAGCTGAGACCTAAATGGAGAGCAAGAGCCAGTCATAGAAACATAAAAGGGCCTTTCAAGACAGGGGAAACAGCAAAGGCAAAAGCCACGAGCTGGAAACAAGTTTGACATGTTCAAAGAATGGAAAAGTCAGCTAGACCTGCTACAGCACAGAAACCTGGGAGAGAACAGTAGGAAATAAGGCTGGATGGACTGGCAGGGGTGAGACCACACATGGTCTTATGGGCCATGGCAAGGATTTTATTCTTAGTGGGATAGGAAACTATTAGACAGAGTGGTAACACAGGATGTTTTAAAACGGTAAAAAATCACTTATGTTTTTAAAAGACTGTTACAGCTGCTGTGGTAACAATAATTTGTATGGCAGCAGGAGTGGAACTTAACCTTGAATTGTCTTATTTTTTTTTCTCAACAGGCTGTATGTTAGTATATTTTAGCTTGTGTTGACTTACTTTAATTGTTTAATTTAAAATACTTATATTTATTCTAAATATACATGTACACTATGAGAGGGAACTGGACTTAATCAATGATTTTCAATGAGTACTACTGAGATAAGTAACCCTGCCTCCCAGGAGGGATTATCAAAATCAGCTGAAGAACATTTTTCAAACTACACATGAAGAGGGCTGATGAAGCAATTTTTTTTTTAAGTTTTTAAAACTGAAAAACATTGGGTAATAAAAGTATAGGATTTTCTTCTTCAGTTTCAACTCACTTCATCTTCATTTAACAACCTACTAACGCAAATTCATTCCAGACCATGTATTATCCAAAGATACACTTCTGAAATCTTAAGTTCTAGTATCCCTCACATTGATAGTCAATCTCTCTCTAGTGTTACTTCTATGTAGATGTAAATCAACACCCCTATGGTACCTGGAATTTCTTTATATCATTAAAGAGGTACCTCTGCAAGTTTTTAATACCTGCTCCTGGAAATATTTTCTACTTTAACAGCACCAATTTTGTTTAGGAATGTCAATACTGATTCCTTACTAGAACTAAGGACACGATCTGTTTCAAATCCATTCCTCCAAAGTCTTGCCTTGTACCTTACAGAGGCACTAGAGATACTAGATGTTACTAGATTTAGCACTACTTCTAAGAGGTAGGATAGTGTTAAGTTTAAAAACATGGACGCTTAACTTTTAGAAATACATATAGATATAAATATATTCCATGATACTATGTCTACGACCTGCTTCAAAGTACCATGGGAGCAAGGAATGCGTGGTGTTTTCAGACAGCGTCTGGTGTGCAGAGAAGCTAGAAGCAGTACAGAGACAGGCCTTTGTAGCTCGTACTAATGTGAATGCCCTTGAAACAAATCATAAGGGAAAAGAGTAAAGAGCAGTTGAAGAGGAACAGGTGGAAAGTATGACCCTAAAACCTGTGTCCCTGGAAGGAAACAACCAGGAGTCTTTTATCACATTTGCTCAAGTGCTCAGTGGGGTGGCTTGAAGAGGAAAGTAAATGTTTGTCTTGGGGCCTAAATAGAGTCCTGTCGAATTTTTGTGATGGCTATCATTAGGCTTTGAGGCTTCACCAGATGACCTTCCCCCAGGCCCTCATATGTCTTGCTATGTGCTGGAAAACATTTATCTTCTGTTGAGAGGGAACTGAAAGATCTAGAGGAAGTATTTCTATAAAATATGCTGGGCAAAAGGGAAGAAACCTTTATTCGTTTAGCTGATCCTGGAAAATATATGGAGCTCAATGCTGTCTTGAGAAAGGACAAAGAAAAGTTTGATAAAATAGTTCCTTGGGGTGAAAAATTGGAGCCTGGGAGGCATGTTGTTCAGATTTAAAGTTCAAATCAGCGCTATCTGAAATCAGTGACTACTCATACCTTGCTCGTGCTGTGGTGTGTCACAAGCTTTTCAATTCCCTTATTATTATAGCTGAGGTCATGGAGAAAGTGGTATTACAGTATCACAAACTTTTGACTCTCTTCCCCCAGAAAAATCAGGCCCTGAAAGTGGTTTTTATAAAATCTAGACGAAAAGACATTGCTCTAGTTATTATCTTTGTTTCCGAAATGTTTGCAGTTGATGGGAAGGCTTTAACTCAGAATAAACCAAGACTTCTCTCTCAAGAAGAAATTCCCAATGGGAGCAGACCAAATTCACCGATACAGATGCACTTACTAGAAATTCTGGATATAATGTGGTAGTTCCTGTAGCTGGAGGTATCTCAGCTTACTTGGTTGGATGAATGAAATCTGGACACAGTGGTGAACTATACTTAGTAAAGTTGAAATGTCACAGCTTCCCTGGCATGATGTGGAAGAGGAAATCCAAAGGCTCAGAGTGACCAGAATATTGGAGTGAATTTACCGTGTGCAATCTGCATACCCACCCTACTCCTGATACTGCTTCTACGGCAGACAAGGTCTAGTCAGGAGGCAGAAACCACATGATCAATTTGAACAGCGAAATTTTATCATAAGGAAGCAACAACTAGTAACAGAACATGAACTACTAAGAGGGAAAGAGACCTGTGAAGAATACCGGAATAGCCGATGTAGGGAAGAGCCACTTCCTGTATGGCTGAGGTAGAGTACTAAAATAAACTCGGAAGAGGGTCTTTCTTCTCCAACCCCTCATTCACCCAAGGCTGAACTTCAGACTTTGTTGGAAAGGATGTGGCTGTTGCCCACTGGATGGCAGAGAAGCTCACTGAGGTATCACAGATCAAGGCTGGTACACAGGAGACACCACCTGCTGGAGTGCCAGAAAAACTTGCTGGGAATCTGCTATCAGGGGTGACAGTAAAGTTAGCTAGAAAGCCAACCACTGGCATCCCAGAAAAACTCACTAATAAGCTGCCTGCTGGGATGTCAGTGACACTCACTAGACAGTATACAGTACTGGGTCTCCTGAACACAACTGGCAGAGTAGCCGCCGGCTGGTGAGGAAGCCACCCACTGGCAGCCACAGCATAAGACCAAGAAGAAAACACTTGAACCAGGAACAGAAGCATTTTCCTCTTCCAGCGTGTCTCTAGGACCCTCTAATGACAAGGTCTAACATAGTGCCAACTGGCAAAGGAGAAAAGGAGAATTCAGCTGGGGTTATGATGAAATATAATTGGCCATGAGATGGTAACTGTTGAAACTGAATAATGGGTACACAGGATTATTATGCTATTCTGTCTTCTGTGTATATTTGAAATTTTCCATAATGAAAGGTTTTTTGTTTTTGTTTTCCTAAAGCATGGGCTCTGGAGTCAACCTGCCTGACTTTGAATCCTGACCACTTAATGGCCAACTATTTGGGGGCTCTTTTTCCGAGTTTATAATAATAGTACCTACCTCAGTAGGGGTATAAGGAGGATTGAAATAGATATTATATGCAAAGCAATTACAGCAGAACTGGCCTCTGTTAAGTTCTCAATAAATCTTATCTATGACTACTATTTGTATTATTTATACTGGTGCTGACAGTTTTAATTTTTTAGATGCATAATACTAAAACCACCCCGCAAAAATGAATATCTATAAAAATAGGAGTTGATAATTCATAAAAAGTTATTCCATAGATTCAGGTGGTTTGATCTTTAGAACACTTATATCGATCTGTTATATATTTGTGCCTCAAAGAACAACTTACCTTATCTTTGATTTTGTCAGCTCTAGCATCCAAAGGCTGGGTTTTGTTTGGTTCCTGACTACACTTTCGATTTCCTCCACCTGAGCTTATACTTTTAGTTTGTCCCACAGAACTTGAAGCAGTAGTGGATAGTACAGATGTGTTGATACCAGATACAGACGATGTATTGTTTCCATTTATTGACCCATTTACACCTTGAAAGTAAAAATAAATATATTTATGCAAGAGAATGTTATTCAGCCATAAAAAGGAATGAAGTAATGACATATGCCACAATGTGGATGAGTCTTGAAAACATTAAGCTAAGTGAAAGAAGTCAGACACAAATTATGATTCCCTCTGTATGAGATATTCACAACAGGTAACTCTATAGAGATAGAGCGCAAGCTAGTGGTTGCCAGGGACTGGGAGAGGGAATAATAGAGAGAAACTAGTTAATGGGGATGAAATTTCCTTTCGGGGTGATGAAAATGTTTTGAAACTAGATAGAGGTGGTTGTTGTACAACACTATGAATGCATTACATGACACTGAATTGTTCAGTTTAAGATGGTTAATTTTACATTTATGTGAATTTCACTTCAATTAAAAAATTTTTAGAAAGATAATTAAATGCGAGTATTCCCCCTTTCGGAGCAAACTCCCCAAACACTTACTTAAGTGAAAAGAAAGGTAATAATAAACCATCTAAAATGCTATTATAATTTGCAAATGTATTCTAACAACAGTTATCAACTATGAAATATTAATGACAATTTAAAAGAAAAAGGCATACTAACATATTAGTTTTAATTAATTTAATGCTTAATTACAGAAAAAGTAATATATTTTATTGAGTGAACATGAAGGAGGTAATGAGATACAGAGGAAAAAGCAGTGGAGTCTGGAGTTAGAAAACGTGGGTTAAATTCTGCTATGCAATGTCAACATGTAAACAGCGCTTCCTTGAATAACTTATTTAACCTTAGCTGCAAAATGACAATGCTTCCAATCTCAAAGAGTTATTATAAGGATTAAGCAAGACAATGTGAAAGTGTCTAGCACAATGCCCCATAATTGTTACTAAATGTGAACCCTATTAAAAATAGGTATTGAAATGGAGGATTTGTAGTACTTCACTTAAAGTTAACATGGATACCTTTTTCAGGACCATTTCGATTACTTTTTCCCGAAGCCCTCGAATGGAATGAAGAAGAATCATGATTCTGGGCTGGAGAAGCAAACAGTGGTGGAATTCCCAGTAATGGTGGAAAGAAGGTTGCCCCTGCACGCGTATGAACATCTGTTGTTCGCCACCATTCTGCACCTCAAAGTCAAACACCAAACAAGCAAAAATATTTGAATTAACTTTCTAGCTAATTTAACAGTGCTTTTTATATTTTATTCCTGAAAAAAAAATTCAAATTTCATCTTGGAACAGAATTGCTGAATTACACATAGTTCTGATCATCTTTCTAATTATAAGACAGCTGATTAGAAGTTATACACTCATTATTCTGCTCATTAAGACAGTATCCAAGGATCTTCACTTAGCAGCTTCCTTGAGTTCAAATTTATGAAGAACAAAAGTAGTCTATGGTTTTAAAAATAAAATGGGAAACTTGGAATATTAAAGAACTATTTGACTCTTTGATGACTTACATCATAATTTTTCTAAATTAGTAAAGAAACAATATTTAAGACTATTTTAATCTACTTTAAAACCTTAGAATTTAAGGTTACCATCTACAACCTATGTTAAGAATTTCCTTAAATTACATACAATATAAAGCTGGCTTTGATAAATCAGGTGGTTTAAATAATAATACAAAGACCACTGTAATCCAGCATATCTCAAATGCATTTTTGGAAGAAAACATCCTATACTCAAAACAATAGAGATAGCAAAATCAGTAAGCCTTTTTTTTTGGGGGGGGGGTGTCTAAGCAATGCAAAGTGCTTCAAAGAAGATTTTTAAAACAAGTTAAGTCACATTAAAATATAAAAGATTTATAGTTTCTCCCCTTAAAGTTAATGAAGAAAGCCTGAATTTTATTTATACTTCCTCTCATAAATTACAGATAACAATGTTTTATCAATGTAAAATGACTAAATGGTAGAAAATCATCAAATGCAATTTAGATATTCAAACAGTGGCTTTTAGTTAAAACTTTTAGAAAAGGAGAGAAGACAAATTTTATAGAATACATTATTTAGGGAAGGGTGAAGATTAAGAGGAAATTTGAAATAACCCAATGGACAGTCTTGTATTGCCCCATGTAAAATCTCGGAAAGAATATTTTCCAATTGGCTAACCAGCTAGATTACCAAATCAGTTATTACCTTTCAGGCTAATCTTCCAAGAGATATAGGATACTTTTTATTGACTTGATAACCACGAAAAAATTAGAGGAAAAACCCCAATAATATAGTATGGGAAAAATTCAATATTGTCAGTGTACTGTATTATATGATCTTTAAAGCTTTTCTAGGAATATCTCTTTATTAAAAATAGGATGTTAAGTGATGTGCACCTTCATTAGCTAAAGACAAAAGTTTAGCTTAATAAAAAGTGAAATGTTCATGGTAACTGACATTCTGAAAGGTCTAAAAAACAGTATAAGCAGAAAACTGCAAAAGCTATTCTTCTGCACTGCAGGAAGGCACTGCTAGTGAAATGACACCAATGTATATTCAGCAGTGGCTGAATGATGGGAACTGAACCAAGAGTAACTATACAAAACCATAAATCATTTATCTACTGTTTAGATGAAAGAACTGTATGTAGATAGGAAGAAAAACTATGTATTTGGGGCTTGTATTAGCACAGCTGGAATCTGTTGTTATTTATAGGTTTGAAAACTACGTCCTACATAGCTGATAAAAAAGGAAACTTCAGTTTCCTGAAATATTCATATTATTTAAAATAGAGTCTATAATTAAAGCATTACAGTTGAACGTTCAGACTTTGTAAACAACCCACAAATCGGTAAGGCAGTCAAAGTGTAATAAGACTCAAATATTTTAGACATAATCAAACTCAGAAACAACATAAAAATGTACTTAGAATGTCAATGGTAAATAAGCACACAATAGGGATTAGAAAAAAACACAACTGGAAGATGTGTACGTTATAAATAAGGTGACACCATGAGTAAAAATACAAGTAAATAAGATCAATTAAATAAAAAGATGAAAAAGATAGTGCTTCTGATCACAAGCTTCATAAATGTCTAATAATTCATGGGAAATAACGGAATTTTTGACAAGTGATGAGCTTATTTCTCTTCCAAATTTAAGAAAATAAAAAAACAAAATTTAGCCACTCACAAACTAGCTTGTTGATAAAATGAAATATACAAAATAAGAATCACATAAACCAGCACATGATGAATTTCTAAATGTATTCAAGGGCAGTAACTGCATGGTAAAAACATTAATCATATTCAACTGAAAGATTCTAATATTTCAGAGGATATACTGAATCTCAATTTGAACATAGAAGACAGGAGAATTTAAAAATCTTTCAAACTTGATAGAGTCAGATACTTCATGAAAATTCACGGTAATATAAAAATATAATGATTAAAAACTGTAAATGTTTTAAAAGAACTTACCGTGAAATACTACTTCAATATAAAAAACTTTACTATACTAATATCCATTAAGTAATTTGCATGTGTTGATTTAGTCATCTGAAATGTAGACACATTTAGAAGTGGATAATATTTAAAAATAAACTATTTCTCATTTAAAATTCCTAGTAATTTCTTCCTGTGTGTCTTCATCTATTTAGTAGGTGATTTAAAATTTTTGGCATTTTGGTTACCCTTTTGAATAAAACTAATCATAGGAAATTTAAATTTAAGTTATACAAAACGTACAACTTAAACAAATGAGGCCTTTAAAACAAGGTATAGTCTCTGTTCACTTGGCAAAAAAGTATGCTTATACAGGCATACTTTTACCACTAAAGACTCTGTCTTGTAATTGTCTGTTTATCTCCTAAAAACTATAAGCAACATAACATATACTATGTTAGTATATTCCTCAGTGCTTGGCCTACTGCACAGAACACAGTAGATGCTCAAAGAACTTTGTATAAGAAATGAATGAGTGAATAGTTTATGTAGGCTAGGGAAGTTATCAAAATTTTTTTCTATACAGTGGAAGTATTAACATTATTGAAGTTGAGATGAGTAACTCTTTACACCTGTTAACCATGTTTTCAGTGCAAAAGATATTTGATTTTAATTATACAATAATTACATTGTGGTTTAGAAATGCTCAAAAGTAATTAATACTTTATATATCAAACTATATCAAATATAATAAACTATGATAAAACAATTTTTAAAATTTAAGGTACTAGCAACTATCTATATTACTATTATCTATTTTAATTTTTTATTCAGCAATACTATATTTCAGCAAATACCTATTGAATACTCATCTTGCTAAGCAACCATGCTCAAAACTGACTGAAATAAATTCCTATTAGTATTTTTAAAGCAAATGTCAAGACTTAGTTTAAGACTTTGTTTTAACTTTCTAGCCACATTACTATCTCCTCTCTGAATTAAAGAAATAATATGACTTAAGAAATAGTACTTGAAATATATACTTAGCCAACTTTCCATTCTACATATATAATTCAAACAAGATACTTGTTTCCTTTTAAAGAAACACTCGACAAGAATAAAAACAATGATGGTTACCAATTACATACTAATTAGGTGTGCTAAACACTGCATTCAGCACTAAACATGGCTTATTGCCTTTAATCTTCACAAGAACCCGAAGAGGCAGATACTATTATTATTTTTATTGTTATTCTCATTTTTCAGATGAGAAAATAGGCTGAGAGGTCAGATTACTTGTTCAATCAAGGTCACAGCTAAAATGTAACAAAGCCAGATTTAAATTCAGATCTACTTGTCTCTGAATTATGCTCTAATTTTTAAACTACTTTCTATAACAGTAAATCATGCATCCTTAACTAAAATTTATTAAGGTAAAGTTAATCAGGAAACACATTAAAGTTTAGACTTTCAAAATAATATAACAAGAGAAATTACAGCATGTTTGTCTAAATTAAGCTTTAATTGGTGTCTTACTGAACTCCTGAATCCTCATAATCTGTAGAATTTGGGATAATTCTGGTCTTCCTGCCACACAAGTGGTGCAAATCTATGGCTGTTTTAATGAAATATGAAAAAAATAGAAATTTAAGAGCCAAGCTCATCTTACTTATAAATGCAGAGAAATGAGGACTCAAAAGTGTATTCATTATAAGAACTGGACTGCAGTTTTCCACTGTAAGTTAAATATTTTTTTAAAAAATCAAATAAAGCTGAGAATAATTAATCAAACTCTATACTTCCCATACATATACTTTTCTACTTCAATAAAAAGCATGAGAAAAACCTGGCCTAATTACTCACTTTTGTGGCAGATGCCTATTTTTCTAGCTTAACACTTGAATACCTAGTCAGTTGTGCTGCCACCTAGCACACAGAGTGTGTTTTATTTTTTTGCACAGGATAAAAAGGACTGAGTTAATTCTTGCACAAGAGCTTTAATATACCAGGCATAATACTATTCTTTTTGTTCAAGTTAATTACCAAACTACTGCTTGAACATTTTCAAGCTTTCCTCCTTTCCTTGAACACTGTTTGTAACAGATGTTTACCTGGAAAAGACGCTAGTTGGGGATGTGCAGCTAAGGCTGTGGGTGTACCAAGTGTCCCCAAACCACCAAATTCTGAATGCCCTGAGCTGGCTGAATGCAGACCAAAGACTGGGTGGCTGACCACTGGGAAGGCACTCGACACTGTGGACAGGTTAAACAGGTGATCCCCAGCTGCTCTGAATAAATGTCCTGGGAGGGAAAAAAACACACTTAAAGTTGTACTAGAAAAAACAGATGAGATTTATCTGATTTCAGCGTTCATAGTGGGTTAAAATTTATAATAGTTTATCTATTAAATTTTTATTATACCTTTTTTCTTTTGCATTTCTGTTCTTCAAACCCTGCAGAATGTTTCTAGAAACATGAAAGTACTCTAAAAATAATTAAAACGAATGGTATAACCTTATTTACTTTGAATTTTGAGATTTGAGAATGACGCTTTAAGTACATAACTTTCACTAATTGTAAAGTTTGACCTGCCAAAGTGAGGCAAACTTTCTGCTAATACATGCACATTAATATTTTATCAAAATTTTTTACTCATAAGAAGGAAGATAAAAACATCTAGTTAATACGAAGTTGAAAATCAATAAAATAAATCCAGAATCTGTCACCAATTCATTACTCAAACTGTCATACACTCTAGGCAAAGAGTTCCTAGTTTCCATGTGCCAGAATTGAAGCTATGTTCTCCATCGAACATCTTTTAAGTGAGGAGAGTTGATACCAAAAATGGATTATATTCTAGCCTGATAAGGCAATGTATACGACAGCATAAAGATTTAATAAATAAACTTACTAATTTATTTCTAAATGCATCCGAGGGTGGTTATCAATATAAAAATCATTTTTAAACATTGTGATAGAAAGTTCATATTCAATCCAAATGTGTGGTTTTTCAATCTCTACGTTTACTCTAAAGAGAATCTAGTACTAAGTGTCATAACCCCAAGTTGCAGTGTTATACCATCAAAAACACAACTTATTTTTCATAGTTTGTAGGGATTTGGCAGAAGATTTGTTAATACTTGGAAATCTTCCTTTTACTTCCGGGAAATAATTAAGTTTCCCTGGCTTGATACTGTGAAAACAGAGTATCAAAAACCCACACTCCAGGCTATCTTAAGAATTTACTGCATGAAAGCTATTGCGCTCTGTGTTAAAATAAACATAAGGCTTCCTTATTATCCTGTTTATATCAAACCTGACTATGCACTACAATATAGTTTCAATACAATATGTTTAAAGTAAATTAAAAAATACAACTTAAAAATAAGTATATTTTTGTTATCATTTAGTTATCAACAAAATCCCTCCTCTTTGCTTTTTTATTCGCTGAAAACTAAGAGGAAGTCATCAAAGAGGTCACAGTGTACTCTCATTGACTAATATAAGCCCTATATTCTTTACTGAAATAACACTATATTTTTCATTGAAGTAGTAAGATTTAAATAAATTGTATCAAGTATATCTTACATTAGCCTACAAGGTAAAAAGTTCTGATTGAGGGTTGAGGTCCCACTATAACAAAGCAATAAGTAGATCTCATAGGGAAGATCCTCAAAGTGCCTTTACAAGGAAGGCTCACAAAGAAACTGAGGGAGGAGAACAAGGGAAGGATACAAACTTGAGTATATTTTCTAAGTCAGCCAATCTTAGTTTTTGTTCATCAAAGCCTAAACAGAAAATCTGTGAATTTGGTACTTTTGTGTAATCAGAATTCTAGACTGCAATTAGCACTGAAGTTAAGTCAAAACAAAATAGGGCATGCTACTGGAAGAAAGGAGGTTACTCAAACATCACTATTTTTAAGACTAGTGCTATGGCACCAGAAAGATTGTGTAAATTTTTTTTTTGGGGGGGAAGAACAAATTCTCAAAAACCCAGCTAGTTTCTCTAAAAAATGAGCCTATAACATTAAGAGCCAGTGTTTATTTTCACATGTGATTGCCTATAAAATCCCCGATTCTCACTAATCAATTCAACTTCCTGAATGACATGTCCTTAATCAAATGTTTTATTTATAAACATACTATGATCTGTTACATTTCCTTCTACATCAGTTTTCTTGATAAGCAAGTTGAGCTAAACATTCAGTTTGTGAATTTTAGAATCATTTTTCATTTATATTTTATAAAATAAAAGTTCTTAAATTATATTTGTCAACTATATATATGTAGCAGTGACTTATACAAAAAGTTTTGTGAGGTAAGCTCAAAACTACACAAAATATTATAAAAATTCAGAACACATTAAAATTATAAAGGGTCAGAAACTGATAGAAATAGTTGCTAGTAAGCAGCATTCTTAGATGTATAGTTAAAACATTAATTTTCTAATTGTGAAGAAATAAATGAGCTTAAACCTTGGAGTCTCATGAACAGAAAACATGAGTAATACCTGAATGAAGTTGTCACTCTTGCAGCAATAATTAAGAATCGATCTTACACAACTTGATAATTTAAAAAGTTCTTTTTTTTAACTCTAAAAAGAGTGATATCTAGAAAGAGCTGAATATAAAATTTCAACAAAATATGAGCTTTATTCACCATAGATTCAAACTGGGGGAAAAAATATAGTCTTGTTCACAGAGTTATATCTATGCCTAGCAAAATTACGAAGAAGCTACCTTACCCTATTTTCTTATTCTTTCTTATAAAACTTTTGAAGATAATTAAAGCATAGAAAGTACTTGAGTGACAACAGAATCGATAGGGCCTATTCCTTGTTGGTAAGAAAAGGTTCACGTCTGTATTTAGTAAAGAATATCAGGCCCACATTATAATGATTACAATGATACCATGCATTATTAAAAACACACATTAGAGATTTTCTTTGCTTTACATGGATAAAGTTATAAAACAGAAGAGAAATAATTTCATATTACATTTAATAATCTTTACTAAATTTTGCCTTTATAGCAAGAATATAGAAGTCAGTGATACAAAAGTGTATCTTTCTCATTAAAAGGCTCTGTAATATTACATATAATTTTAGTATTGTTTTTGCCACTGCCTTTAAAAAAAAAGCCAGCTACTAATTCCATGTAAAAACCTTCCAGAATTACTGTTCTTTATTCAACAGTTTCCATAATTCACACATTTCATGAACATATCTATTAAGCACCAGGTGCTACGTTTAGTAATTAGCATACAAGGATGAATAAGACATAATCCCTAGTCTTAAGGAACTCAATGGTTTGAACATAATTGAAATAGTATAAGACTGTTTTTCATACCACAATGTATAAAACAAGTTAGTTAATATTTTAATATTATAAACTGGTACTGTCACATACAGGACTTAGTAACAGATCCCAAATACCTAAAACAGTGTCTTGTACATAGTAGATATACAATAAATATCTGTTGAGTGAATTGATTACTCATTAAGAGCAGAAGAGGCACATCCATGGGACTGATTCCAAAGGGCTTCATCAGAATAGGAAGTTGTCCTGAATTTTCATTTAAACTTGCAAGGATGATTCTTACTAGTTTCCTTTTGCCTTACATGTCACCAACCCTGGGTCCTAATTTTTTTTTTTTTAATTACCACTTGGCCTTTTATTTCTCCTTGATTCCATTTAGGCCACATGTTGGATTTGATCACATAAAATTCTACCACCTCCAAGTTCTTAAATTCTTAAATTTTACTCTAACCATGGTTTCCACATTTCCATTTCCTTATTTCTCAGCATGACCGTTGGTCTCTCTCAATCTTCTACCAGTCCCTTGACCCTATCTATCTCCTTCCCTCTCAATCCCATCTTGGCATCTCTCCTTGTTAACCTTGAAAGAAAACTCTTACACTTGTATGTCTACTTCCTCCTCACTATTCAGAATCTTTAATAGCTGTGCCAAGTCCAAGCCTCCCTTCCATTTTGTCTGTAAAGGAACTTAAGTTTTCCTAACCACTAGATTCCATTAATCTTTGCCCTTCTCATTTTTAACCTGTCTCTATAAATCTGGCATTGCTGATTACCTCTTCCTTATTAAAACCCATGTTTATCCTTAAGCTCTGGGTCATGGAATTATTTTGATGTTCTTCTTAACTATATTTTTCCATAATATTACTGTCCACTTTACTGGGTTTTCTTTTTTCTAAATGTAAGATTCTTAAAGATTTTGTCCAACTGTCTCTTTTTTCCTCTTTATATTTTCTTCCTCAGTCATTTCATGGGCTTCCACTATTTTAACTATCACTTCTATGCACATGAATTCTAAACTAGGATTTTAGCTCCCTGAGAGCAAAACTGAATCTCATTCGTCTCGGTAATCCCCAATACCTGGCATAATCTGAAATATAACAGGTGCTTAATGAATGTTTCCCACTGTTGTATTTTGGGTCACATTATTTCTTCTTCTTCAGACCCTCCATGCTTATATAACATGCTCTTTGACTTCTTTTGCCTTTTATAACCTTAACTATCCTTTCATAATCATCTCAAAAAAATATTGCCCAAGAAGTATTCCTGAATCTCCCAGACAGATATGTTTTGGACCTCCTTTGAATATTCATGATTATTCACAATCTTTCATCATACCATTACTAGAGTATAAGGTTATAAAGGAAAGAATCATTTCTTAATCATTTTTACTCTGTACAAAACACTGTATAAAGCAAACTGTTAGCAGTTGCAGGGATAATACTTCATAATAATACCTGCTGTGGATAACTCTAAAATGGTAGTTTTCAATTCTTTGTTTCTCTCTTCCTTTAAAAAGCTAGAATAACCAGGAGTCATTTTTAAGTGATAACAATATATCACATTTTTTCTCTGTTCCAATTATAAAAAGCATTCACAATGTTACTAAAGCTCTTTGGGTAATTAGAAGCTAATTTAATGACATCTATGTTGTAGCTTTAATCTTGTTATACAGCAAGAGGGTGCTGTTTCAGTTACACCCTTTGGTTTCACTGCCAGGACAATGCCCTTCGCCTTCTCCAACTGTCTTGAAACTTCAAGCCACTGTTCACAAGGGGATTTTTGATCACAGACTGGAGATGACTCAGTGAACTCTACAACTACATTTACAACAAAGCATATTCTGTATTAACAAAAGAGTAGAATATCTTCTTATAGGAAACAAAAGACAACACAAGCCAAACCAGCTCTATTAGATTTATGACTACAAAAATAAAATTATTTGGATGTTAGCATGCCCTACTTTTGGAGAAGTAACTTTTTTCTACATTAATATACCTAATATCAGAAGATCCTTCCAAATAAAAACTGTTATGATTAAAACTCTTCAATTTTGCCCAAAGAACACATTTGCAAACTGATAAATTACATCATAAAATGAAAACAGTTTTAGAACATCATAATTATTCTTTTTTACAGATATTAACATTCAAGCGTAGTTTCAATATTATAGATGCAACTTTTATTAGTTTCCATTTTAACTGACAGGTAACAATGTGCACGTACTGCATAATGAAAATATATGTCTGTAATGTCTAAATCCTCAACTTACGTTATAGTAAGCTGACTACTTTTTAGCAGAGCTTTTCAGATTGTACTAGCCAATCTATATGTAAGTGATTAAAAGCAGTTACACAAAATGCCAGTGTCTCAGTAGCAATGCACGGTAACTGCAAGTGTCTTTATTAATATTAATGAACTTCACGTAGCGACACAATAAGGGTTTTTCCCTCCCACAAGAATAAAATAATATAAATACTGTACTAATGTCTTGAACCTACACTACCAGTGGACAAATCTCCTATCAATCAGGAAAAGCCCAAATAGCAAATTAAAACAAAATGATTATAAGGAATAAGTATCCTAAAGCATCTAATCTTTTTAAAAAAATCAAGGAGACTGCTTACTATGACAGAATTCTACCTATGCTGTTTTTTGTGTGCTAAAAATGCCTTTACTTTTTCACTGCTACACAAACTTGTTGCAGCATGTCTTCTAACTCTTATCTCTAGTTCTTTAAACTGTTAGCACATTTTACAGCATTGTAAAATCAGCCTCTAGTATACAACCTGCAAAGTATGGTTAATCATGAAAAATGGTAGCACATTCAAATATAGGTTACAAGAGTACTTTAACACTAGTAATAACCGAGTGTAATAAACAAAGTGAAATTACTGTAAATTAAAGAAATGCTCAAATTATTGGCCCATATATTAAAATTCTTAAACATATTAATGTTTAAATATTCTGAAACTCACAATGTACAAATTCTACAAACTTGAACTTTGATTAAAGAACAAACAGAAAGAATTCTATAGCAAATGGTGACAAAATATTCCCCCCAATAATCTTCATTTTATTCCTTTATTCTCATAACTTTTTTAGTAGTTAACCTTTACATTTTAACATTAGAAAAGCATGGTATGGAAATAAAGTCTTTCATTTTATTTTTAAGTATTTGCTTTGAGACTGTTTTAGACTTACAAGAGTTGCAAAAATAGTACAGAGTTCCAACTTCCCCTATGTTAACATCTTATATGATAAAAAATAATTTTCAAAGCCAAGAAGTTAACCCCGATTAATTAACTAAAATAAAGAATTTATTCAGATCTCATTAGTTTTTCCACTAGTGTCATTTTCCTGTGCTAAGATCCAATCTAGGATCTCACATTGCATTTAGTTACTGTGTCTCCTTAATTTTCTCCAATTTGTGACAGTTCCTCAGTCTTGTCTTTCATGACCTTGATACATTAAAGAGTACTAGTCAGGTAGTTTGTAGAATGTATCTCAACGTGGGTTTGTCTGATGCTTTCTCATGATTAGAAGAGGTTAATTAAACATGATTGGGAAGAGTACCCAATGTGTCCTCAGCACAACATATCTGGGGTCTGTGATGTTGCTATATGGTGCTGGTGATATTAACTTTGATCACTCGGTTAAGTTAGTATCTGCCAGGATTCAATATAAAGTTACTAATTTCCTTTCAAACAGTCTTTTCATTAGAAAAAAAAAAATCATTAAAAGTCTAGGTAGGGCTTCCCTGGTGGCGCAGTGGTTAAGAATCCGCCTGCCATTGCAGGGGACACGGGTTCAAGCCCTGGTCCGGGAAGATCCCACATGCCATGAAGCAACTAAGCCCGTGCGCCACAACTACAGAGCCTGCGCTCTAGAGCTGGTGAGCCACAGCTACTGAGCCCGTGTGCCACAACTACTGAAGCCCACGCGCCTAGAGCCTGTGCTCCGCAGCAAGAGTAGCCCCCGCTCGCCTCAACTTGAGAAAGCCCGCACGCAGCAACAAAGACCCAACACAGCCAAAAAAAAAAAAAAAAAAAAAAAAAAGTCTAGGTAGCCTTGGGAACAAAATCTACTACTCTACATAACACTGAACATGGTGAACAAGATTTTGATTCAGTTCAGCCAATATGTATCAATCTTCAGGCAAATGACTATTCTTCAAAGATAGGAGTAGCTGCTCTTTTGTAAAAAAGCATTTTTGTTAGATCTAATGAAAGAATTTAGAGTTCACAGATTAAAATACTAAAATTACACTATATTTTATATATTCAAATATAGATGTACTTTATTTTTATAATGAAATATAAAAAATAACAGTGAAAACAATCTAATTCTAAAATCTTATTTTACTTATGTTTCAATAAAGAAGTCTTAGTTTTCCCATAATGAACAAAAATTACTAAAACCAACTTTGAAAAACACACCTTTCATTGCTACATAAACTTGTTGCAACATGTCTTTAAACTCTTTTCTCTAGTTCTTTAAACGATCAGCATATTTTTACAGCATTGCAAAATCAGCCTCTAGTTTATAACCTGCAAAGTACAGCTAATCATCAAAAATGGTAGTGCATTAAAATGTGCATTAAAATAAAAGTCATATATTAATTTGCTGGGGCTGCCATAACAAAGTACCACAAACTGGGTGACTTAGAACAACAGAAATTTATTGGCTCAGTTCTGGAGCTACAAAAGTCTGAAAGCAGGGTGTGGGCAAGGCCACGCTCCCTCTGAAGGTACTAAGGAAGGATCTGTTCCATCCTTCTCTCCTAACTTTTGGTAACCTCAGGCATTTTTTCCTATGTCTTCACATGGGCTTCTTTCTGTACACATCTCTGTGTCTAAATTCCCCCATTTTAATAAGGATACCAGTCATTTCGGTTTAGAGCTCACCCTAATAACCTCATTTTAACTTGATTACCTCTTTTAAGGACCCAATTTCCAAACAGGTCACATTCTGAGGAACCAGGGATTAAGACTTCAACATATTTTTGGGGGGAGGAAGAAACAATTTTATCCATAACCCTAAGTTCATTTTTAAGATTACTTAGTTGATTTGAAGGCATTACCTTTCTTTAGTAATTTACCTATAAAATGCTAATTAAAACTCTGAAGTTCTACTCATGAAAGTTAGGTAAGGACTCCCCTAGTGGTGCAGTGGTTAAGAATCCGCCTGCCAATGCAAGGGACACGGGTTTGAGTCCTGGTCTGGGAAGATCCCACATACCACGAAGCAACTAAGCCCGCGCACCACAACTACTGAGCCTGCACTCTAGAGCCTGTGAGCCACAACTACTGAACCTGCATGCCACAACTACGGAAGCCCGTGCTCCTACAGCCCGTGTTCTACAATGAGAGAAGCCACTGCCATGAGAAGTGCACTCACCGCAAGGAAGAGTAGCCCCTGCTCGCCACAACTAGAGAGAGCCTGCGCACAGCAACGAAGACTCAAAGAAGCCATAAATAAATAAATAAATAATTTTTTTTTTTAAGTTAGGTAAAATATATTTCAAAAATACCTGGTGCCTTGTGATCAAACCCTTCATTAAATAAATCTACTGAAAGGCAAAAAAAGCTAGACAGTTGAACATTCCAGGGCCTTTATTTGTGACTTAGAGATATCTAGAATATAGACAACTAAAAAACAATTATTGTTATAATAGTTCATACTATAATATAAATACTCAAAGAGACTAGAACTTTGGCTTTATATCCAAACCCTCAAGAATAAGCCTATCTCATTCTCTTGACGATTCTCTATTGACTGTAAACGTAAGCTCCATCTTTTAAATAAGAAGTTCTAATTAATAACTTTGTATTTTCAGGGTTTATTTATTCAATGCCTCGTCAGTAAGGTCTGATCTTTTAAGATTCTTTACCCTGTGGCTTATAATGCCCATCTCTAACTAAAATCAGCACAGTTATTTGGTATTACCAGAGCAAAGCATAATACAGCCTAGAAAACTTATTAATTAGAGTAAATTTATCATTTAATTTGCAAGTCCTATTCCTGAGAGTTCACCTCTCCTTCCCTCCCTTTCTTCAACAATTGTTTCTTGAGCATATATTTTGTGCCAGGCACTGACTGGATACATATCAATAAAAAAAACCGTATGGTCCCTGCCTTTTAAATGTAGAAGAAGGGACAAATAAGTAAAACAACACCAAATCTATAATTATAAACTGTTAAGAGTACTATGGAGGAAATTACTAGGTGCAAAAACAGGTAATAGTAGAGCAATTACCTAGACACTATGAACAGAGGAGACTTCTCTAACGTCTCAGGACACTTAACCTGAGACAAAGCATGAAAATCAGCCTTACGCAGTTCCTCTAAGACAAAGAGAGAACATGGTTGAGACCCTAAGTTGGGATTCGATCATGGAAGGTATATCAATCAGGTTGAAAAGTACAAAACATCCAGCTCAAAATGGCTAAGTGAAAGGTAAACGTATTGATTCACATAACATAAAAGCATTTGGAAAAGGCACACTTCAGATAAAGAAGGTTGGCTGAAAGCTTACTGGGACTTAATTTCTCTTTCGTCTCTTGGCTCTACTTCCTCATATAGGCCCTTCCTTTTAGGTTTGTGGGACAAAAGGGTATCCTTCCTCACCAGTCCCAGTAAAAATCCTAGAACAGAATCTCTCTGCCTTTGATTAGTCTCATGTGCCTTCCTTAACCAATCACTTAACCATCGTTGTGTGGGAAATATGATGTTTGGACTGGCTAGATTGTATCACATGTCACCCCTGGAGTCTCAGGTGAAAATTTTTTTAAAAAAGAAAGTGATTCGTTTTGCGGGGGACAACTTCAGGTAATGGTAGAGTAGTAGTGAAGTGGCCACACAAATCATCCACAGAAAATAATTTTAAAAATGTGATTTAAAACAACAACAAGGGACTTCCTGGTGGTCCAGTGGTTAAGACTCCGCACCCCCAATGCAGGGACCCCGGGGGTTCAATCCCTGGTCAGGGAACTAGATCCCGCATGCCGCAACTAAAAGCCCGCATGCAGCAACTAAAAGATCCCGCATGCCACAACTAAGACCTGGTGCAGCCAAATAAAAAAATAAATATCAAAAAACAACAACAACAAAACTAAAGATACTGCAAAGCATCCAAAAGCAGAGAAAAGTCAGGGGAAGGTTTAATCTGGAAAAAATGGTAACAAGAAGGGGTGAGAAGTGTGACTTTGTGGCTTTCTGGTCTGATACTGCTGTCTAAACCTCACAGCTATAACTCCAGAAAACAGTGGAAGATGAAACAGCAGGCTTATCAACTAAAGGTGCCAGAGGTCAGACTCCAGGGCTAAGAAAACATCAGGAAATCAGGAAGTTTAAAGGGGAAATCTTGGCAGTGATCAAACAGAAAGAAGGAGACTCAAATTCAGAGATTAAACTTTCCAAGTGCCTAGCTAAAAGTACACTGTGCGTGGGGCACCACAACACAGCCAGGAGAGAACGTACAGAAAGTCGGAGCTACACACAGCAGATCTGTTTAACTTGATGTATTCCTTAATTGAGTGCATACATTCACCATGATTAGAAAGCCTGAAGTATCAGAGAACAGAGTCGAAAGCTGGCAGAGCAGCTGGAAATCAAGGGGTAATCTTAGGAGCAAGGAAACCACAAAGAGAAAGAGAAGCATCTCTGCCATGTAGTTGGCTGACCCAACAACTTTCACAGGCACAGAGGTCGCAACCCACAGGGGGCCAGTCTGCAAAAGTGGCAGTGGGAAGCCAAAAAACAGAGCACATATCATTAGTAAGTTTTTTGACCACAATAAAACTAAAATGGACATCAACTGAAACATTTAACATTTAAATGTTAAATTACTGACTTTTAAACAACCCATCAGTCAAAGAAGAATTCACAAAGGAAAACAGAAAATATTTTTATAGAATGATAATGAAATGAAAACTATCAAAATTTGTGGGAGGTGGCTATAGTTGTATTTAAAAGGGAAATTCATAGCATTAAATGCATATATAAGAAAAGGAGAAAGGTCTAACATAAATGATCTAAGTTTTCTCTTCAAGAAATTAGGAGAAACGATGAGGAAATCCGATCCATGGAAAAACTGAAGGAAATAATAAAGGGCAGAAATCAATGAAACAGAAAACAGAATATCGGAAAAAAAAAATCAATGAAACCAAAATCTAGTTTGTCAAAAAGATTAATAAAAGGAAAAAAGAGCACAAATTGTTAATATCAATAATGAAAGAGAAGATATCATTACAAATCCTACAGACATTCAAAGGATAAAGTACTATTTCTAAAATTAATTAATTAATTAATTAATATTTTGGCTGCGTTGGGTCTTCGTTGCTGTGTGCAGGCTTTCTCTAGTTGCGGCGAGCAGGAGCCTCTCTGCTGTGGTGCGTGGGCTTCTCATTGCGGTGGCTTCTCTTGTTGTGGAGCATGGGCTCTAGGTGCACGGACTTCAGTAGTTGTGGCACGTGGGCTCAGTAGTGTGGCTCACGGGTTCTACAGTGGAGGCTCAGTAGTTGTGGCGCACAGGCTTAGTTGCTCTGCAGCATGTGGGATCTTCCCGGACAAGGGCTCGAACCGATGTCCCCTGCATTGGCAGGCGGATTCTTAACCATTGCGCCACCAGGGAAGTCCCAGGATAAGGTACTATTTGGAACAACTCTGTACCTGTAAATTCAACGACTTAGAGGAAATGGACAAATTCCTTGAAAGACATCACTAACAAAGCTCACTCACAAAGAAAAAGATAACCTGAATAGTTTTATACTTCTATTTTAAAAGTTGAACTCCTGGGAATTCCCTGGTGGTCCAGTGGTTAGGACTTCATGGTCTCACTGCCGAGGGCCCGGGTTCAATCCCTGGATGGGGAACTAAAAAAATGCCACAACCCACACAAGCGTGGCCAAAAAAAATGTTGAACTCCTGATTTATTATCCTCAACAACAACATTAAAACAAACAAAAAAACAACAATCTTCCAAGCCCATATGACTTCAGAGTGGATTCTCCCAAACTTTTAGAGAAGAAATATTATCAATTTGATACAAACTCTTCCCTAAAAAAGGTTTTTAAGAAGGAAGGACTGGTCAATTGTGTCAATTCTTCCGAGAGGCTGAGTGAGATGAGGACAGAAAAGTGACACTGGTGTGGACTGAGATATACATAAAAGATGAGGAAAAGGATAAAGCACATACAACTATGTATTTTGAGAAGTTTGGTTATAAAGTAAGGGAGAAAACAGAGTAATTGCCAGAAGAGTGTTCGGGGTGAAAGAGGGAAGGGTTTTTGGTGTGTATTATTTTTTAAGATGGGAGATACTATGAGCATGCTTTTATACTAATGGACATGATCCAATAAATACAGAAAAATTAATGATACTGTATAGGAGGAATGGAGTCCTTGAAAAGTTTTTTGCAATCTTTAAAAAGAATCGATAGGTATTTGCTTTTGTGACAGTTAAGAGCCATATAGTCTTGAGTTAAGCATTTATTTTATTTGGTTTAATTTATATTATTACATAGAATAGTATATCAAAAGAGATCTGTAGTAATTATATATGAGCTACTAGATGTACTAATGAAATACTATTTTTTTCAGAAGAAAAGAACCACTGAAGGTGGAATAAAGTTCATGTATAGGTATCAGGAGTTTATTATAATACAAAGGTGGGGAGATATGGCAGGGGGGCTATCACCAGATGAGCTGAAATGGATAGATAACTGGCTCATAATTTAACATGTGCCCCAACCTCCTTTTAGTGTACCTTCCTGTGATGCAGAAGCTGAACAGCTAAAAAGTATATTTACCAGTCTCTCTTGCAGCCAGGATTCTGGATATAATTTAGATCCTGCCAATCAGATGTATTTGGCACTGAGTTAAGCTGTTATTGGCAGGACATGAGGTATCCTTTTTGCTGGTGCAGATCTAGCAGGCAGCACAGAACAGCCCTGGAGCCTGTTATGTCAGTGGTTCTTGATCACAGGATTGCAACTGAGGTGGTATGATCCATGGAGCCACCAGTTAGCACAATGGTGTCCTGACTGAACTAGAGGTAATTTCCTTAAGCAGGTCAATTCAACAGTAATGCTCTGAAATCACTCATGGGGGTCAGGGGTCAGCTCCTCAATAATTTTATAAGTACCTGATTCCTTGTATTAAGTCTTTTTGCTTAAAATAGCATCAGTGGTTTATGTTATCTCTAGCTGAACTCACTGATACATCAAACAACAATCTCAACTGGTGATAGTTCCAAAATCAAAAAGGCAATTCAGTCTATCACAACTGGCCTGGTATCTGATAACCAAATACTTTTCAAAGTAACATTAAATGAGAGATAAGTGAAATCTCAAAAATATATATGCATAACCTTGGAGGTAGAGGACAATTTCTTAGACAAAAAGCATAACCATAAATAAAAATATTGGTAAATCTGCCGACATTAAAATTGGAAGTTCTTTTCATCAAAAGACAATGTAGAATAAAATAAGACACACCATGTGGGAAAAGCTATCTCCCACAAAGATAACTGAAAGAAGGACCAGCATCCAAAATATAAAAAGAACTCACAAATCTATAAGAAAAAGATGCACAACCCAATAGAAATATGCACCAAAGCCCTAAACAATCACTTCAAAAGAGAGGAAAACCCCAAAAGCTACAAACTTATTAAAAGGCACCTTAATGAACACTACTTCATATTCATCGACAAAAATCAAAAAGTCTGGCAATGACAAGTGTCAACATGAATGATAAGCATCAGGAATTATAATACACAGCTGATGAGAAAATAAATTGGTACTACGGGTAAAGTTGAAGACATCTTCAAAACCGTATGCATATGCATCAGGATTCACGTATAATGATGGTCATAACATTGTAACTGGCAAAAGTTGGCAACAACTCTAATATTTACCAAGAGTATTTACATGGATGTACAGTCCATTCAAATGCAACATGCAAAAAGATAAATGACCCTTTTACACTTTAAAACGTATTCTTCCTCCACATTTCTCATTACATCACCCTTCTCCCAGTTATCCAGGTCATGTCAGGGTTTCTCTCTCAATCTCTCTCTCAACATCCCTTTGCCCAAATCCAGTCATTATATCCTATAAGAATCTACTCCCCAAATATCTCTGGAACCTTGTTTGTTTCTCCATCTCCAATAACTCCTTAATTTTGGCCCTTATCATTTCTCACCCAGATAAATTTAAGTACCTTCTAATGGTCTTCTTTGCCTCTAGTCCCATCCTCATTGCAAACTGATGCTCTACATGCTGCTAGCATGCTAGCATTGTCAAAGCATTAAAATCCTTCCACTTGATCAAGTATGAATAAAAATAAAGGTTACAATTTGCTAGGCACCTATTCTATGTCAGGCATTAGCTCATTTATCGTTATAAAATGGGTATCATATTTATTTTATAGATGAGGTACCGAAGTTCAGAAAGGGGTAAAGTACCCAAATTCACATAGCTAATAAGTGGACAAGCCAAGATTCAATTTCAGGGCCTTTCAATTGCAAAGTCCTTGCTTTTAGTCAATACATCATTCTGTCTAAACTCTTAAACATGGTGCATGAAGTTCTAAATGATCTGACCTTAACCTACTCCCCAGCTTGATCTCCTGTCCCTCTATTCCATTTAGCCATAGCAGATACTGGCTATCCATTCTCTCCTTATTCCTTGCTAATAACCTCTATTTTCTTCAGGATGGCAATATGCTCAGCTAAAAACTAATTTTCCTGGCCTTCCTTGAAGCTGAGATTACCATTCATATAGTTCCGACAAAAGAGATACTAAGTGGAAATCTCTGGATGGGGTTTCTGGGAAAGCTCTTTAAAAGGGGTCAAAGTAAGCTGGCATACAAATTTTGCCCTCTTCTACTCCACCTTCTTCCTTCCTGGAAAACAGGGCTGTAGGTGGATCAGCCTTCTAAAAGCCATGAGGTAAGACACGTGAGCATGAAAGTCCCATACCTCAGAAGACAGGATATAAAATTAGGAGCCCAGGTCTGTGATGGCATCACCCACCTCAGAACTGCGGATCTATGGACTGGTACGTGTATTTGCCATGTGTTCCTATTCATAGTTAATCATTGTCATAACTGACACATACCCTAAGTTGAGGCCTGACTGATCAACTTGCGATTTCCTCAATATACCATGATTTGGCACAGTTCTACAGAGGTAGGCCTGCAATTAAGATACATGTGTGGGGCTTCCCTGGTGGCGCAGTGGTTGAGTGTCCGCCTGCTGATGCAGGGGACATGGGTTCGTGCCCCGGCCCGGGAAGATCCCACATGCCGCAAAGCGGCTGGGCCCGTGAGCCATGGCCGCTGAGCCTGCGCATAAGATACATGTGTAATTCAGTCCCTAACTTTAAAAGAAAAGTAGGCATACCCCAGCTTTAATGAGAGAAGTTTTAAACAGTTTCTCTGTTTTATACATTCAGCATTTTACAAGTTTTGTTTGAAGGATTCTACCTCAAAAATGGATTGAAAACCACTGGTCTATGGCACAGTTTAACTATCACTGAAATTTCTCAAAGTTCTATGCTTTGTTTGTATTAGGTCAAATGACCACAAATCTCGAACAAATCCACTCTGTAAAGTTTAATTTTGGAACTATGCTGAAATAGTATTCTTTCAGCTTTCACTCAGAGATAATATGTGAAATACTGTCTGAATACTTATGAAATTGGCATATAGGATATTGTGTATCATGCGGCCTTTTATACAAAGGTTCTGGTGGTATATTCCCCAAACCACTCAGAGCCAGGGAAAAGTTCGTTTTTCTCTGAGGAACTGATATGTTCACTAGCACTAGTATGTGAGCCATGTAGCCCACTATGTTTTCTTTTTATTCTTAACAGCTAATTAGTTAACTTTTGTTCAGTATCTGTGGCTTTCCTTGGCTAATACTTTTATACTTTTTAGAGCCTATCTTTTAATATTTTAGTTAATTGTTTTATTATGCCAATATATTTATTGAAAGCTGTCCAAAATTATTTAGAAGTAGGCAAGTTATTTTTTAAAAATTATACTTTAAAGGGAAAAGAAATATAACTCTTCTAAGACCGACAAGACCCACTATATGCAGAGAGCCTTAGATTAATCAATCTTTATTGCAGTGTTATTTTTTATCCAAGTTACTGTAATAAAATTAAAGGTGTGTTATGAGAGACAGTCCTCCAAGGTCCCTGCATGTTGTTGCCAAGAATGCAAGGTCTTGACCACTCTTTAAAACTGGGCCATTTCTCAGGACTGCAGTGAGCAACCTTGATGGATGAGGTGACATTTCCCTCCAGACAAAGAGCGGCTTTGCTTTCATTTACTATAAAAGCAGTGGGTTGCCTAAGCCGTGACACAACCTCCACTATACGTATAAGATTCAACTGGGCCCCTCCGTGTTGCCCCTGTGGGACTTGGGAGACATGGGGAGCCAATGCCAACATGATGTTTATGCTATTTGCTATGCTATAGTAATAAAATCTCTGACCTAGGAGTCTCACATCTTCTACCAGCATCATAATAGTAACAGTACATATGTATACTCCCAAACCCTGACAAGGTGTTGATTCAAAGGAAATTAGTTGATCATTCAAAGTTCAAAAGTAGGCTTGAATTAAATCCTTTGTAACTCAGAAGAATTCCTACAGAAATATCATTAATGAAGATGACAGAGAAAGGCCAATTAAAATAACTGTTTAAAACAAAAGAATGTCCTCAAAGGGACCAATAAAGAACTGGTGATGTTTTGACATTTTACATATGAAAATTCTTTTTTGTTGTTTCTATACATCAAAAACATTGAGGAGATTCAAATTGTTTAAAATAAAGAGGCTAGGCGCATTATCATTCTATAATTTTACTTTTAAAAGGAGAAAATTACAGACAACGACTAGGCCAAAAACAATGAATCAAATAAGAGAAGACAGGAAAATATGATAAACTGAATTATGCAGGACAACTGAGCATTCTCCATGCCTTGTAAGGCTCTACTTTAAACATAAACCACAACACTGCAAATGTTAAAAACAAAAAATAATTTTCTTAGAAAGAAAAAAACTCATGCTGTAGGTACTAAAAGTATAATGTGTTAATAAGTGATATATTTTGGAATAAACATTGAAATAAACTATAGTTTCATTCAATTTAAGTATCTCCACATAAAAATTCAACAACCTATTTTACTTGCAAATAAATGACGAAAACTAATTCCTTTCTAGATAAGGAAATTTCTGATGTTATTCAGCAACTAAGCATACCCCACCCTTCTGCAACTCTCAACTATCACGAACAAAAAATAGCGCCCAACAGGTGACCACTCAGAATCATAAGCAATTCAAGTGTCACTAATTCAGAAAACTAAGTGAGAAATAGGTGGTAGCAAAGGGTCCAGAAAACTCAAGGCTCTGTACTCAAGGAGTGAAAGCTTCAACATTAAAAAAAAAGGACATTTCCCTAGAAATATTATATATTTTAAATACAAATTCACAAGTAAATACAAAGATAGCAGATGGGAGGAACACAATGAAAGGAGCTGACACAAACGAAAGGAGAAGAGTTATAAAAAGCACGAAAGAATAATTACAAAAGTACAGCTGTGTGCAATCATTTAGACAAAGAAACAAGGTAAAATGCCAACCATGGTATCACTATTTTTGAACACAGCATATCATCAAAGGCATTCATCATTTTATATATAGCCATCATTTTATACACAAGGGAAATGTGTTTGAAGTTGTTAAATGAACGCCTTAACCAAGATTGTACAAGGTGTGGGAGAACAGGAATTTTATTTATTTTTTAAAATGTAATGGTATTTTATTTTAGTTATTTTATAATCACTAAGAAAATGTTAGAAAATTGTTCTGATAAAATGACAAAATGACATCCTTGTCATTCCATTGATTGGAAAAAAATCAGAATAATTCAATAAATATATATTTGACAATTTGCTAGGGTATTTTGTCAGCAAACATTCCATATTTATGTATTTCTTTTACCCAAAATTATAAATCTAATTTTTAAAAAGTAAAATCTCATTTAGTTCTAATGTTTAAACATATGAAATAATCTATAAGATAAAATATATTTAAGATTAAAAATCTTCCTAGTGATAAAGGAATAAGTTAATCAAGTTTAGGTTGAAAAAAAGAATGTATTCTACCAAATATCCAAACACATGTTTGGGCAAAAAGTGATTTTGAGGGGTAAATAAAAGTACCTTCCACATAAAACTAAAACTGAGGATATTTTCACTACTGAAATAAAGTTCCCTTTTTAGCAGTATAAACTTCATTCATGTTTAAGAAAAATTTGTCAAATATCTTAAAATATTTTTCAAAATATTTAAAACTTTAAACATATTTTCCATCAGGTAAATGATATGCCTTAGTATACATCTTGTGAACTAGGATAGCTGGGGTTTGGTGAAGGTCATTTTGAATACTGGAAGCAAATTTAGGGCAAATGGTCCATGGCATTGGGACCTTATCTTACCATCAAGGATTCCTTTATATTTCTTCACTCCCTCATGGGTCTATTGTTTTAAAAGAGTTTGCATGTATTAATTTATTAATTAAAATGGTCAAAGGAAGATATTAAAATGAAACTCTCAAAGCTTCTAAAAATCATAGAAAACATGGAATAAGCAGTGCTACTCCAGTGTGCTGATAAAATACAGAAAAAGCAGAGACTAAATGTTTAACCTAGCCATTGTCCAACAGATCAACAGATGTAATGAGAACATTTGATTCAGAGTTCAATAAAACACTATGAATGCAAATTAGTAAAAGGATGGCATTCTAAAATTGAGTTAATAAAGGGTATTCACCACATGGGTTGATTGTAGAGCTAAGTGAAGCAGCTCCAGTGGAAAGGCCGCCTTTTGAAACTGATGAAGCCACAGAAGGTATAGAAGATGAAGTTGGTGTAGCAGAGGAGGCTGTTGAGGACGGTAACCGTTCTCCAGACTCCATATCTATGGGAGGGAGACAAATGTTAATTTACAGTATTAAATAGTGGAATTAAGCAAAAGAATTAAACATATTTAAAATAAGTCAAACTTTTAGGAATACTTTTTTAAAATATGAAATAAGTTTAGAAATACATGTTCTTCAGAGAGATAAAATATGAAATAAATAAAAATAATACAATTTAAAATACCAGTTTATGAAATAAGTTTAATGTTAAGTATACCAAATTTTCTTCTAATAGACTTGCAGAATATTCTTATATAAAAAAATAATAGGGCTTCCCTGGTGGCGCAGTGGTTGAGAGTCCGCCTGCCGATGCAGGGGACGCGGGTTCGTGCCCTGGTCCAGGAAGATCCCACATGCCGCAGAGCGGCTGGGCCCGTGAGCCATGGCCGCTGAGCCCGCGTGTCCAGAGCCTGTGCTCCGCAACGGGAGAGGCCACAGCAGTGAGAGGCCCGCATACCACACACACACACACACACACACATACACACAAAAATAATAATAGTCATTTGAATACAGTAACTTGATAAAACTGTGTGTTGCCATAACTTTAGGAAAATTAGCATATTAACTTCTTATTCTTCTTAAATCATCTCATGGTCTATTCACTTACATCATAATACCCATATTATCTTAATGAATCAAGAAGATACAACCACGTCTGAGTGAACCGTAACCCTGTCTTCTAAATCCAGATACCAATATAGTTGTAGGTCTTAAACATCCATGAATCTGACCTGGTAATCCCCAATACAGTGAGTCCTGCCCAAAATAGACAAATACATTTTAGAGTTTATACTAGAGTCTAGTCTGAACTATGGTCTCAAAATGTCTGTAGTATGATCCATTTATAATGACTTAACCACTTCTAAGCATCTGTATTAATTTGCTTAGCTATTTTGGGTACAATCTTACATTGGTCTTATTGTAATAGTTTATGTTGATATTAAAAATCTAGAACGGAAATGGATGAAGGAGTCAAAAGGTACAAACTTCCAATTATAAAACAAGTAAGTCATAGGATGTAATGGGCCGCATGGTGACCATTGTTAATAATACTTTATTGTACATTTGAAAGTTGCTAAGAGAGTAGATCTTAAAAGTTTTCATCACAAGGAAAACAATTTGTAACTGTGTGGTGATGGATATTAACTTTTTGTGGTGTTCATTTCACAATACACACAAATATCGAATCATTATGTTGTACACCTGAAACTAATATAATGTTATATGTGAATTATATCTCAATTTTTTTTTTTTTTTTTTGCGGTACGTGGGACTCTCATTGTTGTGGCCTCTCCCGTTGCGGAGCACAGGCTCCGGATGCGCAGGCTCAGCGGCCATGCATGGCTCACGGGCCCAGCCGCTCCGCGGCACGTGGGATCTTCGCAGACCGGGGCACAAACCCGCGTCCCCTGCATCGGCAGGCGGACTCTCAACAACTGCGCCACCAGGGAAGCCCTACCAATCTACTTTTAAGACTCTATTCTATAGAAATAAGGCACAAATAGTTCCTTTGTTATAACACTGTTTAAAGGTAAAATAAAATTGAAACCTGGCAGTACAAAAGAGTAGAACTAGAGCTAGTAGTATGAGGTTGGGGGCCTTTTTCAGTTTCAGTAAAAGTGCAGTTTTCTCATTTATTCTGGTTGTTCTTGCTGTTCATTTAAGTGGGGAAAGTTTACCTCTTTTTTAAAAAAACAGGCTTATGCAGCCATTTTCCTTAGAAGTTCTATTATATACATTATTCATATATTCTTTTATTTCAACTATTTTAATCTTAGATATATATTTCTAGCCAGTATTCCTCTCATACATAAAGTACTTTTGTTACACTGGCCTTAAGTTAAAACTTTTTTTCTCATGTTTTAATAGGTATCTCTTAGTTCTAGTAACTCAAAATTTGGTCAACTATTCCATGTTCATCTTATAGATACCTTTCTTTTCATTTTAAAGAAATTTTACAAATCCACTCTAGCCTTTGCTACTCTAGAATGAAGATTGTTTTATGCTTGCATTAACAAGGATTGGCTTTTCAAGTTTTTCTTTTTAAGTTAAATATTATTGAATTCAGATTTTATTTACTATTGTTCCCTGTTAAGCTTAACTCTGGAAAGAATCCTAGCCACCAACTTGAAAGTTAAAAGGTAGGAAGGCAATGCCTTTGTAACAGTGAATAATTCACAAAACAATCATTGGCTTGCCATATTGTAAGAACTATTCAAAGGAGAAAGTTTAAAATACATGTACACCAAAGGATGCTAAAAGCAGTAGGTGAAAGTCTGAGTAGAAACAAGGTATTTGCATAGTCTCAAAGTATCTCCTTTAAGATATTTACTAATTAAAAAGGGCAAACACCACAGTGGAGAAACTATATCACCAATAATAAAACATATTGATATCCTGTATCTTCTGATGTGCTTAGAAGAGCATATCACCTCTGTGGTATTCTTCCCAATAACATATAACCTCCGTTGAATCATGAGAAAACATCAGACAAACCCAAACTGAGAGACCATATACAAAATAATTGACTAGTATTCATCAAGTATCAAGGTCATGAAAGAAAAGGAAAGACTGAGGAACTGCCATAGGTTGAAGACTAAGGAGATACAACAACTAAATAATGTGGGATCAGATTGGATTTTGGAACAGAAGAAGGACATTAATGGAAAAACTGGTAAAATTCATAAAAGATATGTAGTTTATGGTTAATAGCATTGTACCAATGTAAATTTTCTGATTTTTTAATTTTAATAATTGTACTATGGTTATATAAATTAATAACATTAGGGAAAGCTGGGTAAAAAATATAGGTGAACACTATATATTTGCTTTTTAACTGTTTTTTAAGTCTAAAATTATTTCAAAATAAAAAGTAAAAGAAAAAACAAAGTCTGGCATACAGTAAGCACTTAAAATATATATATATATAATATATATATGTATATGTATGCATTGGGATTGAAGAGTGTAAACTTAGACCTTGAAGAAATAAAGAAAGAGATTACATTGTATCAGCAAGACACTTGATAATAGATGTCATCTGGGTTTAAAAACTGTATCTGAACCTTATTAGCTATGACCTTATAAATTATGTAACTTCAGTGAACTTCCAGTTTCCTCATGAGTAGTATGAAGGTATAACTGGGAAGATTAAATGGGATAATGCATATAAAGTTCTGAATACCTAGCATTCAATAACTGTCAGCAATTGTTTTTAATAAGTGAATGTCTGTGCATATAATTATCCATGGGTATATGTGGCAGTAAAAGGTATTTTTAGATTATTCATTTCAAGTAAATATTTCTGAGTCACATCTATTTATAGGTTATATGTATATGCATAGCATGTTTGACATTTTTTACCCAGATAAATTATAATAAGAATTTAAAATAGGGAGATTGGGATTGACACATATACACTATTGATACTATGTATAAAACAGACAACTGTTGGAAACATACTGTATACCACAGGGAACTCTAATGCACTGTGGTGTCCTAAATGGGAGGGAAATCCAAAAGGGAGGGGATACATGTATATGTATGGCTGATTCATTCTGCTGTGCAGTAGAAGCTAACACAACATTGTAAAGCAACTATACTCAAATAAAAATTTAAAAATAAAGAATTTAAAATAAATGCCTTGGGACTTCCCTGGTGGCGCAGTGGTTAAGAATCCGTCTGCCAATGCAGGGACATGGATTCGATCCCTGGTCCGGGAAGAACCCACATGTTGCAGAGCAACTAAGCCCATGAGCCACAACTACTGAGCCTGCACTCTAGAGCCAGCGAATCACAACTACTGAGCCCACGTGCCACAACTACTGAAGCCCGTGCACCTAGAGCCCGTGCTCCGCAACAAGAGAAGCCACCGCAATAAGAAGCCCGCGCACCGCAACGAAGAGTAGTCCCCGCTCACCGCAACTAGAGAAAAGCCCCAGCAACGAAGACCCAATGCAGCCAAAAGATAAATAAATAAAATAAAATATTTTTAAAACATTTTTAAAAAATGCCTCACAAAGTAGCCGCATAGCACAGGGAGATCAGCTCGGTGCTTTGTGACCACCTAGAGGGGTGGGATAGGGAGGGTGGGAGGGAGGGAGATGCAAGAGGGAAGAGATATGGGAACATATGTATATGTATAACTGATTCACTTTGTTATAAAGCAGAAACTAACACACCATTGTAAAGCAATTATACTCCAATAAAGATGTAAAAAAAATTTTTTTAAATAAAAAAAATAAAAAACAAGTAAAAAAAAAAAAGCCTCACAATTGTATAAGTACAAATGGCAAGGTGTTTTACCTCAAAACTTTCAAAAAAACCTGGAGCACAAATATAAATGAAAATTAACATATTAATTATCAGTTGAAAAAATTTACTCTGTGATCACATGAGTTATTATTCATCATTCAAGCATACTGCATAAAAGTTGGCAGAAATCCATTTATTCAAACCATCTTAGAAAAATACATTCATTAAAATAAAAATAGTATCCAAGAGCCACCTAGTCCCAGATTTCGGTTCTGGCCAAAGCATCCAGATCTGATACTTGCACTCCTGTAACAGCCTCTCATTCTGACTCTGTGTGTTAAGAATACTACCTTCATCTCACGTTCCAAACAAACACCATCCAATCAATTCTTTGTGGCCAAAACCAGCCCAGACACAAGATAAAAATAAGCAGACTGTAAGAACATGATCCCCACCACAACACACTCACCTATGGGAGAATATCAATTAGTAGGTATGTCTTTTAGCTTAAGGCCATTCATGAGAGGATATTTTCTAATGTATAACTTCAGGATTTTCTTATTTACAAAGCTAATCAGGTAGGGTAAAGATTACTACAACTGAAATTTAACATATAACACTACAGTAAAAAAAGTTGTTGATGTGAATGGGTGAAAAATGTGTGATGATGAAGGGATTTTAAATGATTTGATCCATTAGAGATCTTTCCCATGGTCTGAAGCAGTAGTTCTTAACCAGAGGTGATGCTGTAATACCCCCTCATCTACTAGGAAAACATTTGACAATGTCTGGGAACAGCTTTGATTGTCATAACTGAGAAGGTGCTACTGGTATCACATAGAAAGAGTCCAGGCAGGGATAGTGCTAAACACCCTACGATTCACAGGACATTCCCACAGAGATAACTACCTGGCCCAGAATGTTAGTAGTGCTAAGGTTAAGAAATTCTGATCTAAAGTATCAAAAACTGTATTACTTGGAATTCAATCAACCAAAACTTTCTGTTAAGTAGCAGTTCTTTATAATTATTATAAGAAGATACTTCAAGCTGATTTATTGCCACTGCAATAAATGATAAAATTATATTCAACCTATCTTTATCAGCATACCGCCAGAGTTTATTATTTTACATTTCGTCCTAATTGTTTAAAACTGATCATGTATAATATACAATTAATGTACATCATAATGTTCACGCACACTGGGTAACATGAATTTACTGTATTTTACTGAGATGATATTTACCTATAACAATTCTGAGAACAGACAAAAATCAGAATTACCACAACAACTTCTTCCCTGCATGATGATTTTATACACGCCAAAAAAATTCAATGATTAGTTGTTAATGATAATACTAATCAAATTCACACATATCAGATGTTCCTTTTTCTGTAAACATAGAGCTTATGAACACTGACAGCTGCTAGGTGTAAATGTGAACAGGTGCAAATAGGGACGGGCAAGACAAGTTGGCTCCAAAACATAAGCATGATCAGCTGCCCTCTGTTTCACCTGCATGAATCCTTTAAAAGTATAGCTATAGAATAGACTGAAGATTCAGAAAGTAAATATATAAATAGATATTTCTCCTGCAAAGAGTTTTCTTAGAATGTCTTTATCTTTGCTAACAATACCAAAAGTTCTCTGTGGGAGTTCAAGGCACAAAAGTAGATTTGGCGAACACTCACATTTCCTTACAATATAACCTCACGTGAAAAACAATAATTGCGAAGAATATCAGGAGACAGTCACTATGCTGCTTCTTTTGCTTTAGCAGGATCACTGACAGTAGAGCTTTATAAATCAATTATTTTCTCAAAGTTCTGACAAAGGCTTTTATATAACTACTATTTTTTATTATTATTTATTTTTATTTTTATTTTTTTTGCGGTACGCGGGCCTGTCACTGTTGTGGCCTCTTCCGTTGCGGAGCACAGGCTCCAAACACGCAGGCTCAGCGGCCATGGCTCACGGGCCCAGCCGCTCCGCGGCATGTGGGATCTTCCCGGATCGGGGCACAAACCCGTGTCCCCTGCATCGGCAGGCGGACTCTCAACCACTGCGCCACCAGGGAAGCCCTATGTAACTATTTAAAAAATAACTTACAGGAAACTGAATATTTGGATAAACAATACTTCAAAATATTACATAGCAAAACAAAAAATAAGCAACAAAAATTTTTCTGTTAAAGGATTTAGAGAAATAGGAGATGAGGCAGAAATACCTTATTAGACAACGAACAAAATTATTTTCTGAGTATAATATTTTTGAAGGAAAATGATTCTATTTATAACATTTTTATTTACCTACATTTTCAGAAATAGTCATTTCAACTTATTAAGTATAATACATTGTAGTTTAAAATAAGAATATATGAAAGGGATCAATTTCCTTTGCCGCTTGACACATTTTTAACTACTACAGTAAACAGTCAAGCAATTACATCCCCAAACAAAAGTGGGCTGGCAGTCAGGTGCTCTGACTGCAGCCTGTGAGCTGGAGCAAGTCTCTGACAATACCTCTACATAATAGTTTCCTTACCAGAAAAATGATGGGATTGAATTAAACTAGCCCTCAAATCCATATCAATTTGATGAAAAAGAACAAAACAACAACCAAAAACCTTCACATTGCATTAACGTATTTAACAATTTAATTCCTCATTTCCCTCATCCTCCCTACCACTTGCCTTCATTCTATCTTCAAATGTATGTCATTCTAAATTACAGATTTCTGTTAAATCTTTAAAGATTTACTCTTGTTTTATTTATACCTCAAGAGACTTGATGATGAGAAAATTAGCCAAGAGTAAAGCACTGATTTTCATACTGCTCAGTAAATATCTATTCAAGGAGTAAACTTTTCCATCCAAAGGATTAAGTATTCCTTTGCAACGAGCTATCTGTGAGGAAGGGGTTATCCTAAGATACAAGAAAGGATATAAAAGAATATTAAAGAAACATTTGAACAAGATTTAACATATACAGATCAACTAAACTGTAGGTAGAGTCTGTGAATTTAAATACTGATGAGAATTAACAATTTCTAAAAAGGATACAAATGTTAGAAGGATTAAAAGAGAGACAATGTCTGATTAATTGATCCTTTCACCTACAAATGCAAGGGGTCCCAAAGAACAAGCAAAAAGACCCAAATCTTTGCTTAACTAAGAAACACAATTACAATTAACTGAAATTTCTAAGACATTTCTGGATAGTAACTGAGGCGGATTAGTAACAGATTGAGAAAATAAAACAGGGTAACAAACCAAAATCAAGTAACTCTATGTAAAATATCTACATATACTCAGAAGTCAAGGAAAGAAAGATGCCAAGTACTACATGACTGATAAACTAGAATAAAAAATCCGTTTCAATGGGGAAGAAGCAGAGCTAACCTAAGAGGGAAAACAGCATACTTCTTAAAGAACAAAATTAGCCTAAAAGCTTATGAACACCAATGCAGAAATATTTTTGTCCTGGTCACCTTAACTCTATCTAATATTATCACTCTCCTGTTCAAAAGTCTTCAATTTATCCATATCACACATATGGGTAAAGATACATGTGAAGAATATTTATTATAACATATTAACTGCAAAGACTTTTACAAACAAAAAACTCCATCAGTAAGAAACTGTTAAATTATGATACTATGCAGCTGCTACCAAAGAATGAAGTAGATCTAGACTAGCTAATCTGCTGAATGAAAAGAGTAAAGTGAGAAAGAATAGAAATAGCAAGATCTCATGTGTGAAAAAGAAAAAAAGGGATATATTCTCATGAATGTATGCTCAGAATATTTCTGGAAAAATATATAAGACACTGGCAACCGTGTTTCCTTGTAGGTAAAGAGACTAGGGAATTAATCTAGGATGCGAGAATTCTTTTTCACTATATATCTTTTTCTTTTTTTTAACCACTTGAATGATTTACAATGTGCTAGTATTAATGACAGTTAAACTAATTTTTAAAAAAGATTTCTACAGGTTTGTTACTGCAAGAAATTATCTTTCAGAATGTTGTGCAGAAGTCCCAGTTCAAGATGGTGACATAAGAAAATCCCGAACTCACCTCCTCCCACAGCCACACTGAGCCTACAGCTATATATGGAAGAATTTCCTTTCAAAAAACCTAAAGTCTGGGTGGATGATGACTACACATTGGGCAAACAAGAAGAAAAACATATCAAAGATGGTAGGAGAGGCTGGGATGAAACCCCACCATAAACCCCACCATTGCTGCAGCAACCCACAATGCAGAAGGAACTCAAAACCTGGAGCTTCTTCCTGAGGAGCTGAGGGTTCAAAACCCACATCGGGCATCCCATATGCTTGAGACATGAGTCCTTAAAAAATCTAACTCTGAAAACCAGTAGGGTTCCTGTCTCGAGACCCACAGGACTGCAGAGGTCTGAGAAAGCCCTCTGAAAGAACTCACATGCTCGGACCCCAGGGCCCAGCTAAGAGGCCGTGTATGGTGTCCAGACTTAAAAAATGAAGGAGGCTCTCACCTGAGGGGCAGACACCTAATTTAACACACACTTCTAGGAGAGTGCTGGAACACTCACCAGGGATGCAAGCTGCATCTTTGCATTTTCCCTTTGCTGTGCTCCAGAGCACCAGTATCTCCAGGAAGGTGCCCCAATTTTGGTGGGTATCATCTAGGGGACCCTCTACATCACCTGGTTCTGGTGACCAGTAGGGCTTATGCCTGTGGGTCCCACAGGACTATAACTCATGAAGAAAGAGTTCTTAAATAGCTACCACCTCTAGGGCACAGGGGCACAGCAAGAGACAACAGACCCAGGAGCTCAGTCTTTCTCTGAAGGCCTATTAGCTAATCATCATGCCTGTGGACTGAGGGGCAGGCTTCTAAATAAACATGCGTCTGGGGGCTGACTGTAATCCTTTCCAGACACCTCAGAGGGCAGGCCTTATCTTCGTGTTTACCCTCTGCCATGCTTCACAATGTCAGTGTCTCCTGGAGGGGAACATTACAAATGTCTGATGCCCTGGATTTTATGTCTGGTGGCCCAGTTTTTGCAGCTATCACCCAGGGAACACTCTTTATCACCTGGCTCTGGTGGCTGCGGGGAGGTTGCATTCTTGCATCCTATGGGACTGTGGCAGAGATGTTTCTGGACAGGCTACCATCACCATGGCACTATGCAGACAGTGAACTGAGGTACAGTCCCCAGTCTTTCTGTAAGAAGGCCTCTTTGCTTGTCCTGAAACTCTGGCCTGAGGGGCAGACTTGGTACTCTCCCACTGCCTTACTCCAGCTTGCTGGTAAAACCCAGAAAAGAGCTAATATACTCATCTGGAGGTCTGACTTTTGTGATTTCTGCCCAGGGGACACCTCCAGATCACCTGGCTCTAGTGGCAAGCAGGGCTTATACTTGTTCTCCCACAGGACTGTACATATTTGCATACTTATAAAAGCTGATGTCTGAGGGTCTAGGTGCTGAGATCCTCCCCTTTAGGACAGTGACAGATCTTAGAACATTCTCAACTGCTGGGAGCTATTAAAAATAGGCTATTTGGACAAGCTCAAAGGTTGGAGAGAAAACCAAGAGCTGAGGCAGTGTTGAATAACAAAGTTCATCTCATACTAGAGGCCCCTCCTTCAAGAATGGGAGAGGTGGTTGTTTCACCTACTATATAGAAACCAACACAGAGAGTCAAGCAAAACGAAGAAACTGAGGAATATGTCACAAGTGAAAGAATAAGATAAAACCTGAGGGGGGGAAAAAAGCATAAAATCAGAGATAAGTAATACATGTGATAAAGAGTTTAAGGTAATAGTCCTACTGATACTCACTGAACTGGGGAGAAGAATTAACTCAGTTAGAACTTCAACAAAGAGATGGAAAATATAAGAAAGTACCAAACAGAAGTCACGGAGCTGAAGAATACAAGAACTGAAATGAAATATACACAGGGTGAGGTGTGGGGGGAGGAGGTTCAACAGTAGACTAGATGAAGCAGAAGAAAGAATCAATCAACTTGAAGACAAGCCTGGGAAACTCACCCAATCAAAGCAGCAAAACAAACAACAAAACAAAAGAAAATCAATGAAGACAGCTTAAGGGACTTATGGGACAACATCAAATGGACTAACACTCACATGATATGAATCCCATAAGGATAAGAGGGAGAGAAAACTTATTTGAAGAAATAATGGCTGAAAAATTCCTAACCTGGGAAAGGAACAGATATCCATATCCAGGAAGTACAGAGAGCTCCAAATAAGAGCAACCTAAAGAGACCCACACCAAGACACATTATAACTAAATATTAAAAGTTAAAGACAAGGAGAGAATATTAAAAGCATCAAGAGAAAAACAATTTTATGAACAAGGGAACTGCCATAAGACTATAAGGAGACTTTTCAGCAGAAACTTTGCAGGCCAGAAAGGACTGACATGATATATTCAAAGTGCTGAAAAAAAAAAAATTTCCAACCAAGCACACTCTATCTCACAGAGTTATCATTCAGAAGTGAAAGAGAGATAAAGTTTTCCAGATAAGAAAAAGCTAAAGGAGTTAAAACTGCCTTATAAGAAATGTTAAAGACAGTTCTCTAAGCTGAAAAAAATTAGTAACAAGAAAACATTTGAAAGAATAAATCTCACTGGAAAGGTAAATATATAATAAAGGTAGTGGATTAATCACTTATAAAGCAAGTATGAAGGTTAAAAGACAAAAGTAGTAAAAAAAAAACTATGATTATAATAATTAATTAAGGGATACACAAGATAAAATTATGCAAAACAGCACACCAAAAACATAAAATATAGGTGAGGGAGGGAGAGTAATAATGTTGAGCTCTACAATGAAATCAAACAAGTTTGTTATCAACTTTAAAACAGATTGTTATGGATATGTGTTGTTTTATGTAAGCCTCATGGTAACCACAAAGCAAAAAGCTATAGTAAATACACAAGGGGAAAAGAGAAAGGAATATAAGCATACCACAAAAAAGTAATCAAAACACAAAGGAAAAGAGCAAGAGAAGAAGAAAGGAACAGAGAGGAACAACAAAAACAGCCAGAAAGCAATTAACAAAATGGCAACAAGCACATATCTATCAATAATTACTTTAAATGTAAATGGGCTAAATTCCCCAATCAAAAGATGTAGAGTGGCTGAATGGATTTAAAAAAAAAAAAAAAGAAAGAAACCCACCCATCTATATGCTGCCTACCAGAGACTCACTTAAGATGTTGGGACACACATAGACTGAAGGTAAAGGGACAGAAAAAGATATTCCATGCAAACAGAAACCAAAAGAAAGCTAGAGTAGCTCTGCTATACTTATATCAGACAAAATAAACTTTAAAAATTTGTAAATATATATGCACACAACATAGCAGCACCTAAATATGTAAAGCAAATATAAATAGACCTAAAGGGAGAAATACAAAGCAATACAATAATAGTAAGGGACTTTAATACCCATTTACATCAATGGATAGATCATCCAGAAAGAAAATCAACAAGGAGACACTGGCCTTAAATGACACATTAAACCAGATGGACTTAACAAATATTTATAGAACATTGATTCAAAAGCAACAGGATATGCATTCTTGTTAAATGCACATGGAATATTCTCCAGTATACATCGCATGTTAGAACACAAAATAAGTCTTAATAAATTTAAGAAGATTGAAACCATGTCACACAACTTTTCCAACCAGAATGGCATGAAACTAGAAATTAATTACACAAGGAAAACTTGAAAATTCACAAGTAGGTGGAGATTAAAAAATATGCTACTGAACAACCATGGGTCAAAGGAGAAATAAAAAAATATCTGAGACAAATGAAAGTAGAAATGTAACACACCAAAATTTATGGGATGCAGCAAAAGCAGTTCTAAAAGGGAGGTTCACAGTGATAAATGCCTGTTTCAATAGACCAGAAAAGTCCCAAATAAACAACCTAATTTTATAGCTGATAGACCCAGAATAAGAAGAACAAACAAAGCCCAAAGTTAGTAGAAGGGAGGAAATAAAAAAAGATTAGAGCAGAAATAAATGAAATAGAGAGTAAATAGACAAGAGCAAAGATCAATCAAAGTAAGAGCTGGTTTTTTAAAAAGATAAACAAGGGCTTCCCTGGTGGTGCAGTGGTTCAGAGTCTGCCTGCCGATGCAGGGGACATGAGTTTGTGCCCCCGTCTGGGAAGATCTCACATGCCATGGAGCGGATGGGCCCCTGAGCCATGGCCGCTGAGCCTGTGCGTCTTGAGCCTGTGCTCTGCAAGGGGAGAGGCCACAACAGTGAGAGGCCCGGGTACCGCAAAAAAAAAAAAAAGATAAACAAGTTGGGGAGTTCTCTGGCAATCCAGTGGTTAGGACTCTGTGCTTCTATTGCAAGGGGCCCAGGTTCGATCCCTGGTCGGGGAACTAAGATCTCGCAAGCCGTGCACATGACCAAAATAAAATAAAATAAAATAAAGTAAACAAAATGGACTGACTAAGAAAAAAGAGAGAAGATTCAAATAAATAAAATAGAAATGAAAGAGGAGACACTACAACTAATACCACAGAAATACGAGAAACCATAAGAGACTACTGCAAAGAATCAAACACCAACAAATTGAACAACCTAGAAGAAATGGATAAATTCCTATAAACATGCAACCTACCAAGACTGAATTATGATGAAATAGAAAATCTGAACAGACTGATTACTAGCAAGAAGATTGAATGAGTAATCAAAACTCTTCCAAAAAGCAAAGGTCCAGTACCAGACAGCTTTACTGGTAAATTTTATAAAACATTCAAAGAAGAATTAACACCAATCCTTCTCAAACTCTTCCAAACAATAGAAGAGGAGGGAACTCTTGCAAACTCACTTTCCAAGGCCAGCATTACCCTGATACCAAAAGCAGACAAGGATCACCACAAGAAAAAAAATTATAACCCAGTAACTCTGATGAACATAGATGTGAAAATTCTCAACAAAATATTAGCAAACTGAATTTAAAAATACACTGAAAGGATCACACACCATGATCAGGTGGCATTTATTCCAGGAATGCAAGGCTGGCTCAACATCAGCAAATCAGTCAATGTGATACAACACATTAACAAAATGAAAGATAAAAATCATATGATCATATCACTTGATGCAGAAAGAGCATTTGACAAAATTCAACATCCATTTATGATAAAAACTCATCAAAATGGGTATAGAGGAACATAACCTCAACATAACAAAGGCCGTAATGACAAGCCCACAGCTAACATCATACTCAATGGTGAAAAGCTCAAAGCTTTTCCTCTAAGATCAGGAACAAAACAAGGATGCCCACTCCTACTGCTTTTATTCAACATAGTGTATTGAAGGTCTAACCACAGCAATGAGATAAGAAAAAGAAGTAAAAGTAAACCCAATTGGAAAGGAAGATGTAAAACTCTCAGTATTTGCAGAAGATATAATACTACATAGCGAGAAACCTAAAGATTCTATCAAAAAACTATTAGAACTAATAAATAAATTCAGTGAAGTTGCAGGATACAAAATCAATACACAAAAATTTGTTGTGCTTCTATAATCTAATAACAAACTATCTGAACTAGAAGTTTAAGGAAACATTCCATTTACGAGTGTAACTAAAAGCATAAAATACCTAGGAATAAATTTAACCAAGGAGGTGAAAGACCTGTATACTAAAAACCATAAGATATTACAGAAAGAATACACAAAAATATGGAAAGATATTCTGTGCTCATGAGTTGGAAGAATCAATATTGTTAAAATGTCCCTACTATCCAAAGCAACCTACAAACTCAATGCAATCCCTATCAAAATTCCAAAGGCATTTTTCACAGAAATAGAACAAACAATTGTAAAATTTGTATGGAACCGCATAAGACCCTGAATAGCCACAGCAATCCTGAGAAAGAATAAAAAAACTGGAGGCATCATGCTACGTAATTTCAAACTTTATGACAAAGCTATAGTAATTAAAAGAACATTGTATTGGCCTAAAAAACAGACACATAGACCAATGGAACAGAATTGAGCCCAGCAATTTTTATGGTCAACTAATTTATGACAATGGAGCCAAGAATATACTATGAGCAATCCTATTTCTGGGTACTTATACTAAGAAAATGAAAACACTAACTTGAAAAGACATATGGACCCCCATGTTCACTGCGGGGCCATTTACAATACCCAAGATATGGGATAATCCTAAGTGTCCACTGACGGATGAATGCATAAAGAAATATTGTGATAAATAAATATATAATGGAATGTTATTCAGCCATAAGAAAAATGAAATCTTGCCATTTGTAACACCATGGATAAACCTTGAGGGCATGATGCTAAGTGAAATAAGTCAGAGACAGACAAACACTGTATGATCTCTCTTATGTGTGAAATCTCAAAACCAAAACAAAACCAAGCTCAGAGATACAGAAAACAGATTGGTGGTTTCCGTAGGTAGGGGGTGGAAGAGGGATGGGAGAAATGGGTAAATCAGGTCAAAAGGTTAAAAGAAGTAAGGGGTCAGACATGATAAGGGGTCAAGAACATGTACATAACTGTGGGGAGTAAGAATGGAAGAGTGTACCCTCATGAGTGCAAGCCTCAGCAAAGATTTCAGCTATTGTGAGTATATGAAATTAGGTTACAGGCCTGGAACATAGAAAAAAATGGTTTTTTTAATTGTATTTCATTCTTTTACAACTAGGGTCCTGTTAACACTTTCAGTTTAAACTCAGGACTATAGGATTTTTATTGTACCTGATCAATTTTTACAACACAGAATTACTCATCTGATTTATGACACAATATACAAGCAATAGCCTCAGAATAACAATACCAAAATTATAATAATACAAGAATATGTTCACTGAAAACACAGTAATTTTGGTCCTCAGAATATAGTCCACTAGGGACATATAGTCAAATTACAATATTTAAGTCACCTTAAATAGTTCTCCTCTGTGTGGTTATACCTCTAACTAGATTTTAAAAATCAAGTCTTTTCATTAGATTTCATTCCAATTTTTATGGACATCATTCAACTAGACAAGCAATTCTGATGAACCAAAGACCAGTGTATCAAAAGCAATGTCTAAATCTGCACAGTCCAATATGGTAGCCATTAGCCAACCACACGCAGATAATTAATCTTAATTAAAACTAAAAATTTAAAAGTCACACTAGCTATATTTCAAGTGCTCAACAGACATCACATTATCATTATAGAAAGTTCTGTTCTATAGCACTTGTCTAAATGATACTCTTCTCTCAGACACTGAAATCTTGCTTAGTGAGGTAGCCTGCTTCATACTGAGTAACTACAGCTGTTAAAACTGTCAAAGCATGAGTTGGCAGCCTTAGGGCAGATACTACCTTATTAAAGTTTTCTAGAGGAAGGTTGATGGACAAGAAGTTATCTGGGTCAGCAGTTACCTCCATGAAGAAACTGAAACTATTATCATGCTGTCGTGGTTTGTTTACAGAGTATATTACCAAAATATTGAAAATATCTTTAAAATCTCTTGGAGATTTTTTAAAATGGAGTTGAGTTATTTATAAACTATTCACTTAAAAACTTGAACTATTCACTTGGAAGGTAACTTCAAATAACTCTCTTGTTACATCTTGCATTACTTCTTAAATGTTTCCATTAAAATATCCCTAACACAATTGTGACATCAATTATACAAAGTTTAACCATTTACGAAAACAATCTATGTCCAACCTTTCAGACAGCACTTATTAAACTATGAAGCGTTTTATTCTATCCACAACATTGTAAGTCCAATTATTATTTGCAGAAAAGGTGATACACATATACCTGCTAAAAGTTCTCAATGAGTTTAGTTAGAGACAGAATTAAACAGAAAAAAAAAAAAAAGTGGCTTCATAGAACAGGAGCAGATACAGGATTTCTTTGCCTGGGTTTTCCCTTGCCCCTCCACTGATGTTGATGACACTCGGTATAGGTAGGATCTTTCAAGAGTTGGAAAAGAAGCTAAAGACTTGGTGAACTACTACTCTTTATACTAGAACTTATATCAGAATTTCAGAAAAACCCACTACTCCAGTGACAGAAGATAAATAATACACAGGAAACACTGGCTACCAATCCTCAAATTTTAAGTCATTCTTATTTACTGAATTCTTTAGTCCAAGTTGCAGCCATATTTTTAAAACTGTGGGTCATAACCCATCAGAGGATCATGAAATCCACATAGTAGGGTCATAAAAAGTGAAATATTCTGGGTTGCTGTCAAAGAAGCTTGAAAAACGCTGATCTATGTGGCTTCCCAATAATGTACAGTTTTTACAGGCAAACACAGAAGGATTTTACAATCCCTAGTCATACTAGATGCTATACTAGTATAGCATCTATATATACTATATATACTATATATACCACTATATATACACTCTTGTGTGTGTTTGTGTGTATACTACTACACTAGCAGAATTCATGCTTTTTGTAAACAGTCCATTAAAGTGAGAGTGGTTATACAAAATTCTTAGAATTCCTTTAGGACCCAGAGATCTATACTGCTAATTTTCCAGCCTATGACAAAGAAATATGGGGCATTATATTTGCTGGGCACCTGGGATGCCACCTAAATACTAGTCTTCTACTCTGCACACTTAGCTAATTAAGGATAGATCAAAGTTCTTTCACCCAGATACTATAAGGGACATCAATTATACAAAGTTTAACCATTTATGAAAACATTCTATGTTCAACCTTTCAGACAACACTTATTAAACCATGAAGGATGCTAGGTGTTTGGGATATAACAAATAAGTCAATTACGTTAAGTAGTCTACTTCAAGGTTTTAGAGTCTAATAGGTTGAAGCAATGGTGGAAATCTAATCAAGGCTAAGTTAAACAGATTCTTACTTGCAAGAAATTGAGCTATGTGACTGTCACAGTGATACCAGGTATTGAAAGATGGTATAGACTTAGGAGTTGGGGTAGCCTTTTGGGGGGCCATATGTGTAGATGAGCAAACAGTCAAGTAGTAAAATAAGTCAAATATGCAGTGGAAAAATATCACATTTATCCTTTATTTTGTTAACGATTAGGTATTTCTATATTAAAAGCTACACATTTTCTCATATTCAGGAAAATAAAAAAACGTTTAGTATGAAAAAGTAAAATGCTTCTGAAAATAAATTGCCATTCTAGAATCCAATTCTAAGTACAGATTTATAATTGTTTTATTATATACAGGATATTTATATACTTTTAATTATTCTCTAAGGATTACATTTATGGTTCATCTATACTTGTAAATTTTAATATCTACAGAGACCACATGGCAGTATCTCATATTACAGTAAGGTAGGAGAAAGAGATGAGTACCCAAAACTGTATATAAATTTTAATTAAAGAAGAAATACATTTAAAAACTCAATACTACTGAAGTTAAAGACAATGAGAAATTTGAGAATTCTAGTAAAATTTCAAGGAAAAATTATTTTACATAAAGGATTCATTCTCTCTCTGCCTCTTATAGCTGGTCTATTGCTAATTCATTTAACAACTATTATTGATCATCTACTACAAAATTATATAATGGCTTAGTTGCTAGAATATAAAGATGAATGTCATAATCTTTCCCTTATAAAAGTTCATCATCAAATAATCTTCATTTCACACTATTCTCACCATAATTTAATCCAAATATAAATTACTACAAATTAAAAAAATTTTTTCTAGTAAAGAGAAATGTATGTGCTAACTTTACAAAATTCAGAAAATATGTTAAAAATACAGGAAGGAAAAATTTTAAATCCACCTCCTCACATACTACATAAAAGTGGGAAAGAAGAGCTAGGGTGATGAGAGGGGTGGGCAGGCAGGGTGGGAGTGCAAAAGCTTAAGAGTTTGGGGAGATACAACATCACTGATAGAGTAAACAACCAGGAAGAAAAAAAGATCTCTGCCTTGAAGTAATTTTTATATGATGACAGTTTCCCTGAAGGCAAAATCCTACCCTTCACCCACATCCAGGATGTAGGAGGTCCATGCCCCACTGAGATTTCCCTGTGCTTCACTCATGCTTCCTCTATACAGACCATCTAAGGTACCAGACAGGACTTTTTGCTACTGTGGTAATTCTTGACCCTCAACAATGGGTCATATGACCCCACTCGTGTGGTCAAAGCTGTCTGAACCAGACATTACCCAAGGAGATAATGGCTGACCAGAAATCTATGACATGTGTTAGCTGCCTCTGAAAGATGCTATGATCTAATCAGATTCTCCCTGACACATGTCTTAACTAATAGGAGGGGGAGTTGTTGTTGAGTAGGAGATTATAAAGGCTATGGGCCTAAAGATATACAAGCTAAAGAAAAGTGGGTTGGGAAAAATGTTGAAAGAATACATGTACAGAGAGGTGAGTGGTCCCGAGAGAGAGGAGATAAGAGTATGGCCAATCTCAGGTACTTTTCCTTAGACTGCCTTTTTGATTTTTCTATATTCCCTGAGACTTCTCTGTAGCCTTCCAAGTACCTATCCTTTTAATTGAGTTTTAGTGGGTTACTGTTATTTGCAACTGAGACTGGTAGAAAACTTCCTAACAACAAATGTCATGTTTAGTCTTCTTTTGTCATCTTTACTCATGCTATTTACCTATTCTGTTTTCCCTTTCAACAATCTAAATACTATATTCCTTCAAATATAGGCCCAAGAATCACTTTATCCATAAAGCTGTATCTGACTAATCCTAGGCCACAACTTCCCATCTTTGAACTATAGAGCATTTTAGCTTCTACCCAGGAAGCTACTAATTACATGGACTGTATTTGTTTTATGAATTCACTATATTATTCAACACATAGCCAGTATGTCTGTTGAGTCTTAGTTTCTGAATCAGTAAAACGGATTAATTACACCTCCTTCAAAGAGCAATTGTGAAGAGAATGCTTAGCACACTTCCTGCTAGGTATTTTGTTCTTGAGTGTTTGGCCAAAATTCAGAAGCAAATATCTTTATTTTCTTCAAACTAAATATACAAGAGTGAGAAAATAGCTCATTAAAAGTCAATACTATTTCTTTCATAAATTCAGTGTGAGCAAAAATAAGTTAAAAATGTCAAGAGCATTTTCATTCCCAAGCAGATTTCTTTCACAGGTAAATCTGAATAGATGGTCAAGAAGTATATTAGAGTATCCCCTGTCAATCTGCCTCTCAAAAGAGTGTTATCATTACTTTAGCTTTAGATAATACTAAAATTTAAAATTTTGTTTTTAGATACCAGCAACACTTTCAGTTTAGTTTTTAGATAAGCAAAATAGTAAAACTGCTTTTTCCTGAGAAGATAATGCATAATTTTATAACTTTCATTATTCAAAAAATTAATTTTGTTCAGAGTATAACTTTTTTTAGTAATTTAAAGACCAAGATTTCTCCTTTATGACTTCAATAATTTCTAAAAATTCACAAATAGTTACAATAATTCCTTATACCATCTCTTAGCTATAAAACTTAGTCAAATTATGCACTAACATCCTTTCAAATACGCCTCTTCCATTTTCCTCTTAATTTTTTATTATTTTCTGAACTGCATATAGATGGTCCATTCCTTATTGCACTGACAGGCCAAAATATTAATATAATAATACTCCTAACTTTTCATTTGGAAGATTCAAGACCCTTCAAAACATTGCTCAGAGAGAATTTAACTGCCTACTTTCATAATACAAGGCTCTAAGTATACATCTCAAATGTGTCTTAACATGACCTGCACTAAATACATGAAAACATCATATAACTTAAATATAGTGATATAATAAATACAACTATAAGCCATTTTTTTAGTATTTCTACGAAGTACCAACTCAATAATAAGATCATTCTAAAACAAGCATTAAAGTGATAAAAAAATTTAAGTATCCTTTATAAATAGCTTACTGATTACTAAGATAAATGTAGTATAATGATAGAACCATATATTTCTATTGAAACTACAAAACTGTCTGTACTTTAAATGCTCATCTGAATATTCTACTTCAAATGTTCAAAAGTTAAGAATATTTGGGTTCCTCAAAAGGCTAAACATATGGGCTTCCCTGGTGGCGCAGTAGTTGAGAGTCCGCCTGCCAATGCAGGGGACACAGGTTTATGCCCCGGTCCGGGAAGATCCCACATGCCGCAGAGTGGCTAGGCCCGTGAGCCATGGCCGCTGAGCCTGCACGTCTGGAGCCTGTGCTCCGCAACGGGAGAGGCCAAAACAGTGAGAGGCCTGCGTATCGCAAAAAAAAAAAAAAAAAATTGAAAAAAAAATTGAGAAAAAAAAAAAAGGCTAAACAAAGAGTTACCAGATGACCCAGCAATCCTTTTCCTAATTATATGCCCAAGAGAAATTAAAACATATGTCCACACAAAAACCTGTACACACATGTGGAAATAATCCAAATGACTATAAACTGATAAACAGATAAATAAAATGTGCTACATCTATACAATGAAATATTATTCAGTAATAAAAAGAATGAAGTATTGATACATGCTTCAACATGGAAGAACCTTGAAAATGTTATACTAAGTGAAATAAGCCAATCATAAAGGACCACATACTGCATAATTCCATGTATATGAAATGCCCTGAAAGGGCAAATCTATAAAGACACAAAGTAGATTAGCAGTTGCCTTGGGCCATGGGACAGTTGAGGAAAAATGGGAGGTGACTACTAATGGGAATTGGGTTTCTTTTTGGGAATGATGAAAATGTTTTAGTTGACTATGGTTATGGTTGCACAACTCTGTGAATACACTAAAAACTGAATTACATACTTTAAATGGGTGAATTGTATGGTATGTGAATTGTATGTCCATAAAGCTGTTAAAAACAAGAACCTTTGGATCTCATGTTGATAAAATGCTATTTGACTTAATGTATTCTCTATTGAAATTTTAAAATCAGTATTCTCAATTCTAGCCTCCATATTCAAGACTAAATGTAGAATGTCCCTAGTATGACCTTTCATGTTTCACTTATCAAACTCAGGCACTCATCCATTTAGTTAAGTTTACATCACTCTCCCTCTCTCCCTTCTACCTCCCTCCCTCCCTCCCTCCTCTCTCCCTCTCTCTCCCTCTCTATAGATATAGAGACAGAGACAGAGGTAGAGACAGAGACAGAGATAGATACAGAAATAATTTTTTAACTTGCTAAAGTTACATTAATTCAGTTTGGGAACTAACAGGTTTATCCAACATATAAGCTCCTAAGTACTTACCAGACTTGTTCCACAACTTCATTCCAATAGTCACATGACTAGCTAGATTTTTATAATAGAGGGATTTAACAGAGATAAATAAGCCTGAGATTCTAAACCACAAATTATTCACTCTCTTCTGCTGACTGATTCCTAAATATCTTCTCTCTATTCCCACCATCATCTTAGCATAATCCTAAATCAGTTCTTACTGGAAATACTGCAAGAGCCTTCTAGGAGGTTCCTCTGCTTCTCTTCTCCACTCCTCCACGCAGACACAGCAATCCTATTTATTTTAATAGTAATCTTTTTAATATAAAAATCTGATCCTGCCACTCTACCACTTAAAAAAATCTTTCATTATCTCTCCATCAAATACACGATAAAATCCCAGGTCCTCTGTTTGGCATAAAAAGCTCTTCTTAATGAGGCCTGTGACTTCATCTTTGGTGTCACTCTCTTCTCATACACTAAGTAACTAAACTTCTCGCCATTTCCCCAAATATAATATGGTCTCCCATGTATCCATGCCATGTATTTGGTACATGGTGTTCACTTCCCTCAAATGTCCTTCCCTTATTCCCTGTTAAACTCCTATACACATTCTAGGTTTCATCTCATGTTATTACCTAATCTGGGGAACCGTTCCAATTCACTGAGGTAGTCTTAGGTACTCCTTTCTTGTTGGTTTGGTATATTCCCTAATTAAAGCACTTACAACACTGTACAGCAATTTTCTGTTTTGATATCTGACTTCCTACCACAATGTGAGATCCTTGAGAAGCAGGGACTACTGCTTATCACCTTTACAGCCTTAAACCTAGAATGTAAGACCTCAATAAAAGGCTTTGAATGAAAATGTATAATAATCTTTAAAATTTATATGGAACTTGATAATTTACCAAAAAAAGTATGTGCATATATTCTCACTTTACCCTAAGGACAAACCCTGAAGTAGGTAGATCAGGCATTATTACTTCAATTTTACAGATGAGGAATTCTGACTTAATATCTATCATCAGTTGCCAGTCAGTTAAAAAAAATGAGAAACTTAAGATTGAGAAAAGTCTCTCCTTACTTCTTATAAATTGTTTATGTCGGAATAACTTTAAAGTAAGTTTTCTTAAATATACTTGTCAATAACTACACAAACTGCTTATACATTTTCAGTTTCTGAAGTAGAAAAATGTTGACCAACAAGGCCTACACATTTCCTTTAATCTATCACTCCAAAGTCAACAACAAATATTAAGGACCTGTAAGAGGGACAGACATATACTTGTCAATCATGATCCTAATTTTGAACCCGCTCTCCTGTTTCTACTTGATTCTACTCTAGTGCTGTCACTACTATCAACTTTTCATTCTTCCTCATTTTTCTGATTTGATGGTTTCATTTATTGTGTAAGACCTTGGCTTCCCTTGAAAACTATTTTGATACCCTATACTAACTCCAGTGTTTCCCAGCTGCTTTGTTGGACAACTCCCATAACCCTGTTAAAGTTAATACAAAGTAGTCTTTATCTTGCATTCCAAGTCTTTTATCACTTAACCTAATCCCACTACCATAATAGTAGAAAAATTTACTCATTCTTATTTTCAAGCAGTACCCACTCTGTTTTAAGTATGAATATTAACTTATCCTTTTTGGTCTTCTGTAATTTTGTACTTAGGAGCAACACATTTTATCATTGTTTATGTTTTCTTATCTAAAATATCAATTTTTAGGTGATTATAGATCTTCTAAATAAATAGCAGAAAGGTTTAACAATAACATATTTAATAACTAACCTCACCTCATCCTCATATCCCCCAATAAGAGTAAAATAACAAGGAAGAAAAGAGCATAGGGAATAGGGATGCCTGAATTCCATTTGCAGCTATGACATTAATCAATAGCATGTGACACTGGGCAATTTAACATCTCTAAACTATAGTTTTCCCATAGGCTTGGGACTTTACTTTTTAAAATACACCAGTAATGCTCCTTTTTTTTTTTTTTTTAACCTTCTCCTGAAAGTTTAGTTCAGAATGCTCAAATGTCCTGTCACATTGCCTTCTCCATGAGGCCTTTCCTGGCCATATTATTTAAAAATCAGCACTACATCACCAGCACCATTTCTCCTTAGCACTTATTACCATCTAAAATATTTCATTTATTTTTCTAATTTGTCTGACTCCCCCACAAGACTATTGACTAATATATCCATTTTGTTCACTACCGTATCTTCACAAGCCTAGAAGAGTCCTGGCACATAGAATGTGTTCAAAGAATATTTGTTGAATAAATAGCTGAAGACCTCTTTAATTCTAAAAATTCATTCACCTAAAAAAGTAAATCAGAAAATCTCTTCAAAAAGCTTCCACAAACTGGTCAAGTAAATTGAATACAATAAATGTCTACACTTTGTTTTAACTTTGTCTAAGTATATTATAAATATACTATAAATGTGATAATTAAAGGAAAAGCATCACTCTTGATTAGTAATTTACCCTATCTATCATTCAAGAAACCTGACTTGTAAAGCACACAGTACAGAGTGTCTTCTGTTGGCACCTAGTCCTCATTTCCGAATTTTAATAAACTGTTGAAACCAAAAAAAAAAAAAAAAAAAAAATGTAACTTGCCATTCATGTGACCTATTTGTGCTAATAAACTCTTTTCCATAGTTATACCAAACTTCTCAAATTCGCTAAAGTAAGGAGTTAGGGTCTACTAGTTCATTTTTGTTAGCTAATTTTACTTTACTTAAAACATAGCAACACCCTGGGGTCAGTTGAGTCACATTTGTTTTATGAATCTCACTGAACATCTCTCTCTTAAGACGTATATCGGAGTCCCATAGAGGATAGATAAATGAGATTCCACCCAGCGTACACAATAAGATACTTTTTCATATAAATATAAAATACTATATACAAATACATAAAAGTAGGTCTAGAATATTCCTCTAACAAAGTTTCACATAAATTTGTTTGGGTCTACTCTTCAATCTTATATAAAGGTTATATTTTAAACAAAGACACAGACAGCAAAAATGTTTCAAAATCTGCCTTAGTAAACAGAACTTGATTTACAAAGCTACATGTTTATTATATAAACACTATCAATTTATTTTAAATCTTGATGAACAGGAGGAGTAACATTATGAAAATGATTTACAAAATATCCACAGATAAAATAAGCTACTACAAATGAAGGGACTCATCTACTCAGAGAAAATTTGACCAATTAAAAAAATTTTAATTTAGAATCTAGTGAAACAAAGGAGTGTATGATTTATTTCACAGTAGAAGAGAATTGGGCATAGTGCCTTCAACTACTAGGTTTTCAAATATTTACTATTAAATGAATTTTTTACTACAAAAAGTTTTACCCTAGACTTTCTTTAATGCAATGATTCTCAATCCTGGCTATACATTAGAATCACCTGGGGGATCTTAAAAATATTTATATACATGCAGAGCCCAATTCCAGACCAATTATATCAGAATCTCTGGGGATGGGGGCTATGCTATGCATTAATAATTTTAGAAAGCCCTCTAGGAGATTTTAATGGGCAAGGAGGGTTGAGAATCGTTGCCACAGTGCTTTACAAAGCTTCAATTCAACATTACTAGATAATATCAATCTGGGGGTTCAAATGAAAATAACAATCAACTAGTGTTGACTGCACTGTTGGCCTGGTATATAATATTACTAATATTAAGGATGCTATAAGTCTGACTAAAATGGAAAGAAAAAAAGAAAAAGATCTGCTAAAATGAGGTGGTGAGAGGGATTAAGATGAGTACAAGAAGAGTAGGAAAAATATACAGACAGCCTGGAAAAGAAGAGCACAATGAGAAAATGGGAAAAAAACAGAAATAATCACCATTTTAAAGTCCAAAAGCCAAGTGGGAAAATAAAAACAGAATAATTCATACAGTAAATAATTGTATACAGCAAATAATTCATAACAGTAAATACATGTAAAGGGAGCTTCTATAACTAGCTTTACTGTTACACAAAGGTTCTAAATAGGTATATATGCATAAGCTAAATGAATATTACAGACTGTCTACCCTGTATCCAGGTGAGCATTCAGGGTGATTGGTAACAAGGGCAGGTATGAGAACTTCCAGCCATCTTCCTGTCATAGTAAGGACAGAGAAATCCAAACCAAGGATCTCTCCTTCCACTTCTTCTCAAAGAACTCTCATAGGCGCTGGCTGCTATGTCCTATAAGTAGATTATTTAAACTGAGTTTTACATATACACTAGGCATATTGAAAGGAAGTAGGGAAACGAGACCACCACTCCTCCAAAAAAGTTTCTACAAGGACAAGTGACTATCTGGGTAAGGCTCTACAGTTACCCACATATCCCTTACCAGGTAGCCCTTACCATGGTCTATCACTTCTTCAGGCTCCACCTCACCCACACAGAGGGAGCCAGGAAGATGGGAGGGTAACTGGACCTAGCAATGGAACCTATTGTCCCAGATATTCAAGAGATTTGAATTACAATTTGCCATATTATACTAAGATAATTGAATATCCATAAAGTTCAGTTTCAATATCATGTCTACAGAATGATTAATGAAATAAACAGCTTAGAATAAACCAATCTTCTTAGGCAATAAAGATTTTAGAAAAGCTTCCAGAGAGGGAAGATAGATATAGACTTCTATAAGCTGTTTATTAGGTGGAGGAATATCTCCCAGTACTTAGGCAGTAATTCCACGAAGAACCAGATAGGCCTGTTTCAGGAAACACCCCAACCTTCAGAAAGGATACTATTAATAACTTAGGCTACAGTTTAGAGAACAGGACCTGCCTTTTACAAACTATATATTTATTACAATACAGGGCCAGCAAGGGAAACATCATTACCACCAATGTCCTGTTCTCCACTTCCCAATTTTTGAGATCCTAAAAACTTTCCTTTTGGAGTTAGAGATGAATAACTGAGAGTACTAAGTCCGTTTCCACCCTCCGTAAGTTGTGTCCCAGGATGTGAGGAGGGTAAGAAAAAGCAAAGGGAAAGAATGAGGTAAGTAAAAGAATCTTAACAATATAAAATATCCAAAGAGGTTAAAGAGTCCAAAAATTGGCACTATTAGTAGGACTGATAAGTAATCCATCACTCACAAACAAACCCTTTGTTCAATATCAAGTATGATGCTTTACAGGATAAGCCAACAGAGAAGTCATGGTATTCCTAAAAAAGTATCTAAACTATGGTAATGAAAAATTATAGATTCCTGGGGTCCCCAATTAAGTTTGGAATTATAAGAAAAGAGAGCCTTCTGACAGATGCTAGATGGCCATCAAAGAAAAGCTGGATGGCAGCAAGGAGACCTCAATGTTCCTGAGGACAAAAAATTGAGGTTTTCTTCTAAAATGTAGCCTGATATACTGAAGAGAAGCCCAAAACCTTGAGAAATCTGCTAAGAACTCTAGAAAAAGTTTATTAGGCTGACTCAGTAATAAAATTCAGAATTCAAATCACTACAATAGAGTAACGAGATAATAGGAATTCTGGCCAATCTTGGAAGAAGGAAGATAAAAAGGGGGATCTGGGAAGAGGAACAGCAAGCAAAGAAACTCCCCAGCTGTTGACTCATCCACATTTGGTGTTACACTGGAAAAGGCCAGTGTTTGCATAGTAGGGAAGGGCCACAAACATACCTTGAACACCACTCCATCCAGTCTGATAGGGTTACCGGTGACAAGGTCTGGGGTAGCATCCTGGAAAAACTGATTGGTGTGGAAGACTCAGAGAATATGTCAGAGACAAACAGAGACACTAACTCTAACCATATTTCCTTAGAGGACCTTGAAAAGCTTTCAAAGTGAAAGGAAACATTACTTGGACCAGTAAAGGGGAGGATTCTTCAAATTGGAATATCAACCTCCGAGTCTATTTGGACAGTTTTTCCTTTTGTTTTTTGTATGTAAAAAGTGTAGAAGCACTAGACTCTAGAATATAACCTCTCAAGAAATGGCAATAAAGAAATTATATCTAGAAAGAAAATTAATTCCAACTATTAGGTGAAAACTAAGAAAAAAAGCAGTGGTATCTCTAAAAAAATTTCATTTGAATTTCACATAAACTAGTTCCAGAAAGTTCTAAGGCATTAAGTCTATTTGAGTGTGTGTCTACATGTTCATCAGGGATTAATTTGATTTTGGAAAATTAGATGTGTTTTTCAATCAGTGCACTAAGATACTGGCAATAAAATTAGATCTAGGATTCATTTGATGCTTCTGACCACATGACCAGTAATCTTTTAAAATTGAATGATAAAAGAATAATTAAAATAACAAAAATGAGAAGGGGCAAAGTAGATAACAGTTAGTTATACTAAAGGTACAGATACTTTTAAAAAGAAGGAACTTAAAAGTTTGAAAAAGTGAGGTTCAAAAGGGACCATATTGCTTCTAACTGGAAGTAGAGATATTTTGAAATAGAAGTAATAGCAAGATGGGATTTCCCTGGTGGTCCAGTGGCTAAGACTCCACGCTCCCAATGCAGGGGGCCTCGGTTCAATCTCTGGTCAAGGAACTAGATCCTGAATGCCGCAACTAAAAGATCCCGCATGCCGCAACTAAGACCCGATGCACCCAAGTAAATAAATAAATATTTTACAAAAAAAGAATTAATAGCAAGATAATTTGATTTCTACTATGGAATATTACACAACCTAATAAATACTCCTATCACCAGGGTGCAGCAAGTATCTTGAAAAGAAAGCTGACTTCAGTGGTCTTTTTTTACCCTCTTTTAATTTTTTTTAAAATTTTTCTTACTGTCGCAAGAACACTCAATATGAAATCTACCCTCTTAACAAATTTGTAAGTGTACAATACACTACTGTTGACTGTATGTACAATGCTGCACAACAGATCTCTAGAGTTTATTTACCTTCTTAACTGAAACTCTGTGCCCACTGTCTAGTAACCCTCCATTTCTCCTTCCCCCCAGTCCCTGGCAACCACCATCCCACGCTTTGATTCTAATAAATTTGACTATTTTAGATATTTTATGTAAGTGGAATCATGCAGTATTTGTCTTCCTGTGACTGGCTTATTCTACTAAGCATAATGTCCTCAAGGTTCATCCATGTTGTTGCATATTGCAGATTTTCCTTCTTTTTTTAAGGCGAAATAGTTATTTCACTGTATTCATATAACTACATTCTCTTTATCTATTCATCTGCTGATGGACAGTTAGGTGGTTTCTACAACTTGGCCACTGTGAACAGTGCTGTAATGAATATAGGTGCAGTAATATGTCTTTAAGATTGTGAGTTGAATTCTTTTGGATAAATACCCAGAAGTGAGTTTGCTGGATTATATGCTAATTCTATTTTTCTTTTTGTTTTCTTTTTTTTTTTTGCGGTACGCGGGCCTCTCACTGCTGTGGCCTCTCCCGTTGGGGAGCACAGGCTCCGGAAGCACAGGCTCAGCAGCCATGGCTCACAGGCCCAGCCGCTCCGCAGCATGTGGGATCTTCCCGGACCAGGGCACTGGTCCCCTGTCCAGTCCACAGGAACTCGTGTCCCCTGCATCGGCAGGCAGACCCTCAACCACTGCGCCACCAGGGAAGCCCAATTCTATTTTTAATTTCTTGAGGAACCTCTATACTATTTTCCAAAGTGACTGCACCATTCTACATTCCCACAGTGTGTGGGGTTCCAATTTCTCCACATCCTAGCCAATACTCACTGTTTTTTGTTTTTTTGATAATAGCCACCCTGAAAGGTATGAGGAATATCTCATTGTGGATTTGAGCTGCATTTCTCTGATAATTAGTGACATTGAGCATTTTTTCATACCTGTTGGCTATTTGTATGTCTTTTTTGGAGTAATGTCTGCTCAAGTTGTTAGCCCATTTTTAAAATCAGACTATTAGTTTTTTTACTATTGAACTGTAAGAGTTCTCATATGTTTTGGAGATTAACACTTTATCAGATATGTAGTTTGCAAATATTTTTTCCCATTCTATAGGTTGCCTTTTCTCTCTGACAATTGTTTCCTTTGCTATGCAGAAGATTTTTAGTTTGATGCAGTCTCCCTCCTTAATTTTCGTTTTTGTTGCCAATACTTTGGGTGTCATATCTGTGATACCTTTGCCACAATCAATGTCATGAAGCTTTTCCCCTGAGTTTTCTTCTAGGAATTTTACAGCTTCAGATCTTACATTGAAGTCTTTAATCCATTTTGAGTTAATTTTTGTGTATGGTGTAAGATAAGGGTCCAATTTCATTCTTTTGTATGTGAATATGCAGTTTTCCCAACACCTTTTGTTGGAAAAACTAGGCTTTCCTTATCACATATTCTTGGCACCCTTTTTGAAGATTAATTGACTGTATCTGCATGGATTTATTTCTGGACCCTCTATTCTGTTCCTTTAGTCTATATGTTTGTCTTTATGTCAGTAATATACTGTTTTGACCACTGTAACTTTGTAATATATTTTTATATGAGGAAATTGATGCCTCCAACTTTGTTCTTCTTTCTAAAGATTGATTTGGCTATTTGTGATCTTTCATGGTTCCATATGAATTTTAGAATTGTTTTTTTTCTATTTCTGTGAAAAATGCCATTGGGATTTTAATAGGAATTGCTTTCAGTCTGTAGGTCTCTTTATGTACTATGGACATTTTAAGAATATTGTCTTCTAATCCCCCTCCTCAAATTTTCTATTTCACTTAGTTTTTTATCCCTTTAAATTCTTTACTTCCTTAGCTCAACAATGCCACAATAAAATTTTTTTAAAATATTTTATCTAATTATTTAATTTTCAGTAGGTTATTCAAAGTATTTAAAAGTCTACCACAATTCTGTACTTAATAGACTATTGTCTTTTTGGTTTTAACCAAGTGGAAAATTATTTCCCCAAAGTTTTTCCCGAAGTCTAAACTTTGTTGATGATTTAGACACCCCATAACCTCGATCTCTGTTCCTACTTAGGTGTGGAAAGACTCACTAAGCTCAAATCAATATTAAGGAATTTGTCTCAGAGGTTTGAACAAAGAAAACAAAAATTATTCCATGAGCTACCTTGTGTCAATTTTCTCAAAATTGCTGGCTATTTCAAACTCCCTATGCATCAAATATTCACATGTACATCTTTGATGAGAAATACCTCTCTGATATCCTAACCAATATTCTTACCAGGAAGACTCATTACATCTGCTGTTACTATTTCCATACTGAGTTCACAAGCGTGATTCATTACTGTATGTGTGCTTGTGATATTACATATCTCTCCTAGGGAAATCTGTAATTAGGTCAAAAAGTTTCCCTATCCCAATATTGCTTCCCATTTCCTGAGTCACATGATCTTATCAAGCCCATGAAATAAACTTCTTTTGGCTTAGTGGTCCCTCACTGATATATGAAAAGATAGGTAAACACTGTTTTCCTAACTCACATTGAATTCCAGAATTTATACTTTAAGAGAGTCATTTTTTAAATGTCAATTGAAATACCTCTAGTCTTTTGTCTCAGACTTATATAAAATGTTAGCCTATATGAAGTAAATAAATATAAAATAACTAAATAGAATATATTGGAATATTTTCCAGTTAGATATAATTAAGGGAGATTTTACTTTACAGTGCAAAAAAGGCAACTAAAAAACTAAAATAGAAGTACCTTAAAATTGGGCAGAAATAAACTAAATTGCACTACTTACAGAAATATCTGTACCTATCTATTTATAATAGATGCCTAGGGACTGAGAAATAGAAATTTGGTGACCATGTTTTATAAACTACTAGAGCAATATTGAGATAACATACAACCCGAAGGTTTAATTATTTTATTAAAATTCACTTTAAGAGGTAGCTCTTTATACATACACATTTTCTCACGTGTAACACGTGGCTTTCTGTTTCTTTTCTTTCCTTGATCCTTTTTAAAAAAATATATGGTATTTACTGAAGCCAGTATTCATTCAGCTTAATTTTTTACATACTGTATATCTATAGTACAATAAAATAAAAATTAATGCTTGATAAGACACTTGCTATGGAAAACAGTTTGACAGTTCCTCAAAAAGCTAAACATAAAATTACCACATGACCTAGCAATTCTTCTCCAAGGTACATACATACCAAAAAAAATTCAAAGAGACTTGAACAAATATTTGTACATCCAAATGTCCATCAACAGATGAATGGACAAATAAAATTATATATATATATATACATTTATATGTTTGTATTATATATATAATATTTATTTATATGTATAATGGGATATCACTGAGTCCTAAAGAGCAATGGAGTTGGGATACATGCTATAACGTGGATGAACCTTGAAAACATTACAGTGAGTGAAATAAACCTGACACAAAAGGACAAATATTATATGATTTCACTTATAGGAAATATCTAGAATAAGCAAATCAACAGGACAGAAAGTAGATTCAAGTTTACCAGGGGCAGGGGTAGGGAGAAATGGAGTTAGTGCTTAACAGTTATAGAGTTTCTATTTAGAATGATGAAAAATTTTGGATATAGACAGTGGTGATGTTTGCACAACATTTTGAATGTAATTAATGACAATGAATTGTAAACATAAAAAGTATTAAAATGGCAAATTTTATGTTATATACTTTTACCACCACTTCAAAAATGTAATAATGTAATTTACCAAAAGCCATTGGATTGTACACTTTACACGGGTGAACTGTATGGTGTATAAATTATATCTCAATAAAAATGTTATAACAAGTAATGTTTGAAGTCCCTCTTCAATGTTTGAAGCTCAGGTCCCTTTTCCTTAAAGAAGCCTTCCCTGATCATTCTATGACCTTCTCTTATTATCAACTCATAGTATTTTACTTGTTTATATCACTCATTTAGCACTAAATTTCATCCTCCTTTTGAAATCTCTGGTGTTTTTAAATTACTATTACACATTTAATATTTGATTATGCTTTGTTTACAAAACAAGATTAGTTGCTCAAATTATCAAATCAAGACTCATATTTAATATTTGTTTGTACTTTTTTTTTTTACCAAACGAGATTAGTAGTAGCTGAAATTGTCAAATCAGAATCCAACAGCCCTCTATCATCTTCAAATTATCAAAAAATATTTCAATTTTACACTTGCACTTATCCATTAAGTAAGAATTTCAATAACAACTGTTATTTCTGGGAAAAAATAATCAGAATACTCATTCCCTGGGCACTCCAATGAATCAAGGATGTAGTAGACTTAGTTTTATAACTATTAAAAATAGGTAGTAGGATACTTTTAACAGAAAATTCTGTTTGACCAATCACTTTTCTTTTTCCCCAAATGAATTAAAGATAAGATACGATCCAAACAAAAAATAAAAAAGGTGAGGGCTTCCCTGGTGGCACCGTGGTTGAGAGTCCGCCTGCCGATGCAGGGGACACGGGTTTGTGCCCCGGTCCGGGAAGATCCCACATGCCGCGGAGCGGCTGGGCCCGTGAGCCATGGCTGCTGAGCCTGCGCGTCCGGAGCCTGTGCTCCGCAACGGGAGAGGCCACAACAGTGAGAGTTCCGCGTACCGCAAAAAAAAAAAAAAAAAGGTGAGGAATACACATTTAACATATATACAAATATTTTTTGTCTAAGTAGAAATGTACAGGATATATACATTTAATCCTGAACAGTATCAAATAAAATATGAAATTACACAGACAATTTAATTATAATAAAAAAGGTGTCTGGGGGCCAACCAAAAGTTTTGTTTACTTAAAAATCTTATTTAGTGATTATAGTGATCTTAAAATAAATTATACATAAGAATTTGGGGTATAATGATGAGAGAGAAGGAAGACTTTAGAGAAAAGAATAAGAAGAATGAATATATATATATATATGATATTCCTTTGGAAAATAGCATAAAAACTTGAGAAATAGATATAGCACACTTGCGATAAAGTTATATACTTATAGAACAGAGATACAAAGGCTAGGTAAATTTTATATAGAAAATTAGTATATGCTTAAAATGACCTTTGAGGCTTATAGGCTATTTTAATCCACAGCAGGGTTTTCTTTTTTTAATTGGTACTTAGAGAAATGCATAATATGTGTTTGTTAAAATATTTCTTTCCTGCAGAATGTCTGAATGATTTGCTCTTAAGTATGTCTTTTAAAACATATCATAAATGTAAAGAGTATTAGCTCAGGGCTTCCCTGGTGGCGCAGTGGTTGAGAGTCCGCCTGCCGATATAAGGGACACGGGTTCGTGCCCCAGTCCACGAGGATCCCACATGCCGCGGAGCGGCTAGGCCCGTGAGCCATGGCTGCTGAGCCTGCGTGTCCGGAGCCTGTGCTCCGCAACGGGAGAGGCCACAATAGTGAAAGGCCCGCGTACCGCAAAAGGGTATTAGCTCACATGAAATTTAAGAAATAATGTATTTTGATCTAAAGGCAAAAGGTTTAAGTTTTTAAAATATGGCATCATTACCTCAAAAGTAAATCTATTTCAATGAACAGCTATATTTCTATTCCCTACCAAAGTAGAATGACTTATGTTCACTTTTACAGTGAAAATACCCACTGGCGTCTCAGAGAATATTGCTTTCCCAGCCAGAAATACAGCTATTTATCAAATTCAGTTCCCCAGAAAACAGTCAATAAAGAGAAGGAAACAAAAAATGGTTTCCATCAGACAAAATAAATGAGTTAAAACTCATTCTTCATTAATTGGGAAGTCCTCATACCCTTAATCTCTGAGGCTTTATAATTTACACATGATCCAACAAGCTTGGGTTGAGATTCCCAAGGTCCCAGCATATTAGAAAGAGGGATAAAGATGATGATGATAGCAGCTGTAAATTTCTAAGCACATATTAAGCACTACACATGGGAACGAGGGCCAGGAATGGAGAGAGTATCTGTAATAGGAAACTACTGAAAGCTGTGTAGGAACTTAAAAAAGACCAACAAATGGCTTGACTCCATGACCAAGAATCTACAAATCTTATGTCTCAAGGGTATAATTATGCTACAATACAGAATAACTAATGCCCAAAAAGACAACTCCTTGAGACCTTAAACAAATGTTTAAAACTTTGCAAGGTTAAAAATATACATTTTTAAAATAAGGAGTATGGACAATACAATCTAAATACCTAGATTTGAATCCAGACCCATCACCTAATATATCAATGACCTTAGGTAACTGTAATCTCCTTCAGACTCAGTTTCTCCAAATGTAAAATGGAAATAAAACTTACCTTACAGCGTTACGGTGAGAATCAATATATGTAAAAGCACCCAGCACAACTCATGAATACAGTAGCTACTGAAATACTCCGAAAACAACTACTTAGAATAATTTGTTGGGATAAACAATTTTTTTACTTTTAAATGTTATTACTTTTTAGATGTTTAGACATTACTCTAGTTTGTAAATATGTAAAAGTAGAAAAAGCCAATTCATTTAAGTGTATAAAGAATGTTCTCAAAGTTCATCATAAATCACCACCAATTCACTCTTCAGCCTCAATTTAGATGGTATCTCCTCTGGAAAATCTTCCCACAATCTCCACTTGCATATCTATTAAACACTTAAAAATCTACCACATCCAAAACCAAACTCCTGATTGTCCATCTCTATCCCAAACCTGCTCCCTATGAAAACCGTCCCCATCTCACAGTTGATGGCAACGCCATCCTTCTAGTTGCTCAGCAGAAAACCTTGGAGTCATCTGGCCTTCTCTTTTTCTCATATTCCACATCCAATCCATCAGAAAACATTTTGGTTGTACCTTAAAAACATCCAGAATTTAACCACTACCAGCCTTACCTAAGCCACTACTTTTCAATCAGATTACTCTAAGAGACTTCTAACTGGTGGTCAATGCCTCCCTACCGTCTGTTCTCAACATAGCAAGTGGAGTGAACCTTTACAAATATAAGCCAGATTTACCGAAAGCCCGCAATGGCTCCTTAAAGTCCCTACAGTGCTCTGTAAAGCCCCAATTACCTCTGTCAAAACCTCCTACTCTCCCTTCTCTCTCACTCTACTCCAATCATTACTCTGAACACACCGGGTATGCTTTTGCCTTGAGTCCTCTACCTGGAAGGCTCTTCCCAAAGATATCTGCATAGTTAACTTCCTTGATCGTTGCTCAAACATCACCCAACTCATCACCACCACAGCCTTCTTACCCTTCTCTACTTTTTCTTTCCTCCATAACACTTGTCACCTTCTAACATGCTATATACTTATTTATTATGCTTACTGTTGACTCCACCCCAATATACGTTCCACAAGAGCAGAGACGTTTGAAAATTTTATTTACTTATATATCCCTAGAACAGCACCCCAAATATAAATTAAATATATAAATAAAAGAAGACATTAGAACTTCTTTGTGTCACCTTTAGTATCTTGCACTTACCCCTATTATATCAGTTATCACATGGTACTATAATAGGCTGTTATATTTTTGCCTCTTCCACTAAACTGTAAGTTTCGTGAAACAAGGGACTTAATTTTGCTTTCCATTACTATCGCAGAATGTACTTATAGTGTCTGACACTTAGTAAGGATTCTAATATTTGATAAACTGCTGAAAAAAAACCCCATCTAAATCAAAGTCTTTAGCGCCTTTATTATCTCCAAAATATAAACACAATGCTTAAAGGCATGACACTGAAGACTGAGTTCTTTCTAGATTTTGTTAGAGATTTTGGTCTGGCTCTGGCACTTACTGACTAAAGGACATTGACGAAATCATTTAAATTCTCTACAGCTATTTCCTTATCAGCAGAAATGGGGGTAATGATACTACCTATACCTCATGTGATTATCATGAATGTAAAATAAGATGATAATGAAGGAATTCAGAACATCCTTCTTCAAAATACGCTGCTCTGGCATATTGACTGTTTTGAGTTAAAGGCACTTGAAAAACAGCAAATACAAGAAAAACACTGACTTTCCTCCTTTCTCTTAAAAGCGGGAAATGAAATTACTATATGAAAGATGTCCTCCCTATACCAGAAGGAAAGTAACATTCTTATCATCAAAGATGAAAAGTTGAGACTGAGAGAATTCTCAACAAACAGACCTTGTTAAAATAATTCTTATCTTCCTTTAGTCTCTCCAAATAGCTTAGTCACTTTTCCACAATTGCCTCTCTTTGATCAACCTAACATAAAAAAAGTAGATTTCACCATTTCTTTGGTCTTCATTCCTTTTGCAGACTCTGTTTCACACAAAACTATGTATTAAATAAAGGTGTATGCTTTTCTCCTGTTGATCTATCTTACGTCAATTTAATTCTCAGGCCCTGCCAAATAGAACTCTAAGAGGGTAAAGTTAAAAGTTTGCCTCTCCTACAATAAAATTAGCGCAGTAGTTTGCACATATTAAGTATTCAATAAGTGACATCTATTATTTGCGATTACAAATTAAACAGGACTTCCCTGGCGGCACAATGGTTAAGAATCTGCCTGCCAGTGAAGGGAGATGGGTTCGAGCCCTGGATCAGGAAGATCCCACATGCCGCAGAGCAACTAAGCCCGTGTGCTCTAGAGCTCACAAGCCACAACTACTGAGCCTGCATGCCACAACCACTGAAGCCCGCACGCCTAGAGCCCGTGCTCCGCAACAAGAGAAGCCACCGCACCGCAACAAAGAGTACCCGTCACTCACCGCAACCAGAGAAAGCCCACGCACAGCAACAAAGGCCCAATGCAGCAAAAATAAATAAATAAATAAATAACAAATTAAACACAGGCACTACTATAAGTCCTACTTCAATAACTTGACCAAGTTGGAATATTCATTAAATACAATCTTTGGAATCTCCTTAGAATGACCAATAACATAAATTACCGAGTTACCTAAAATATCTTTGATAATCATTTTGCAAAAGAAGTTACCTTAACTGTCTCAGCAAAAGTATTTACATTATCCCAGAATATTTTTAAAATATTTCTGAATGTTAGGTTCTACGACCATCTTCAGTAGCTGCCTTCAGTGTTTAATAATTTCATAGTGTTTTTAAATATAACCAGGATGCCTAGTTCTAGAGTTTAAAAATTAAACATCTTACTTTTTAGGTGAACTATACTTATAGGCCTATAATATATACACATCTTCTTCCCTCTACTCTAAATAATCTCATTTCCAGGAATAAGACTTTTGAGAAAAAGTTAAATAATTTAAGTATATTTGTGACTCTTTACTAAATCACCTCCAAGCTTTCCACTTCTCATTTTAGTCATGTACCCAACAATATGTAGAATCCTCTGGTAATGTTACATTAGGGATTTAGCAAAACTAACAATTTTGTTGAAATTAAAAGGGCAGTTATATGGTGTTTATTTTAAACTTTACTTTCCACTATTTTACAATAGAAATAATTTTTCTATTATTTCCTTGTCTACTGTGACTCCTAAATGTTTTCCTATTCTATGTTCAGGGTCCATTTTATAAAATACTTATGAATAATCATTTTCTTTACACTTTGTACTACCATAAAGAAAAACAACATTCATTTTACTTAGCACACATATGAACAGTAGGCAAGAAAACCAAGGTAAGCAGTTTAAATGATTGTCCCAAGACCACAGATGGAGTGACTGCCAGCTTTAGGATTAAAACTAAGAAGCTCATTATTCCCCTTCTTATATTCTGAGTACTTAATATTGTTTTTACATCACAGGGATCTCATAATTAATTTAAGAATAATAATTTAATTTAATAATTAAAACAATTATCAATAATCCTGACAATATATTTAAATAGACTTCTGAAATGTATTAAATAAAAATAAAATTAGTTTACCCAAATATTCCCTGAAAAAATTAATCTGATTTACTACATAAGTTATTTTTAAAATTTTGCTTAGAGTGCCAAGAAAGTGACAGCTTAATATAATTTATCATTTCAATGTCTTTTTTAAAAGCTAATTTCTCTAACCAAAATCTACAGTAAGTTGGATTTAATACCAAACAAAAATACTTTTCCATTAAAAAAAAAAAATCCTCCAAACTTAAAACAGTAGTTTCTACTCTAATTGTAAACTTCAACTTCAGGAATTACTTACAACAGATATATCTAAGAAAAGACAATGATAAAAAGTAAAGAAAACACAAAATACTACTGCATTTACAGGAGAAAAAGACATACAGTATAATATTAACAGCTTACTGTGGAGAGTGGGTTTAATCAGGAAGTAGCCATTATCCTTTCGATTCAGAGCAGTGACAGCACTCCAAAACAACAAGCCGTGATATTTTTCAGTTAAAAGGCATGAAAGAATACCTACTATTGTGTCCTAGCTTTGCTGACCCCAAAGGTCACCATATGTCTTTTATCAGAAGCTATCATGAAAACATAATCCAAGTAAGCATTTACAATGCTTTATTTGTTGAAACACCTAAAATCTACCTAACACAACCTCTCTCTCTCAGTTACTCACAAAACATGGCTGTCTTATTCAGAGATTAGCAATTATTGTAATGAGATACTGTCGGAGAGGGTCAAATAGTACTTCCTGCAGTTTACACATCTTGATTTCCTGGTAAACAAACTGAAAGGCAGGTGGAGCACTTAGATCACCAGTAACCATGAATGCTCACGTGACAAAACTAAGCCAGGTGAGGTTGATGTCTCAATCTTTCTTTTCTTAATTTTATTAACGTCAAAACAGACAATAAAGAGTTCTATCTTTCTTCCTTTTTTAAGGAGGGTTTATTCCTGACATGTGAAGGCACACAGTTTATAATAAAGAATGCTTGAGAAACGAATCTGTTTAAGTAGGTTTTAAAAATTACTTCTCGGCAGGTAAATTTAAAAACAAGGCAACACTAGCTAACAAGGTTTGAAAAGAAACTAAGATTAACTGTTCAAAAACCTGCTAACTGTAGGGAAATGTCTTTGAATTTCAATTCCTTCAAGAAAATAGATAAAAGAAGTTTCTGAGTTATAAATAAAGACAAGCTCTTGCAAAATAAAACTATAATTCATGTGGCAGTCTTTGGGAAAAAATCTCAATTATATGAATCAAAAAGTTTACATAACTTGAAGCTACTCCCTGCATCATTTAAAATTCATATTTCAAAAAGAAAACAAAACCTAAAATATTTAACTTGAGCATTTAAAAATACATATTGTTAGCTTGAAAATTAAATTTCTCTGTCCTTAGTTTTTCCTCCAAATTGCTGTTTTTTCACTCTGAAATTTGTAGTATAGTTGAATGAAGATTGATTTAAACTAACTAAGGGTATAAAACAAACACACACTCTGTCAAAATGATAAATTCACTAATTTAAAAATATTTAGGAGATTTTTTAATCTACAAAATTTCATTTATCTTTAAAATTCTATATATTCTAAGGCCCAGCATCTGTCCTAACTATTATGAACACAGCATGCTTTAATTTTAATGCAAAGAGCTCTTAACGACCCTTTTACAGCAATATAATCAAGGCATTAAATTATATAACTTAAATCAGGTGTATATTTACTCTGCAAAATAAAACTCTAATGTATTGCAACAGAAAACAAAACAAAGTGACAATAAAATCACTGACAACAAAAAGAACACCTAAGTAGACAAGACTGTGCCAAGAATACAAAATATCAGAACAGATTATGTTACAAACATTTAATATGTATCATTTGAAAGGAGTACATATTTAATACTGAACAACATTAATGCAAGTTGCTAACCACCATCTTTACTATGATGACGCATGAAATAGCAAATTTTCAGAAAACTATTACTAAAAGTTTCAGCTGAATTTCTTGGTCCAATTAAATAATTCAAATATCCTATAGTTACTTGGAACGCAAGACACAGCCCTTATTTCCTTTATAGATAATTTAAGATATAATTCCTACCAAATAGGTAGCTTTGACTATGTAATTCATATATGGAAACAAAACAAAATTTTAAATTAGAAAACTATTATTTCAATTATTTCAAAGAGCCATGAGTATCTTAGTTTCCCATATGGATCAAATTCAAAGGATAATGAAATTAAAATAGAGAAGTAAAGAAAATAAATTTGAAATTTTGTTTCATTCAAGGTAGTTTTTATCAAATGTCAGCAAATTTCAGGGTAAGAGTTTACAATTCAGTTGAAAGGGCAAGGGTGAAAACCAGGGTAAATATGATACCCTCTGAGTTAGAAAAAGACCCCCTCTGAGCTAACGTGAGAAAAGGAAACCTTTTCCTCCTCTAGATATATTTCAGCTCTAACTTGTTCTCGCAGTCAGGCACTCTTGCGTAAAGCACACTTAGCACAACGAACTATACCTGGCAGTTCTGTACAGGGAAAAACCTCCAGAAATGATTCCCTTGCCCCTGGCAGGTCTAAGAACCACAGAGGAGATTAGTCCTCCATGACTTCAAGAATTCATGCAAAATGAAAATGAAAGACAGGAAAGGGGACAGGAGAAGGAAGAGAGGCTCCTACATTTATTTGCTTACATTCTGCTGACAATAAAGAAGCTTTCCATAGTTATTTATATCCCATCTTATTTCAAAATAACTTAAGGTGACTTATGGACATATGATTAGTAAAACAGAATGCTTTCAAAATGTAAATTAATATGAATAAAGGGAAGCAAGAAGATGAAACACAAAGTAAAGCTGGAACATAGAAACGCCTGTCATAAGGCCTTGCACAACTCTAAGACGTGAGTGGTTCAGCTCTGAGCTTCCTAGCAATCAAAGTAAAGTGGGAAACAAGATCAAATTATAAAATTCTCATTTTGTATAAGCTGCATTTTACAAATAAGCACCAAAGCTTTCCCTAGTACTTAGAACTGAGAGAAATATCTTCATACTTTTCAATAATGCAACCCTGGACAAAAAATAATTTTCTCAACAGCATCTTTACAGAGATTAAATAACAAATTTCATATAGAATTCCTTTCAACTTTTCTTCGGGGCAAGTTGGTATCATAACATGATGAAAGGTTACCCAGAAAATGAGCCAAATTGCTAGGAAGCTATGTATCTAACTGGGATCTTTAAACAAACACTAACAATCCCCAGCATCTTTTGTTAAATTCACAGTCCATTTTCATATTCCAAGTTCATATTTCATTTTCTAAATGCAGATTCTTCTGCTGGATGAGTAAATAAAATGGACATGCAAGTGATAACTGTGGTTCCAGATCAAGGAGAAGACATTGGTAGGATAGGTCCAGACACTTAAGAGGGATCTCTCTTTTTAACTTAAAACAGTTCCTCTCTCCCTCTTTGTTGACCTTCCATGATCCTGCTCAGTTCAACAGCCTGGGAGCCCAATCTCTGATGATTTACATTCCTCCTCAGTTTGGTATTTGTAACTACGGTAGAGAAATCTGACTTATTAGAGTTTCTAGATTCCTACCTTCTCAGACAGTCTGCACCAATTTCAATTTATTTTAGAGCATGAATCTTGGCATATTTTTGCAGCATTTACTTTTCATATTATTGGTGGGGGAGAAAGACAGTAAAATTAATATAAAAGCAATTTCTTATTTCCCATTTTATTATACAAGATAAAACAAGGTCCACAATGGTAGCACCTCAACACACCATGCATCTGGACTGAATAATACTAAAATTTAACAACGCTACAATCTAATTTTTATGTGGGGTAAAATAAGTAAGTAGTAGCAAATATATTCCATTACAGTTGTGTTGGTCTCTTCGCTGTCTCCCAAAGATGCCAAGGTTATGTTCTCTTACCTACCAGTTTGTTTATATTGTTTCCCATTTCTTCCTTACCACACTATCAGCTTAGATCTCATCACTTTCAGGAGGCTCCTCACTCAGAGCCTAACTATTTGAGCCCAGAAAACCTTCTTTCTCCACATGATTTAGCTCTATATTACTCTCTAATTATTTTAGGGATCTCCCTTACTAGATTTTGAAATTTCTTATTTTGTATTACCCATTGTGAACAATAAAATGTAAACATTATAAGTACAAATTAACTTAAGATGGTGCATTAATAAACTGCTGTACATATTTATAACAGCTCATGTTTGTCCAACATAAACAAGTTACTTATTATGATTGTATCAAGTGAACCAGAAGGCCAATTTTTATTTTAATTTCTTTATTTTTGGCTGTGTTGGGTCTTCGTTGCTGCGCGCCGGCTTTCTCTAGTTGCAGCAAGTGGGTGCTACTCTTCGTGGCAGTGCGCGGGCTTCTCATTGTGGTGGCTTCTCTTGTTGCGGAGTATGGGCTCTAGGTGCGGGCTTCAGTGGTTTCAGCATGTGGGCTCAGTAGTTGTGGCTCGTGGGCTCTAGAGCACAGGCTCAGTAGTTGTGGCGCACAGGCTTAGTTGCTCCACGGCAAGTGGAATCTTCCTGGACCAGGGCTTGAACCCATGTCCCCTGCATTGGCAGGCGGATTCTTAACCACTGTGCCACCAGGGAAGTCCCCAATTTTTATTATATAGATAATTTCTAAATGATATACAATCAACCTATATTAAATCAAATCTTGGGCTTTTCTATTTTCGAGCTTGTCAAAAGAATTTTAGTTGTGACAACTTTTGATAACACTACCAAAAGCCAACTAGATTTTGTAAATTATTGTCAGACCTCAAAATAACTAAAATTAAATGACAATTGTGTCCAGTACAGTTTGATCCACATTTGAATTCATATACATAACCCTAAGAGTCATGCAGTCTTTTACCTGATTAAATGAACTCTTCCAATGTGGAGCCACTGAAATTTGTTATTTCTGAATTTCCTATTTTATGAAAATTGAAATCTAACTATAGTAATCTCAACATACAATTTTTGCTATTGCAAAAGGTAGTAGTATTTACATTTGGCATAATATGTACACTTGCTTAACATTCTTCTTGCAATAAGAAAACCCATCCTAACATTTAAAAATATGTTAGAAAGCTTATGGTTAACCTCATATTAATTATCAGCTTAAATCAATCAAGATTATAGTCTATTCATGTAAAAAGTTATAGGATAATTTAAATGGTTACATTATTAACCACCTTACAATTGTTTATTTCAGGGAACAAAAGTAGGAAATATATCTATAATATAAATTGAAAAGCTTTGAATAAATTTAATAACAAAAGAAAGAATGTAATTCAATTTTCTTTCTTTTCCTAAAAGACAAACTGAAAAGAGTAAACCAAAGAAAGCTACACATATATATTTTTTCATTTATTGTAACATAATAGATACACACAGAGCCTGTAAAAATACAATATTCATTTTGCTGCAGAAGAACAGACATTGCATAACAATGAGATTTGCTAATGAAATCAACCATCAACCTGGAATACATATGTATTAAACCAAGACCCCAGTGTCATTTTCTTTTTGCACCGTTTGTTCTTTCTTTCATTTTTTCTTGACCTTGTCAGTATTTTTGTCCTTTAGATTTTGGAACTTTGGTAAAGAAAAATCAAGACTATAACATTATTATATAGAGTACTGCTTTTTATTCATCACATTTATTTTTAATGTAAATTCCAATTGTTCTGCTTCTATCAGCACTATTAATGTATCTTTGGGGAAAAAAAAAATCAATAGATGCTACCAGAAGAAACAAAGGAGGTTTATTTCTATACAAAATTGTTGAATCAGGTTTGAAGAAAACTTTTATCAACATTTGACATAAATTCCATATAAAAACTTTTATAGCAATATTAGTTCTTACTTAAGAAATAAGAAAATAATAATATATTTTAAAGTCACTTTTGTAATAATGTAATTCTTCCAGCAGTTCTCACTACTGACAATTAGTAGGTGAAATAATGTAAGGTTGATATAATAATCATGTTTTTAGATAAAAATCATAACTTTTCCCCCCAAAATGCTCTGCTGTTCTGGTCTACAAAGTTAATCACTAATTTCCATTTATCAAAAATAAGCAATTTTGAGAATTTCCTTAAAGATTTATGACTTAAATTTACAATTTAGTTATTACAATTTTCTATAAAAGCCCAAAAGGCTATGAAAATATTTGATATATATGTCTTAAAGAAAAGCATTAATGTCCCTCAGAATTGATTTATATCTTTTTGAGTATAAGCTATTTAACTAAATGACTATCTGTCCTATTGGTTGTCCATTTACACAAATTAAGTTTTCAGTTCACGTGTACTACAGATAAAATTAACAGCCTAGCCTGCTGTGGTATACAACTGCTACTAATTCATGATTATAATAGTTTTTTTTTAAAGCAGTACTTATACCAGCTAAAACAACTTTAGCCAAACAAAACTGTTTCCTATTTTTATTTTCATAACTTAATATCTAACCTCAAACAATATCCTGAAAAATAACAAGTCAATAAATATTACAGTTTTATTAGAAAAGTAAACCAAACAGACATTCCTTATCAAACTTAAATTCTCTGAAAGTTGGCACTGACAGTCTAATAGTTCTCAAGGCTAACTATTTTAAAAATAGTGAAGGATAATTTTAAACAAAGAACTACATAATCACAGGGCAATCATTAATCCACACACAAAATATTTCCCTAAAACCCCAGAAATTTCTGTTAAAATGGCAAAATATAAATCAGACTGTAGAGAAACAGACAGCTAAAAAAATGTCTATGGCAATACTGAAAACCTACTTTCACTAAGGCAAAGGATGAAATCCTAATAAATTGTGGTGATAGGCTTTGGAAGGTTATCAAGCTCCTTGCTACTCAAACTGTAGTCCACAGGCCAGCAACGCTGAAACTACTTGTTAGAAATAAAGAATTTCAAGCACTAGCCCAGACCAAATGAATCAGAATCTTATGCACATTAAATTTTAAGAAGCCATGATCTAGAGAATTCCTTAGCCTACCTAACAATTTGTATATCAATTCCAGTAACTCCTGATATTCTAATAACTCCTCAAAAATCCATATTAAAATGCAGAATACTCGGAGAATAAACTATTTGTCACATTCAAAGCCCATTACCTACTATTTGCTTAATTATCTGAAGTTTCGTATTCACATGGACTACAGATTTTAAATTTGTAGTAATACAAAAAAATAAGGTGGGAATAATGTATTTTTTGTAAGATCTTAGAAAATATTAAATAAATGGATAAAATTGAAGTATTATACAGTCTTAGCAATTATTTTAAACTACTTCAACAAAAGAATCCTTTCTTAAATAAAATCCTGTGAAGAAGCCCTGTATAGTAAAAAAGAAATAAAGGGCTGCTCATTGGGGCAGAGGAAGCACCCAGCAGTAGCCAACACATCTCAACAGAACCAACTCATACGATTCCTCAGAGTACAGTTCGAAAACCTGATTTAAGGGAATTTGAACTTAAGAGTCTAAAAGTGAACTGAACAACTGTTATACTGATCACAGATAAAGTTTACTATTCATCAAAGCAAGTTGTAAAGATCACTAAATAGAAACCCACCCATAATTTAGTTTTTCTATACTGTTTTAAAGTAAGAACACTAGATAAAATTACATAATTAAGCATTTTTTTTCTAATTCAAATTGATCTTTCCCCAAATAGGTCTAATTGGTGAACTTGGATTTAACTAATATGTTATCTTCAATTAAATTATTTTAGTTAACAGTTTGCCTACCTTATATAAGACATTATGTTATATGCTATATGGGCAATACAGATGAATAGACAAAGTACTTATCACCGTGGAAGGCTAAGACAAATACATGAAATACAGTATGTGCCAATAAAAGCAACAGACATATAGTACTACAGGAGCAAAGTTAACTGTGGATATCAGAAAAGACTTCATGCAAAGCTAACATCTTAAGTAGGCCTTGAAAAGTATATAGGATTTTTTTGAAAGGCAAAGATGGCTAGGCAGAGGAACTAGGGAAAACGGTATACTAAGTGGAGGGAAAACAATATGCTGAGGGTAGAGGCTGAAAAGTATTGGGCATGCTCAAAGAATAGCTTGAGATAGCTTGCAAGTCCCCCAATAACAAGAAGCATGAGTTATTAATTTTTACAGTAGTAGCACTTACAAAACTCAAGTGTTAATACACTTGTATAGCCTAATAAAAGCTTTCAGTATCTACTGTTTGAATGAATGAATTAATCAATAAGTGAATGTAATCTAGTCTAGCTAGTATATAAGGCATATATAGAAAATAGTGGGAGATGTGGCTGATAAGCTAGTTTAGGACCTTATTAGAGACAACCTTGAACATCACTTTAAGTGTTAAATTTATTCAACACTGCAAACAGTGGTAAACTACTTGCATTAGAAATATTGATCTAGCCGTTTTAAGTAGGATGAATTGGAGCAGAAAGCGATTTCCAAGAGGGATATTACAATATTCAGCCTGTTGCAAAAGATTAGGCAAGAGGAAAGGGTCTGAACTAAGATTGTGGCAGTTGAGTCAGAAATACTGAGATAAATATGAATATGAAAGATAAGATGAATCAATTCTTTTTTTACTTGTTGACTGGTCAAAGTAGAGCAAGAAACAAAAAATTAAATTATAGATGTAAAATCTATTGAACTTCATAGCAGATTCTACATAGACGGGGTAGGAAGGCAAAAATTAAGGAAAATCCAAAAGTTGGGAAAAATGTAGACCAGGAAATCTCTTATGCACTTATGGTGTAAACTCATATAACCACTGCAGAAAGAAATTAAGCAATACTTAGTAAAATCAAAGCTGTATGTAGTCAATATCACAGAAATTCTACTTCTGGGTATGTAACCCAGAAAAACTCTCATACATATGCATAAAGTCATATACAATAAACTACAGCATTATTTGCATAGTGAAATACTAGAAAATAAATAAAAGATTGTGGTGTGTTTTTATAATGAAATATATAGCAATTAAAATAAATGAACTAGAGCTACACATGTTAACATGGATATATATATCTTTAATATACAAATACAACCACTTATGGGAAGTAAAGGTTTTGTTGGTTTGTTTACTTCTATTTATCATCTTATTTAAGATAGGACAATCTGAAATAAATCAGTCAAGTAAGGAGAAGCTGGATATGTCTTATGAATAATCAATGAAACAAGTCTCTGGAGGACACAGAAAAGGATAAAAATCAAAAAGCATGAATAAAGTCTTAGGTTTAGTAAGGAGGCAAAACATTTTTTGTTTGTTTTTACCAGGACTGATTTATTTTATAACTGGAAGTTTGTACTTTTTGAAAACCCTCACCGATTTCACCCACCCCCCCACCTCTGGCAACCACCAATCTGTTCTCTATTAACTGTGAGTTTGGGTAATTTTTTTTGTTTTTGTTTTTAGATTCCACATATAAGTGAGATCATACAGTATTTGTCTTTCTCTGTCTTACTTCATGTAGCAAAATGCCCTCAAGGTCCATCCACGTTGCTACAAATGGCAGAATTTCCTTCTTTTTATGGCTGAGTAATATTCCATTGTATAAATATATAACACATTTTCTTTATCCACTTATCCATCCGTGGACTCAGGTTTTTTCTACGTCTTAGCTATTGTTAAGTAATGCTGCAATAAACATGGAGGTGCAAGGTAAACCAATTTTTTTTTCTCAGAGATGGGTGGGAAGGTAGAAGAAAAAAAGACAATTTTGTAACTTTTTAATTTGAAATAACTATATATTTACAGAAAGTTGCAAAAATAGTATAGTGAGATTGCATGTACTCATCACTCAGGTCCCACTAATGGTTACACCTTATATAACTATAGTGCAATATCAAAACCAGGAAACTAACTACAATGTATACATATAGTTCTATGTCATCTTACCACAGATCTAGATTCATGTAAACAGCACTGCAAACAAGATACAGATCTATTCCATCACCACAAAGATCTTTCTCATGCTACTCCTTTACAGTCACACCCAAACCCCGCTCTCCTCTACCATCCTTAACCCCTGGTACCACAAATTTGTTCTCAGTCTCTATAATTTTGTCTTTACATAAATGGAATTATTGAGTGACCTTTTGAGATTGACTTTTCTCACTGAGCCTGATGTCCTTGAGATCTGTGTATCAATAGTTGATACCTTTGTATTGCTGAGTAGTATTGCATGATATGGACACACCATACCGTGTTTAGCCATTCACTTATTGTAAGACATTTTGATAGTTTCCAGTTTTGGCTATTACAAATAAAGCTGCTATAAACAACCATGTACAGTCATTTTGCTGAGATAAATGCCCAGGAGTGCATTTGCTGGGTCATGTATTTCACATATGTTTAGTTGTTTTCTTGTTTTTTTAAGAAACTACCAAACTCTTTTCCAGAGTGGTTGTACCATTTTACATTCCCAATGGCAATGTATAAGAGCTCAATTTCTCCACATTCTTGCCAGTGGTAGATATTGTCACTAATTTTTGTTTTAGCTGTTCTGATAGGTGACTAGTGATAGTTCATTTTTGTATTTTTCTGATGGCTAATGATTTTGAACATCTTTTCATGTGCTCGTTTGATATCTGGATATCCTCTTCAGTGAAATGCTACTTCAGTGAAATGTTACCGAGTTTTCTAATTAGACTGTTGGCATTTTTACTGTTGAGTTTTGAGAGTTTTTATATATCCTAGATATGAGTCCTTTGTCAGATATGTGGTTTTCCATATTTTCTCCTAGTATATAGCTTGTTTCTTCACCATCATAACAGGGTATTTTACAAAGCAAACAGTTTTAATTTTTGTAAAGTCCAATTTACTGATTTTTTTTCTTTCAAGGGTTGTGGTTTTTTGTGTCAGGTGTCAATATAAGAACGCTTCACCAAGTTAGGATTTACAGATTTTCCCTTACGTTTTCTTCTAAAAGTTTTACAGTTTTATGTTTTACATTTATGTCTATAATCCAAACAGATCTTGAACTGGAAAAAAGGAGAACTGATAGATCTGTTTATAAGAAAGTCTTCAACTACTTGGTAGAGTTATTTGCCACATTTATTGGGTATCTACTTAAAGTATGAAACACTTAAGATACAGATACAAGGTACAGGATACAGAGAATGGAGAAAACACATAGTTTTATTTCATTGTTTTAAGTGCTTTGGCAGAATTGTACATCAGTGTACCTGACTTAGACAGGAAGAACTTGAGAGTATTCTTCAAGAAGAGTATGTCTGCTCTAAGTCTTTAAGAATGGAGAAATTAGGCTACTCACAGAGGGAAAGCTATGTCAGGAAGAAATAATAGCACTGAAGAAAGGCAAAAAGACTATATACCCACTGCCTGCTTTAAGGAAGTATAAATGGTTTCAAAGTTGGGGAATACTAAGTATGGGAAATTTAGGCAAAATTTTAGATGTAGACAGGAGACAGATTGTAGAAGATATCATGTGCCCTGTAAATGAGATTAAATTTTATTCCGTAGTGATGGGAAGCTAGTAAAGGATTTTAAGTAGGTGAATAATCAAGTTAGATTTGTGATGCCATTTAAATGGTCACTGAAGAGGACGCTGAATCTGGACACAGCAAGACTAGAGGCAGAGCCACCAGTTAGGAGGCTACTGTGATAGCCCAGGTGAGGCATGATGCAAACCTACATAAAGATTTAGGCATCACGAATAGAGAAAAAGGATGGATTTGAGAATTACTTAGGAAAACAATAAAGAAATGTTGTCTTTACTGAAAAAGGAGGCAGAGAGAAATGTTGGCTTAAGGAGCATAGAGGTTATGAAACAGCAATTGTGGAAAATCCTTTTAGTAACCAATAGTTAATCTGTAGGATTATATAATACAGCATTTACCAAAGCATTGAAAAACACTAGCCCCTCTTAAGAGGTTCTTTGAAGGAAGGGTCAAAGATTAGAGATTCACAAAACATGTTAGCACATTAAAAGATGTGCCTAAACAGTTGTTAAACAAAACAAAACCTGTTTACCTTTGTTTAACATTAACCCTAGGTTTTCCAAACTTACTTGACCATGGAATCTTTTTATCAAGCAATACTCACTCTACACAACTAAGGCTCTAGCAAAACTATTTTGGGGATCACTGGTTTAGCAACAATATGAGCTTTAGTTAAGCTTACAGCATAATTTTTTTCAATATTCTCTTTTTTTAAAAAAACTTAATTCTTAAATGTAGGTCTATGTGAAATCTCTCTAGCTTCATTTATTACTCCCTTTCATTACTCACAGCACTCCAGACACACTGGTTTCCTTATTGTTACCGGAATATGCCAAGTACAATCTTCCTCAGTGTCTTGGCACTGGCTGTTTTCTTTGGAAGAGTCATCACCCAGATATATTCATGACTTGCTCCTTCACTTTCCTAAGATCTCTGTTAAACTGTCATCTTCTTAGGAGGGGCTTCACCAACCACCCTATAACAAATACTAACTTCACAACCCTGACACTCATGACTCTTAATTTGCTTTGTCTTTTTTCATAGTGTTGATTGCCATCTAACATAGTAAATATTAGTTTATTAACTGTTATCTCTTTCGCTCATTGACTGTTAGCCCCACGTGTGCAGTCTGTTTTGTTCACTGCCTTATCCTCAGCATTTGCAATGTACTGGGCACCCAATAATTAGTTACTGAATAATTTAGTAACCATCATTTAACCTCTATCTGAGTGTATTTACTTCATATCAAAGTAGATTATAGGTGAATAGCTACATATCAACATATCCATTGATAGGAATAGTATTCTTTATGATGTTATGGTTAATATTTTTTATGCCCACTTTCTATCTCAAATGTCTAACCAGTTTTATCCTTAAAAACAAAAACCCAAAAGAAAAAAAACTTACTTCAGGATTTGGGGACCTTTCAAATTTTTCTCCTAATCAAAAACAATTAATTGTATAATTTATTTTTTTAATTTATTTTTTTTTGCGGTATGCAGGCCTCTCACTGCTGTGGCCTCTCCCTTGCGGAGCACAGGCTCCGGACGCGCAGGCTCAGCGGCCATGGCTCACGGGCCCAGCCACTCCGCAGCATGTGGGATCTTCTGGGACCGGGGCACGAACCCGTGTCCCCTGCATCGGCAGGCGGACTCTCAACCACTGCGCCACGAGGGAAGCCCTAATTGTATAATTTTATCTTTAGAAAATGCATGGACATTATTTTGAATAATTGTTGTTAAATTTCTCTTTAAGTTTACTTCTTTAGACACTGGCTTAAGAAAGACTACAAATTGAAGCAATTTGTACAGCAACCTTGACCTTCTAGAACAAAGGGTAGTTTTCTTCCATGATGTACAGAGATTCCTTTCTATAACTTTAGCAACTGTCAAATGCTTTAGTAGGTTTTACGTGTGTAATGCTTCCACTTTTAATTTTGGCCATGACTTACTACTCTTCAGTATAAGTCAGCTGTCCAACTGAATATACTCCACATGGTAGTACACTCTCATGGAGACCTCTAAAAGCTGGATTCCTCTAAAAACTGGATTTCTCACTGATACATGCAACAATATTTCATTCAAAACATTTCAGTACAAAATCTACAAAACCCTCAAATATTTTAATATGAAATGCTATCTCTAAAAGAAAGAACCTTTAAAAATACACAAATAACACAAGATACATATTTGACCCAGGTATAAACTCTTCATTCAACAAAAATTTTTCTGTACAGCAATCTAGCAATGATTAAAATGATAAACTTGAAGTCTTTCCAATAAAAATATGTGCAATTAAATAGTAAATAAAAGTCTCTAAAATTATGTATGCTCATTATGCAGTGGTCATGAATAAGTAGGTATACTCTGTAGTATTCTAAGTTTTATTCAAAGAGACTAGTTTCTTTTACCTTCATAACTAGAGCTATTTTATATGTATAACAAGGCATAATCTAAGAGTCACCTAACGTTTTTCATGAACTAGTTTAATGACCTTGGTTGAATCACAGTCTATGAGACTCAGTTCCTTCATCTGTAAAATGAGAAAGTTTGTCTAGGATTTTTAACATATTTTCTAGCTTTAATATTCTGTAATTCTAAAAATATACTTTTTCAATTAAACTCTATTGGTTTTACCCTTGCAAACTAACTGAGAAATATTTCTGATTCCAAGAAATTCCTGTTCCCTTAAAAGCTTACTTCTTTAAGAACTAGATAATAAAACATATTTCTATTTCTCTGTAACGAAAACACCTCAATTTGTACTGAAATATGATAAGTACTGTTTAACTATGTTAGGTGAATAAAAGCTGAGGACAATTTATTAGAGCATAAGAAAGACTCCTAGAAGGAGTCTAGAAGGTCACAGACTGTGTGCTGAGCTGCTAGCAAAACATCTATGATGCTCCAAAGCTGCCATTTTTCTTCCTTGACAAAGACTCCATCTGCCACTGAGCCATTTACAGCCTCCAAGTCAGAATATCAATGATTTCCAACCATTCTGCAAGCTTGCTTTCACCTTGACATCACCTCTGTAATACATCTAATGCAGAAGATACATATATCCCCAACTATAAGCATGAAGCCCATGCTTTATTCATCTGATATTCATCTTTATTCATTTAAACTACCCTCTAATGTACCATTTTTATTCATGCTGAATTGTAAAGGAATTTTAAAGTGCATATATTTGCTATAATTCTTGTTGCTTTACTTACTTGCTTTCAATCAGATATATTCATAAAACTTTAAAACCTGAAAAGACTGTACTAGGTAGTTTTCAACTAAGACAACAGAACTATATCATGTTTCCATTTAATATAATCTACTCTAAAATTATTTCATATAAAACATTTTATTTCCTTAAAAACTGAGAACATTAAAGCAATGAAGAAATGTTGATAAAATATAGTTTTGCACTCGAATCTGTGTTCTTTACATTGTAAACAAGTGAAACCCATTTACTTAGCAATGAAAGAGAAAATTTTTCAATTATATTTTGTTGTTTCCTACTATTTTTTAGTGGAAATAGATGCAAACTGCCAAAAACTATTAAAAATTCTTCTTCCATTCCTTTTAAACAAAAGCAGTATAGGGACTTCCCTGGCGGTCCAGCGGTTAAGACTCCGTGCTTCCACTGCAGGGGGCATGGGTTCGATCCCTGGTAGGGTAACTAAGATCCCGCATGCCACACGGTGCAGCCAAAAAAAAAAAAGCAGTATAATACTTAATCATCAATATTTATAAAAATGGAAATAACCTTACTTAAAATATTGCTTCTCTACAAAGTAAATAATGAATTAAGACCTACTCTGTGCAAAACATTAAGGGGAGTATAAAAAGTTTACAACAAGATTCTCGGCCTCAAGTAGAGGAAATAATAAACGTACTCATGAAAAACTATATAAAAAGACAAGGTATTTTACAGTGAGCGGAAGTGTGTTACACGAGAAGAAATTATAGATTACAGGTTAGGAGACAAGTCTAAATACATCTTTGCTCTGAACCCTCCAAGTACTTAGTCATTTATCTAGAAAAACCACTTACTCACCTGTAAAGTGAGGTGACTAGAATAAGTGATATCTAAAGTCTCTTCCTGCTCTAGCACGCTATGATAATAGGATACCATGAGTCTAGACGTCAGATGATTACAGATACTAACTGACCCTAAATTTTCAAAGGGTACTCCCTTTGGGTAGATATGGCTAGTCCTGAAAAGGAAATGAGATTTGAATTGGGTCTTGAAGGATGTACAGCATTTGAATATATATGCAGAGGCAGAAAAAGAATCTTCACAAAAAAAGGGAATATTATAAACAAAGACACGGAAAAAGAAATCATGATTTCAGATATGTTAATATGGCAATGTTAACCATAAGCAGTAAGAAGAGGAGACATGATCCTGGAGACAGAGAAGCTAGTAAGTAAACCAATAGACCAATCTAAACATGACCTAAATAGGGTGGTGGTAGGAATGACAGGAAGACAAAGAATGCAAAAAATACTGAAGCTAGAACACAGCCACTTTTAAGTTTGGATTATCTAGAGCCAGAGGAAGGAGAGTAATGCAAAATGATAACAGCATTCATATATTGATGTGGGAAATAGTGATACTATTAACAGAAATAGACCTGAAATGTGATCATCTTTCTAAAATAATATGAAAGAAATATATAATACATTAAAAAGAAATAAAATCATCTAATTTTCAGAAAAAGAATTGGATTAGGAAGTAGCTACTGATGCTGGAGTCTCTGCCATAAACTGTGTAATATCCAGCCAATCACTCTAAGGTTTGGTTTTCTAAAAGGAGAGTACTGAACATAATATGATTTTAAGATTCTTTTCAGTTTTATAATAACACATCATATTAATTTCTGAATAAACTTGAAATTGTAGAGGCAATCTTTTGAAATAGTCTTAATCCTGACTGATTGAAGATTTAACATTTTGCGTACATATGAAAAGTTGAGAAATACAAAGTAATTCAACCAAAAAATTATTTAAATGTTTATTTTCACCTACAGGTACAACCAAAACACAAGTGCCACAAAACTAAAGGCAAAAGCAGCAATTTCAGGACTAACCCTGCATTTTTGATCCTACATTACTCATTAGCTAACTCATTAAACACCTTTTACTAGGAACTAAGGGAAAACCAAAACAGAATAGTTTCCATGTTTAAGCTTATCTTAACTTTATTGGTGAGGTAAAATGAATGTATGTAAAATAATAAAAAGTTGCCTTTTGATATAGACTAACCCACATACAAAGAAAATCATAGCTTAACAATATTTCAAAGGGGAAATGAACCCCAAAGTGCAATCTAAAAAACATAATGGATATAAACTTTGGTTAAAGGAGAAAATATTCTTAGAAAGTTTCTTAAAAAGAGAGGCCACAATCAAATCAAAATTTTATTCATATTTCATACTTATTTTTATACAATGATTACTCATAATTTCAAGAAAAGGACCTCATATTTATTCCAATGTCATGATTAAAAATATATGGAGGATTTATAAAGTGTGCTTCTAGAGGTATGTGTGAAACAAAATAAAACAATTTTTTTCTAAACGTTAAATTACAATTAAATCATATTCTGAAATAATTTGTATTCTAAAAATAATTTTATATTAAGTTATAGCTTTAATATTTTTCAGGAAACTACTTAAATTTAACAAACATACAAAGGGGGAAGTCAACTTCTAGTAATGCCTTATTTCTTCCATGAAGTATGCTTACAATAAATAATTAAAACAGCATATCAGAGCTTATTACTATTAATTTCTCAGTACTTAATATTTACATTATACTCAACCAAAGATATAATTACATTGGCAGGTACTACACATGTTACAGTGTGGTAAATTTTTATTCTTTGGGAAAAATATTTCTATGCACTCATAAACTTCGATCTACAAGGTGACACCTTTCTTATTAAAATATATGTTTATTTTATTTGAAGACTAAACCTTCTCTAGTTTTCCTAATAAGTCCAATATTCAGTATGCAAAAATGATCACAATACAATACTTAAAATAGACAAAAAAAATAGATTAGAAATAGTGTTATTATAGAAGTACAACTTCAGATAATAATGAACTCAGCTCTCTTCAAAGATATGAATATCCTCTTCTCATTATTAACATTTAACTAAAATAAAATCAACTCTCTTCCCACCTCTCCAAGTGAAATCCACAGTAAAAAGTGGTCTGGAGTTACTGCAGTTGTCCAGTAGCTTCCTTAAACAATGCTGAGGATATCTGTGTGGCAACAGTCTAAATGAGTTATTGCTACTACAGTGATTTGATAATTGGTTGGGTCCCCAAGTTCTCATATATTAATCCCTCTTTAAATGGCGCCTTAGCTCAACATCATTAATCATTAGAGAAATGCAAATCAAAACTACAATGAGATATCATCTCACACCAGTCAGAATGGCCATCATCAAAAAATCTAGAAACAATAAATGCTGGAGAGGGTGTGGAGAAAAGGGAACACTCTTGCACTGCTGGTGGGAATGTGAATTGGTTCAGCCACTATGGAGAACAGTATGGAGGTTCCTTAAAAAACTACAAATAGAACTACCATATGACCCAGCAATCTCACTACTGGGAATATACCCTGAGAAAACCAAAATTCAAAAAGAGTCATGTACCAAAATGTTCATTGCAGCTCTATTTACAATAACCCAGAGATGGAAACAACCTAAGTGCCCATCATCGGATGAATGGATAAAGAAGATGTGGCACATATATACAATGGAATATTACTCAGCCATAAAAAGAAACGAAATTGAGCTATTTGTAATGAGGTGGATAGACCTAGAGTCTGTCATACAGAGTGAAGTAAGTCAGAAAGAAAAAGACAAATACTGTATGCTAACACATATATATGGAATGTAAGAAAAAAAAATGTCATGAAGAACCTAGGGGTAAGACAGGAATAAAGACACAGACCTACTGGAGAACGGACTTGAGGATATGGGGAGGGGGAAGGGTGAGCTGTGACAGGGCGAGAGAGAGTCATGGACATATATACACTAACAAACGTAAGGTAGATAGTTAGTGGGAAGCAGCCGCATGGCACAGGGAGATCAGCTCGGTGCTTTGTGACCGCCTGGAGGGGTGGGATAGGGAGGGTGGGAGGGAGGGAGACGCAAGAGGGAAGAGATATGGGAACATATGTATATGTATAACTGATTCACTTTGTTATAAAGCAGAAACTAACACACCATTGTAAAGCAATTATACCCCAATAAAGATGTTAAAAAAAAATGGTGCCTTAGACAAGAAAAATTAATAGAAGGTAACTGGATCACAGTATGGGTAAAATTATATACAGATTTGCTGAATACATGTGTAAATAACTATACATACACATTTAGAAACCTACTCAATCCAACAAATACTTACTGGAAACAAGTTTGAGGGCTTAAACTCCAACACTGTGAACAGACATATGTGAATAAGATAGTTTTGTCCACAAAGAGGTTACAACTGAATACTGTTAGTTAAAAACTTCTCAAAGAGTTTCATGCATAGTTTCACAGTGTTCATATTTTTAAATGAGGTAATAGCTTAAAAATCTATTTTTAATAACAAAGAAAATATAACTTTCTCAATACGCAGAAAAGAATAGTCTGAGAACCCTAAATGTATATCACGTATGGTAATGAGGGACAACTGTTAAGGATGCTCATGATACTCAATCCCTATGAACATTGGCATAGTTGCCATGAAGGTTTTGATGCTTTTTTACATTTTTTAATTTGTTAAAGAATAGAAGCATGAGGTGCATTAACAAAGAAATGAAAGCCAATAAGGACATAAAATGACAATTCAGCAAAATCATCCCAAGATCTTCACCAAATTCCTACTGCATTCATCTCATCAAAATTCTTATACAGGGCTTCCCTGGTGGCGCAGGGGTTAAGAGTCCCCCTGCCAATGCAGGGGAGATGGGTTCAAGCCCTGTTCTGGGAAGATCCCACATGCCACGGAGCAACTAAGCCCGCAAGCCACAACTACTGAGCCCACGTGCCACAACTACTGAAGCCTGCACTCCTAGAGCCCATGCTCCACAACAAGAGAAGCCATCATAATAAGCCCGCGCACCGCAACGAAGAGTAGCCCCTGCTCACCGCAACTAGAGAAAGCCCGTGCGCAGCAACAAAGACCCAACGCAGACAAAAATAAAAATAAAAAATAAATTGAAAAAAAATTCTTATACAGCACCTCGAAATGTCTTTATTATTTCAAAAAACCAATGTAAAGATGAAAAACTGTAATGATAATTCTCTTTAAAATGAAAAGCCTAACTGGATGCAGTTATCTTTTTCTGAATTAGGACAAAAATTATAAAACTAAACCAGTGTGGGACTTCCCTGTTGGTCCAGTGGGTAAGACTTTGTGCTCCTGGTGCAGGGGGTCCGGGTTTGATCCCTGGTGGGGAACTAGATCTCGCATGCATGCTGCAACTAAGAACTCCGCATGCCACAAGGAAGATCCCACGAGCCACAACTAAGACCCAGTGCAGACTAAATAAATAAAAAATAAAAAAAAACTAAACCAGTGTATTTGTTGATACTGTAAGAACTTCAAACATTAGCAAATGAAAGCAATTTTGAACTTTTAAACTGTTGTAACACTGTTACATTTAAACCTATGCTTAATAAACGAAATAAAAATGTCATCTAAAAATGTTGATATCACCATAGTGAAGAGTTGGAAGCAACTTGTGTCCACTGGAGGATGAATGGATAAAGAAAATGTGGTGTGTGTGTATATATATATATATATATATATATATATATATATATATATAATGCAATATATATATTTAAAAAGGAAGGAAATTCTGACACATGCTACAGTATGGTTGAATGTCTCAAGGACATTATAAATACTAAGTGAAATAGGCCAGTTACAAAACAAAAAATATTTTATAAACCCACTAATATGAGGTACTTAGAGTAATCAAATTCATAGAAACAGCACGTAGAATGGTGGTTGCCAAGGGCTAGAGGGAGTTCTGCAAAATGAAAAAGTTCTGAGATTGGTTGCAAAACAGTGTGAATATACTTAACACTATTGAACTGTACAATCAGAAATGGTTAAGGTGGTAAATTCTATGTTATGCATTTTTATCACAGTAAAAAAAAGAAAAGACCCTCAGGTGCTTATTCAGAGGTGCCTGGCTTAAAAGTTGATAAGGTATGTCTTATATAATTAAAAATAAATTAAAATTGTGTCCCTTGCACGGGTTTGATCACTGGTCCAGAAGACCCCACATGCCGCGGAGAAACTAAGCCCGTGCAGCCCAGCTACTGAGCCTGCGCTCTAGAGCCCATGAGCCACAACTACTGAGCCCACATGTCACAACTACTGAAGCCCGCACGCTTAGAGCCCGTGCTCCTCAACAAGAGAAGCCACCGCAATGAGAAGCCCACGCACTGCAACGAAGAGTAGCGCCTACTTGTCGCAACTAGAGAAAGCCCGTGCACAGAAACGAAGACCCAACACTGCCATAAATAAATAAATTTATTGATAAAATAAAATAGTGCATTTTCTACCCTTGCAAAGTAGAAAAAAAGCCTTTATATATTAAAAAATTATCAAGATTAAATTCAAATGATATTATATTTATTGATGTACTGATCAAACACATAGCATTTTTACTGAAAATCAACTTATTATATGTTATACAAAAACTGATTAGAGATTATATTTCCTAAAGAGATTCATAAGACTACACATTATTATAAACAAGGTTTAAGAGATCTTAAAAATATTAAAAATGATGTAAGCAAATAAATTATAAACAGCAGCTAAAGGAAATAATAAAAGATAGTCACGGTTCTCCATCCTAGAGAGGAGCACAGTGATATTTTATTCAGTTTGGGAGTGTAAGAAAGGCTTAATTGAGAAGGCAAATAAGTTTTAAGAATAAATAGTTCAATACAAGAAAATCCATCAATGTAACATACCACAGCAGAACGAAGGGGGGAAAAAATGACATGAGTATCTCAACCAACACAGATAAAATGTTTGACAAAATCCACCAATTTTTCATATTAAAAAAACACTCAAAACTAGTAATATAGGGTAACATTCTCAACATAAGAAGGGCATTCTGGAAAACCCACAGCAAACATCATAGTAAATGGTGAAAGACCAAAAGCTTTCCTCCTAAGATCAGGAAGAAGAAAAGAACGCCTGCTTTCACCACTGAAAGATCTAAGCTCCCAGTTGAGGACCTCAGAAGATGCTATCACCGCTCAGAAATAAATCAATTCTCTTTTTACAATGACACACCCCCTTCAAAAAACAAACAAAACAAAACAAAAACAAAAAACGAAACTTGCTGTGAAGACTTCCTCCAAAACTTTTAACATTTTATCTTCTTCCTACTGCAGGTACACTTACAAAAATGGAAGGTAAAGGGTGAGAGAAAACAGAAGGGGAAAAGGGCAGCAGTAATAAAGAGCACCATAACGATTTTTCACCCTCCACTTAGAAGAGAAATTTGACTTTCTAGTATATAAGTTAAATACCATTTATTTATTTTGCTATATAGCTGGAAATCATAAACTCTTTGTAAAGATTTTTTTGCAGCATAAACATTCCTGTTCAAATACTGATACCTGGCTCCTAGTATGCTTCAAAAAGCAGGATGAGGGCTTCCCTGGTGATGCAGTGGTTGGGAATCCACCCGCCAATGCAGGGGACACGGTTTGATCCCTGGTCGGGGAGGATCCCACATGCCTCGGAGCAACTGGGCCCGTGTGCCACGGCTGCTGAGCCTGCGCTCTGGAGCCCACGAGCCACAGCTACCGAGGACCGAGCACCTGGAGCCCGTGCTCCGCAGCAGGAGAGGCCACCAAAATAAGAAGCCCACAAGCAGCAATGAAGACCCAATGCAGCCAAAAATAAACAAACAAACAAACTTATTTATTTATTTGTTTATTTTTTTAAAAAAGCAGGATGAAAATCTTTGTAGAATGAGCATTTTTATAGAATGAGTATTTTTGATGAGGCCTTTCCCACCCCCAGGGATCACACCATCCTTTCTATATTCAAAAAATATTATACATATACTTCTATTGTGACATCCTCCACATATGTAATGACTGGTTTGTGTGTCAGTTTCTCCACTAGACTGTAAGCTCTCAAAGAAGAGAAGAGGGACAGTATATTTTCCATGTTTATAAACTTCCTAAGTAATTCAAAAGGAATAATGAATATCCATGAATTTCTCTTTAAGATGATAGAAACTTCTTAACTACAATAGTAATGGTATTTAATTTAGGAATAAGACGGTAGAATGTCTCCAAAAATATAAATTCATACAAAACATAAAGAATTTACAACAATGCTTTAATGTCACCAATGTAATAGACATTCCTCCTTAAAGCTTCCAATAGGAAGCTGAATGTAGTACATTTTCAAGTTAAACAAGGGATGAGGGGAAATAAAATCAACCATTATAAAGTGGCTTCTCTTCACATTAGAAAGAGTTCTAACTAGTTTCAGTGACATCTGTCTACCTCAATTCCCCAAGCTCACAGTGTCCTAGCTCCATTGGCACTGTGATTCCCAGTTCCTCAGATCCTCATGTGGCTGGCTCCTTCTGGTGATTCATTTCTCAACACAAGCACTGCCTCCTCACGGAGGTCTTCCTAAACTTTTATATGTATTTTGCCCTTCATTCTACCCTGCCCCCCGTGTACGCTATCACATTTTCCTTACTTTCCCCCCTCCTTTGGAGCCCTTATCAATATTTGAAAATATTTATTTCTTTACTTCTGTTCTCCTACTAGAAAGTAAACTTAATAGCAGAAGGAACTTTGTCTTATTGACCATAGCATCCCCAGCTGGTAGATGGTAGAATATGTCTGTGCTCCATAAATGTTTGTTGAATGAATGAACAAATGAATGAGTGACTGACTGAATGTGAAGCACATAATATATTTATTGATCGAATGAAAGACTCACAATCCCTACCTAGGGAATATTTTATTAGAATATTTGAGAACAAGCAACTTTCCACTTACAGCATACATCATGTCTCTTTCCTTACTGAGTATCAATACTATAACTAAGGTATACAAAACTAAAGATAATTAAATAAGAGAGAGAAAGGCAGTATATGAATTGTTTGAAGAATGTGTCTTAGAAAATCACCTCAGGGCACATACCGGCTGATTCTAGAATTCTTTTCTCCCATAATTCTGCTTCTGTCATTCAATCAGCTAACAAATATTTATTGAGCATTATGTACTTCATTTCTAAGTATATATACTCAGGTCTCTTGAACACAAATTAGTTTTATATTCTTTGAATAAATTATAGTAGAAACATTATTGTCTTTAGTTAGAGAAATACGAACCTGAAACCCAGTTACGACCATAACTAATTATGTCAACTTGGAGCAGTTACTTAACATCAATAAGTCTAAGATAAAATGATACTTGGAAACTCTCTGGCACATAATTAGCCTTCATTATTAATTCTCCCTTAAAGGACAGGAATTGAAAGGTGAAATAAATCATAAGAACAGATCAAATATATGTTTGTTCTAAAGCACTGAAGCACTCTTGTTACATCTCCACATTCAGTTCTAGCCTGCCATGAAACCTTCATTCTCCCACTGGCACCCTACAGGTCCTTTGATTACCTAATTAAAGTAATTCATACAACACTGTAAGTGACCAAAATCCTACAGGACATTTAATTTAAAAATAGGAATTTGTGGGCTTCCCTGGTGGCACAGTGGTTGAGAATCTGCCTGCCAATGCAGGGGACACGGGTTCGAGCCCTGGTCTGGGAAGATCCCACATGCTGCGGAGCAACTAGGCCCGTGAGCCACAATTGCTGAGCCTGCGTGTCTGGAGCCTGTGCTCCGCAACAAGAGAGGCCGCGATAGTGAGAGGCCCGCGCACCGCGATGAAGAGCGGCCCCCGCTTGCAGCAACTAGAGAAAGCCCTCGCACAGAAACGAAGACCCAACACAGCCATAAATTAATTAATTAATTAATTAATTTTAAAAAAAGAACAAACCACTCAAAAGTCATAAGTAGAGTGTGTTTCCTTTTAAAAAAAATAGGAATTTGTTAACTTATATGAATTTCAAATTGTTAAAATGTATATATTGCCTATATTGTTTTCTATATATTTATCCATTCTAGTTCAATTGAACAGATTATCAACACTAAGAGGCACACTTGCATAGGCCAGTTTTTTGCATAAATATCTGCTGTGCCACTACTGGGGATAAGGCATTGTAATAGACTCTAAGGGGACTGCAAGAATTAATAAAACATAATCTATGGCTTCACTAGACTGTAAGGACTTTACCATCTAATAGTTGAAACAGCCAAACACACAAATCACCTCATGTGGCAGATAAAGGCTCTATAAGAATGTTTCTGAAACTTAGGTTATGTATAAATCCTCATAAAGGGAGAAAAAAATGTATTGTGGACACGTGTTGACACACTAATTAAATTATTATGTTACTGAAATACCTAGAAAAGTAAAACTATGGATAAGGATAAACTCTTCTTCTTGCTTCCAGATCTTATTCAAAAATAGTATCGAAACAAATTTACAAAGTGTGCACATAAAAGCTACAAAACTAACGGATTTCTAATTGTTATCGATATGATGTTTTTGCTAAAATAAAATCATTGTACTCAACATGAATATGGTATTGACTGCTATTTCCCCATTAGTTTCCAGTTACCTTTGAGTTTGGCATGTGTATCTTATGGTCTAGCATTCGCTGAACAATTTAATATTCCACCATTTCTTTCTACTCAAATTACTACAAAGCTATAATTTAGTTCACTCTGATGTCAACTGGCCTTCAGTTGGTACAAATGAACCATTTGTACATATCAAATCTATTTTTGTTCTTTTCTTATTAAACTGACATAATTAAATACAATCATTGCCCTGAAAGTCGATGGCAGTGACTGTTTATAAGGTAAGCATCCCGGATGATCCAAGAATATTTCTTTTACATTAATGTTGAACTTTCTAAATTCTTATAGCAAACTCTCTCTCTCCCCCACAGAGAATATATCTACATACTCAGGAGGTCCAAGGACTCCAGTGTTGAAGAACAATGCTGTGATAGAAATAACAAATACTAGACAGGCAGAAATGATGGGGAGAGTAATTCCAACTGCAGAGGTTTCATGGAAGAGGCAACATTTGAGGGGAGCTACGATATTTAAGTTTAGTGCCAAGTGTGTATGATCGACACTGAAAATATGAAACAAACTAGAGTAAAAAAAGACACAGGAATTTTCATTGGTAAAGGCAATAAAAAGAATAATTATGAATTTTATGAACAAAAGTTGAGGACGTTTTCCTAAGAAAGAAAATCAGATAATAAAATTGCAAGTATTATAAAAATAAGTGGCATACTTTGAACATGGAAAAGTTTACACATACTATCTTATATTATGATGGAAATGTACCTATTGATGCAATGTTTTTTAAATGTTTTTTAAATATACTCACATAAGGAGAGCATCAGGAATATCTGTATTCGTCAGATTTTTTTAAACATCTATGACATGCTAATTTTAGGTACCCTTTTGATGCAATACAATAAGAATTTTTCCATTTATATCAAAATATTTTCTCCTCCAGTTTTTCATTTGTGTATTTATAGAAAAGGAATGAAGAGTCAAATATCATAACCCCATAACTCAGTCTATAACACCCTCTTCTCATCCCTAAAAACAGTTTCTGTAGACTGTACTTGTAGTTTATCTACTCCTTGACTAACATTTCAATGAATGTACATCTCACAGCAGATGTATGCATTGGTGTTCTAGAAAGTGTGAGGGGAAAAGAATAATGTATTAACCAGATTAACTTTCAAGTCACTTTAATTCATAAAATACTGACCTAGTGGTCTAGCTGCTAGATTCTTTGCTGATTACAATTAAAAAACACCAAACCAAATTAGAAAATTAGTTTTTCTTTTATATTCTCTCATGCCTCTATAATTATCTCTAAGATATATTAAGGTTACTGTATTTTCTATTTTTAGGCAGTTTTATTAAATAGTAGCTCATTTAGAGTTTTCAGATAAGAAGTAATCTTTAAACCAAACGAGTGTGTAACATTATATACTTTTACTTGTTCAGAGAAGTTCAGTTGGGTCTCTGCAGCAGGGTGTCATTTCTATCTATAGGTACTCATACTAAGAACACCATGCATGCTTTTAGCTGCATTAATGTTAAAACAGTGCAACTTTTTGGTGAGGTGCAATAGGAGATGGAGGTTTCTTTTATCCAAATATACACTTAGGAATAGCAATGGAAATTTGATTTGTATGAAGTAATTTAAATGGCTACTATACACTAACTTTGAAGATACTCTTCACAATTCAGACTCTAGAAAACAAAATGTTTACTAGTTTATAACTTTAAGATATTAGATTTTTTAATTTAATATTTTAGATGTATTCATTGGCATAAAATATGGAAATTCTTATATAGACTTTACTTCTGGTTTGATCACTGTTACTATATTTTACCAAAGATATTTTAAATTTGACTATAACGCTCTTTTTGGTATTAGAAAAGTAGAAAAATAAAGGTCAGATAACACATAGCAGACTTGTTCTTAAATGGTTGATTTTTGTACTTTCCAAATAATGACTTAACTACCACACTGGGAAAGACACTTGACTCTTCTGAGTCTCAGTTTAGCCATCTGTAAAATGTAATAATATGCCTTCTAAAATTGTTAAAGGCTCAAACAGAAATCACCTAGTATCTTAATCCGTGAATAAATAAATAATAGTTTTGTTCTTCCTTCCTAAAAGCTTGTATAAAAATGTATTTCTTTTAAAAATAGTTAATGGTAAAACCATAAGTAATATTAAAATTATTAACATTAAAAGAAACTTCGCTAGGTACTTAGCACTTACCAAACTTCTTGGTTTGTAAATTCCTATAAGATCTGACCTTTAGGCTCATTTACTTCCTCAAATTTTACATTTCAACAATATTTAACTAAAATAGTTGCATGTCCCTGAACATATGTTGTTTCCAGTCTATATGCCTATTTTCTTTCTGGATTCTCTTCTAACTCATATCTCAAAAATCTAGCCTAAATGTCTCCCCTCTCTTTAGAGATTTCCCTAGTCTCCTCTCCTAGACAGAGTGAGTGAATCATTCCCTTTTGTATTCTCCTCCTAAAATTGAAGCTATCAAAAAAGTGACAAGAGTCCAAGAAAAATAAATGAAATGTAAACAAATCAAAGACATTTAAACAATGGCATAAACTTTGTAAAATTATCTTGATGTAATCAGGACTAATTTTGGTCATGAGTGACAGAAAGACAAAACTCAAGTGTCTTACAAGATAGAAGTTTATCTCACTCAAGTCATAGGTCACTGCGGGCAGGGTGACATCCTGAAGTTATCAGGGACTTTCCATCTTATTGCTTTGCCCATTCTTAGCTTGTGGTTTCCACTCATTGTCCAGTTATCATGCCCACATCTCAGCAAGCATGGAGGATGGGGGAAAAATAGGGTATGCCTGCCTTCAACAATACTTTCTGCAAGGTGCACACAGTACTACTGCTTATGTATCTCTAGCCAAAACTTAGTCACATGAGCACATTTAGCTGTAAGAGAGACTGAAAGTGATACTTTTATTCCAGGTAGTCATAGGCTGGGAACAAAACTAGTAGACAGAGAAAACTGATATTAGGGTACAAGAATCAGTCATTGCCATGCTTGTTTATATCTTATCTGTGGTAGGTACCTAACTGACATTTAAAATTTACTATTTAACACCAATATTTCTAATAGTGTGTACACTGTAAAATTATATAGTAATTTCTTCTAAATTTGAATTTTTAAGTTAAATATTTCTATTGGTAGAGATAAATCTCTATGAAATTTAAATAATATTCACAATAAAATTACCAAAGGAAAAAAAGAAATTTTAATAAAAACAGGAAAAGCCACTTTATTTTAAAAGTTGTTTTGTAACAAGTTACTAAATATGAAGCAAAATGTTAAATAAGAATATTTAAAATAAAATATAGCCACTGTATTAATAAAATTACATATAAACAAAACTGCACATAAGCAAAATTGCACGAATATGCTCAGAGAAGATAGAGGATTTGGGGAGATGTGAGAAGAAAAAAGTCTATGAGTTATTTTATTATACTTCCTACAAATGCCATTCAGATATTTTTTTTTTTTTTTGCGGTACGCGGGCCTCTCACTGTTGTGGCCTCTCCCGTTGTGGAGCACAGGCTCCAGACGTGCACGCTCAATAGCCATGGCTCACGGGCCCAGCCGCTCCGCGGCATGTGGGATCTTCCCGGAACGGGGCACGAACCCGCGTCCCCTGCATCGGCAGGCGGACTCTCAACCACTGCGCCACCAGGGAAGCCCCATTCAGAGATTTTTAATCAATTAAGAGGTGATCATGAAACAGAAGTAAAAATTATAATAGAATAAAGCAAAACCAGGTTTGGATCAAGATCTCACACTATGTGACTTTGGGCAAGTAACTTTACAGATAGATGATGATGACTATGACAAGGGGTCAACAGAATTTACCATGTCAGCCTCTGTGCTGCGCTTTTATTATAAGCATTTTTTAATTTAATATTTACAACACTCCTGAAGTATAAACACTACTCTGCTTTAGAGAGAAAAAAACTGGATCTTAGACTATGTAACTGACTTAAGATCAAAACAGCTATATAAATATTACAGCACAAACTTAAAGGTTTTTCTGACCCAGTTCCTCTTCTTAACCATTATGCATGTTATTTCCCTTCAAATTCTCTGGATGTTGGTTTTCTCATCTGTTATATAAGGGGAATGTAGCACAACCTAAACTTTTCTAAAGTTCATTCTGGCCTTTTAAGATATTTGTATTCTAGTGAGATCTGACTCTCCCCACCCCGAAAAAAGCACATTGTATCAACAGATCTAATCAGCCTCCTTGCTGGAACTTATGTAAGTCAACAAAGTTATCATTACTATATGTAATGTAGAAACTAAAAATCCATACATTAAAACGTACAGATGAAAGGATCACAATGTGTAAGTAAGGTAAATTTGGATATATCCCTGATCTTTATAGTTGATGTCCTACCCCTCTCATATCAATAAAGGAGTAAACTATAACATTAAACAAGTAAGAGGGAAGAAAGGTAACTAATACTTATAAAAATCCTTTTAAATATATGCATAAATCATTTTCTGCAGATACTGAGGCACAAAGAAGCTGACTTACTAAAGGTCATATACACAGTATACAGCGGCATCAGTACTTGAACTCGCTCTTGTTCTAAAACCTATGCCCTTTCCTAACTACCCTGCTTCCTATGGTTCAATTTTGGATATGCATGTATTAATATCCTTGTTTCAATTTTAATATAAGAAAACTAAAGATACTAATTAATTTAGTTATTTCTGGGGTATTTATGATTACTAGCAACATTTGCTAAATACTCATTTGCTCAATTGGAAAATACATATTAAAGCATGCAGAATACAAGGGAATATATGTTATCAGTTACATAAGAATAATAAAAATTAAGCATCACCAAACTACTAAGGAGGGAGAATCACTTTCAATTAGGATGATTAGGGAAGGCCTCAAAGAGATGATTACAGGTATACAGGGCATTAGAAGGGAGGTTTGATTTCATCAGGAGAAACAAAAGACTGAAAAGGAAAAAGAATATTCTAGGAAAAGGGAATGACATGAATGTAAGTATGGAGACAAAATGTATACTCAAGGTGGAGTATGTAGTTCACATTGTATAGAATGTAGGGTTCTTCTTCTTGAATAATAGGATATTTGTCTGGGAAATATGTTAGAGCCAAACTGAGGAGGGGTCTTGAATACCAAGTTAGAAAGCCTTAATTTGAACTTATAAGAAATGGAAAGTCACTATACATCTTCAGGTAGAGACATAAAAGAATCAGAGCAACGCTTTAATAAAGTTCAACTGAGGATCACATATAGGCTTCAATAGAATTGATGATGGCCAGGAGGAAAAGAGATCATTTAGAAGATCTTGACACTTCAGAGAAATGTAACATAAGGAGTAAAAACAGAAATTCTCTTGAGTTCTGAAGAAAAAAATATACAAGGTATATATTATATATGAATACTCCAGCTCCAGCTCTGAAACAATCTATAATAGCCCCTTCCTAACCACAGCATTCTACTCTTTTAGTTCTTTATCATCTCATTTCACCAGCTTATCTACCTCTGACCAGTCCTTTCTCCATCTTCTCTGAATATATCAGCCCTTCCCTGGCCTCATTTTATTCCAGTCCCATGGTCAACACTTGAACTACTCTCTCAATACCCTCAGCCTGAATCAGTGATGAAATCTACCCTCTTCTTGACACAAGGAGCTAGAGAAAGCCTCACAACCCGTACATTATTACACAGGGTTTCTACTATCAGTCACTTATGAAACTCTCAAATGAATACTTCTTAATTTTTAACTTATTTAACATCTGATAATATTGAACACCACCTCTCTTCCTGAAATTCTTGAATTCAGAACAGTTGCAATTAAGTGTTCCCTTAATATTACCCTAAAAATGTACTGAGAGTTAGCATTTTTTAATTTAAAAAAACACCTTTTTCATCCAATGCTAATTTTAACTTCCTTGATTATAAAACATTAGATGCAAAACAGAAGGTTACTACAGAAATATGTTAATATTTTGTTGTAAACCATTCAGTTAGGGCAATAAAGTTCTGATTAAGAAAAAACAAACAAGCAAAGAGCAACAAATCAGAGATAGCTAAAATGCTCCCTTAGGAAAATGAACATGCCATATACATCTGTAGACTCGATGATGATAAAGCCTTTAAAAATAGAATAGAATAAAAGTTGTCTCTGGCCTCTCTGAAAAATGTTAAATTTAACAAATGTACCAGTTTTCCAAAAAAATATTAAAACATTAAGGTTTTATATACATGGAATAACATTTCTGATAATTACTGCTTCTAATGAACAATTAAAACGGGATTTAAGAAGCAGATTAACTGAGTAAATAATTTACTCAATTTTTTTCCTCTGTTACTTAAAAGGAGTTTTCAAAAATGCTGTAAAATTTCATTACTGCAATTCAGATTTTAATAGTTAGAATTTTCTAATAATGTAGATCAAGGCCTTGGATAAAAGTTTTTCTTTAAGTAACATATTTCCTTATACACAGTAGAAATTAACACTTTAAATAAAATTAAAGCGGAAAAGTTCAGTTTCTTAAGAGAACTATCCTTTTTCAACAACTCTCCATATTTGGAAGACTGTTTATAAATCATTTAAATATCAATGAAAAATTTAATCAAGAAGTCTAAGAATCCTTTCAATGCTGTTTTCACAGTCTTTCCTTAATATGTGATTAGTCCCAAGTAATTTTATTTTTGTAATTTTTTTCCTAATGTGAAGTCACCTTAAATGTTTCATGCCATATTTTAATAAAAACAAAAACTAAAAAAGATGATGTTCAGATTATGATTCACATTGAAATATGTTAGTATAATTAGGCATATAATTTCAGTTATAAATTAAGTGTATTTTTCATTTAAAATGTTTTAAAATCATTTAAAGAAGTATTTAAATAAGTAGAGTGTGAGATGTGAATCATTAAATGTAAACATTCATTTGGCTCTTGAAAGAAAGAACAACAATCTAAAATCATAAATATTTTCTAACTTAATTCTCATTCTCAGAGAAAACAAAACATCCTTAAAAGCTTAATTATCATTTTAGTCTTACTGTGATCAATGTGGTCAATCTTGTGACATAACTGTTGAGAAATCTGCAATAAAAAAACAGAAATAGCATTCAGCTGAATCATACTTGAGTAAGTGATTTCAGAAACTAAAAAGTTTGTTTAGAATATTTGTCTTTCTTGATGCCATAAGTCATATTTAAATTAATCTAAAATTGTCAGGAAAAGTACAATTGGCATGACACAAATAAGCATAAAACACCTGGAGTTTATTTACAGGTCATTATTTATTATAGTATGGTAAATTATGTTTTGTTATAATCAACAACGCCCCAGGGTTAACGTAATATAACATATTAGTAAATAAACTATAGGTCATTTGGGTTAGTTTTATTTGTTTTCAAATATTTACCGAGAGGAGAATCACAGTGTCTTAAATATACTACAGAACAAAAGACAGCCAGGTATTGTTTACCTTTTTCTCTATGATTAGATTAGCAGTGTAGTCTATGGCCAGAACATGATCTACTTATTATCAATTAATAGGAGAAATTGCTTCATGCTAATCCTTATGAACAGTGTCAAAACTATGAAAGATTGAAAATATAATTGGAAAGGAACTATATACTATAAACCCAGGGAAAGTTAAACTATTTCCTAAGCTGTATATGGGTTAGAGTTCTTATTCCTGTCAAATCTAAGCTTTTAGAAATTTCTTAATTAACAAGGTATGATTTAATTTAAGGTGAACGTTAAAATATTTAGTGTTAAAAATTAATACAATGTTAATGGTGTTTTAAGATTCATAATTAGCTTTCATGTGTTATTTCATCAGATCCTCATAACAATTCCTTCAAGAAGTGAGAAAGAGGTATTTCTCATTATATACTCAGGAAAATAGATATTGGAGAGGATACATGACTTGTCCAAGCACACAGAACTGAGTTTTCCTTGGTTCCTTTTTTATCTCACACCTCCCATCCAATCTATCCTGCCAACCATTCTTCCTCATTCTATCCTTAATTCAAAACACTTATTACTGCTTTTTACCTCACTAGTTCAAAATATTGCTCTCCAATATTACTATTATAGTCTCCCTACTTCTATTCTTAACTTAGCAACAAATATATTAGCTCACAACACTCCCTTACTCAAAACTGTCCAAAGGCTTTTCCATCACGTAAGATAAAATCCATAATACCTACCATGGCCTATTAGTCCCTCTGTCACCTGGTCTCCTGACTACATCTCCTGTCACTCTCTCTCTACTATGTTCCAGTCACAGTGACCTTTTTGATACTCCCCAAACATACCAAACTTGTCCCTCTTCAGGGCCTTGACATTTGCTGATCTCTCAGCCTGCAGGAACTGTTCCCCATATCTTTGCAGGACTGGCTTTCTCATTTCATTCAGGTCTGATAACAAATGCCACCTCCTCAGAGAAGCCTTCTCTTCTCACCAGAGACTGTTTTCAGCTGTAAGCTGCATGAGAGATCACTGGAGCACTAGTATAACAGCTGGAACCCAACAACTACTCAAGAAAGAGCTGCTGAATGAATGAGTGAACAATTACTTACTGATTCCCTACTGCATCCAGCACTATGCCCAGAGGGATATATAAATAAAAATGCTTACAATTTCTATTTAAGGAAAATACGCATTAACAACTTTGTATACATTTTAAAAAGTCACTGCAGGGAGATTTTGGGAAGCTCAAGAAAAAAAAAAGGCAAAGCGGGGTTGGTGTGAAAGTGGTTGTAGTGAGTTAACAGATGTGATACAATGAGGGTCTGGATAGTGCAGATGAGTACAGAGAGAATGGGAAACCCAAGATACATCTTACATGGAGAAACAAGAGGACTTCATGCTAAATTAAGTACAGGAACGAGGACAGCAGAGAAAGATTACCAGGGACACAATGAAAGAAACCTGTAGTGGTAGGGTGGAGTGACTTTTATTTTGGACAGTAGGTAAGTCCAGTGTTACCACAGGCTATTCAAATGGAGACGCTTCTCAACAACGGGTAGATATTGCGATTTAGAATAGTCCAAGGTTTAAAAATCAGTCATATAAAAAGTACAATTCAAGCCAAGAGAGTTTACCAAGGTAATGAATATAAAGAAAAGACAAGACTATCCAACAGAATTTGGGGGATACCTATAAATAAGGCTCATGGGAAGCAAGAGAGGTGACACTGTACGGTGTTTTGTTATGTTTTAAGTCCAAGAAATAGAGAAATGGAAAATACACTGAAGGCGAAAGAGGAAAGATTTCTAAGGAGGAGAACGTGTTAGCTTTAAATGATGCATGGAGGTATAAAAGAATATAAGACCGGAAACTTATTCTCTCCAAATTATCTGTTCCCACCGTATCAGATCAAATCAGAAAAAGCCTACATAGATGGAATGCATTACTCTCTGTATCCAAAGACCTGCCTTCAGTGAACTCCTTCCTAGCATTATGCTTTCAACTTCAATCAATACAAAAAAAAACAGGCTTGTGATGGTAAAGAGTCAATAAAAAGGCTTGTGAAAGAACCAAATATACTTTCTATAAAACTCTGTAATTAAAAAAGCTATGAAATATTTTTAAATAGTTACATTCAAATAAAATAAGTAACTGAATAAAAAGATAAATGTTCCATTTTATTTTTTATTTTCTTGGACAAAAACAAGATAATTAAGACTAAATCTATAATTTAAAATGCATACTTGATTTAAAGCCCTAATCCTTAGAGTATAAAAACCTTGTAAAGGCATTCCTGGGCTTCCCTGGTGGCGCAGTGGTTGAGAATCCGTCTGCCAATGCAGGGGACGTGGGTTCGATCCCTGGTCCGGGAAGATCCCACATGCTGCGGAGCAACCAGGCCCGTGAGCCACAATTACTGAGCCTGTGCTCTAGAGCCTGTGAGCCACAATTACTGAGCCTGCATGCCGCAACTACTGAGGCCTGTGTGCCTAGAGCCTGTGGCCACAATGAGAGAGGCCACCACAGTGAGAAGCCCACACACTGCAAGGAAGAGTAGCCCCCCGCTCGCTGCAACTAGAGAAGGCGCGCGCGCAGCAACGAAGACCCAACACAGCCAAAATGCATAAATAAATAAAATAAATTTATTTAAAAAAAAAGGCATTCCTTCATCATGGTAGTAGCAATTTTTACACATAACTTACTGGATATTTGCAAATGCATGAGGAAAAAAAAATACATGAAATTAAGACGACACTAGAGGTTAAAGTCAGACAAATCTTAGGGCTTCTCATAAAAATCCTGGGTGGCTTTTACAATGAAAAGGTAATTCTTTAAAATCATCTTGAAACTAGGAAATATATTCAAATTAGACATATAAAAAGTAATATTACATTTTATGAAAACATAATTCAACTAATGTATTGGTTATATACTTTTCCCCCACCAGACACCATCTTAGTAAATATGCACAGAGAAAATCTCAACTATATTTACCAGTTTACCAACTATATTTACTATGTTTCCAGTAATTAGCATGTAACTATCTCTATTTTTCTTCTTCCTCTGCCCCCAAATGGAAAAAGTGTTTCCTTATCTAATCAATTTTAGCATACTCAAGACTTCACCTTCACTTGACAACCTTACATAAGTTTCAATATATACAACGTAAGGATATTTATCCCTACCAAGCTTATTGAAAAGGTTCAAAGGAATAAATGAATAAAAAATTTACTGGCTTTTTCTCACTCTATTCAATCTGAACATGAAAATATATGCTAATTAACCCTAAAATTCATTTAAAGTAATAGTCACTAAAATATTTAATCATTAATTCATATACCAGTTTAATGTTTTCTCTGTGTTCTATGCTCATTTCAAGGTGTGGTTATATAATAAAAATTCTCTCTAAAATTTACATATGAAAAGTAATCTCATAAACCATATGCTACTGGTAGGCTATTTCAGTGTTGCAATCTTGGATTGTAGACATGGAAATTCTGTCTTTATCATTCACTTTTTAGAGAATCACAAGTATGCACAATTTGGCATACATTTTTAAGGTTAATAACAAACTTTATAAAAATCTAAACATGCTTCTACCATCATCTAGCTATTTCAAATCCTGTCTATTATTATTATTATTTTTATTACTTGGGGAAATTACTTGGTAGGAAAAAAATCACATGCTTCAATAAGCAATACTTTAGGGGGGAAGGATACTTGTAAATAATAGGAATCTATAAAGCCGGAGAAACTGGTAAAAATGTGATCTACCACTAATGGAATACATATCAATATTCATGGGATGTGGGTCCCACAGATAAGGGAAGCCTGACTGTACTATGCTGCTTTATATAAGAGACTTGTGCATCTACTGATTTTGGTACCTGTGGCAGGTCCTAGAATCAATCCCCCACTGATATCAAGGGACAACTCTATTCTATACAGAGCTGTGCAATGGAACTTAATGCAATAATGGAAAAGTTTACTATCTGCACTGTCCGATACCCAGCCCATAGCCAAATGTGGCTATTGAGTACTTGTAATATGGTTAGTGTGATTAAGGAACTGACTTTTAGATATTAACTAATTTAAATTTAAGTATCCACATGTGGCTAGTGACTACCGTATTAGCGCAACTAGGCATTTCTGAAACTATACTAAGATCAAAGTGTAAATGATCCTCCTAAAATATTTGAAAATTTATTTTCTCTATTTTTTTTAGACATAGGGAAAAAACCATCAACTGTGTTGGGCAGAATATGTTCCATTCAGGAACAGTGCTCCAAATTTGGAGGGAAATTATTTTATCTTCAAATAACTTTCAAGTTTATGTTGGGTGGAAAAGAAGGTTTACTTTATTGCAGAATTCTTAATGTACCATAGTGCTTATAAGAGGAAGTAGTCTTAGATTCTGGAGAACTGAGTTTTAAATCTCTTTAAATTTAAATCTAAATCAGCTGGGTAGAACCGGTTTACTTCATTTATTCATGCACTGTTATGACTAAAACCTCAACAGAACTTAGAAAAAAAAGAAATTTATTTTATTAACAATTTTAACAGTTCTGATCCTTGGGACCCTCTTTTTCCAACAGTTATTTTCCCTTTCTTATTATGTTTTAAGAAAAAAACATGAGCAAGCTTTAACAACAAGACAAGAGTTTTATTTAACTAAGCACGCAATACGGTATGTATGAAAGAAGCCTGCCGTCTAGTCTAGAGTAGGCATATAAATAGAAGACTTTATATAACATTAATATAAGTTTTGTTAAGCAGTTTTGTCAAATTATAAAAGCACCAATCAATTTAGATACTTTATCTACAAGCAACAAAGCTCTAAAGTGATAGAAATCATTTCCTGACCCATACAAACAGTTGACTATGTTGCTGTCTGGCTAAAAGTTGTTTTTCTGATTTCATGGGGGGAAGACATCTAAGGAAAGAAAACAGGCAGCTTGAATGGATAGTTCCAATTCCAAGCAGTATTTTGGTGCATAGTACTCACTGAATGCTTTCTGTCCTCAGTTTCACCTGTAGGTCTAAGCAGGGTATTCAGTAAAATATTAGATGTGCATCTTCCCTTAATGTTCAGAGAAACTGTGAAGGCCAGAGTTCCAATGATTCCTGCCACTGCACATTAATCCATGCAAATTAATCCAATCCCTACCAGATACCAAGGGACGACTGTAATTCAACACCTGCTGTTAGAAAATAACCAGAGCCCACTCTCTACACTAGAGATACCCAGGAAGTTTAAAAAGTGATTATAGCCTCCCAAGAGAAGTCTAGAAATAAAACAAATGATAGTTTCTCATTTTAAAACACCAAACTTTGTCATATCACAACCTAAAACAAAGTGAGCTTCCCCTTAAGAGAACTGCTTTAAGTATTAAAGAAAACCAAAAGCAGAAACAAAAAAGTTGTACATCTCTTTAAGTTCTTAAAGAGATGATTTACCACGATTCTAACTTTTTGCCACTCTTCAGCTAAACTACTTCATACTAAACTACTAAATACTACTTCTGGTAAAACCAAATATAAACACATAGCATTTTAAAAAGCACTTCTTGGAGAAAACTCTAATTTGAAAAGATACATGCACCCCAATGCCCATAGCAGCACTATTTACAATAGCCAAGACATGGAAGCAACCTAAATGTCCATCTATAGATGAATGGATAAAGAATATGTGGTACATATATACAACGGAATATTACTCACCCATAAAAAGAAATAAAATAGGGACTTCCCTGGTGGCACAGTGGTTAAGAATCTGCCTGCCAATGCAGGGGACACGGGCTTGAGCCCTGGTCCAGGAAGATCCCACATGCCCCGGAGCAACTAAGCCCATGCCCAACAAATACTGAGCCTGTGCTCTAGAGCCTACGAGCCACAATTAGCCTATGTGCCACAACTACTGAAACCGGCACACCTAGAGCCCGTGCTCTGCCACAAGAGAAGCCACTGCAATAAGAAGCCTGCGGACTGCAACGAAGAGCTGCCCCTGCTCGCTGCAACTAGAGAAGGCCTGTGCGCAGCAACAAAGACCCAACGCAGCCATAAATAAATAAATAAATAAATTTATTTATTTTTTAAAAAAAGAATGAAATAATGCCATTTGCAGAAACATGGATGGACCTAGAGACTACCATACTAAGTGAAGTCAGACAAACATGATATCACTTATATATCTATATAAGTGGAATCTAAAAAAATGATACAAATGAACTTACTTGCAAAACAGAAATAGACCCATAGACATAGAAAACAAACTTATGGTTACCAAACAAGAAAGAGGGGAGAGGGATAAATTAGGAGCTTGGGATTGACAGATACACGCTAGTATATGTAAAATAGATAAATAAGGTCCTACTGTATAACATAGGGAACTATACTCAATATCTTGTAATAACCTATAATGGAAAATAATCTATATGTACACTTTGCTGTACACCAGAAACTATCACAACATTGTAAATCAACTATACTTCAATAAAAAATAAATATAAAATAAAACAGCACTTCTTGTATTATCAGTGATTTTACATTTCTTATAAAATGATATTTCCATAAATTACCAAAATATATCAATAATTTCACTATCCTTACAACAAAAAGCTGTCATTCCCTCAAAATATATCATATCCTTCATTTGCAACACTTGTCCTTACTGTTCTGTGTGATTGAAACTTCTCTAGAAGAGTTATAATTCCCACAGGTTAACATACAAAATTTTTAGACAACTAACATAAGCTTTACTACAATGAAGTTTAGCTAGAGCTCAGATGGCAACTTTATAATTTTGCTGATAATAAAAACCACGCAAACAAAGCACAACTGACTATTAAACTTGGTGAATTGTTTTTTAATTTAAGTATATATAAAGCTGTGTGTTTTTCTAAAGTTTACCACCCTATTCTTCCAACACTAATTAGTACCTCTCAAAATCTTTACTCCCTCTTCATGGGTTTCTGCTTTAGAGCCATAAATGGGTATCCAGTAGAAGAAGAAAGTGGTAGCACTGTCAAGAGGTGTTGAAACACTCTTGAGGCTAATATATACACAATATCCAAAAATGAACTAATCACTTAGATGAAGTAATATAATGAAGGGCTTCATTTGAGAAAAATTATATGCTGTTTTGGCTGTATTTTTATTTCTCTAACTATAAGTTTTTTAGGGAATTCAACTCAAATTGTAGCAATAGAGAGGTAAAGTCTTTAGGAATTACTATTAACTAAACTAAAATACATTATTTGAATATAAATTTTGGGGAAATTTTAGTTTTTATCTAAATTAGAGTCCATCTCAGTCTTGTCAACAAATGCCAAACGAATAATTTGCCACTGATAAGATTGCCTTGTAAAAAACTACCCTACTCGAACAGGCTAGCAATCAAGACAAACACAAAGCTCGTAGTTTTATAAAGCTTTCATGTACCGTAGCTAAAAGACTTAAATGAAACTATTCCACTCCAAACCTTCAAAGATCCAATTCAGATTATGGCTATGAAGACTTGGTGAAGCAATTAAGCAATCTAACAACATACAATCAAAAAAAAAATATAACAAAGTTGCCATCACTAATAAATACTAGATTTCAGATAATACACATTTTACTCTTTTCTATTAAAAGAACTTTGCTATGAATATTTAGGGATATTAAGTAATCATTACTACTATTTTACTTTTCCTGAGAATTCTTAGAATGATTTCATCATAAAAAAGAAATCTGGTCTAATGCTTCCAACAGGGACTACATCACCCTGGTCCACTTTCAAAATTTTGGCATACATGCATAAGATACCTTAGGCAATCTCTTAGTACATCAGTTTGCCATGCCATAATTATCTACTTCACAAGGATGTTGTGAAGTTTTAGTTAATTATGCTTATAAAATTTTTTGAGGTATACAGATGAAAGAGAGGTGTAAGGCTCAGATCCAATTAATTGCTATGTACTTGATGAAAAAAAATGCCACTTAAAAGCATTTATTAGTAACAACATGGATGAGATGGAGAAGACTTGGGTAGGAATAAGTTTGGTGATGGCGATAGTGATAGTGTTAAGAAATCAAGAATTTGGTTTTGGCAAAGTACCCAAGTGAAAAGTTTCAGAAAAAAACATGACATGATTGACTGTGACAATGCTGCTGGGAAAACACTTAACCTAAGGACTGAGAAATGACCATTGGATTTAGCTAGATAAACTTCACTGGTGCCCAGGACACGAATGTTGTCATCAGAGTGGTGTGGACAAAAGCACTGAATAGGATAAGTAAAGCAGAGAAAGTGCAATGAGGATGTAGAAGCAGCATATATGGAAAACTCTTTGAAAGGGTTTGCTATAAAAAACTGTAGAGAAACAGCACTGTAGCTTGAGGGGGATGTGGGACCTTGAAAGGTTTTTGTATTAAGATGGAGGAATACTACAGCATGTTTATATGCTGATGAGATGGATTTAGGGAAGGAAAAAATGCTGATGGGAAAATTACAAAAGCAAAATCAATGATTACTAAGCACTTAATAAATGTATAAATCTGTCCTTGCTGCTAGAAATGCAAAGATAATAAAGACATGAACTAATTTAATAATTCTATGGAAACTATATTAAAAATGATAGGGGAAAATACCACATATAATTAAAAATCCTTTAGAAACAATATTATTTTGTAATAGAGGCTGCCATGTTAAAAATATGAAAGCAATGTTGACATATTTTATGATGTGACAGCAATGTCCTTCTAAGCTATACACATGCAGCTGCATAGTATAAAAATAATGCCATACACAGCTCTTATTTGATTATGCACAGTGGGGCTTAAATAGGATTAATGTTAGACAAAAAGTACAGCCAGCAATTTCAGAAAACATCTCCACCATATTTTCCCTTTTCCCTCCTCTGTACTGACTGACCTGTTTCCACTTTTGGATTTCCAGCACCATCCTATTCTATAACTTATCACCCTATTCAAAACAGAAAGCAATTCATATTATCAATCATTATATTGATATTATCAATCATTTTATACAATTATCAATCATTTATACAAATGTTTATCAATCATTTATACAAATGTTTATCATTTCCAAAGTTCCATTCTTTTTGCTTATTACTTCCTACCATTTTCCCCTGCCTCCTTAAAAAAGTTAAAACTTAGATAGTTATAAGGAATTTGAAAGTTATAAAGACAGTTACTAATTACATATTAGGGTAAATTAATCTAGATAAGTTTCTCAAACACATTTGCATTTCAGGCTTTTTTTCCCTCTAATTATAACATCCTTTATCTCTGTATATTTTTATACCCTGTCTTGTTCTAAAATATGAGGTAATAAACTAAGATGAGGTAAGCTACTAATAAGGTACATAATATTCATAATAAAAATAAGAACCTGAGAGTGAAAAAAATAAGATCAGGCCAAGAGTTTAGTTTCAAAACTGCATGCCATAAGGCCCTGTACTCTATGTTGCTGAAGGATGAAATATATGTCTTTGAGTTTCCTGTTAACCAATGCAAAGAAGAAATGATTGTCATATGCAGCTTTTGCTTGTATATATTATTCACAGTACTCATAAAGTGAAAAGAAATAATTTTCTTAAAGAAAGCACAGCTCTTTTTGTTACTGTGACCTGAGGAAAGTCGTTGTATTGAGTGGTCAAAAATATTCCAGCAATAAACAAAATAATGAGTTTTTTGTGTGTTTTTTTGTTTGTTTGTTTGTTTTGGCCATGCCACATGGCTTGTGGGATCCTAGTTCCCCAACCAGGCATTGAACCCAGGCCACCAGCAGTGAGAGCACGGAGTCCTAACCACTGGATCACCAGGGAATTCCCAAATAATGAGTTTTGAAGAACTATTTCTTTAACTTCCCTCACAGATTGGCCATTGCCATCATACTAGAGAGCATTTTAGCAGCTAAAACAGCATATGGTTCAAGTATGTCACACATAAGTTTAATTCAAGGATAAGATATGGACAATGCAGAGCAGTATTCTACATGTTTCAGGGATTCTTCTGCCAAATATTAAAATTTCAGAAATCACAATGAATTTTTTAGATTGAGATACAATTCACATAAAATAAAATTCACCATTTTAAAGTGTACACTTCAGTGGTTTTAGTATATTCATAATATTGTGCAACCATCACCACTATTTAATTCCAGAACATTTTCATCAACCCCAAAAGAAACACCATACCAATTAAGTAGTCATTACCTATTCTCCCCTTCACTCTCTCTTCCAGCCCCTGGCAACCACTGATCTACTTTCTGTCTCTATGAATTTGCCTATTCTGGACATCTCATATAAATGGAATCATATAATACGTGAACTTTTGTGTGTGGCTTCTTTCACTTAGCATGTTTTCAAAGCTCATCCATATTGTAGCTTATATCAGTGCTTCACTCTCTTTTATGGCTGAATAATATCCCATTATATGCACATTTTACTTACCCAGTTGTCAGCTGATAGACATTTTGGTTGTTTCCACTTTTTGGCTATTATGAATAACACTATGAACATTCATGTACAAGTTTTTGTGTGGACATAAATTTTCAGTTCTCTTAGATATATACCTAGAAATGGAAGTTGGCTCATATGGTAGCTCTATGTTTAACTTACTGAATAATTGCAAAACTGTTTTCCAAAGCGGCTGTACCATTTTACATTCCCACAAACAGTATATGAGACTGCCATATACTCCATCCTCGCCAGCACTTATTTGTCAGTTTTTGTCTTTTTATATTTCTTAGTAGATATGAAGTATTATCTCATTGTGGTTTTGATTTGCATTTCCAGATGTCTAATGATGTTGAGCACCTTTTCATGTGCTTATTGCCATTTCTATAACTTCTTTAGAGAAATATTCAAATCCTTTGCCCAGTCTTTAATTGGGTTATTTATCGTTTTTGTTGTGGCGTTCACACTGTGAACACTGTTGTGTTCAAAATGAATTTTTAAAGATTGTCATCTATTACCAGTTTCTAAATTAAGAGTGACAAACGTAAAAGATTATAATTTGTGGGGCTTCCCTGGTAGCGCAGTGGTTGAGAGTCCGCCTGCCGTTGCAGGGGACACGGGTTCGTGCCCTGGTCCGGGAAGATCGCACATGCCGCGGAGCGGCTGGGCCCGTGAGCCATGGCCGCTGAGCCTGCGCGTCCGGAGCCTGTGCTCCGCAACGGGAGAGGCCACAACAGTGAGAGGCCCACGGACCGCAAAAAAAAAAAAAAAAAAAAAAAAAAGATTATAATTTGTGAAAATGAAGATGGCAGATCAAAACTACTTTGAGACAGAATACACATCTCGATATCATAAGGATCTATTGTATAATATTAATGTCAACACTAAATTCTTGCACTGCTTGCGAATTCTCTTCCTCTTCACCATCAAATATACCACCTAGTTAATGAACAGTTGATATCCATAAGGAGGCATATTGTTTTAACATTCAACAAAAACTGGCAATTGTCAAATAATCAGAAAAAAGGGGAGATATTAAAACAGCTTGCAGGAGTTCAAAAAAAACTTAACAAGATAAATGGCTTACAGTCTGAAAAAGTAACAGCACATAATACTTGCATGCTCACTGAGTTCTTATGCAGACTGAAAAGCTTTAAAAAAATTAAAAGCTCTCTTATTTGGGGCTTTAAAAGCAATGCTGGCTTGATTTTTTTCAACAACGTCCAAGAATATGCCAGTGCCTGTATTACTCTAGTTTGAACAGGTAATGTTTTTCTTTAAAGTTCTAGGTTAGAAAAAAGTACCTTACTGATCATCAAACTAGTTAACCAGATTCAAACAGCAGCTGGAATTCATGGTAAAAAGGATGGTGAAGAGAACACTTCTGAGTTTCCTGATTGTGATTATTAGGAGATGGAATTTGAAACAAAGATAATACTGAATTTGCTGGGAGTAGAGGACAAGATCATGAAAAGCTACTAAGTTAAAGTACTTGAATATCTAAGTTTTATTAGACATAATTTTAATTCACTTCTATCATACTAAGTTTTATTATGCTACTTACTCTTTTTTTCCTTATATTAGAGTTTTCATGACCTAACCCCTCACATTACTTGGCATGCTCTCTGCTCTACCTAGTGACGTGCAGGCAGCATTTATCAAGTAACAATGAATATACATCATCATAACATCATAACAAATGTCTTGCCTTATATCTCCAACATATATTTGTGATATTATCAGTGATACATAATCATTACATATTAATAGCACCCAGCTTTGTTCTCAAAACAAGTTAAAAAGATGGTTTAAGTGAAAAATAGATTCTTGGTCTTAAAACTGCTAGTGAATTAAACAAGCATAAAGGTTGTAATATTTCAAAGAGAATATCTGCCTTTAGTTTCTAAAACAATTGTGAAGTGAGCTATTCAAGATGAAACAATGACTGTTTTTGGAGCAATCCAAAGAATAACCACATACTACAAAATGTGCACACTGTGTTCTTCCTTTTCCTATCATATACTTAAACAAAAAAGAAGCTTCAATAAAAATATAAAACAGGGACTTCCTTGGTGGTCCAGTGGTAAAGAATCCACCTTCCAATGCAGGGGATGCGGGTTTGATCCCTGGTTGGGGAACTAAGATCCCACATGCCGCAGGGCAAACCCTGCGCCGCCACAACTGCTGAACCCGGACGCCTCAACTAGAGAGCCTGTATGCTGCAAACTACAGAGCCCATGCACTCTGTGCACATGGGACCATGTGACACAACTAGAGAGAGAAAACTCACATGCCACAACTAGAAAGGAGCCTGCATGCCGCAACAAAAGATCTCACCTGCCTCAGTGAAGATCCCACGTGCCACAACTAAGACACGATGCATCCAAAAACTAAATTAAATTTTTTTAAAAAGAAATGAGAGCAGTCTTGCGGGACAGAGACCTCAATCTATGGAATCTGTACTAACTCTGAATAGTTTGTGTAAGAATTGAATTAAATTCTTGGAGACCCAGTTCGTGTTGAAGAATTGGAGAATTCATTGCTCGTTTTTGGAAAAAAAACCCAGTAATACTCAATACATTTATTTTTGGAGAAATGAATGAGTGAAAAGTAAATACAAAAGAAGTAAATCACACTTATTTATTAAAATGTATAGTCATTCTTGTGTCACTTTTTAGAGTTTGCTTTTCCTTTTTCCTATTCTTTTGTATTCAATTTTTGTATATAGATAATGTTTGCTTTTATCTTTAATAATTATTTTAGCATAAGTACTCTCCTTTAAACTGAATATTACTTTCAAGTTCACCAAAACTTAAACCAAAGCATATTATCAAAATCAAAAACAAAAATCTGATTCTCCTTTATGAAAGAGAATCTAGCATGGATTTATATACTTGTCTCTTATATTATTTACCATAAGCAATGTAAGAATAGTGTTTAAAAGATTTTCTTTTCCAGAGATTAGCAGAGTACTAAGGATATGAAGCATACTTACTAACTAGCTGGAAGAGAAAAGGAAATACTGTAAGAGAAAAAAAGTTAGAAAAAACTCTGGAAATTGAGAGAGAAGAAGGGAAAGATAGAAAATTGAAAAAAGAAAAGTACAGGGGTACTTTTAGAATAAGGGGTAGACTGAATTTGCCCAAAGAATATTTTAAGTGATCCTCAAGAAAATAATTTCATATTAAAAAAACCATGAAATGTTAACAAGACCACACAGAGGTAAGACATGAAAGGAAAACTTGATGCAAGAAGTCTGGTAATAAGAGACCCTCAGTTGCTAAAACGATCTTGAAAAAGAACAAAGTCAGAGGGCTCCACTTTTTGCTTTCAAAACTTACTACAAATCTACACCAATCAAAGCAGTGTGCTAATGCTTTACTGCTGTATATTTAGATCAATGAAATGGAATTGAAAATCAAGAAATAAACCTTTACTTTTATGGTCAATTGATAACTGACATCAGTGCCAAAACAATTCAATGAGGAAAGAATGTCTTTTCAACAAAATGTGCTGGGACAACTGGATAACCATAATGCAAAAGAAGAAAGTTGAATCCCCTACGTCACACCATACATAAAGATTAACTCAAAATGGATCAATGAACCAAATGTAAGAGCTACAATTATAAAACTCTTTAAAGAAAATATAGATGTAAATCTTTTCTACCGTGGATTAGGCAATAATTTCTTATATCTGACATTAAAAGTAAAAGCAATCAGTCAAAAGCACAAGTAATCAAAGGAAAGATAGATAAATTGAATTTTATCTAAATGAAAAATTTTGTGCTTCAAAGGACACTATGAAGAAAGTGAAAAGACACCAATGTAATGTGGGAAAATATTTGGAAATCATCTCTCTAATGAGGGAATTATATCCAAAATATATATTAAAAACTCTTAAAACTCAATAATTAAAAACAAATGACACAATTTAAAAATGGGGAAAGGATTTGTATAGACATTTATTCAAAGAAGATATAAAAATGACCAATGAGCACAAGAAAAGATGCTCAATATCATTAGCCATCAGGGAAATGCAAAGCAAAACCATAATGAGATACCATTTCACACCCACTAGAATGGCTAAAATGAAAAATACAAAATATAGCAAGTGTTGGTGAAGATGTGAAAAAACTGTAAACTTTAAATATTGCTAGTGGGATTGCAAAATGTTGCAGCCACCTTGGGAAATATTTGGCAGTTCCTCAGTAAGTTAAACATAAATTACCATGTCACCCAGAAATTCTATTGCCAGGTATATACCCAAGAGAACTGAAAACATATGTCCATACAAAAATCTATATGTACGTAGATTTTATACATGAGTGTTCATAGCAGCATTACTCCTAATTATTCAATATTTAAAATTATTCAAAACTCCATCACTAATAAATGGATAACAAAATATGGTATATCTCTACAATGAAAGATTATTTGGTAATAAAGTGGAAGGAAGGCAGTGATACATGCTACAACATAGGTAAACCTAGAAAACATTATATTACATGAAGAAAACTAGTCACAAAGACCACGTATTACAAGGTTCCATTTATATGTCCAGAATAGGGAAAACTATAGAGATAAAAAGTAAATTATTGGTTATTAAGGCCTGGGAGAGTGGAAAATAGGGAGTGATTTCTGGTTTATATGAGATTTCTTCATGGGTTGATAAAAATGTTCTAAGGGAGTTCCCTGGCCATCCAGTGGTTAGGACATGGTGGTTTCACTGCCATGGCCCAGGTTCAGTCCTTGGGCAGGGAACTAAGATCCTGCAAGCCACATGGCGCAGTAAGTAAATAAATGTTATTAATTAATTTAAATTACTTAGTGGTGATGGGTATACAACTCTGTGAATATATGAAAAACCATTGAATTGTATGTGTATTTAAAAGGGAGAATTTTGGGGATGTGAGTTATATCTCAATAAACCTTTTTTTTTTTTTTAAAGTTAAGAGACACATAGGAGACATTAAGAGGCTCAGACATAACTAATAGGAGGGCCATAGGAAAGAAATGAAGGAAATGATAAAGAACTGGTATTTGAAGAGTTAACAGCTAAGTGATTGTTAGAATTGAGGAAAGAATAAGTTTCTAGATTGAAAGTATATTTTGTGTCTCAAAAAGGTTAAATAAAAATACATCCATATCTAGACACCACAAGATGAAACTCCAAAGCATTGGGATAAACAGGAAATCATAAGAGATGTCAAAGGGAAAAAGACAGATGACCTCATAAGGAATAAGGACATACTATTCTTCAGCAACAACAGAAACCAAAACACAATAAAGTAATAGCTTCAAAGTTAGAAGTTTTATATAAAATACAGTTATCTGTTCCTTAATGACTAGTTTGTTTATTTTTTTCTTATTTTATGGGAGGGTAATTGTAATTGTTGATAGTGTTTCTTTCTTGATTATTCATTTACTCCGGTCTTTAAAAATCCTGAAACAATTTTGCTACTTCATTTTTCTAGGAAATTATACATTTTATATAAGACGTCAACTTATTGAGATAAAGTTATTTGTTTGTTATTTTTTGAGTGCACAAAATTTTAGGATTTTTATGTCTTGATAAGTCTTGATGAAAGCAACCCTTTATCATTAATTTCTGTCAGCCCTGATAATATTCCTTGCTTTAATATCTAATTTGCTTTAAATTAATATGATCAATCTAGTTTTCTTTTAATTAGCATTTGTGGAGTATATATTTTATAGCACTTTACTTTTAATCTACCTAGGTCTTTATATTTAAAATGAGTTTCTCTTCAACAGCATATAGTTGGGCCTTAGACTTTTAGCCAATCTGACAATCTCTTGTTCTTATTGAAGTATTTAGATTATTTACATTTATTATAATTATTGATAAGACTGGATTTAAATCCACCCTTTTGCTACCTGTTTTCTATTAGTCCTATGTTTTTATGTTCCTTTTCCCTCTTTTCCTGCTTTCTTTTGGATTAAGTATATATTATTTATTATGAAAATGAGGAAAGACAAAGAGGAAAAGGCTCCTTTTATGAATCTAGTTTAATTTTGAAAGCAAAACCAAACAAATTATAATTGCAAAATTCTAAATAAACTAGTAAATCAAATCAAGCAAAATATTAAAATACTATTAACAAATCATGATTAAGTAGGTTTCATTCAGAGAATGCAATGATGAGTCTGTTTTTGAAAAGCTATTAATCATGGTCACAATATTAATGAATTCAAAAGAGAAAATTACAATATCTTCTCAAAAATGAGAAAAAAAAATTATTCAAGAAAATTTAACTCTAAGCTGTGATTAAAAATTCTTATCCAACTTAGTGGAACAGTAGAGAATTTCTTTAAGAGGACAACATATTAATAGTCACAAACAATAGTTAAAATAAAGAAGCATTCCCAATATGTTAAAAAAAAAAAAAGGTAAATGTTTGTTGTTACCACTTCTGCTTAATATTATAATTCCTACTCAATGAAATAAGTTAAGTCTGTGGGGTTTCTGGCTCGCAGCCAAGGTGAAGTCCCAGTCAACAACTAGCATCTACCACAAGATGCCAGCAAAGGTATCTCCAGATAATTCCAGCCCACAGCAGTCAAGCCACCCCAGACTTCCAGTCATTCCATCTGAGGCATGTGGAACAGAAACAAGGCAACTTTGCTCTAAGCTTTCTGAGCTCTGAACACACAAAACCAGGATATATAATAAAATAACTGTTGTTGATTAAAGCAACTAAGTTTTGGGTTCTCACTGGAACAATGAAACAACAGCGAAATTTTTTTAAAAGCATAATCATAAAATAAAAAGCTAACTTTGAAAATTAACAATTTTTAAGTTGCTATACAACAAAGGCACTTAAATCAAAGTGAAAAGACAAGGCACTGAATGAGAGAAGACATATCCAATGCATTTAGGATATATGTAGAGTAAGAAATACACCTAATTTTGAAAAATAGGCCAAGAATATGAATAGGCAATTCACAAAAGAAGAAACTTAGATGACTAGTAAACACATGAAAGCTCCTCAACCAGAAATATCAGAGAATTTAAAATAACAATCATCTATCATTTAATAATCAGTCAGACTAGTAAAAAATTTAAGTCTGAATATCAAATTCATTCAGTATCAAAAGAAATGGAAAATTGCATGCATTTTTGTCACAGCGACTTCTCCTGAATGATGATGTTTAGAAAAGCCAGGGGCCTACTGCCAAGACAGCAGTAGGCATTGGGGGATTGAGCCACTTGGGAACACTGAAGAGGACACCCTGAGGGATGGGAGAGTGGTCCACTGGCAGCCATGAGGTCAGAGCTGTGCCAAAACACAGCACAGACTGGTCTGTGGAATATTAATTGTACAACCATCAGAGAGAGAGCAATTTGTCAACAGCTAATCATTTCAAGGTGCAAGTCTAGTTCTAGATAGATATGCTTCAGTACTCACACAGCTATGCCTAAGAAGACAAATAGAAGAATGTTCCTTGTGGCATTTATAGTAAAAAATTATAAGCATTCTACCTATCCATTATTAGCAGAAGAGAAATTAATTGTATTATAGTCATACAATGAAGTATGATTCAGCAATTATGATGAATGACTTACAGTACATGAATAAAAGTGGACAAATATTTTAAAAAAAACTAGTGAAAAACACAAGTTGAAAAATGATATATACAGTATAATGCTACATAAGGTGTTAAAACATGCCAAACAATGCTGCATACCATATACATGTGTGGTAAAAAAAGGTACAAACACTTTCATAGGCATGATCAACATAAATCTCTCTTCTGTGGAGAGAGGGAAGAGAAAGAATGGGATTGGGTTATCCATTATACGAGGTTTCAAATGTATCTGTTGTTATTCATTTAAAATAATAAGTTGAAGCATATGTGGCAAAAGGTTAACTTGTATTAAAACAAGATAATAGGTACAGTACATGCATTTTCATTGTATTATTTTATAGTGTGTATGTTTGCAATGTTTAAAAATTTTTTAAGTTTTAAAAAATATTGCAAGGACTGTTGCTGGGAATTTAAATTGATACAGCCACTATGGAGAACAGTATGGAAGTGCCTTAAAAAACTAAAAATAGAACTAACATACGACCCAGCAATCCCACTACTGGTCATATACCCTGAGAAAACCATAATTCAAAAAGAGTCATGTACCACAATGTTCATTGCAGCTCTATTTACAATAGCCAGGATTTGGAAGCAACCTAAGTGTCCATCGACAGATGAATGGATAAAGAAGATGTGGCTCATGTATACAATGGAATATTACTCAGCCATAAAAAGAAACGTAATTGAGTTATTTGTAGTGAGGTGGATGGACCTAGAGTCTGTCATACAGAGTGAAGTAAGTCAGAAAGAGTAAAACAAATATCGTATGCTAACACATATATATGGAATCTAAAAAAAAAAAAAAAAGTTTCTGAAGAATCCAGGAGCAGGACAGGAATAAAGACGCAGACATAGAGAATGGACTTGAGGACACGAGGAAGGGGAAGGGTAAGATGGGACAAAGTGAGAGAGTGGCATGGACATATATACACTACCAAATGTAAAACAGATAGCTAGTGGGAAGCAATCACATAGCACAGGGAGATCAGCTCGATTCTTTGTGACCACCTAGAGGGGTAGGGTAGGCAGGGTGGGAGGAAGAGGCAAGAGGGAGGAGATACGGGGATATATGTATATGAATAGCTGATTCACTTTGTTATAAAGCAGAAACTAACAAACCATTGTAAAGCAATTATACTCCAATAAAGATGTTAAAAAAATTATTTTAAAAACAAACAAAAACATTGCAAGGGAAGGTAGAGGGGTTGAGGGCTTGAGAAAAGTGAAAAAGATTTAGAGTCTTGATTGTGGAGAATGTACTATAAGTTCAGTTTATTAGAAATGAGTGATAGAATTGCCAGTATAATACAGTAACTGGACAGCAGGAAGCAATATATAGAAAGACTCAAAACAGGGTCTTTTTAGATAGATGTTTCCTTAATACATTTAATAATGTCTATTTACAAAACATTTTATTTGAATTTCTCTGCCCTAGAAAACAGACAACTGTATAATAATCAAAGACAAATCTCTGAAACTATAATATAAATTTATACAAATATATTTTGTTTCTATCAGCAACTTTTAAGTTACGTCTATTCTAGAAGACATATCTCTTTTCAAGGATACAGTAATTGAAGTGCTGTGAATTCTGAATACCAGTATTTGAGTGGAAAATGCTTTGCTTTTATTAACTAACTGACACAATGTAAAGGAGATCTATGAAAACCTCTCTTAGGTCTTCCAAATTCTAAACTTCAAAATTACTGTATACCCGGGCTTCCCTGGTGGTGCAGTGGTTGAGAGTCCGCCTGCCGATGCAGAAGACACGGGTTCATGCCCCGGTCGGGGAAGATCCCACATGCCACGGAGTGGCTGGGCCCGTGAGCCACAGCTGCTGAGCCTGCGCGTCCGGAGCCTGTGCTCCACAACGGGAGAGGCCACAACAGTGAGAGGCCCGCGTACTGCAAAAAATAACAATTATTATTATTATGGTCTTGTTTTTTGTATCCATTCAGCCAGTCTATGTCTTTTGGTTGGAGCATTTAATCCACTTACATTTAAGGTAGTTATCGAAATGTATGTTCTTATTCCCATTTTCTTGATTGTTTTGGCTTTGTTACTGTTGGTCTTTTCCTTCTCTTGTGTTTCCTGCCTAGAGAAGTTCCTTTAGCATTTGTTGTAAAGCTGGTTTGGTGGTGCTGAATTCTCTTAACTTTTGCTTGTCTGTAAAGGTTTCAATTTCTCTGTCGAATCTGAATGAGCTCCTTGCTGGGTAGAGTAATCGTGGTTGTAGTTTTTGCCCTTTCTTCTCTTTAAATATGTCCTGCCAGTCCCTTCTGGCTTGCAGAGCTTCTGCTGAAAGATCAGCTGTTAACCTCATAGGGATTCCCTTGTATGTTATTTGTTGTTTTTCTCTTGCTGCTTTTAATATTTTTTCTTCATATATAATTTTTGATAGTTTGATTAATATGTGTCTTGGCGTGTTTCTCCTTGGATTTATCCTGTATGGGACTCTGCGCTTCCTGGACTTGATTGACTATTTCCTTTCCCATATTAGGGAAGTTTTCAACTATAATCTCTTCAAATATTTTCTCAGTCCCTTTCTTATTCTCTTCTTCTTCTGGGACCCCTATAATTCAAATGTGGGTGTGTTTAATGTTGTCCCAGACGTCTCTGAGACTGTCCTCAGTTCTTTTCATTCTTTTTTCTTTATTCTGCTCTGCGGTAGTTATTTCCACTATTTCATCTTCCAGGTCACTTATCTGTTCTTCTGCCTCAGTTATTCTGCTATTGATTCCTTCTAGAGAACTTTTAGTTTCATTTATTGTGTTGTTCATCATTGCTTCTTTGCTCTTTAGTTCTTGTAGGTCCTTGTAAAATGTTTCTTGTATTTTCTCCATTCTATTTCCAAGATTTTGGATCATCTTTTCTATCATTACTCTGAATTCTTTTTCAGGTAGACTGCCTATTTCCTCTTCATTTGTTTGGTCTGTTGGGTTTTTACCTTGCTCCTACATCTGTGTGTTTCTCTGTCTTCTCATGTTGCTTAACATACTGTGTTTGGGGTCTCCTTTTCACAGGCTGCAGGTTCGTAGTTCCCATTGTTTTTGGTGTCTGCCCCAAGTGTCTAAGGTTGGTTCAGTGGGTTGTGTAGGCTTCCTGGTTGAGGGGACTGGTGCCTCCGTTCTGGTGGATGAGGCTGGATCTTGTCTTTCTGGTGGGCAGGACTGTGTCCAGTGGTGTGTTTTGGGGTGTCTGTGAGCTTAGTATGATTTTAGACAGCCTCTCTGCTAATGGGTGGGGTTGTGTTCTTGTCCTGCTAGTTGTTTGGCATATAGTGTCCAGCACTGTAGCTTGCTGGTCCTTGAGTGGAGCTGAGTCTTCACGTTGAGATGGAGATCTCTGGGAGAGCTTTCACCGTTTGGTATTACATGGGGCTGGGAGGTCTCTGCTGGACCAATGTCCTGAACTCGTCTCCCACCTCAGAGGCACAGGCCTGACACCCAGTCAGAACACCAAGACCCTGTCAGCCACACACCATGTGTTCTTTTAAGAGCACTCTTAAGTAACAACCTGATTGTGTGTGGTACAACTAGAGTAAAAGGGCTAAGCAAAAAGAAAGTTCAATGAGTTAACTGCAGTGAACTGAACATAAAGGTGGTCAGTGACAGTGCAAGTATTCTGTGATATTCTGGTCTGGAATGTGCAACCTAAATCTAACCATGCAAAGACATCAGACAACCCCAAATTAGGAGCACTCAATTGAAAAGAAAGTGAGGGGGGATCTTTTCTTCAAACATGTCAATGTTAAAGATGATAAAGAAAAGCTGTAGAGAAGTTATAGCTTAAAGGAAACCAAAGAGAAATAACAATCAGTTGCACAACTTCATCCTAGAATGGATTCTGTATTGAATGGAGGATAAATGCAAAGGATAATATTACTTCTATTAAAAAGAAATGTGCACAGGAGGTTATAACTTTACCCTTATTTTTAAGTATTAAACACTGAAGCATTAGGGGTAAAAGGCCACTACTCTCAAATGGTACAAAACAACAGCAAAAGTAGGTGAATTTGGAAAAAGGGATCAAGGCTATATTGGGTGTTCTCCAGGATTTTTTTTCTTGCAACTTTTCTGCAGTTTGAAATTATACACAAAGAGTTAAAAATTGTGCTTAATTAGGTACAAGCTACAAATGGAATTCTAATTCACAACACTAAAGAATACAGGGAATTATTAACATATAGCTCTTACAAAAATATTTTTTTAAAAATACATGTAATTTCAAAGCACTATCAATTTATCACACCTATTTGTGAATGATGTCAGATCTGTGCCTTTCATGAAACTCGGCAAATATAATGGGGTCATTTGCATCAGGACATTCTGCATCTTGGTCAGTAATTTTAAGATTCAGTACCTGTGGGAAATTACCTTGAGCTATGTATGTTTATAATGTTATAAATGTTGAAAAAACATTTTTTGCATTGCTGAATTCAGTTCTTGCTGACTAACACTTCATGGATCAAAATGAATCGGTTTTCTGTTGACTCAGCCAATGTGGTAATTGACAACTATAATTCAATAACAGCAGAACAAATAAAATGTCAACTTGTGTGTCTAATCCTTATGAGACTCCATATGTGCTTTATTTTTATCCTATCTATTTAAAATTATTTTATCTTACTTTTGGTTCATTTTCTTGTTTCCTGCTTCTTTGTTTTAATTTTTCAGTAGCCTTTTTGTTTTTTCTTTCATTATTTTTTTTTTAAACATCTTTATTGGAGCATAATTGCTTTACAATGGTATGTTAGTTTCAGCTTCACAACAAAATGAATCAGTTATATATATACATATGTTCCCATATCTCTTCCTGCTTGCGTCACCCTCCCTCCCACCCTCCCTATCCCACCCCTCCAGGCGGTCACAAAGCACCGAGCTGATCTCCCTGTGCTATGCGGCTGCTTCCCACTAGCTATCTACCTTACGTTTGGTAGTGTATACATGTCCATGCCTCTTTATTGCTTTGTCACCGTTTACCCTTCCCCCTCCCCATAGCCTCAAGTCCATTCTCTAGTAAGTCTGTGTCTTTATTCCTGTTTCACCCCTAGGTTTTTCATGACATTTTTTTTTTCTTAAATTCCATATATATGTGTTAGCATACGGTATTTGTCTCTCTCTTTCTGACTTACTTCACTCTGTATGACAGACTCTAGGTCTATCCACCTCATTACAAATAGCTCAATTTCGTCTCTTTTTATGGCTGAGTAATATTCCATTGTATATATGTGCCACATCTTCTTTATCCATTCATCCGATGATGGACACTTAGGTTGTTTCCATCTCTGGGCTATTGTAAATAGAGCTGCAATGAACATTTTGGTACATGACTCTTTTTGAATTATGGTTTTCTCAGGGTATATGCCCAGTAGTGGGATTGCTGGGTCATATGGTAGTTCTATTTGTAGCTTTTTAAGGAACCTCCATACTGTTCTCCACAGTGGCTGTATCAATTTACATTCCCACCAACAGTGTAAGAGGGTTCCCTTTTCTCCACACCCTCTCCAGCATTTATTGTTTCTAGATTTTTTGATGATGGCCATTCTGACTGGTGTGAGATGATATCTCATTGTAGTTTTGATTTGCATTTCTCTAATGATTAGTGATGTTGAGCATTCTTTCATGTGTTTGTTGGCACTCTGTATATCTTCTTTGGAGAAATGTCTATTTAGGTCTTCTGCCCATTTTTGGATTGGGTTGTTTGTTCTTTTGTTATTAAGCTGCATGAGCTGCTTATAAATTTTGGAGATTAATCCTTTGTCAGTTGCTTCATTTGCAAATATTTTCTCCCATTCTGAGGGTTGTCTTTTGGTCTTCTTTATGGTTTCCTTTGCTGCGCAAAAGCTTTTAAGTTTCATTAGGTCCCATTTGTTTACTTTTGTTTTTATTTCCATTTCTCTAGGAGGTGGGTCAAAAAGGATCTTGCTGTGATTTATGTCATAGAGTGTTCTGCCTATGTTTTCCTCTAAGAATTTGATAGTTTCTGGCCTTACATTTAGGTCTTTAATCCATTTTGAGCTTATTTTTGTGTATGGTGTTAGGGAGTGATCTAATCTCATACTTTTACATGTAGCTGTCCAGTTTTCCCAGCACCACTTATTGAATAGGCTGTCCTTTCTCCACTGTACATTTCTGCCTCCTTTGTCAAAGATAAGGTGACCATATGTGCGTGGGTTTATCTCTGGGCTTTCTATCCTGTTCCATTGATCTATATTTCTGTTTTTGTGCCAGGACCATACTGTCTTGATTACTGTAGCTTTGTAGTATAGTCTGAAGTCAGGAAGCCTGATTCCTCCAGCTCCATTTTTCATTCTCAAGATTGCTTTGGCTATTCGGGGTCTTTTGTGTTTCCATACAAATTGTGAGATTTTTTGTTCTAGTTCTGTGAAAAATGCCAGTGGTAGTTTCATAGGGATTGCATTGAATCTGTAGATTGCTTTGGGTAGTAGAGTCATTTTCACAATGTTGATTCTTCCAATCCAAGAACATGGTATATCTCTCCATCTGTTTGTATCATCTTTAATTTCTTTCATCAGTGTCTTGTAATTTTCTGCATACAGGTCTTTTGTCTCCTTAGGTAGGTTTATTCCTAGGTATTTTATTCTTTTTGTTGCAATGGTAAATGGGAGTGTTTTCTTGATTTCACTTTCAGATTTTTCATCCTTAGTGTATAGCAATGCCAGAGATTTCTGTGCATTAATTTTGTATCCTGCTACTTTACCAAATTCATTGATTAGCTCTAGTAGTTTTCTGGTAGCATCTTTAGGATTCTGTATGTATAGTATCATGTCATCTGCAAACAGTGACAGCTTTACTTCTTCTTTTCCGATTTGGATTCCTTTTATTTCCTTTTCTTCTCTGATTGCTGTGGCTAAAACTTCCAAAACTATGTTGAATAAGAGTGGTGAGAGTGGGCAACCTTGTCTTGTTCCTGATCTTAGTGGAAATGCTTTCAGTTTTTCACCATTGAGGACGATGTTGGCTGTGGGTTTGTTATATATGGCCTTTATTATGTTGAGGAAAGTTCCCTCTATGCCTACTTTCTGCAGGGTTTTTATCATAAATGGGTGTTGAATTTTGTCAAAAGCTTTCTCTGCATCTATTGAGATGATCATATGGTTTTTCTCCTTCAATTTGTTAATATGGTGTATCACGTTGATTGATTTGCGTATATTGAAGAATCCTTGCATTCCTGGAATAAACCCCACTTGATCATGGTGTATGATCCGTTTAATGTGCTGTTGGATTCCGTTTGCTAGTATTTTGTTGAGGATCTTTACATCTATGTTCATCAGTGATATTGGCCTGTAGTTTTCTTTCTTTGTGACATCCTTGTCTGGTTTTGGTATCAGGGTGATGGTGGCCTCGTAGAATGAGTTTGGGAGTGTTCCTCCCTCTGCTATATTTTGGAAGAGTCTGAGAAGGATAGGTGATAGCTCTTCTCTAAATGTTTGATAGAATTCGCCTGTGAAGCCATCTGGTCCTGGGCTTTTGCTTGTTGGAAGATTTTTAATCACAGTTTCGATTTCAGTGCTTGTGATTGGTCTGTTCATATTTTCTATTTCTTCCTGATTCAGTCTTGGCAGGTTGTGCCTTTCTAAGAATTTGTCCATTTCTTCCACGTTGTCCATTTTATTGGCATAGAGTTGCTTGTAGTAATCTCTCATGATCTTTTGTATTTCTGCAGTGTCAGTTGTTACTTCTCCTTTTTCATTTCTAATTCTATTGATTTGAGTCTTCTCCCTTTTTTTCTTGATGAGTCTGGCTAATGGTTTATCAATTTTGTTTATCCTTTCAAAGAACCAGCTTTTAGTTTTATTGATCTTTGCTATCGTTTCCTTCATTTCTTTTTCATTTATTTCTGATCTGATTTTTATGATTTCTTTCCTCCTGCTAACTTTGGGGTTTTTTTGTTTTTCTTTCTCTAATTGCTTTAGGTGCAAGGTTAGGTTGTTTATTCGAGATGTTTCCTGTTTCTTAAGGTAAGATTGTATTGCTATAAACTTCCCTCTTAGAACTGCTTTTGCTGCATCCCATAGATTTTGAGTCGTCGTGTCTCCATTGTCATTTGTTTCTAGGTATTTTTTGATTTCCCCTTTGATTTCTTCAGTGATCACTTCGTTATTAAGTAGTGTATTGTTTAGCCTCCATGTGTTTGTATTTTTTACAGATCTTCTCCTGTGATTGATATCGAGTCTCATAGCGTTGTGGTCGGAAAAGATACTTGATACAATTTCAATTTTCTTAAATTTACCAAGGCTTGATTTGTGACCCAAGATATGATCTATCCTGGAGAATGTTCCATGAGCACTTGAGAAAAATGTGTATTCTGTTGTTTTTGGATGGAATGTCCTATAAATATCAATTAACTCCATCTCATTTAATGTATCATTTAAAGTTTGTGTTTCCTTATTTATTTTCATTTTGGATGATCTGTCCATTGGTGAAAGTGGGGTGTTAAAGTCCCCTACTATGAATGTGTTACTGTCGATTTCCCCTTTTATGGTTGTCAGTATTTGCCTTATGTATTGAGGTGCACCTATGTTGGGTGCATAAATATTTACAATTGTTATATCTTCCTCTTGGATCGATCCCTTGATCATTATGTAGTGTCCTTCTTTGTCTCTTCTAATAGTCTTTGTTTTAAAGTCTATTTTGTCTGATATGAGAATTGCTACTCCAGCTTTCTTTTGGTTTCCATTTGCATGAAATACCTTTTTCCATCCCCTTACTTTCAGTCTGTATGTGTCTCTAGGTCTGAAGTGGGTCTCTTGTAGACAGCAAATATATGGGTCTTGTTTTTGTATCCATTCAGCCAATCTGTGTCTTTTGATGGGAGCATTTAGTCCATTTACATTTAAGGTAATTATCGATATGTGTGTTCCCATTCCCATTTTCTTAATTGTTTTGGGTTTGTTATTGTAGGTCTTTTCCTTCTTTTGTGTTTCTTGCCTAGAGAAGTTCCTTTAGCAGTTGTTGTAGAGCTGGTTTGGTGGTGCTGAACTCTCTCAGCTTTTGCTTGTCTGTAAAGGTTTTAATTTCTCCATCAAATCTGAATGAGATCCTTGCTGGGTAGAGTAATCTTGGTTGCAGGTTTTTCTCCTTCAACACTTTCAATATGTCCTGCCACTCCCTTCTGGCTTGCAGAGTTTCTGCTGAAAGATCAGCTGTTAACCTTATGGGGATTCCTTTGTGTGTTATTTGTTGTTTTTCCCTTGCTGCTTTTAATATGTTTTCTTTGTATTTAATTTTTGACAGTTTGATTAATATGTGTCTTGGCGTATTTCTCCTTGGATCTATCCTGTATGGGACTCTCTGTGCTTCCTGGACTTGATTATTTCCTTTCCCATATTAGGGAAGTTTTCAACTATAATCTCTTCAAATATTTTCTCAGTCCCTTTCTTTTTCTCTTCTTCTTCTGGAAACCCTATAATTCGAATGTTGGTACGTTTAATGTTGTCCCAGAGGTCTCTGAGACTGTCCTCAGTTCTTTTCATTCTTTTTTCTTTATTCTGCTCTGCAGTAGTTATTTCCACTATTTTATCTTCCAGGTCACTTATCCGTTCTTCTGCCTCAGTTATTCTGCTATTGATCCCATCTAGAGTACTTTTAATTTCATTTATTGTGTTGTTCATCGTTGCTTGTTTCTTCTTTAGTTCTTCTAGGTCCTTGTTAACTGATTCTTGCATTTTGTCCATTCTATTGTCCATTCTATCTCCAAGATTTCGGATCAACTTTACTATCATTATTCTGAATTCTTTTTCAGGTAGACTGCCTATTTCCTCTTCATTTGTTAGGTCTGATGGGTTTTTATCTCGCTCCTTCATCTGCGGTGTGTTTTTCTGTCTTTTCATTTTGCTTATCTTACTGTGTTTGGGGTCTCCTTTTTTGGAGGCTGAAGGTTCGTAGTTCCTGTTGTTTTTTGTGTCTGTCCCCAGTGGCTAAGGTTGGTTCAGTGGGTTGTGTAGGCTTCCTGGTGGAGGGTACTAGTGCCTGTGTTCTGGTGGATGAGGCTAGATCTTGTCTTTCTGGTGGGCAGGTCCACGTCTGGTGGTGTGTTTTGGGGTGTCTGTAGACTTATTATGATTTTGGGCCGCCTCTCTGCTAATGGGTGGGGTTGTGTTCCTGTCTTGCTAGTTGTTTGGCATAGGATGTCCAGCACTGTAGCTTGCTGGTCGTTGAGTGAAGCTGGGTGCTGGCGTTGAGATGGAGATCTCTCGGAGATTTTTGCTGTTTGATATTATGTGCAGCTGGGAGGTCTCTTGTGGATCAGTGTCCTGAAGTTGGCTCTCCCACTTCAGAGGCACAGCACTGACTCCTGGCTGCAGCACCAAGCGCCTTTCATCCACAGGGCTCCTTAATTTGGGATGATTCGTTGTCTATTCAGGTATTCCACAGATGCAGGGTATATCAAGTTGATTGTGGAGCTTTAATCCGCTGCTTCTGAGGCTGCTGGGAGAGATTTCCCTTTCTCTTCTTTGTTCTCACAGTTCCCAGGGGCTCAGCTTTGGATTTAGCCCCGCCTGTGCGTGTAGGTCGCCGGAGGGCGTCTGTTCTTTGCTCAGACAGGACGGGGTTAAAGGAGCCGCTGATTCGGAGGCTCTGGCTCACTCAGGCCCGGGGGTAGGGAGGGGCACGGAGTGTGGGGTGGGCCTGCGGCTGCAGAGGCCGGCGAGACGTTGCAGCCTGAGGCGCGCCTGTGCGTTCTCCCGGGGGAGTTGTCCCTGGATCCCGGGACCCTGGCAGTGGCGGGCTGCACAGGCTCCCCGGAAGGGCGTGTGGCTAGTGACCTGTGTTCGCACACAGGCCTCCCGGTGGCGGCAGCAGCGGCCCTAGCGTCTCATGTCTGTCTCTGGGCTCCGCACTTTTAGCCGCGGCTCGCGCCCGTCCCTGGAGCTCTCTCAAGCAGCGTTCTTAATCCCCTCTCCTCGTGCACCAGGAAACAAAGAGGGACGTAAAAGTCTCTTGCCTCTTCGGCAGTTCCAGACTTCTCCCCGGACTCTCTCCCGGCCAGCCGCGGTGCACTAACGCCCTGCAGGCTGTGTTCACACCGCCAACCTCAGTCCTCTCCCCGCGCTCCGACAAAAGCCGGAGCCTCAGCTCCCAGCCCCGCCCGCCCCGGCGGGCGAGCAGAAAAGCCTCTCGGCTGGTGAGTGCCGGTCGGCCCGATCCTCTGCGCTGGAATCTGTCCGCTTTGCCCTCCGCACCCCTGTTGCTGTGCTCTCCTCCGCGGCTCCCAAGCTCCCCCACTCCGCCTCCCGAAGTCTCCACCCGCGAAGGGGCTTCCTAGTGTGTGGACACTTTTCCTCCTTCACAGCTCTCTCCCGCTGGTGCAGGACCCGTCCCTGTCCTTTTGTCACTGTTTAGTTTTTTCTTTTGCCCTACCCAGGTACGTGGGGGTTTCTTGCCTTTTGGGAGGTCTGAGGTCTTCTGCCAGCGTTCAGTAGATGCTCTGTAGGAGTTGTTCCACGCGTAGATGTATTTCTGGTGTATCTGTGGGGAGGAACGTGATCTCCGCGTCTTACTCTTCCGCCATCTTCCCGGAAGTCTCTCTTTCATTATTTTTTAATCTTACTTTTCCTTTCAATTGTAAGTTTTATCTTATTTATTATTATTCATTTAGTCTCAGTTTATAATGATGAGAAGGAAGTATGGTAATTGACACAAAAGATGAACATAAGAGCAAAATAGATTAGAGTGCTTTTTCCCATCTACTTCTGTTAATTTTCTACAAAATCTGAGCCTTAGTAAATTAGAAGTTATATATTCAGACGAAAATTCATTCCTACAATATTAAGGTATTTGTGCCAATACCATACATAGACTGCTGGAAAGTGTTGCTTTCTCACATTATATACCATCCTTGGTTTTTGCCTTATGTCATCACTAGATAAGCCCTATAAACAATTTACATTACAAAAAGGTGAGTAAGACTTTGTATTCATGGAAGGGCTTAACGCCCTGATTTAATTATAGAAAAGATATAAGCAGTAAAGAATCTTCTGATAGAACTCCAAATCTGTCTCCTGTAATTGCTTTATAGTGTCTTAGCTCCAATCTTGTCTATCTGAATAAAATTTTACAATTTATGAAAATACTTTACATATATTTTTGTATTATTTCTTAATATATTAATGAGGTACATAGAACAAGCATCACTGAAGGAAAGGCAACTGAAGCTAAGAGAGAGATCAAGTGATTTAACAAAATTATACAGACAGTAAAGTGGCAGATCACACAGGACTTAAAAACCAATGTGCTCCAAACCTAAACAACTGGAAGGACTTCTCTTGGTCATGTGACAGGAATAGGAGAAGGGAAATATTAAAAAATGGCTATGCAGAACCAAAAGCAGGATACTGTCACTATCCTACTAGATCTAAACCATCAAGATTATCTCATGATATCTGCTAGATACCTCATAGAAGCACAGGCACCTTGGCACTTCATTTTGTGCTCGTCAGCAAAAGGCAAACATGTTCTACTTCCAAAATTTCTGCTACACTAAAAACACTGAATCAGACAGTGATTTTAAAAGCTTTTTGTTTGGGGCATGTATAGAAGAACCAATAGGAGAGCAAATAGTAAATAATGGTGAAATATACATTAGTTCTCTTTCAAGATGAGCTCTTCAGTGAGAAGGGTTTAACCTGAATCATTGTAATTATAACCCGGAACCAAGCAAATAAAGGATCAAATGAGTTAGGAACAAGGAATGAAGACAGAAGAGAGTCGTGGAAAAAGGCTGGTCCACCACACTGGAATATGCTTTCCCTTGCCATTGATCAAAAGCATCGTTGTTGCAGAAGCAAAGCTGAAAGTGAATAAGCATAGCCAGTCCTCATCGTTTACCTCTGACCCAGACTCCAAAGACTCGTTAGGGCTCGCTCCGATCATGGGGTGTGGTTGGAGGGATAATCTCTCAAGTTGGCAATATATAAGAAGCAACACTACAGGAAAGATCGACACCAATCTTCCTGGAGTTTTTTCACAGCTGTAGAATAACAGCAATAGAGGCCACACTTGGTAGGGATGAGAGCATGGATGGATATAGTCTCACCAGATAGAGAGCTTTTAGGCAGCGGGATAAATTTTCAAACTATCTTCTTACCAAGTGGGCACTCTAAAGTGCGAGTGAAAACAGAATTGGAGCCTCGGCAAGCAGTTTCTCAAAGGTATCAGCCTAAATGTGAATTTAAGGGTTTCAAAGAAAAAAAAAAATCAACAAAGTGAAAGGTTAAATTTCCTCCTTAACCCTCTCAGGCTACAGAATGAGGAACTAAATGATTGCATAAAGCTACATTATCAAAGCCCTCTGGATACAAAACAGTATCCAGATAAACAGGGAAGAAAATCAAGAATCTTACCTATTCTTAAGTAAATAATAGGTCTATATAAATCTGCCCTTATATGAAGATGACTTAACCAGGAAAAAAGGAAGCTGAACAAAAATTTGGTCATTAAAATGCATGAAATAAACACAGTATGTAAAAGATTAATGAAAAAGATATATATGAGGAAACAAGAATGAAAAAATACCCTCTATTCCCGGGAAAATCAAGAAAAATTGTATCTATAAATTATAAAATGAAATAAAACAACAGAATAAATCAAAATTTGTAAATTTAATCCAACCCTAATCAAAATTCAAAGGGTTATTTTTTGGAACTTGACAAAAATGGTCAAAATATATCTGAAAAAGATAACTAACAGAAGAATTCTTAAGTAAATGAGCAAAGATTAGAGGTCTGCCCTAAGAAATATCAAAACTTAAACAGCTAGCAATTAAAAGTGAGGTACTGAGGAAGAAATAAGAAGATGCAAAATCAATACAAACAATACAAAAACAATCCTGTGAATTTATTTATTTATTTATGGCCATGCTGCTAGCATGTGGGATCCTAGTTTCCTGACCAAGGATCAAACCCACGCCCCCTGCATTGGGAGCACAGAGTCTTAATCACTGGACCCCCAGGGAAGTCCCACCTGTGAGTTTAGTATATATTTTAAAAGAGGTATTTCAAATGAGTGAAAAACGGGATAAGAATTCAATAAATAGTGTTGGGACAACTGACTAGAAATTTAAGAGAAAAATTAGACTGAATCCATAACACACAATTCCAGATTTCCAAATCAGACTAAAAGGAAAACATATATCAGCAGAATCACTTTAGCACAAAGAATGACCTCCTGCTAAGTAAGCATGGCACCTGTGTCACAGACCACTCTTTATCCCCTCAATGTCCATTCTCTCCTTTTTAGCTTAGTGACAGAACTCTATTCCCCCCAACACCTCACAAAAACCCAAATTTTAGCTGGGCACTTCACTATCAGCAGTCAGTTTCATTCCCCAATGCTCTCTTGTAGCCTTCTGACTAAGTTCTGGACAACTTGATATGAACAAAGTGATTTGTGCAACTTCCAAGTTATATTCTTAAAAGAGGCCCACCTTCCACTTCTGCCTCCCTCTCTGATGCTGGGAGAAAGGAAAGCACCAATTAGTACAGTCACCTTGGACTCACATATGGAATTCGCATGGTAGGGATGACAAAGCCATTCCTCAACCACTCCACTCTGGGCTATTATGTGCAAAAGAAAGTTTTATCTTATTTAGCAGTTTCGTTCTCTTTGTTATAGCAGGTTAGCATACACTTTAACATCAAAGCTGTAAAATGTAAAGGGAAAAGAAAAATCTTAGTACTTATGAAATGAAAATCTTTCATAAGGAACATGTATACAATTCAATTTATACACTTAATTATACAAAGTTAAAATGTAAACAACAAACTGTGAAAAATATATTTACAACATATGCGGTAAAATTTTCATTCTTATGAATAACTAAAATAGGACATCTACCTAAAAGAAAAGTGGACAAAATATACAGGCAGGAAATTCCAGAGAAAACGTAAATACCAAAGAAAACTGACACTACGACTTACATCTAATGTTCTAATAAACATACATCTAAATGTTATATAATTTTTTCCTTATTAGATTGGTAAGGATTAAAAGGGTGGGAAAATGGGAACTCTCATACACTTAATGTTAATATAAATTGGCACAACTTTTCTACAGAGAAATCTGCCAAAATAGATAAAATTTAATGTATGTACTCTTGATCAAATAATTCTACTTCACCTTAAGGAAATAATCTCACACACACACACACACACACACACACACACACACAAGCATTTCTCGCAGCAACATCTCTGACAGTGAAAAGCAAGAAACTTACATTCCTTGTTAAACCAATTTGATTGGTGAAACAAAATAAGAGTATATCCACATGGGACTTCCCTGGTGGTCCAGTGGTAATGAATCGTCTTACGAACACTCCCAAACCCATTCTATGAGGCCACCATCACCCTGATACCAAAACCAGACAAAAACATTACAAAACAAGAAAATTACAGACGAATATCACTGATGAATATAGATGCAAAAATCCTCAACAAAATACTAGCAAACAGAATCCAACAACACATTAAAAGGATCATACACCATGATCAGGTGGGATTTATCCCAGGGATTCAAGGATTCTTCAATATATGCAAAACAATCAATGTGATACACCATATTAACAAATTGAAGAATAAAAACCATACGATCATCTCAATAGATGCAGAAAAAGCTTTTGACAAAATTCAACACCCATTTATGATAAAAACTCTCCAGAAAGTGGGCGTAGAGGGAACATGCTTCAACATAATAAAGGCCATATACGACAAACCCACAGCAAACATCATTCTCAATGGTGAAAAACTGAAAGCATTTCCTCTAAGATCAGGAAAAAGACAAGGATGTCCACTCTTGCCACGATTATTCAACATAGTTTTGGAAGTCCTTGCCACAGAACTCAGAGAAGAAAAAGAAATAAAATGAAAACAAATTGGAAAAGAATAAGTAAAACTGTCACTGTTTGCAGATGACATGATACTATACATAGAGAATCCTAAAGATGCCACCAGAAAACTATTAGAGCTAATCAATGAATTTGGTAAAGCTGGAGGATACAAAATTAATGCACAGAAATCTCTTGCATTCCTATACACTAATGATGAAAAATCTGAAAGAGAAATTAAGGAAACACTCCCATTTACAACTGCAGCAAAAAGAATAATATAACTAGGAATAAACCTACCTAGGGAGACAAAAGACCTGTATGCAGAAAATTATAAGACACTGCTGAAAGAAATTAAAGATGATACCAACAGATGGAGAGAAATACCATGTTCTTGGATTGGAAGAATCAATATTGTGAAAATGACTCTACTACCCAAAGCAATCTACAGATTCAATGCAATCCCTATCAAATTACCAATGGCATTTTGTACAGAACTAGAACAAAAAAATCTTAAAATTTGTATGGAGACACAAAAGACTCCGAATAGCCAAAGCAGTCTTGAGGGAAAAAAACAGAGCTGGAGAAATCAGACTCCCTGACTTCAAACTATACTACAAAGCTACAGTAATCAAGACAATATGGTACTGGCACAAAAACAGAAATATAGCTCAATGGAACAGGAGAGAAAGCTCAGAGATAAACCCATGCACCCACAGTCAACTAATCTATGACAAAGGAGGCAAGGATATACAATGGGGAAAAGACAGTCTCTTCAATAAATGGTGCTGGGAAAACTGGACAGCTACATGTAAAAGAATGAAATTAGAACACTGCCTAATACCACACACAAAAATAAACTCAAAATAGATTCAAGACCTAAATTAAGACCAAACACTATAAAACTCTTAGAGGAAAACATAGGAAAAACACTCTTTGACATAAATCACAGCAAGATCCTTTTTGACCCACCTCCTAGAGAAAGGGAAATAAAAACAAAAATAAACAAATGGAACCTAATGAAACTTCAAACCTTTTGCAAAGCAAAGGAAACTACAAACAAGACAAAAAGACAACCCTCAGAATGGGAAAAAATATTTGCAAACGAATCAACAGACAAAGGATTAATCTCCAAAATACATAAACAGCTCATGCAGCTTAATATTAAAAAAACCGAACAACCCAATCAAAAACTGGGCAGAAGACCGAAACAGACATTTCTCCAAAGAAGAGATACAGATGGCCAAGAAGCACATGAAAAGCTGCTCAACATCACTAATTATTAGAGAAATGCAAATCAAAACTACAATGAGGTATCACCTCACACCAGTTAGAATGGGCATCATCAGAAAATCTACAAACAACAAATGCTGGAGAGGGTGTGGAGGAAAGGGAACCTTCTTGCACTGTTGGTGGGAATGTAAATTGATACAGCCACTATAGAGAACAGTACGGAGGTTCCTTAAAAAACTAAAAACACAAGTACCATATGACCCAGCAATCCCACTACTGGGCATATACCCAGAGAAAACCGTAATTCAAAAGGACACATGCACCCCAATGTTCATTGCAGCACTATTTACAATAGCCAGGACATGGAAGAAACCTAATGCCCATCGACAGATGAATTGATAAAGAAGTTGTGTTACATATATACAATGGAATATTACTCAGCCATAAAAAGGAACAGAATTGAGTCATTTGTAGAGATGAGGATGGATCTAGAGACTGTCATACAGAGTAAAGTAAGTCAGAAAGAGAAAAACAAATATCATATATTAACACACATATGTGGAACCTAGAAAAATGGTACAGATGAACTGGTTTGCAGGGCAGAAACTGAGACACATATGTACAGAACAAATGTATGGACACCAAGAGGGGAAAGTGGTGGTGGTGGGGGGGGCCTGTGGTGGTGGGATGAATTGGGAGATTGGGATTGACATACACACACTAATATGTATAAAATGGATAACTAATAAGAACCTGCTGTATAAAAAAATGAATAAAATAAAATTTTTTTAAAAAACAAAAGAATCACCTTCCAAATTCAGGGGATGAGTGTTCAATCCCTGGCTGGGGAACTAAGATCCCACATGCCATGGGGCAACTAAGCCTGTGTGCCACAATTATTGAGCTTGTGAGCCTCAATGAAAGACCCTGCGTGCGACAAACTACAAAGCCCACGTGCTCTGGAGCCCGAGCACCACAATGAGAGAGAGAAAACCTGCACAGCACAACTAAAGAGAAGACCGCACACCGCAGTGAAGAGGGCGCTTCTTGTGACGAAAAATCCCGCATGCCGCAACAAAGATCCCGCATGCTGCAACTAAGACTCGATGCAGCCAAAAAAAATAAAGTAAATGAATTAATTAATTAAATATTTTTAAAAATCATAAAAAAAAGAGTATGTCCACAAAAAGGGAGGGAACCGAGAGAGGGGGAAGATGGCGGAAGAGTAAGACGCAGAGATCACCTTCCTCCCCACAGATATACAGAAATACATCTACACGTGGAACAACTCCTACAGAACACCTACTGAACGCGGGCAGAACACCTCAGACCTCCCAAAAGGCAAGAAACTCCCCACGTACCTGGGTAAGGCAAAAGAAAAAAAAACAAACAGAGACAAAAGAATAGGGATGGGACCTGCACCAGTGGGAGGGAGCCGTGAAGGAGGAAAGGTTTCCACACACTAGAAGCCCCTTCACGGGCAGAGACTGCGGGTGGCGGAGGTGCGTAGCTTCGGTGCCGCAGAGGAGAGCGCAGCCATAGGGGAGCAGAGGGCAAAGGGGAGAGATTCCCGCACAGAGGATCGGTGCCGACCAGCACTCACCAGCCCAAGAGGCTTGTCTGCTCACCCGCCGGGGTGGGCAGGGCTGGGAGCTGAGGCTCGGGCTTCGGCCGGGAGGGAGTCCGGGAAAAAGTCTGGACCTGCCGAAGAGGCAACAGACTTTTTCTTCCCTCTTTGTTTCCTGATGTGCGAGGAGAGGGGATTAAGAGCGCTGCTTAAAGGAGCTCCAGAGACTTGCGCGAGCCGCGGCTAACAGCACCGACCCCAGAGATGGTCATGAGACACTAAGGCAGCTGCTACTGCCACCAAGAAGCCTGTGTGCGAGCACAGGTCACTATCCACACACCCCTTCTGGGGAGCCTGTGCAGCCCACCACTGCCAGGGTCCCAGGATCCAGGGACAACTTCCCCGGGAGAACGCACGGTGCACCTCAGGCTGGTGCAACGTCACAACGGCCCCTGCCGCTGCAGGCTCACCCGCACTCCGTACCCCTCCCTCGACCCGGCCTGAGTGAGCCAGAGCCCCGAATCAGCGGCTCCTTTAACCCCGTCCTGTCTGAACGAAGAACAGACGCCCTCCGGCGAGCTACACGCAGAGGCAGGGCCAAATCCAAAGCTGAAACCCGGGAGCTGTGTGAACAAAGAAAAGAAAGGGAAATCTCTCCCAGCAACCTCAGGAGCCACGGATTAAATCTCCACAATCAACTTGCTGTACCCTGAATCTGTGGAATACCTGAATAGACAATGAATCATCCCAAATTGACGAGGTGGACTTTGAGAGCAAGATTTATTATTTTTTCCCCTTTTCCCCTTTTTGTGAGTGTGTATGTGTATGCTTCTGTGTGAGATTTTGTCTGTATAGCTTTGTTTTCACCATTTGTCTTAGGGTTCCATCCGTCCATTGTTCTTTTTTTTTCCTTAAAAAAATTTTTTTTCTTTATAATTTTTTTTGTTTTAATAACTTTATTTTACTGTACCTTATTTTATTTTATTTTATCACCTTCCTTTCTTCCTTCCTTCCTTCCTTCCTTTCTTTCTTTCTTCCTCTTTCTTTCTACTTTTTCTCCCTTTAATTCTGAGTTGTATGGATGAAAGGCTCTTGGTGCTGCAGCCAGGAGTCAGTGCTGTGCCTCTGAGGTGGGAGAGCCAACTTCAGGACACTGGTCCACAAGAGACCTCCCAGATCCATGTAATATCAAATGGCAAAAATCTCCCAGAGATCTCTATCTCAACACGAACACCCAGCTTCACTCAATGACCAGCAAGCTACAGTGCTGGACACCCTATGCCAAACAACTAGCAAGACAGGAACACAACCACACCCGTTAGCAGAGAGGCCACCTAAAATCATAGTAAGTCCACAGAAACCCCAAAACACAGCACCAGACATGCACCTGCCCACCAGAAAGACAAGATCCAGCCTCATCCACCAGAACACAGGCACTAGTCCCCTCCACAAGGAAGCCTACAAAACCCACTGAACCAACTTTAGCCACTGGGGACAGACACCAAAAACACCGGAAACTACAAACCTGCAGCCTGCAGGAGACCCAAAAAAGGAGACCCCAAACACAGTAAGATAAGCAAAATGAGAAGACAGAAAAACACACAGCAGATGAAGGAGCAAGATAAAAACCCACCAGACCTAACAAATGAAGAGGAAATAGGCAGTCTATCTGAAAAAGAATTCAGAATAATGATAGTAAAGATGATCCAAAATCTTGGAAATAGAATAGAGAAAATGCAAGAAACATTTAACAAGGACCTAGAAGAACTAAAGACAAAACAAGCAACAATGAACAACACAATAAATGAAATTAAAAATACTCTAGAATGGATCAATAGCAGAATAACTGAGGGAGAAGAATGGATAAGTGACCTAGAAAATAAAATAGTGGAAATAACTACTGCAGAGCAGAATAAAGAAAAAGAATGGGGGCTTCCCTGGTGGTGCAGTGGTTGAGAGTCTGCCTGCTGATGCAGGGGACACGGGTTCGTGGCCCGGTCTGGGAAGATCCCACATGCCGTGGAGCGGCTGGGCCCGTGAGCCATGGCCGCTGAGCCTGCGTGTCCAGAGCCTGTGCTCCACAACAGGAGAGGCCACAACAGTGAGAGGCCCGTGTATCGCAAAAAAAAAAAAGAAAAAAGAATGAAAAGAACTGAGAACAGTCTCAGAGACCTCTGGGACAACATTAAACACACCAACATTCGAATTATAGGGGTTCCAGAAGAAGAAGAGAAAAAGAAAGGGACTGAGAAAATATTTGAAGAGATTATAGTTGAAAACTTCCTTAATATGGGAAAGGAAATAGTTAATCCAGTCCAGGAAGCACAGAGAGTCCCATACAGGATAAATCCAAGGAGACACACGAAAAGACACATATTAATCAAACTGTCAAAAATTAAATACAAAGAAAACATATTAAAAGCAGCAACAGAAAAACAACAAATAAAACACAAGGGAATCCCCATAAGGTTAACAGCTGATCTTTCAACAGAAACTCTGCAAGCCAGAAGGGACTGGCAGGACATATTTAAAGTGATGAAGGAGAAAAACCTACAACCAAGATTACTCTACCCAGCAAGGATCTCATTCAGATTTGATGGAGAAATTAAAAGCTTTACAGACAAGCAAAAGCTGAGAGAGTTCAGCACAACCAAACCAGCTGCACAAGAAATGCTAAAGGAACTTCTCTAGGCAAGGAACACAAGAAAATGGGAATAGGAACATTCATATCGATAATTACCTTAAATGTAAATGGATTAAATGCTTCCACCAAAAGACACAGACTGGCTGAATGGATACAAAAACAAGAACCATATATATGCTGTCTACAAGAGTCCCACTTCAGACCTAGAGACACACACAGACTGAAAGTGAGGGGATGGAAAAACATATTCCATGCAAATGGAAACCAAAAGAAAGCTGGAGTAGCAATTCTCATATCAGAAAAAATAGACTTTAAAATAAAGACTATTAGAAGAGACAAAGAAGGACACTACATAATGATCAAGGGATTGATCCAAGAAGAAGATATAACAATTGTAAATATTTATGCAACCAACACAGGAGCACCTCAATACATAAGGCAAATACTAACAGCCATAAAAGGGGAAATCAACAGTAACACATTCATAGTAGGGGACTTTAACACCCCACTTTCACCAATGGACAGATCATCCAAAATGAAAATAAATAAGGAAACACAAACTTTAAATGATACATTACACAAGATGGGCTTAATTGATATTTATAAAGGACATTCCATCCAAAACCAACAGAATACACATTTTTCTCAAGTGCTCATGGAACATTCTCCAGGATAGATCATATCTTGGGTCACAAATCAAGCCTTGGTAAATTTAAGAAAATTGAAATTGTATCAAGTATCTTTTCCAACCACAACGCTATGAGACTAGATATCAATTACAGGAAAAGATCTGTAAAAAATACAAACACAGGGAGGCTAAACAATACACTACTTAATAACGAAGTGATCACTGAAAAACTCAAAGAGGAAATCAAAAAATACCTAGAAACAAATGACAATGGAGACACGACGACCCAAAACCTATGGGATGCAGCAAAAGCAGTTCTAAGAGGGAAGTTTATAGCAATACAATCCTACCTTAAGAAACAGGAAACATCTCAAATAAACAACCTAACCTTGCACCTAAAGCAATTAGAGAAAGAAGAACAAAAAAACCCCAAAATTAGCAGAAGGAAAGAAATCATAAAGATCAGGTCAGAAATAAATGAAAAAGAAATGAAGGAAATGATAGCAAAGATCAATAAAACTAAAAGCTGGTTCTTTGGGAAGATAAACAAAATTGATAAACCATTAGCCAGACTCATCAAGAAAAAAAGGGAGAAGACTCAAATCAATAGAACTAGAAATGAAAAAGGAGAAGTAACAACTGACACTGCAGAAATACAAAAGATCATGAGAGATTACTACAAGCAACTCTATGGAAATAAAATGGACAACCTGGAAGAAATGGACAAATTCTTAGAAATGCACTATCTGCCAAGACTGAATTAGGAAGAAATAGAAAATATGAACAGACCAATCACAAGCACTGAAATTGAAACTGTGATTAAAAATCTTCCAACAAGCAAAAGCCCAGGACCAGATGGCTTCACAGGCGAATTCCATCAAACATTTAGAGAAGAGATAACACCTATCCTTCTCAAAATCTTCGAAAAGATGAGTGTTCCCAAACTCATTCTAGGAGGCCACCATCACCCTGATACCAAAACCAGACAAGGATGTCACAAAGAAAGAAAACTACCGGCCAATATCACTGATGAACATAGATGCAAAAATCCTCAACAAAATACTAGCAAACAGAATCCAACAGCACATTAAAAGGATCATACACCATGATCAAGTGGGGTTTATTCCAGGAATGCAAGGATTCTTCAATATATGCAAATCAATCAATGTGATACACCATATTAACAAACTGAAGGAGAAAAACCATCTGGTCCTCTCAATAGATGCAGAGAAAGCTTTCGACAAAATTCAACACTGATTTATGATAAAAACCCTCCAGAAAGTAGGCATAGAGGGAACTTTCATCAACATAATAAAGGCCATATATGACAAACCCACAGCCAACATCGTCCTTAATGGTGAAAAACTGAAAGCATTTCCACTAAGATCAGGAACAAGACAAGGTTGCCCACTCTCACCACCCTTATTCAACATAGGTTTGGAAGTTTTAGCCACAGCAATCAGAGAAGAAAAAGAAATAAAAGGAATACAAAATGGAAAAGAAGAAGTAAAACTGTCATTGTTTGCAGATGACATGATACTATACATAGAAAATCCTAAAGATGCTACCAGAAAACTACTAGAACTAATCAATGAATTTGGTAAAGTAGCAGGATACAAAATTAATGCACAGAAATATGATGAAAAATCTGAAAATAAAGTCAAGAAAACACTCCCATTTACCATTGCAACAAAAAGAATAAAATATCTAGGAATAAACCTAGCTAAGGAGACAAAAGACCTGTATGCAGAAAATTGTAAGACACTGATGAAAGAAATTAAAGATGATACAAATAGATGGAGAGATATACCATGTTCTTGGATTCGAAGAATCAACCTTGTGAAAATGACTATACTACCCAAAGCAATCTACAGATTCAATGTAATCTCTATCAAACTAACACTGTCATTTTTCACAGAACTAGGACAAAAAAATTCACAATTTGTATAGAAACACAAAAGACCCTGAATAGCCAAAGCAATCTTGAGAACGAAAAACAGAACTGGAGGAATCAGGCTCCCGGACTTCAGACTATACTACAAAGCGACAGTAATCAAGACAGTATGGTACAGGCACAAAAACAGAAATATAGATCAATGGAACAGGATAGAAAGCCCAGAGATAAACCCACACACATATGGTCACCTTATCTTTGATAAAGGAGGCAGGAATGTACAGTGGAGAAAGGACAGCCTCTTTAATAAGTGGTGCTGGGAAAACTGGACGAGTATATGTAAAAGTATGCGATTAGATCACTCCCTAACACCATACACAAAAATAAGCTCAAAATGGATTAAAGACCTAAGTGTACGGCCAGAAACTATCAAACTCTTAGAGGAAAACATAGGCAGAAGACTCTATGACATAAATCACAGCAAGATCCTTTTTGACCCACCTCCTAGAGAAATGGAAATAAAAACAAAAATAAACAAATGGGACCTAATGAAGCTTCAAACCTTTTGTACAGCAAAGGATACCATAAACAAGACCAAAAGACAACCCTCAGAATGGGAGAAAATATTTGCAAATGAAGCAACCGACAAAGGATTAACCTCCAAAATTTACAAGCAGCTCATGCAGCTCAATAACAAAAACACAAACAACCCAATACAAAAATGGGCAGAAGACCTAAATAGACATTTCTCCAAAGAAGATATACAGACTGCCAATAAACACATGAAAGAATGCTCAACATCACTAATCATTAGAGAAATGCAAATCAAAACTACAATGAGATATCATCTCACACCAGTCAGAATGGCCATCATCAAAAAATCTAGAAACAATAAATGCTGGAGAGGGTGTGGAGAAAAGGGAACATTCTTGCACTGCTGGTGGGAATGTGAATTGGTACAGCCACTATGGAGAACAGTATGGAGGCTCCTTAAAAAACTAAAAAGAGAACTACCATATGACCCAGCAATCCCACTACTGGGAATATACCCTGAGAAAACCATAATTCAAAAAGTCATGTACCAAAATGTTCATTGCAGCTCTATTTACAATAGCCAGGAGATGGGAACAACCTAAGTGTCCATCATCGGATGAATGGATAAAGAAGATGTGGCACATATATACAATGGAATATTACTCAGCTATAAAAAGAAACAAAATTGTGCTATTTGTAATGAGGTGGATGGACCTAGAGTCTGTCATACGGAGTGAAGTAAGTCAGAAAGAGAAAGACAAATACCGTATGCTAACACATATATATGGAATGTAAGAAAAAAAAATGTCATGAAGAACCTAGGGGTAAGACAGGAATAAAGACACAGACCTACTAGAGAATGGACTTGAGGATATGGGGAGGGGAAAGGGTAAGCTGTGACAAAGTGAGAGAGTGGCATGGACATATATACACTACCAAACGTAAAATAGATAGCTAGTGGGAAGCAGCCGCATAGCACAGGGAGATCAGCTCGGTGCTTTGTGACCACCTAGAGGGGTGGGGTAGGGAGGCTGGGAGGGAGGGAGACGCAAGAGGGAAGAGATAGGAGAACATATGTATATGTATAACTGATTCAGTTTGTTATAAAGCAGAAACTAACACACCATGTAAAGCAATTATACTCCAATAAAGATGTAAAAAATAAAATAAAATAAAATTCTCAAGGAGACAAAAAAAAAAGGGAGGGAACCTGACAGATCAGAGAAAGGTAAAAGTAAGATCAATTAAGGTGACAAGATTCAACAGTATCTCTATTTTAAGACATACCTAGAATTAATCTAGATTGACTAGAGTCTTCCTATACACTACACTAATTAAAACTAGGAACTTGAATGATGAAGACCAAGGCAAAAGAAACAACTATGAAATTTACTAGGCACATTCAAACTTAATACTACTTTTCAAGTAACTCTTACTCTTAAAGTTACTGAAAGACTTATTCAACATAAGAAAGGAACTAGTAGTTCATTCATGTCACAGGACTTAAATGATTTAAGGAAAGTTGTATAATTTTTAATAATTCCTTTATTTGTCTCTAATTATGAGAAAGGGTGGCTTATACAAAGTTATATATTTTCTTTTCTGCAGTACAGTGCATTATCATTCTCCAAAGAGAAACCTGCTTGAATCCTAACTTTTTTTCACTTGTCACTAGTTACCTACCAAGACATAGCATACTGATATCAAGAAAAACCTACAGACACACAAATGTTAACTTCCTGTAGTATCTTTCCCTTATAAAAATTTCCAGTGTTTAACTTTCCTATTTGAATTCAGGAAAAAGCACTAAATGAAGATTAATTTCAAAGCAAAAGGAACAACATGGAACAAGTATCAAGAAACCGTGAGTATGATTTCAGTTTTCCATTACCTCAGTCTCAATTTTCTTACAAGTAAAATAAGAAGATTGACCAGAGCTCCAAATACATTTAATAGAGCATCAGAGTTATGACAAGCTCTTTGAAAGAATTACATGCTTCATGAAAATATTGGTGAAATAAGTTCAGGAAATTGCATATAATTTACGCTCTTTGGAGATTCATACACACTGTACTGCAGAAAAAATATTTAACTTTGTATAACCTACTTTTAACGATAATTAGATATAAACTATATGTCTGTCAATAAAGAAATTATAAAATTATACATCATTGTGTAATCTTTACAAAGAATATATTTTATATATTGATATGGCAGATCTCTGTGACACAAGTTAGAAGAGATAAACTACAGAAAAATACAGATATTAACTAGCTATTTTTTTTAATTTTAGTTTTTGTGTATACACTTGTCCTTTTGTATCCACAGGGACCCCCAAGGATACCAAAATCTGAAAAGGCTCAAGTCCTTTATATAAAATGGCACAGTATTTGCTAACCTATGCACATCCTCCAGTATACTTTAAATCATCTCCAGATTACTTATAATACCTAATACAAAGTAAATGCTATGTAAGTAGTAGTATATACAATGTAAATGTTATGTAGGGACTTCCCTGGTGGTCCAATGGTTAAGAATCTGCCTTCCAATGCAGGGGGTGCGGGTTTGATCTCTGGTCAGGGAAATAAGATCCCACATGCTGTAGGACAACTAAGCCCCTGCACCGCAACTACTGAGCCCGTGCACTCTGGAGGCCTCGCGCCACAACTAGAGAGCCCGCTCACTATAACTACTGAGCCCACGTGCTCTGGAGCTCGCGCACTGCAGCCAGAGAGAAGCCTATGTGCTGCAGCGAAGATCCTGTGTGCCACAACTAAGATCCAATGCAGCCAAATTAATTATTTATTTTTAAAATGCTATGTAAATAGTTGCCAGCTCAGCAAATTCAAGTTTTGCTTTTTGAACCTTTTAGAATTTCTTTTCCCTGAATATTTTCAGTCTGTGGTTGGTTGAATCCACGGATATGGAACTCATGGATATCGAGAGCCAACCGTATGTATACATATATTTATATGTAGTCATATGTATATAAAAAGATCTAAAAGGATACATAACGAACATCTTTAACAGTGATTCTGGAAATGGCAATTGGCAGGGCCTAAGGGGATACATTTACTTTATAAACTGATAGATTCAAGTTTTTCCAAATAAAAGTATATCTTTCTGTAATAAAAACAAGTAGCCAAGAAAAAAATATAAATGCACTAGGGCAGTTCATACTATTTAAAGTGAATCTTTTCACAACAGAAATATACTGGCTCTTTTATAAATGTGAAATTTCATGCATTTTTTAATACCATGGTGTACCTCTAGGTTACTGAATTAAAGGCTTCCTGAAATATTCACTTAGACCTTATCTGTAATAAATACAAGCTGTAAAAAAGTTAAATGCTCCTAACAATAAATAGCTAAGTAAAGGATAAACAACAACCCAAGAGAATTTTTCAGTGTTATCTGTTTTATTAATTCCCTACATGGTTTCATAAGAATTGTGAAAGTTAATTCAACAAAATGATATGTATAACTATGTAGAATCCATAGCAACTAAAATAATACTTGTCAACATAAGTGAAAAAATTCCAATGTGTAATTTTGTTATGATTATACTTGTGTAAAATGAGAAGTATATGTTTTGATAAATTGAACAAATGTATGCAACCATGTGTGCTAAACCCTGAAGAAACAGAAGTTGCAGCACTTGACTATCAAGCTTATAGTCAAGTGAAATAGAGACAAGTAAATCAATTATAATAATACGAGATTCATTTATTCCACAAAAAATGTATTCAGTGCCTACTATGTGCCAAGCGCTATCTAGATGCTATTCGCTAGTGAACCAAAACAAAAAATAATTCTTGCCTTCTTCTGGAGAAAATCTACAATAAAAATATTTGAAGGCCTTAAGTGCCATAAAAAAAACAGAGTGGAAAAAGGGATAGACAGTTAAGTGCAGGGTGGAAGGCTTCCACTTTTGCTTAGGGTATTAAAGGAAAGAGTCATGTGAAAGGATCCCTTTGAGCAATGGTTTGAAAGAGATGAGAACAAGCCATAAGGTTATTTGAAGAAATGGGGAATGCAAATGTCTTAAGACAAGAGTGTATCTGACATGTATAGAAGAAACAGTAAGGAAGCTAGTGTAGCTGGCCTAGAGTAAACTGGAGGAAATGTAGCAAGAAATGATGTGAAAGAGGTTAACGGGCTCTAAGGAAGATCATGCAAGGCCTTACAGGTTACTGCAAGGACTCACGTGGGTTAGTTGGTTAGTTGGTTTTTGTAGACTTTATTTTTTAGAGGAGTTTTAGGTTCACAGCAAAACTGAGAGGAAGGTACAGAGATTTCTCATATACCCCTCGCCCTGACACATGCATACCCATTATCAACATCCAGAATTGTATATTTGTTACAAAGATGAATCTACATGAATACATCATTATCATACAAAGTCCACAGTTTGCATTACGGTTCACTCTTGGTGTTGTACATTCTACGGGTCTGGACAAATGTATAATGACATGTATCCACCATTATAACATCATACAGAGTAGTTTCATTGCCCTAAAAAATCTCTTTGCTCTGCCTATTCATCTCTCTCTCCCCCTGCAACCTCTGGCAAACACTGATCTTTTTACTGTCTTCAGTTTTGCCTTTTCCAGAATGTCATATAGTTGGAATTATACAATCTGTAGCCTTTTCAGATTACCTTCTTTGACTTAGTGATAGGCATTTAAAGTTCCTCTATGTCCGTTCCTGGCTTGATAACTCATTTCTTTATAGCACTGAATAGTATTCCATTGTCTGGAGGTACCACAGTTTTTTTACCCATTCATCTACTAAAGGACATCTTGGTTGCTTCCAGATTTTGGCAATCATGAATGAAACTGCAGGTTTTTGTGTGGACAAAAGTTTTCAACTAATTTGAGTAAATACCAAGGAGAGCAATTGCTGGATCCTATCATAAGAATATGGTAAGTTTTGTAAGAAACGGCCAAACTGCCTTCCAAAGTGGCTGCACTGTGTTGCAGTCCCACCATCAAAAAAGAAAAGAAAAAAGAAAGATAGTGAGTGTTCCTGTTGCTCCACATTCTTACCAGAATTCAGTGTTGTCGATGTTTTGAATTTTGTCCATTCTAATAGGTGTATAGTGGTATCTTGTTGTTTCAATTTGCATTTCCCTGATGACATATGATACAGAGCATCTTTTCATGTGTTTATATGCCATCAGTGTTTCCTTGGTGAATTATCTGTTAAGATCTTTGGCCCACTTTTTAATTAGATTGTTTACTGTCATATTGTTGAGTTTTAAGAGTTATTTATATGTTTTGGATAACAGTCCTTTATCAGATGTGTGTTTTGAAAATATTTTCTCCCACTCTGTGCCTTATCTTCTCATTCTCTTGTGTCTTTCATAGGACAATTTTTAATTTTAATAAAATCCAGTTTATCAATAATTTCTTTCATGAATCATGGCTTTGGTGTTATATCTAAAAAGGCATCCATACCAAAGGTCATCTAGGTTTTTTCCTATGTTATCCTCTGGAGTTTTATAGTTTTGCCTTTTACATTTAGGTTTATGATTCATTTTACATTAATTTTTGTGAAGGTTCTAAGGTCTGTGTCAAAATTAATTTTTGCACGTGGATGTCCGGATATCACAGCACCAACTGTTGAAAAGACTATCTTGCTCCACTGTATTACTGTCTTTGCCCCTTTGTCAAAGATCAGTTGCCTATGTGAATCTATTTCTGGGTTTTCCATTTTGTTCAATTCAGCTATTTGTCTATTGTTTTGCCCATACCACACTGTCTTGATTACTGCAGTCCTATAGTATGTCTTCAAGTTGGGTAGTATCAGTTCTCCAACATTAACATTGAGCATGTTAAATTTGAGATGCCTAGTAAACATGCAGGTATGGATATCAAAGAGGCAGTTAGCTATGAGAATCTGAGTTCAAGAAAAAAAATTTCAACTTTTAATTACTTCATTTTAAAAAGAGGTCCTTTTCAAAACTCTTCCAAAAAATGTAAGAGGAGGAAACACACACAAACTCACATTGAGGCCAGCATTACCCTGATTCTAAAACCACACAAAGACACTGCAAGAAATTTACTGACCTATTAAATCTGATGAACACAGATGAAAATTTCCTGAACAAAGTATTATATTTTGTATTATAAAAATGCATGAAAGGGATCATACATCATGATCAAGTAGGACTTATCTCTGGGATACAACTATGGCTCGACATCCAGAAATCAATTAATGTAAAACACCACAATAACAAAATGAAGGATAAAAATCATATCATCATCTCAATAGATGTAGAAAAGCATCTGACAAAATTCAACATCCATTTATGATAAAAACTCTCATCAAAATGGGTATGGAAGGAATATACCTCAACATAATAAAGGCCATATATGACTATCTCACAGCGAATATAATACTCAATGGTGAAAACCTGAACGATTTTCCTGTAAGATCAGGAACAAGACAAGAGACAAGAATGCCCACTCTCACCACTTTTATTCAACATAGTATTGGAAGCTCTACCCAAAACTGTTAGACAAGAAAGAGAAATAAGAGGCATCCAAATCAGAAAGAAAGGAGTAAAACTGTCTCTATATGCAGATGACATGATATTATATACAGAATCTTTAAACCATAAAGATTCTACCAAAAAACTGTCATAAAAAATGAATTCAGTAAAGCTGCAGGATATAAAATCAATATACAAAAATCTGTTGTTTCTATACACTAAAAAAGAATTATCAGAAAGAGAAATTAAGAAAACAACAAGATCCTACTATATAGCACAGAGAACTATATTCAATGTTCTGTGATAAACCATAATGGAAAAGAATATAAAAGAAGAATATATACATATATGTATAACTGAATCACTTTGCTGTACAGAAGAAATTAACATAACATTGTGAATCAACTACACTTCAATTAAAAAAAAAAAGAAAACAGCCCCATTACAATCATATCAAAAAGAATAAAATACCTAGGTATTAGTTAACCAAGGAAGTGAAAGATCTGTACACAGAAAACTATAATACACTGATGAAGACACAAAAAAATGAAAAGACAGTCCATGCACATAGATTGGAAGAATTAATATTGTTAAAATGTCCATACTACCCAAAGCAATCTACAGATTCAATGCAACGCCTATCAAAATTTCAATGGCATTTTTCACAGAAATAGAACAAACAGTCCTAAAATTTGTATGGAACTACAAAAGACCTCAAATAGCAAAAGCAATCTTAGAAAAAAAGAACAAAGCTGAAGCCATCACGTTTCCAAACACTATTACAAAGCTATATTAATCAAAAGAGTGTGGTATTGGGATAACAACAGACACATAGATCATGGAACAGAAAAGAAAGCCCAGCAATAAACCCATTAATTAAACAGAGGAGCCAAGAATACACATTACGGAGTGGATAGCATCTTTTTCTCCCCATGATGTCCTACATCTTTTTTTTGTTAAGTTGAACTATACTTAATTTACAATGCTGTATTAGTTTTAAGTGTACAGGAAAGTGATTCAGTTATATATATATATATATATATATATATATATATATATATATATATATATATATATATATATTCTTTTTCAGATTCTTTTCCATTATAGGTTAACACAAGATATTGAGTATAGTTCCCTGTGCTATACAGTAAGTCCTTGTTGTTTAAACAAACATAGTAGTGTTTATATGTTAATTCCAAGCCCCTAATTTATCCCTCCCCTTTCCCTTTTAGTAACTATAAGTTTGTTTTGTGTCTGTGAGTCACTTTTGGTTTTATAAATAAGTTCATTTGTATCGTTTTTTTAGATTCCACAAATAAGGGATATCATATGATATTTGTTTTTCTCTGACTTATTTCAATTAATATGATAACTTCTAGGTCCAGCCATGTCGCTACAAATGGCATTATTTCATTCTTTTTTATGGCTGAGCAATAGTCCATTGTATATATACATCACATCTTCTTTATCAATTCATCTGTTAATGGGCATTTAGGTTGCTTCCATGTCTTGGCTATCGTAAATAGTGCTGCTATGAACACTGGGGTGCATGTATCTTCTCGAATTGGAGTTTTCTTCAGATATATGCCCAGGGGTGGGATTACAGGATCATATGGTAACTTTATTTTTAATTTTTTAAAGGAACATTTATTTTTTTTTTATTTATTTGTGGCTGCATTGGGTCTTTGCTGCTGCACACAGGCTTTCTCTAGTTGCGGCGAGCGGGGACTACTCTTCGTTGTGGTGCATAGACTTCTCATTGCAATGGCTTCTCATTGTGAAGCATGGGCTCTAGGTGTGTGGGCTCAGCAGTTGTGGCACGTGGGCTCAGTAGTCGCGGCTTGCAGGCTCCAGAGCACAGGCTCAGCAGTTGTGGCGCACGGGCTTAGTTGCTCCGCGGCATGTGGGATCTTCCCCTTCCCACAGGGCTTGAACCTGTGTCCCCTCCATTGGCAGGCAGATTCTTAAGCACTGTGTCACCAGGGAAGTCCTGGTAACTCTATTTTAGTTTTTCAAGGAACCACCATACTGTTCTACATAGTGGCTGCACCAATTTATATTCCCACCAACACTGTAGGAGCGCTCCTTTTTCTCCACACCCTCTCCAGCATTTATTATTTGTAGACTTCTTAATAATGGCCATTCTGACTGCTCTGAGGTGACACTTCATTGCAGTTTTGATTTGCGTTTCTCTAATAATTAGTGATACTGAACATCTTTTCATGTGCATGTTGGCCATCTGTATGTCCTCTTTGGAGAAATGTTTACTTAGGTCTCCCGACCAATTTTTTTTTCTCTTGATATTAAGCTATATGACCTGCTCATATATTTTGAAAATTAATCCCTTGTCAGTATATTAGCATGCTTGATACTATCGCAGAGGTCTCCTAAACTGTCTTCATTTCTTTTCATTGTTTTTTCTTTTTTCTATTCAGTGTCAATGATTTCCATTACTGTCTTCCAGCTCACTGATCCATTCTTCATCCTCATTTAGTCTACTATTGATTCCTTCTGATATATTTTTCATTTCAGTATCGTATTCTTTAATTCTGTTTGATTGTTCTTTATATTTTCTTTATTTTTTGAGTTTTTTGAATTTACTTATTTTTTTATACAACAGGTTCTTATTAGTCATCAATTTTATACACACCAGTGTATACATGTCAATCCCAATCGCCCAATTCAGCACACCACCATCCGGCCCCCCTCGCCCCACGGTTTTCCCCCCCTGGGTGCATACGTTTGTTCTCTACATCTGTGTATCAACTTCTACCCTGCAAATCAGTTTATCTGTACCATTCTTCTAAGTTCCACATACATGCGTTAATATATTTGTTTTTCTCTTTCTGACTTACTTCACTCTGTATGACAGCCTCTAGATCCATCCACATCTCAAATGACTCAATTTCATTCCTTTTTATGGCTGAGTAATATTCCATTGTATATATGTACCACATCTTCTTTATCAATTCGTCTGTCGATGGACATTTAGGTTGCTTCCATGACCTGGCTATTGTAAATAGTGCTGCAATGAACATTGGAGTGCATGTGTCTTTTTGAATTACAGTTTTCTCTGGGTATATGCCCAGTAGTGGGATTGCTGGATCATATGGTAATTCTATTTTCAGTTTTTTAAGGGACCTCCATACTATTCTTCACAGTGGCTGTATCAATTTACATTCCCACCAAAAGTGCAAGAGGGTTCCATTTTCTCCACACCCTCTCCAGCATTTGTTGTTTGCAGATTTTCTGATGGTGCCCATTCTAACTGGTGTGAGGTGATACCTCATTGTAGTTTTGATTTGCATTTCTCTAATGATTAGTGATGTTGAGCACCTTTTCATGTGCTTCTTGGCCATCTGTATGTCTTCTTTGGAGAAATATCTATTTAGGTCTTCTGCCCATTTTTGGATACGGTTATTTGTTTCTTTAATATTGAGCTGCATGAGCTGTTTATATATTTTGGAGATTAATTTTTTGTCTGTTGATTCGTTTGCAAATATTTTCTCCCATTCTGAGGGTGGTCTTTGAGTCTTGTTTATGGTTTCCTTTGCTGTGCAAAAGCTTTCAAGTTTCATTAGGTTCCATTTGTTTATTTTTGGTTTTATTTCCATTACTCTAGGAGGTGGATCAAAAAAGATCTTGCTGTGATTTATGTCAAAGAGTGTTCTTCCTATGTTTTCCTCTAAGAGTTTTATAGTATCTGCTCTTACATTTAGGTCTCGAATCCATTTTTTTTTTTTTTTTTTTTTTGCGGTACGTGGGAGTCTCACTGCCATGGCCTCTCCCATTGTGGAGCACAGGCTCCAGACGTGCTGGCCCAGCAGCCATGGCTCACGGACCCAGCCACTCCGCGGCACGTGGGATCCTCCCAGACTGGGGCATGAACCCGTGTCCCCCGCATCGGCAGGCGGACTCTCAACCACTGCGCCACCAGTGAAGCCCTCAAATCCATTTTGAGTTTATTTTTGTATATGGTGTTAAGGAGTGTTCTAATTTCATTCTTTTACATGTAGCTGTCCAGTTTTCCCAGCACCACTTATTGAAGAGACTGTCTTTTCTCCATCGTATATCCTTGCCTCCTCTGTCATAGATTATTATTTTTTTTGTTTTGTTTTATTTTTGTTTGTTTGGTTTTTTGTGTGTGTGGTACACGGGGCTCTCACTGCTGTGGCTTCTCCCGTTGTGGAGCACAGGCTCCGGACGCGCAGGCTCAGCAGTCACGGCTCACGGGCCCAGCCGCTCCGCGGCATGTGAGATCCTCCTGGACCGGGGCACAAACCCACGTCCCCTGCATCAACAGGTGGACTCTCAACCACTGTACCACCAGGGAAGCCCTGTCATACATTATTTAAACATAGGTGCATGGGTTTATCTCTGGGCTTTCTATCTGGTTCCATTGATCTATGTTTCTGTTTTTGTGCAGTACCATATTGTCTTGATTACTGTAACATTGTAGTACAGTCTGAAATCAGGGAGTCTGATTCCTCCAGCTCCATTTTTTTCCCTCAAGACTGATTTGGCCATTCGGGGTCGTTTATGTCTCCATACAAATTTTAAGATTTTATTTTTCTAGTTCCGTAAAAAATGCCATTGGTAATATCATAGGGAATGCATTGAATCTGTAGATTACTTTTGGAAGTATAGTCATTTTCATAATGTTGATTCTTCCAATCCAAGAACATGGTATATCTCTCCATCTGTTGGTATCATCTTTAATTTCTTTCATCAGTGTCATAGTTTTCTGCATACAGGTCTTTTGTCTCCCTAGGTAGGTTTACTCCTGGGTATTTTATTCTTTATGTTGCAATGGTAAATGGGAGTGTTTCCTTAATTTCTCTCAGATTTTTCATCATTAGTGCATAGGAATGCAAGAGATTTCTGTGCATTAATTTTGTATCCTGCTACTTTACCAAATTCATTGATTAGTTCTAGTAGTTTTCTGGTGGCATCTTTAGGATTCTTTATGTATTGTATCATGTATCTGCAAACAGTGACAGCTTTACTTCTTCTTTTCCAATTTGTATTCATTTTATTTCTTTTTCTTCTCTAATTGCCATGGCTAGGACTGCCAAGACTATGTTGAATAATAGTGGTGAGAGTGGACATCCTTGTCTTGTTCCTGATCTTAGAGGAAATGCTTTCAGTTTTTCACCATTGATAATGATGTTTGCTGTGTGTTTGTTGTATACGACCTTTATTATGTTGAGGTTGGTTCCCTCTATGCCCACTTTCTGGAGAGTTTTTATCATAAATGGGTGTTGAGTTTTGTCAAAAACTTTTTCTGCATCTATTGAGATGATCATATGGTTTTTATTCTTCAATTTATTAATATGGTGTATCACATTGATTGATTTGCATATATTGAAGAATCCTTGCATCACTTGGATAAATCCCACTTGATCATGGTGCATGACCCTTTTAATGTGTTGTTGGATTCTGTTTGCTAGTATTTTGTTGAAGATTTTTGCATCAATATTCATCAGTGATATTGGTCTGTAATTTTCTTTTTGTGTAGTATCTCTGCCTGGTTTTGGTATCAGGGTGATGGTGGCCTCAGAGAATGAGTTTGGGAGTGTTCCTTCCTCTGCAATTTTTTGGAAGAGTTTGAGAAGGATGGGTGTTAGGTCTTCCCTAAACGTTTGATAGAATACACCTGTGAAGCCATCTGGTCCTGGACTTTTGTTTGTTGGAAGATTTTTAGTCACAGTTTCAATTTCATTACTTGTGAGTGGTCTGTTCATATTTTCTACTTCTTCCTGGTTCAGTCTTGGAAGGTTATACCTTTCTAAGAATTTGTCCATTTCTTCCAGGTTGTCCATTTTATTGGCATAGAGTTGCTTGTAGTAGGCTCTTAGGATGCTTTGTATTTCTGTGGTGTCTGTTTTAACTTCTCCTTTTTCATTTCTAATTTTATTGATTTGAGTCCTCTCTTTTTCTTGATGAGTCTGGCTAATGCTTTATCAATTTTGTTTATCTTCTCAAAGAACCAGCTTTTAGTTTTATTGATCTTTGCTATTGTTTTCTTTGTTTCTATTTCATTTATTTCTGCTCTGATCTTTATGATTTCTTTCCTTCTGTTAACTTTGGGTTTTGTTTGTTCTTCTTTCTTTAGTTCCTTTAGGTGTAAGGTTAGATTGTTTATTTCAGATTTTTCTTGTTTCTTGAGGTAGGCTTATATTGCTATAAACTTCCCTCTTAGAACTTCTTTTGCTGCATCCCGTAGGTTTTGGATCGTCGTGTTTTCATTGTCATTCATCACTAGGTATTTTTTGATTTCCTCTTTGATTTCTTCAGTGATCTCTTGGTTATTTAGTAACGTATTGTTTAGCCTCCATGTGTTTGTGTTTTTTACGTTTTTTTCCCTGTAATTCATTTCTAATCTCATAGAGTTGTGGTCAGAAAAGATGCTTGGTATGATTTCAATTTTCTTAAATTTACTGAGGCTTGATTTGTGTCCCAAGTTGTGATCTATCCTGGAGAATGTTCTGTGCGCACTTGAGAAGGAAGTGTAACCTGCTGTTTTTGGATGGAATGTCCTATAAATATCAATGAAATCTATCTGGTCTATTGTGTCATTTAAAGCTTACGTTTCCTGGGCTTCCCTGGTGGTACAGTGGTTGAGAGTCCACCTGCTGATGCAGGGGACGTGGTTTCATCCCCTGGTCCAGGAAGATCCCACATACCGTGGAGTGGCTGGGCCCGTGCGCCATGGCCACTGAGCCTGCGCGTCCGGAGCCTGTGCTCCGCATCGGGAGAGGCCACAACAGTGAGAGGCCGACATACTGCAAAAAAAAAAAAAAAAGCTTGTCTTTCCTTATTTATTTTCATTTTGGATGATCTGTCCATTTGTGTAAATGAGGTGTTAAAGTCCCCCACTATTATTGTATTATTGTCGATTTCCTCTTTTATAGCTGTTAACAGTTGCCTTATGTATTGAGGTGCTCCTATTCTGGGTGCATATATATATTTATAAGTGTTATATCTTCTTCTTGGATTGATCCCTTGATCATTATGTAGTGTCCTTCCTTGTCTCTTGTAACATTCTTTATTTTAAAATCTATTTTATTGGATATGAGTATAGCTACTCCAGCTTTATTTTGATTTCCATTTGCATGGAATATCTTTTTCCATCCTATCACTTTCAGTCTGTATGTGTCCCTAGGTCTGAAGTGGGTCTCTTGTAGACAGCATATATATGGGTCTTGTTTTTGTATCCATTCAGCAAGCATGTGTCTTTTGGTTGGAGTATTTAATCCATTCACGTTTAAGGTAATTATCGATATGTATGTTCCTATGATCATTTTCTTAATTGTTTTGGGTTTGTTTTTTTAGGTTCTTTTCTTCTCTTGTGCTTCCCACTTAGAGGAGTTCCTTTAGCATTTGTTGTAGAGCTGGTTTGGTGGTGCTGAATTCTCCTAGCTTTGGCTTGTCTGTAAAGCTTTTGATTTCTCCTTTGAATCTGAATGAGATCCTTGCCGGGTAGAGCAATCTTGGTTGTAGGTTCTTCCCTTTCACCACTTTATGTATATCATGCCACTCCCTTCTGGCTTGTAGAGTTTCTGCTGAGAAATCAGCTGTTAACCTTATGGGAGTTCCCTTGTATATTATTTGTCGTTTTTCCCTTGCTGCTCTCAATAATTTTTCTCTGTCTTTAATTTTTCCCAATTTGATTACTATGTGTCTCGGCATGTTTCTCTTTGGGTTTATCCTGTATCGGACTCGTGGCGCTTCCTGGACTTGGGTGGCTATTTCCTTTACCATGTTAGGGAAGTTTTCGACTATAATCTCTTCAAATATTTTCTCTGGTCCTTTCTCTCCCTCTTCTCCTTCTAGGACCCCTATAATGCAAATGTTGCGTCTTATGTTATGTTGTCCCAGAGGTCTCTTAGGCTGTCTTCATTTCTTTTCATTCTTTTTTCTTTAGTCTGTTCCACAGCAGTGAATTCCACCATTCTGTCTTATAGGTCACTTATCCGTTCTTCTGCCTCAGTTATTCTGCTATTGATTCCTTCTAGTGTAGTTTTCATTTCAGTTATTGTATTGTTCATCTCTGTTTGTTTGTTCTTTAATTCTTCTAGGTCTTCGATAAACATTTCCTGCATCTTCTCGATCTTTGCCTCCATTCTTTTTCCGAGGTCTTGGATCATCTTCACTATCATTATTCTGAATTCTTTTTATGGAAGGTTGCCTATCTCCACTTCATTTAGTTGTTTTTCTGGGGTTTTATCTTGTGCCTTCATCTGGTACATAGCCCTCTGCCTTTTCATCTTGTCTATCTTTCTGTGAATGTGGTTTTTGTTCCACAGGCTGCAGGACTGTAGTTCTTCTTGCTTCTGCTGTCTGCCTTCTGGTGGATGAGGCTATCTAAGTGGCTTGTGTACGTTTCCTGATGTTCTTTATATTTTCTAATTATTTGTTGAAAATTTCTAATTTCTCACTCTGTGCATTCATTCTCCTCCCTAGTTCTTTGATCATCTTTATGATCATTACTCTAAATTCTTTCTTGGGTAGATTGCCTATCTCCACATCACTTAATTCTTCTTCTGTCATTTCACTTTGTTCCTTCTTCTGAAAATATTCCTCTGTCACCTCATTCTGTCTAAATTCCTATTTGTATTTTTACGTGTGTGGTGGGTTGGTTACATTTCTTGACCTTGGAGAAGTGGCCCTCTGTAGGAGATGTCCTATGCATCCCAGCAGTGCACTCCTCTCTGATCACCCAAGGGCCAGAGGCCAGCTGGTCCCAGGGTGGTGTCTGGCCTGTGTCTGCAGGCTGTGGTACCGTAGTTTTCTTGCTTCTGGTGTCTGCCCTCTGGTGGGTGAGGCTGGTCTAGAGGCTTGTGCAGGCTTACTGGTAGGAGGGGACTGTGCCTGTCGCCTGGTGGGTGGAGCTGGGTCTTGGTCCTCTGGTGGGCAGGGCCATGTCAAGGGGTGTGTCTAGAGGCAGCTATGGGCTCAGAAAGTCTTTAGGCACCTTGTCTGTTTATGGGTAGGGCTGTGCCCCTGCCCAGTTTGTTCTTTGGCCTGAGGCCTACCAGCACTGGAGCCTACAGGCTGCTGGGTGGGGCCTGGTCTTGGCGCCAAAATGTCAGCCTCTAGGAGAGCTCATGCAGATGAATACTCCCCTGTATATTCGCCACCACTGTCTATGTGCCCAGGACTACAGTCTGACTACTGCCGCCTCCCAGTTTCCCAGAAGATGCTCTAAGACGAGCAGGTAGGTCTGGCCCAGGCTCCTATCAAATTACTGCTTTTGCCCTTGGTCCCAGTGTGCATGACATTTTGTGTGTGGCCTTTAAGAGTGAGGAGCTCCTGCAGTCAAGCCCCACTGGCCTTCAAAGCCAAATGCTCTGGGGGCTCCTCTTCCCAGTGCCGGACTGCCAGGCTGGGATGCCTGACATGGGACTTGGAACTCTCACTCTGTGGGAGAACCTCTGTAATATAATTATTCTCCAGTTTGTGGGTTGCCCACCTGGGGTGGGTATGGGATTTGATTATATCACAAGTCCACCCCTCTGACCAGTCTAGCTGTGGTTCTGTCTTTATGTCTTTATCTGTAGAGGATCTGAGGATCTTTTCTGGTAGCTATCAGTCTTTTTCAATGATGGCTGTTTTGCAGATTGTTGTGATTTTGGTGTGCTCGTGAGAGGAGGTGAGCTTAGGGTCCTTCTACTCCGCCATCTTGACCACTCTCCAGGGAAGTATAGCATCTTAAATAAATGGTGCTGGTAAAACTGGACAGCCATATGCAAAAGAATGAAACTGGGCTACCACCTTACATCATACACAAAAACTAGCTCAAAATGGATTAAAGACTTGAATGTAAGACCTGAAACCATAAAACCCCTAAAAGAAAAGATAATCAGTAAGTTCCTTGACATGGGTCTTAGCAATAACTTTTTGGTTTTGACACAAAAAGAAAAGGCAACAAAAACAAAAATAAACAAGTAGGACTAAATCAAACTAAAAAGCTTCTATGCAGGAAAGAAAACCACCAAAAAAATGAAAAGGCAATTAATACTGAATGGGAGAAAATATTTGTACATCACATATCTGATACGGGGTTAATATCAAAACATATAAAGAATTCATAAAACTCAAAAGCAAAAGAACAAACAATCTGAATAAAAAATGGGCAGAAGATCTGAATAGACATTTTTCCAAAGAAGACATACAGACAACAGATACATGATTAGGTGCTCAAAATCACTAATCATCAGAAAACTGCAAATCAAAACAGTGATACATCAACCTCACACCTGTTAGAATAGCTACCATCAAAAAGACACACAATAATAAAGTGTTGGCAAGAATGTGGAGAAAAGGGAATCCCTGTGCATTGTTAGTGGTAATGTAAATTGGTTCAGTCACTATGGAAAATAGTACAGAGGGTCCTCAAAAAGTTAAAATCAGAACTACCATATGATCCAACAATTCCACTTCTGGGTATTTATCCAAAGAAAATGAAAACACTAACTGGACAAGATACATGCACCCTGATGTTCACTGCAGCAATATTTACAACAGCCAAGACATGGAAACAACCTAAGTGTCCAAGTGTCTATCAATGTATAAAGAAACAAATAAAGAAAATGTGATACATACATACACACACACACATATATATATGTATATATATGGTGGAATATTATTCAGCAATAAAAAAGGAAATCCTGCCATCTGTGATAACTGTATGGACCTTGAGGGCATTATGCTAACTAAAATAAGGCAGAGAAAGATAAATACCATATGATCTCACTTATACGTGGAATCTAAAAAAAAAAAAACACAATAAGGACAACCAAACTCATAGACACAGAGAACAGACTGGTGGTTGCCAGAGGCAATGGATGGTGGGTGAAGGGAATTGAATATAAAATAATGTCATGGGATGTAATGTACAGTATGATGACGATAGTTAATATTGTATATTTGAAAGTTGCTAAGGGAATAAAGTTCTCATTACAAGAAAAAAATTTTGTAACTATATGTGGTGATGGATGTTAACCAGACTCACTGTAGTGATCATTTCACAATATACACAAATGTTGAATCATTATGCTGTACACCTCAAGCCAAAATAACATTATGTGTCAATTATATCTCAATTTTTTAAATTCCCCTTTTAAAAAAAGAAATAAACAAATTTGGGAGTCATTAGCATTTAGATGCTATCTAAATCCAGGTGAGTGAATTATTTCACAATAAAGTGATGACAGTGAAAGAACAGAAGTTGTGCAAGGACTGGAGCATGGAGCATGGATGGCGAGATGAAGAGAAAAAAGCAAAAAAGGGAGAATAGAAAACTAGGAGAAGAAACAAACTGAAATTCTGGAATGAAAAGTAAAAAGCATGTTTCAAGGAGGATAGAGTGGTAAAATGTGTCAAATGCTACAAGTTTTTTCATGAAAGATGAGAACTGAGAACTGACTGAAGTTACAGAGGTCACCAGAGACACTGGCAAGAACAGTTTCAGTGAAGTTGATATGAAGCAAAAGCATGACTGAAGCCAGATCAAGAAGGAATGGTAGGAGAGCATTATAAGTAGCAAATATAGAGAATTAGGACAATAATGAGGGGAATGAAAATGTCGAGAGGATTTTTTTTTTCCTAGCATGTTGATGGTAATAATCCAAGAAAGGGAAAAACTATGATGCAAGAGGAAGATAAGTGAGTAATATGAAGACACTATAGGAAAACAGAAGGTGTTATGTCTATGTAATAAAAACCTCAGGGGTATGGGGGAGCAGGAGGGTGAGTATACCAGGGCTGACCTCCCGGAACTACCTCAGGGCAGATCTCTTTGAGATACCTTTCAAAGATGATTTGATGTGATGATGAGTGTGGGTAATACCAGGCCCATGGAACGAAGAAGTTTTGCAAAGGCAAAAATCCTAATGGCAATTATTTATTTCTCTTTCCAGTAGGCCATCATATTTTTGTTTCCATTATTTGCATGCCTAAGAAATTTTGTTTGTTCTCAAACCTATTAAGGTTAGTAATATCTGATACTGTATTCATATAATTCAGTTAATTACAATATAAAACAACCAGTGCAAAAAGAAAAGGTATTTCCCTGAAAATTCAATGCTTCTGAAAAACTTGATAAAAGTGGGTTTTTAAAAACACTTGTTGTTAAATTAGATGTAGGTAAATTATATGTAGGTAAAACAAGTATAAAATACTGGCAGGAAACATGATAAAAAATGTACTGGGATCTGCACCCAGAAATTTTAGTAAGTGGCTAAGTTCTGGCACCAATTTAAAGACTCTGATATGAAACTTCTATTCGGGGAGTTTGTTCAAGAAAAACAACAATGTGTGTTCAAGAAAGACAACAATAATTTCCAATTAGGGAATCCATCCTCAAAGAAAAAGTATGGCTTGGCCCTCGCAAACACATAAAAAAATTGCAAATGAATGTGAAAGTTTCAATTTATTAAATGCTTACATCTAAATGTGTATGTCCTTTTTTATGATTTCCCATTTTGAACTAAAAGGATTAAATGAATAGCTATCAGCTCCAAATGCACTGGAGAAGTTTTCGTTCCTGTAAATTCTACAAATAACAGAAGCCATTTTTTAAAATTTAAGTATCCACATTTAAATATTCTAAATAAAACAGTTAAGATACTTTCCCTTCTTCCTTAAATAGTTGCCTTTTTTCTGATACTCAGAATCACCTAACAAATCAACCAGATATTTCCTATGTATTAGCTTTATGGCCATAATATGGTGATGCTCTCATTAAATGACTAGGACTTTGTCCCTATGTCAAATGGCGCCAGCCAGACAGCTTTCAAGTTTTCCAGTTCTCTCTCTTATGAGAAGGCTTGTAGCAGTGACCTGCTTGCTGCCTGAATGCTTACTTAAAAATAATCTTTTTAACATTATTGACCTAAATAAATGGCTTTTTTCTTTACAGGCCTACTTATTCCATATTTTAGCAAAAGTCACCTTTACAATGCTCATTAAGAAATTTCTTATTTTAAGTATGAGTAAGGCAGAGTTAATATTTAGAATTTAAATGTATAAATAAGTCATTTTATGTGTGGTAAAGATATGGATTATTGTTTTTACAATAATATAATTATTTCACAGCTCCAGCCTTAACATTAAAAATCACATTAAAAAAAAGATCGCGGGCTTCCCTGGTGGCGCAGTGGTTGAGAGTCCGCCTGCCGATGCAGGGGACACGGGTTCGTGCCCCGGTCCAGGAAGATCCCACATGCCGTGGAGTGGCTGGGCCTGTGAGCCATGGCCGCTGAGCCTGCGCGTCCGGAGCCTGTGCTCCGCGACGGGAGAGACCACAACAGTGAGAGGCCCGCGTACCGCAAAAAAAGAAGGAAAAAAAAAAGATCGCTATTTAATCGTTAACTTATTGACGATCTAGAGTCTGTGGTAATTATATTATGATTAGAAGTTACATTCGGCATAGCAAAAAAGGATTTGAGAGGATCTCAAGACAAAAAGTTATCACTTGACCCTGGAAAATATATTTTCATTTTGTGACCCAAATAGTTTTGTTTGTTTGGGTTTTTGTGTGGAAGGTGCTAGGCTATATTCAAGTCTGCTGAGTAGAAGTAATCAAATCACCTAATTCTACATAAAACTCAGAATTTTTCTTGCGAATTACTCCTAAGCTTTTTATCAAGCTGCCTTAAAAATGTTAACTAATCTTCAGCTGAATCAGTTTATTAACTTCAGGCTTAAAACTTCCTTACTTAAAAAAAAATTAAGCAAGATCACTAATTATTCTCCCTGTCTATATCCAAACACCACTAGTATAAATGAATTAGTTATTTTGAACATTAAAAAACTTACTCAGTTATAAAGGATAACTAAAAATGCATTGAAAAATTAAAATTATTCAATACAAAATATAGACTAGAATAATATAAACTCTAAGACTAAATAATGTAAATTAAAGTATGAAAACTTGATTTTCAGGTAACATTTTGATCCTACAAGGTCTTACATGTGTTAAGTTCACAACTAAGAAATGATAACGTCTCTCTCTTCTCCCTCTACATCTTCCACAGTGCTAAGAGAGATACCTTTCTGAAATCTAAATCTAACTAAGTCTAATCATATCTCTCCCCCTTTCTAAATACTTAATTTTAAAACCCCATAACTTGGGACCTCCCTGGTGGCGCAGTGGATGGGATTCTGCACTCCCAATGCAGGGGGCCTGGGTTCGATCCCCGGTCAGGGAGCTAGAGCCCACATGCATGCTGCAAATAAGAGTTCGCATGTCACAACTAAGGAGCCCGCCGCCGCAACTAAGACCTGGTACAACCAAATAAATAAATAAATATTTAAAAACAAAAACAAAAACAAACCTATAACTTTAATGATGTCCCATCACCTGCAAGCTTCTTCACTGCTTATCTAATCTAAGCCTCATCTTCTAACGTTATTTGCTAACACTTCCTACAATGTCCGAGTTCCTTAAGCCTGCCTGTCCCTTCCCACTTTGCCTACCTGGCCATACTTCAATTAGTTCTTCAAAACTTTGCTAAGATGGCATGCCCCCCCCCAAAAAAAAAAATTTGCTAAGATATCAACTTGTTTAATCACTAATATTTATTGACTATGATTACACTACCAAGTTTAAGGTCCAGTGACATGTGTTGTAAATATGTAACTTTTAGATGAAAAGATGCAGGCAGTCCTTTCCCTCAGAGAGTTTAACAATATGATGACTTTCTCCCTAAAACCTTACCCCTCTGAGCTACCTTTCTCAGAGCTACCTCTTTACATTAAATCTAATTCTTCTGATGTACTTATCATACTTTATTGTAATTATTTATATGACTCTTCCCTCCTACTAGCCTGTGAACAGGGAGAAAAGTAACTGTTATTTATCTCTATAGTCTCAGCACCTGGCCAAATGAATTACCAATAGTAGTTGCTCAGTGCTACAATGAATTTTATGAGCAAAAACAATTTGCCAATGCAAGGAAAATACCTTTTACAGTCATACTTTGCCATTATATCAACATATGTAAATGAGCTTTAATTTTAATCTATAATATAGAAAAAATAATCTATGAATTAATTGTGAGTCTTCCTAACAAATGATAACTCTAAAATACAACTTTAGCCCTGTGTTTCACAGTTACTACTATCATCTTGGATGGGACAATTCTTCATTGGAGTGAGGCTGTTCCAAACCTTGCAGATGGTTAATACTGCTGGCCTTGCACTCTCAGTGTCAACAGCTGCCCTTTAGTCACTATGGAATCAATACATCCAACATGCTTGAAAGTGCCCCCTAGGTGAATAATTCTCCCTTGATAACTCCTGCTTATTTCAACTTTGCGACTTTGTTCAACTTTATTTGCAAATAAATCTACTCCATAGAGAATGTTGCTGTGTATCTTTAAAACTAAAAATTAAAATACGTGTAAAATAAAAAATTTAATATAAAATCATTTCTTTGTATATGAGGTATAGATTTAATATTTAGCCTCTCTACCTTAAAGAGATATACATAAGCAAAAGAAAGACTAAACAATTTATTTAAATATAGGATGAAATCATACAGAGTCCAATTTGGGGGGATACATGGGCTATATTACTAAGGCTTTGAATGGAATGTCACATTTGAGAGAGATGTGCATAGACTCAGATATGACCAGACAGCTTCAATGAACTGCTTGGAAAAATCAACCTGGAACCCTGCTTACAAGGTCCCAGGCAAAGCAGTTTTTAAAAAGAAATTACATGGTCAATCAGTATTCTTGCTGTAGTTATAAATAAACCAGGCCAAGTTTAATATAAACAAATTTGTTTCACTATGATTATCTTTGGGGAAAAGTGGGGTAATTGTAGAGAGAAAAATTATGTTTGCACCTTTGTAGACATTAGATTCTAGTCCTGTTAACTGCCCTTGAGCTTTTGTTATATACCTGTAAACTGGACTAGATCCGAATTCTTCTAGTTTCCTCAAATATCTGGCTAGACTCACCAAACTAATGTTTCCCATTTTCTCCCACACTTCTGATTGGAAATCACCAAGAATAAAGTCAACCCTGGAGCCCCACTTACCAACTGCTCCTAACCACTGACACTGCTGCAAAACTAGAAAGTATTGAGCCTTGGGTACACATCTCACAGCTGAAAAAGGCCCCACCTGATACCTGGTCCTGTATAAACAATGGAGACCTACAAATCAAACTGATGAGGAAAAGAAGTAGCTGATATCGATGTAGACTGCTTCTGCCCAAGATGCCGGATCAAGACTCCCTACTCTAGCTAAACATGAAACCCTTTCTTTTTTTCTTTCTTTCCTTTATTCTGACATTGGCCTGGAAAGATAATACCCTCATTTGTATCTCCCAGGCCATTGCTAAGGGAAGTAATCTTTGGATTTAGAATAACTCTTTATTTCAGGCTAGAAGAAAATCGAACTTAACTCCTGGCTTGAATGGACAATTGTGCCCTGATAGGATTTATCTTTGTCTGTGATTATCATTATCCTTGGGCTTATGAATGCTTAGATGACCAGTGCACAGCTGGGCAATGCCTCTTAGGTTATTTAACTGTGCCACTCACTGTTCTAAAAAAAAAAAAAAACCCTACCAGGAGGATTTTCATGATACAGGGTTCGCTTCCTTTGGCAGGGCTATATTTCCCTGGTTAGGAGTAAATATGAATGAGAATATAATCAGAAGCCTCTCGTTAACTCTTGAACGTACTGCAGAATCCGCTGCTGCTAAAGCATTAGCTGCCCAGCAAAGATCCTAACACTCTCTAGCCAAAGTTGTTCTTGAAAATATAATAGCCACTGATTATCTTCTAGCTAAGCAAGAAGGTGCTAGGGCCACCACCCCCCGTTGTATCTGGATTGACATTTCTGGGAAAGTTAAAACTCAGTTACGTAAGACCATTGAGCAAGCCACTTGGCTTAAAAGGGTGACTCCAAGACCCCCCTTCAAGGGGGTCTTTGATTGGTTTGAGTCCTGCAGACCAGGGCTCTGAAGTGCACTCTAAACACTGGGAATTATCCTGCTCATAGTTAAATCAAAATAATCTCCCTGGCACTGTATTCTCTCAAAAATTTTAAATGCTTTTGCAGCAGCCAACTGCCAAGCAAATGATATCCCTAAGACTGTAATGTCAGAAAAGTAACCAAAAGAATGACCAACTTAAAATTCATGAACCTGGAACTGTGACCCATAGATGTCATAGAGATTAAGCAAAAACTTCATGCCACGCCAAGGATCAGTAGCTGAGAGTGACACTAATACATTAATTTTTAATCACATCTCTCTGTTAAGCTGAGAGTCTGATCAAAGGGGAGGGAATTGTTAAAGAGGAAACCACTGGCCCAAAATGGCATCACTTGTGCAAAAGCCCATAATTTTACCAAACCTAGACTTAATACCTGACAATTGCAGTTATGCTCTTCCCCAGAAATGTAATCTTAATCAACCAGTTTAGAATTTTCTGGTTGGCAGCAATGAGGTAATCTGTCACATGGGCCCTCTCCATCCAACCTGCACCCCGCCCCAACCCTGCCCCCTGCCCCCAGAGGAAAAAGAAGCAATCTGCACCTAAAAAATCCCTGCCTTCCCTTGACTTCAAAAAGATGTCCTGGTCTAAAAGTAATTCTTTCTTTTCTTTTGCTAATAGCTCCCTTGCCCCACCCTTCCATTTCGTACAACCCCTTGGAGTGCCCTTCTAGTTGCTAATGGGATGCTGGCTGATTCATGAATTGCCTAATGAAGCCAACTAGACCTTCAAAAAAAAATTTTAGTAACGAAAAATAAGAAAAATTTGCTAGGGCTTCCCTGGTGGCGCAGTGGTTGACAGTCCGCCTGCCGATGCAGGGGACGCGGGTTCGTGCCCTGGTCTGGGAAGATCCCACATGCCGCGGAGCGGCTGGGCCCGTGAGCCGTGGCCGCTGAGCCTGCGCGTCCGGAGCCTGTGCTCCGCAACCGGAGAGGCCACAACAGTGAGAGGCCCGCGTACCGCCAAAAAAAAAAAAAAAAAATCAAGTAATCAGCTCAATAGATGCAGAAAAAGCATTTGAAAAAAAATCAATAATCCTTCACCATAAAAATTCCCAGAAAACTAAGAATAGAATTGAACTTCTTAAACTTCACAGAGGGCAATTCTGAAATAAAACTACAGCTAACAACATACTTTATGGTGAAAGATTGAATGATTTCCCCTGAGACAGGGAACAATGAAAAGATAACTGCTCTTAACCCATCTATTAAATGAGCAGGAGTGTGTGTGTGTGATTGTGATAAAATTCACCACTGTAATTTTAGAGTGTACAATTCAGTGGCATTCAGTGCATTCACAATACTGTGTAACCATCACCACTATGTAGTTCCAGAATTTTTCATCACCACAAAAGGAAATCCTGTACTCCCCATTCTCTGCTCTCTCCAGCCCTAGGCAACCACTAATCTAATATCTGTCTCTATGGATTTGCCTCTTCTGGCTATTTCCCATAAATAGAATCATACAATATGTGGCTTCTTTCCCTGAGTATAATGTTTTCAAAGTTCACCCATGTTGTGACATATATCAGTACTTCATTCCTTTTTATGGCCGAACAATATTCCACTGTATGGAGAGACCATATTTTGCTTATCCAGGCATCTGTTGAGGGACAGGTATGTGTATTTTAACAGAAAGATAGCCTTTATCTTCAAGGAATGAATCTCTATGGTGGGATTTCAAGCATAACATCAAACTGGAGATAAGAGAGTTGGCAGCAAGGGCCTTTCTCAGAACTTTCAAGTCACAATTTAGAAATCACTTGTTCTGTGACTAGCTCTGTGGGAGTGGCAATGAGGCAGGATGTCTAATGGTACATGCTCCCCACAGGTGTCAAGGCTTCCAAACCACTTCTGCCTGGTAGGGAGGTTACTACAGGACGGCATCTGGCAGGCTCTTGGAATCAAAGCTTACATCTCAGGCTACTCACCCCCCATTTCACTGGGGGAAGACATGTCATAAGAATAACTAGGTTTCCACACACAGGCTGTTTGCACAAGCATAAAGGAAGGGAGGATCTGAGTGATCCCCTGGATAATTTAATCCCCACGTCAGCCCAACTGCTGTCTTGGGTTCTCTCCATAACATATATACACACATAAAATTAATTACACAACTTCTAATAATGCACCAAATAGGTCCTCTTAAAGGTAGTTATATCAGTCCAGTTTGAAAACATTTGGCTGGGCCAAGCTTTCTTTGTGAGGCTAAGTACTGTAGTGGTTCAGAACAAAGGCTTTAGAATCAGGTAGACCTACATTCAAATAGTGCCTCTGCTACCATTAGCTCTGGGAATTTAAACAGGAGATACAACCTCAATTTCGTCACCTATAAACTGGGAACAGTAGTTAACAGTACCAAACTCAGTGCATTCTCACCACCATATGTGAAGAATGCAGCATGGTGCCTAGGAGAAGCAATTTTTAATGTGATTATTAAAAATCACCGTCGTCAACGTTTACTGAGATTTTATGAAAGGACAGACTAAGGATCGCAACTGCCAACTCTACGTTATTCGATACAATTAAACCATGAGCTTAAATGGTTCAAATTTATCCCATCATCTTACATTCCTACAGATTTCATCCAGTAGCTGAATTTGGGGGAGGAAAAGAAAAAGGACCCACACAAAACTTTCCCAGTTGAAGACATTTTTATTTCGGTACGCACCTGAGTCCCTGGCAGGACGGGCCTGTCCTCCGCGGGAGGACATGTCCTCCCCCTCCTTTGGGAGAGGATGGGGGCCCTGCCCTGAGGGGGCAGCTGGGGGATGAGGCAAAGGGCTATGTGACAGTGATAGGTCACAATGAGGCAAAGGGCTATGCGACAGTGATAGGTCACAAAGGGCCCAGAGGATAAATAGGCTGTGCCAGGGGGTTAGGCTGAGAAAGTGGTTACTTCTCTCACTAGGACTGAAGTTCACCACAGCCTCTTGGGGAGATAAAAAGCCAGAAGCAGAAGTGAGGGGAGGCAGAGGGGGAGCCTACCATACCTCTCTACACACTTGAAGAGATTCAGCCTGGGGTCCAGGCACCCTACAGCATCCCCGCTGTGATCATCTGTGCCCCTACCCACACCCCTGCCTCTGGGAGACCCTGAGGCAAAGCTGGGGGCCTGTGGGGCGGGCTTGGAAGACCTGCCGTAGGGCCGACTTACGAGCACCGCAGCTCACTCTTCTGCCAGTGAGGCCGAGGGAGGGAAGAGCCAGGGGCCCACCTTAACCGCGCTGCCTGTCGTGATCAAAGGCAGCCATGAGTGGGGACTCTCTGCTCCCGTATCACACGGCCCAGAGCAGCACCAGGGTGGGCCTGTTCAACACCACCACGGGGAAGCTGCAGCAGCAACTGCGCAATGGTGAATATGACATCTTCAAGTACGCACCGATATTCGAGAGCGACTTTATCCAGATCACGAAGAGGGGAGACCTGATTGACGTGCACAACTGTGTCTGCATGGTGACCGTGGGCATCACATCCAGCAGCCCCGTCCTCCCACTCCCAGACACCATGCTGGTGGCCCGATGGGCCACCGACTGTGAAGAGCACGCTGAGCACAGCCAGGCCGCCAAGGGCAAGAGCCACGAGCCTGCAAAGACCTTAGAGCTCACCAGGCTCCTTCCCTTGACGTTCGTGAGCATCTCCACTCACAATCGCGAGAAACAACAGCTGCGCGTGAAGTTTGCCACTGGCCGCTCCTGGTACCTGCAGCTGTGTGCCCCTCCAGACGCACAGGAAGACCTCTTCACCTCTTGGGAAGAGCTGATTTACCTCCTGCGACCACCAGTGGAGAGTTACAGCCGCACCTATGCCGTTCCAGCCTGGGACATGATTGGCCTGCCTGTGTTCGAGGAGGAGGAGGACGGCAGGAGCCCAGCAGTGGAGGATTTCCAAGGAAAGTGGGATCAGGACGAGGTGAGCATCTGCAGCCTCCACACGTGCTCTGAGCTGTCCGGGGCCACGTCTGCCGCTTTTGCTGGGGGGGAGGGGATCCAACTGGACTCCCACAAGCCCGACACCATGCCCGATGTGGCCACCGCAAAAGCAAAACCTACAGTGCTTGACAAAGCGTCAGCATCGCGGGCAACGACAAAGGTGGAGACAGCAGGGGTGGCAGGAGGCACCGCAGCGGGTGCCTTGAGCGTGGCAGTGATCAAGTCTCCTGCCCCTGAAGAGCAGAGCATGGCCACAGCAGCCACAGCCAGCAACGGTCCAGGAGGAAGCAAAACCAACATAGCCACTGGGGGCACTGCCAGAACATCCCTGAGGAGCAGGAAAACGGTGCTGCGAAAAATTCAGGGTATGCTTGGCAGGTGCCGCGAACTATTCAGGGTATGCTTCCAGCACATCCACCAGTCTCTCCCCAGAGGCCGGCGTGACTGTGGTCGGAGCAGAACCTACCGGCAAGACTGCTGAAGGAAGAGCCAACGAGGAGGACGAGGGGACCCTCATCTCAACCTTGCCACAGGAAGGCAAAGTGAGTGAACAGGATGGCAGCTCACAGAGGGTGTCCCAGGCCCGCAAGGGAAGAAAGGAGAGAAGGGAGCACTGGGGAGAGGACAGAGCTCTTACGAGACCCTCGCTCTGCAGTTCAGTGGAAAGCCACCACAAGGCAGCGGGGAACAAGACCATCCAGAAAGCAGCTGGCCCGTGCTCAGGCGGCCGCAGAGCCACTAGAGATGACCAAAAGGACAAAGGCCACGGCAGCCCGGGGGGCAGCGAGCAGGGCACTGCTCACAAAGACATCAGCCGTGCTCCCATCACCAACGAGTCCAGGACCTCGCACAAATCGGGCAGGAGCTCATCTACAGCGAGTTCAGGTCCCACCACCGAGAGACTCAGCAGGATCAGCTCTTTCTTCAGGAATGTCAGAGCCAGGCTTACTACAAAGACAGTGGCCTCCTCACGCGATAAATATGTGAGCATCATGGCGAAGCCAGTGGAAGGGACCCGAATGGAGGCCATCGTAGAGACAGCAGAGAATGGCCAGGGGCTGGAGATCACTGGAGGTGTGACATCTGAGACCGTGTAGCCAGTGACCGTTGAAGCCCATCAATAGTACCTAGAGCTGGGAGCTGCAAAGGGGACCAGGGCTCAGGGAAATACCCCTGGAGAGCCCATTTCAGCTTCCTTACTGCAATTTAAATAAAAAACCAAACAATCTGAGAATGCATGGTGTCTTGTCGGAATTTCTAGGTCCCGAAGCCCAGCCATAGCCTCACAGTGGATTTTGTGATGTCAGCTGTGCAACAGTCTGAGACCCAGTGTCCAGACAAGGGCAGCCCCACCTCACACACATGCTCAGCGCCAACAGCAGTGCTGCATCTGGCCTCCACTCCTTTCTGGCTTGCCCCCCAGGGCCATGGCTCAAAGTCAGACTATGGTCTGGGAAGCTCTCCTTCACTATCCCCCTATTCTTTTTATAAACGCTTATTTCCCCTGAAGGTCTGTAAACATAGCAAGAACAGGACTCATGTCCCCTCGGGCTATTCAGTGGACAGAAGTATTAGCTAGCAATCAGAACCGCAAGCACTCTCATCTAGACTTAGCCGTTCCCTGCCCAGGTATTAGCTCGCAATCAGAACCGCAAGTATTAGCTAGTGTGCCATCGTAAGCATACCACTCGATGACATTTCACAAGATAAGCAACCCCACGAAACTAGCACCTGGCGAAGAATCAGAACATCACTGCAACTCTGGAAGTGCCCCCCTGCAGTCACTCAAGGGTAACCACTACCCTAGCTTCCAACACCATAGATGAATGTTGTTTGCTTTTTCAACTTTACATACTGGAATCACATAGTATGTACTCTTTGACTCTGGTTTCTTTCCCTTAACGTTATATTTATGAGGTTTGTGCATGACTTTCCTGGCGATCGTCCATTTATTTTCACTGCTATACAGTATTCCATTGTGTGATGATACTACAACTTATTCTGTTATTGATTTAAGCTATTATCAGTTTTGGGCTATTAAAAATAGTGCTATTATGAACATTTATATACAGATCTGCTGGTAAAAATATACATAAACTTCTGTTCGGCATATACATAGGAATGGAATTGAATATATGCATATGTTCAGCTTCTGATTATACTGCCAAGCTATTTTCCTTCCAAAATGACTGTGGAAATAATAATTCCCACCAGGAATGTATTAAAGTCCTGGTTGTTCCACATCCTTGCCAACATTTGATACTGTTTAGCTCTTTCCTTTTAGCCATTCAGGTGGGATATAGTGACTTTTCTCCCTTTTTCATGATAAAAATATACTTAAAAATATATAATTGGGCTTCCCTGGTGGCGCAGTGGTTGAGAGTCCGCCTGCCGATGCAGGGGACGCGGGTTCGTGGCCCGGTCCGGGAAGATCCCACATGCCGCGGAGCGGCTGGGCCCGTGAGCCATGGCCGCTGAGCCTGCGCGTCCGGAGCCTGTGCTCCGCAACGGGAGAGGCCACAACAGTGAGAGGCCCGCGTACCGCAAAAAAAAAAAAAAAAAAGTAATGCATTAAATATGCTATGGTCTGAGTGTTTGTGTCACCACCACCTCCAAATTTATATTGAAATCCTAACCCCAATGTGATGGTATTAAGAGGGAGGGCCTCTGGGAGATAATTAGTGTAACCAGCCCAAACTGACCCTATCCTGTTTCTAGAAGGATAACTGAGTTGTTTTTTAAGAGACTACAGAACAAAACCACCAATCATGCAGCTGAAGCATGTGCAGAGGAGAGAATTTTGACCTCAAATACACCTGGAACCAAAGTTTATCCCCCCGCTCCATGGAACCAAAGGACCGGGACATGACCGGAACGAGAACACCAGAACCCATTCAGAAGCAAAGGGTCCATCGTCCAGGAAGATGTGATGTTGAAGCCCCTTTACCATAAATGGCCAGGTTCCAAAGCTCTCCAAGTGGAAGATCCACATACCAACCCTACCAGCTAACTCATAAAAGCTTGACCGAACCCTAGATCTTAGAGACAGATTTGAGCCTTGCCAGCTCACATCACAATAAAGCTTCTTCTTTTCTCAAAAGCCTGTACCATAGTACTGGCTACTATGTGAATCAGGCAGTGACCCCTTGCTAGCTAACATTAGGACATGAGGACAGAGCCCTTATGAATGAGATTAGTGCCGATATAAAAAGAGGCCCCAAAGAGCTCCCTTGCTCCCCCAACCACATGAGGACACAGCAAAACAAGATGGCCATGGTCTATGGAACCAGGAAGCAGGCTGTCACAGGACTTGGAATCTGCCAGCGCCCTGATCTTGATCTCACAGCCTCCAGAACTGTGAGAAATAAATTTCTGTGGTTTACAAGCCACCCAGTCTATGGTATTCTGTTACATCAGGCTAAACGGACTAAGACAGAATATAATACTAGTAATAAAGTCACAAGAGACAACATGAAAATGCCAAAGCTGATGCCTCTGCTCCAAGTTATCAGCCACATTATGAGGAAAAAACAAGGATGACCTCAGCTAAAAATAACTATGAGTTTAACAATACATCATTTGAAATATAGATATCTACTATTGTTAACAACTACCCCCCTACATGTTCAATGCACTTTGAGAAACTGGTTAATAATATAAAGTCTTCATCATTAGCAAAATATTTTAGGATCCTATTTATATCATCTTTATCTCATTTTATTTTCATTTATATTCATTAGTACATCATATATCCTACATACTATATTAGAATATTATTAAATTTATGTAGTTCATTAAAAATGTACATATATTGGTGATCTATGCTCCAAAAAATTTTAACTGATAGGGAAGCACAATCAAAAATAGTTCAGAACAAGACCATTAATATAGAAGACTGGACGCTAAAAATCATGTAGTCTAAGAAGAATTAAGAATGAACCAGATTTAAAGACAATACCCTAACAAAGGTCACCCAGCAAGAAGCAATTACAGTTGACCCTCAGTATCTACAGGTTTCATATCTGCAGGTTCCATATCTGCAGGTTCCACATTCACAGATTCAACCAACCGAGGATCAAAAAATCGTTGGAAAAAAAATTCCAGAGAGTTCCAAAAAGCAAAACTTGAATTTGCCCCAAATCCAGAAACTATTTACATAGCCGTTATGTTGTATTTACAACTATTTACATAGCATTTACATAGTATTAGGTATTATAAGTAATCTAGAGATGATTTAAAGTATACAGGCATCCGATTTTAACCAGTGAGAACACCGAGACCCAGAGAGTCGAGATAACTGGCTGGAGATCATCCCATAATGATACATCACAATCTTCACACTGATAGGGGAGATGTTTGATGCTGTCACTGGAAACCTTCCACAATCCCTCCCAGAACTAGCCTTCCCGGGATTCATAAACATCAGTTAACTCCCAAGAAAGGACACAATATGCAGAGATGTCCTAACTCAGTATATTTTTTAAAAGTGATACATTTGGCTTGGGCTTATCTTAATGGCTAGTAGGAGAATCATGGGGAAGGAAATCAACCAGTTTTGGTATTCTGTGCCCCAACTCAAAAATAAAATAGGTGTTATTTTAAAGTCAAAAAAAAAATATATATATATATATATACACATACATACAGGAGGATGTGCCTAGGTTATATGCAAATACTATGCAATTTTATATAAGGGTCATGAGCATCCACAGACTTTGGTATCCACAGGGGTCCTGGAAACAATGCCCAACCTAGGGACTACTGTTTTGTTAATCAACCACTCAAAGGAAAACCAAGTAAAAGTTCTCCAAAACTAAACAAAAAATAAATCTATAAGATAGATTCAATATAAGAATTAAAATTTTTAAAGGCAACAACCAGAGGAAGGAAACTTTAATTTAGGTTTCTAAAGCAAAAAATTCCAAAAGGTATGCTATTTCTTAATTGCAAAAAAACGGGGAAAAAAATGAAGGAAGCAAACTTCTAGCAATCTCTAATAATTCCTATTCCCAATATGGACATTATCAGATTTATCTACATTTCAAGAGGAAAACAAAAAATGCAAAGAAGCACGTTTTAAAAGCTGCTAACTAGCCTTAAAACACGACATTTTACATTTTAAAATATAACTTTTTTTTTTTTTTGGCCATGCCATGTGGCTGGCAGGATCCTAGTTCCCCGACCAGGGATCGAAGCTGACCCTGGAAGTGAAAGCGCTGAGTCCTAACCACTGGACCGCCAGGGAACTTCCTAAAATTTAACTATTTTAAAACATTTATTTCTTGACATGATAAACAAATAACAGTCTGGTTAAATTTAATAATATTTTAATACCTTCTTACAGAGTTTAAGATCTGTATTTATTTTTCAAGGTTCACTTAAATAACATGTAAAAAAATTTTGACCACAGGAGGCTAACATCAAAATAATATCAAAACTCATCCCCTAGAAAAACATGTATTATTTTAATACCTACAAATGAAAAGCACATTATAAACATTTTAATGTATAATAATATGGAAATGGAAAGTGATCTAACCGTTTCACAAGAATGAAAATCTCTTTCCCAAGCTATTAGAAAAGCTCTTTCATCATAGTGTAGCTTTCTAGGCAAGTGAAGAAGTCTGAAGCAAAGGAGTTAAGTTGCCGGGGTTTTTTTCCCTCCCTGTGGGAGCCTGTGGGTGGGTGGGGGTGTGAGGGCCTCTCGGGGCTCAGTATGGACCCAGCCCTGTGCCCCCTCCACCCCGAGCCCCTGCACACGAGCACTGCGCTGGTCAGCGTCTGCCCAGGTGGGCAGCAGCCTCACCTTGGCCTTCTTCACACGCTCCACGGCCTCAGCATATGTTCCTAGGGGCTGGTGCCGAACCCCGGCACAGGGCGGGCAGGTTTGAGGGGCCAGGTACCGCTGAAGCAGGGCTGACTATCGTCCTGGGGGCCTCACGGGGTTGGGGGAGCACACACAGGTGATGAATAAAGGTGTCTGTCTATCGGTTAGTCATTTCTACTTTTTTTAAGGCCTCCTAGTCAACAGGCCTTATGTCGCCTGCTTATTTCTATTAAAACAAGAGTAGGAATGGGACACAACAACTACAGGTGATGAGTTAGAATGTACATTAATTTCAGTTACTGGCCATCTTAAAAGTTCCCTAGTCTGCTTCTGTTTCTATGGTAACAAAGGTAGAATCAGGAAGCAGAAGCAAATACTTTAACAGTTAAATAGTGAGAGTCAAGTATTGAATGGCATATACAGTAATTTCATTTTAAGAAAATCTAAAATGTAAAAAGGAAGAAGGGAATCATATTTCATACAATCTTAAAGACTCAAAAGGAGGAGCCTACCAGTCCAGTATTTTTCCCTTGATTGTTTTAATTGAGAATTATTTACATTTTACTTTTAACTTTTCTAAAAATTTGATTCCACTCCCACCATGGGTGGCCACAAAAACAAAACAAAAACCTAGAATCACCAAGTGTCCTGATTCACTTTCTAGAACTAAATTCACAGTACTAGATTTAAGGCTTTTAAATATGATACCATATTTTGTGATCCTAAATAGAACTTGATTTTAAGATTTTTCTTTGAAATAGTGATCCTAATATGACTTTTTAAGTCAAGCAAAGCAGCTATCTTTAAGAATGAAAATAAACCTTCTGTTAGTACGGATATGAACCTTTCCTGTACACACACACACACACACACACACACCTTATACCAGTGAAATATATACAATGTGTTTAGAATGGAAATTTCTTCAGTATATTTTCTAAGTATTTCTGGGATCATCTTAAGTTTGTGAGTATTCAAAATCATGACCTTATTAGAATTTTTAAACTGTTTATTCTTTTCCAAATTGCTTTATGTTCAAACTTTTCTTCTTCCTCTCTCAAAACACTGTCACTGCAAAGAGTCTCTGTCTCTTGTCTCTCATCACTCACTCTGGGGGCAGCAACCTGCCATGTCAGAAGCAGCACTATGGAAATGACCATGTGACAAAGAACTGAGGCCTCCTGCCAAAGCCAACAAGGAACTGAGGTCGGCCAGTAACCTGTGAGCTTGGCAGCAGATCCGCCAGCCACAGCTGAGACTTGAGATGACTGCCGTCCCTACAGACTTGACAGCCACCTCGTGAGAAAACCCGAGCTAAAACCACTTAAATTAATCCCAGATTCCTGACCCCCAGAAACTGAAATAAATATTTGTTGTTTTAAGCTGCTAAATCTAGAAATTTTTTGCTAAACAGAATTAGATAATCAATAAAGTATCTTATTCATCTTTTTATTTTCTCCCATCCCAACTCTAAGAGTTCCTTGACTTTAGCAAATACTTGACAAATATATCACAAAGTAAAGCACTAAAATATAATGTAGTTTGGCCAAAACTCCTACCAAATGGGCTTGCCCTACTGCTAAGGGAAACAGAAAAATTGTAAGCCCCCATCTCCTTGTGACAAATGAAATAATTTTTTTAATGTTCATTTATAAAACATATGATATCCTAACCTGTAAACATCAGAAAACAAAGAGTATGTCCAAAAGCTATATTTCAACCCTATCTACGACTGTTCTCCACAGTGAATATTCAAATGTTGGCCAAATTTTTGCATCTCATCTTTATCTATAGACAATCTGAACTATACCTTTAGCTCTGAACATCCAAATCTCACCTCTCTTGTAATAACGTTCCTAAGAGGAAAAATGGTGGAAGGCTTACCAAAGGCAAAGAAAGATTGCTGATATCCTTATCTAGGACATCTTACCTAGTTATCTGCGCCTTTCGTTGTCTTTTTTTTTTGGTGGTAAAATATATATAACATACCATTTACCACTGTAATAATTTTTAAATGTACATTTCAGTGGTATTAAGTACATTCATATAGTGCAGTACCACCACTATCCATTTCCAGGCCTTTCATTGTCTTTAAACCAAATTTCTCAGAGAATAAAAAAACTGAACTTCTAATATTTTAAATGTGCATTACAAAACAAATTTTAAAAATAATAAAAACAAAGTCAGGACCTTTTAAGAACCCAAGTTTGCATAATTAAGGAAAATCTTTGGTAAACAGATTAATAAATTTTGTTTAAATAAAAGCTATGTCTTTAACCCAATAAGCTAAAATTAATCCCATACAGTGTTTATAATTTTGAAAATTTTCTATGTTCTAATAAATAGGATCAATATTCTAGCAAAATTTTTCTTCAACAGTAACTATTTTGTAGCATGGCAGCTTGAAGGTAATTTCAAAATCTTTAGGTAACCTAAAGCCTTGGACTGATATTAAATTGAGTTAACTAAATGATGATTATTAGAGTCCTAGGAAAAAATCTGAGTAAGATAAAATACTGAAACATTAATTACTAAGCATAGTTTTAAGTTTATATACTTTTGCTTCTTATTTTAATATTGACAGGCTATAGTTCTGGGTCATGTTAATGAAAGTGTTGATTTTTGCCTCTTTAAGGTTTAAAGGCATTTATATGGCTATAAAAAGTTGTCTTGTGTGTGATCAAGAGCTCTGCTAGTCTGCTAAAATGCTGGTGTGTGGCAGACAGTTCTCAATTACCCACCTCTAACTTTTCTCTGTGAAACAGAAATTAGTTTAGCTAAAAGGTACAATCAATATGAGCAGTTGAGGCTACCTTAGGAGCAACAGTGACAGAGAAGTACAACTGAGTATGTGCATTTATTTGTCCAAAAAAAAAAAGTGTTTCATCCCAAAGAAGGGATTCTTGGGCTTTTTTTGGTCTCCAGACCCCGTTCCACTCTTAGAAATTATTGAGGACTCCAAAGAGCTTTTATTTTATATGGATTATAGCTATTGATGTTTACCATACTGGAAATTAAAACCGAGGTATTATTTTAAATACTTATTTACTGATACATTTGAAAATAGCAATGATTAATGTATTGCACAATAATACAAATAACATCTTAGTATTGTTACAAATATTGTTGTGACCTCGCAGATCCCCTTAGAGAGAACCACTAACCTCTAAGGGGATCTTAGTGAAGTGTCTGTTTATTCCAGAACATGAAAGAAAATAAAGAAGGACCTAACTTGGAAAGTGAATTTTGTTTGCCTTGATTTATAACAGCCAATTCTGAAAAGAAGCTATGAAACATTTTAAATTTTAGCAAATTTCATTCAATGTTGATGGGCTTGCTTCCTTGAGGTACTGATTAATACCTTTATCTTCAATATGAAAGGCTATTCCATACCTTCTGTGCAGTGTGCGCAAAGAGTAGAAATGCTGTGTCCTACCAGAATAATTTTCTGTGCTTTATGCTCACTTTTTTATTCCTTGATTATCTAAAGAAAAAAAAAGTAATTAAGGTTCTTCCTCACTTATGAATCAGCAAACATATTATCTTCTATGTTTATTTTTAATGTTACTTTGATTAAATAGATAACCAAATATTATTTCTCAGGTACCCACGATTCTATTTTTATCAAGCCCCGAATCTTCTAACAACTCTCAATTTTGCATTTTCCTAATCATATCCTAAATATAGACCATATAAAACTTTTTACAATATTTTATACTAACCTATCTTTGAGATTTCCCAGAGTGCCTCAAGAAAGCCAAAAAGACTTGTTGCTTCACCTTATAAAAACAGAGGTGTTAGGAAGAATTAGGTTTGTTTTATATGTTACTATTCTAAGAGTCACATGGGAAAAATTGTCAAATCAAAAAAGACACCTATCCTTTCCTAGGTTAAGTCTGTTTAGGTAACATGTTATTAATGTAAATATTTCAGAAATTTTGTGGTGTGAGAAGTCCCTGGAGATGTGTCAATGCCCTCACTGTCCATTATATTTTTACCCTCAGGGGAAATGCTGATCAAAACTTTTATGACATATTTACATACCATACCCCAATAGAGAATTTTACTCTCTTCCATTTTCATATTATGAATTAGAGTAACAAATTAACCACAGCCATTAAGTCTCTGTTTTCCACAGAGAGCTTTTGTTTTACTTTGATGTTTTCTTGAAAGCTCTGCCTATAAGCTATAAGCGAGAGTTTGTGTCTTCAACAAAAAACTTTCAGAGTTTGTGGAAAGAATTGTGCCAGGTAGTTGTAACTATTAACACTTCAAAGAATAAAATATCGGTAAGGCTTTTTGGTGACATCTCTCGAACAACTTTCAGACCATCTTTGGACTAAGTAAAAATTTCCAGGACTCTTTTTACTCTAGAAGCAGAAACGTTCATAACAACAGACAGCTAACCCAAGCTCCAGAGAAACAACAACAAAAACTACACACATAGTACTGAATGAACTGACTATAGAAAGTTTATTTGACTGGAATATTGTTGACAATGTTTTAGTGTTCTGTTTTCTTTCGTCTTAAGCTATCTATAACCACAACACTTTAGTAAACTCTGCTTTTGTAAACGAAAATGAAGCTTTAAAAATATTTTTAAAGCTTTCTAACCCTTAGAATTCAGAAACTCTTTAGTGAGTCACCCTTTCATGGCAGTAGAGATATCTGCACAGATACAGTTAAGAATCTGTCCTCCTTTTTATTAGGATATAATTGGACAAATCTATTAAGCAACCCAAGTTTTGTTACCTAGAGTATCACATTTGAGAACAATGCTCATTTAAACAGGTATTTGTAAGAAACTAAGGTTGGCTTTACTTAAGGATCCAATGCCTAGAGAGCCCCTGCAGGAAACCTGGCCTGGTCCCTGGCTTATAAGGCTCAGCCTTACATGTGATAAGGAAGATCACTTGAGGGATATTTAAGGATACTTCTGTAGGTGAAATCTGGTAGTGTCCTGGGCTTGCTTTCCTAGCCTGAGGAAAGCAAATAACAGTAGCTTTTAAATGTCCTAGCTGAGATTCCCTATGGAAAGTTAGTCAAGTTAATGTTGTAGCCTTAATAGTTGTACAGTAGTGTATAGGCTCTAGGTTTGCAAAAGCCAACTGAAGGAGGCCTACATGGTTAACTCTTTTTGCACCTGTGAAAATAACCAGCCATACCTTACAATGAGACCCGCTGTTTGGGGATTACTGCTATCACATCACTCCAAAACTCTTGCCAAAACCACTCCTTCTAAACAATTCAAACATAAATACCATACCTCAATATATTTAGGAACCTATGATTATCGGTAACAATGAAGGATATACAAATTAAAATGAAATTATTCCCATTAAGAATACAATGAAAAAAATTCTCAAAGTCCAGCAGCAGTAGTTTAAAATGGTATACCTTTTCTGAGGAGAATTTTTTGGATATGTGAAACGAGCTTTAAAATCTGAATAAGATAGCATCCATTCACATAATCACTGCCAAAAATCCACCAAAAAGGACCAAAATTAGTGAGGGAAATGCCATTATTCAAGAAGCCAGGGAAAATACCAACATTATAAAAAGATTTTAATTTTATACATATATGCCCCAAGAATACAAGGTGTAGATTTTAGGAAATAAGTGAGAATATTCTGAAATACCCTAAGTCGTAACTTGCAGAATTAAAGTTTAGGGACACGAAAGGCCTATAGGAGAAGTGGGAATCACAGAACTTGGGACCCATGTTCACCCAGCAGAAAAACATCATGGGCTACGTTTTGGCCTCATTGTTTTCATTTTCCTCAACCAGTCATTAGGGTTGAAAAGGAGCCATTTTTTTGCAGGTAATGATCAAGTCTGACTAGGCAGACGTAAGTAAGCACTGACTCACCATAAAAAACTCATAAACCACAGTATTAGAGTGGCCATTCTCCTCTTCCTGCTGCCCCCTCCCACGGCCCCATTCACAGGTCGGCCAGGATGAAGCAGTAGAACTGCTAAAATCAAAGGCTGACCCTCAAACATAGGATCACAGGTACACCCACAACACAGATCTCAAGAGATTCAGAGAAAAAGTTCCAGGGGAAAACATATCTGAATTTTATTTTCTGTTGCTCAGGTCACCTTGTTGCTTACCCCAAATATCAAAGGCCATCAATATCTAAACCTCTAGCACAAAATAGAAAACAAAAACCAACCAACCAACTTAAACAACACTAAGGTAAATGGAGAAGGTCATCAAGAATTACCAAGCTTCTCATGCATTTACATAAAATTAAACTTCCTTTCTGAATTTTTTAAGTCTTAATAAAATAGAAATAAATGGATACTTGCTTAATGTGATTTTCATAAACACATATAACAAACCGAAAGCCGCCAAAAAAGCGCCAAAACTAGTGAGGGAAATGCCATCATTAAAGAAGCTAATAGACGATGATACAGTATTTGAAGCATTTCCAAAATCAGGAAAAAATAAGGATGCTCAATGTTAACACTGCTTTGTAGGTACTGACCAACTTTATTCTTTACACAGAAAAATAAAGTTATAAGTACTAGGATCAAAGGCAGCAAAGTTATCTTTATTTGCATAATATAATTATATATCTAGAAAATCCTAGAGAATCAAGTAAAAAATTATTAGAAACAATAAGAGAGTTTTGGGGAAAAAAAGCTGGGAATCCACACCTCACTTCTTTCACTTGAATAGAGTCCATCTATAATAAAATTCAAGAGTAAAGCAAGATTAACCTCGAAGCCATAAACAAAAAGAGTAAAACATTTGTCTTCTAAGTATTTATATTTCTTCCTATATTGAAAACAGCAATCTTGGAAGAAAAATTCCACCATAAATATCAGAAAAGGGAAGAAGGAAGGAGAAGAGGAAAGGAAGAGGAGGATAAAAAAAGAAAAAAAAAAAGATAACCTAGCAGTGGTGTGCTGGAGCTTACTCATAATAGTTCACAAGAGCCAACTGTTAAATTTTCAGGAATGTTGTGACCCAGTTGTTAAACATAGTCATTATTAAAAGTTAAATTACATAAACTTACCATTCAATAAATTATATTAAAAATAAGGTAATAAACACTTAAAACTGATCACTCCCTAATTACCTCACTTATTTTATTACATTTTATTATTGCCTATGCTGTTGACATCATTTACGTCTACTTTACCAGTTTGGTGTAAATACTATATAATGGTTGTATGACTACACATCTCATATCTGTTCAGTGGTATTAAGTTGTTGGATTGAAATAGACCATGTTTGGAGTATTACACCAAAGGAAACAACACACACTACAAATCAGGGCTCCCTCCACCAGACATACAAGCCAGTTGTTAACATTTACCAGAATACCAGAATACCGCTGCGTATATGTAAAATATTCATATGCTTTGACACAGCAATTCAATCTCCAGGAATGTATCATAAGGAAATAAATTAGAATATGCAAAAAGGCTTAGGGATGTTTGATGTAATATTATTCCATTATATATTGTAACATATGCTAACCAAAAGCAATTTAAATGTCCCAAACTTAGATAGTTGAATCAATTATGATATGCTGTTTAAAAATATTTAATGATATGAGAAAATGCTCATAATATAATCCAAAAAGAAAATAAAGTGTAAAAAGCAGAATGCAAAACTACATATAACATTGCTATTTTGTAAAATATATATGTGTATATTGACATATACATATATACATGCATACATAGAAAAAAGATTGGAAATTAAAACTTTGTTTTATTAAAAAACAGCAAAAAGCCATTTCTGGTTGAAGGATTTCTGATATTTGGAATCTGAACTCTCTGAAATTTCTTTCCACCAAAGCTGCAATATCACTGGTGTATACATCCACAGATTTTCCAATTCCCCCTAATTACAGAAGTACTCCTCCTCCTAGTTAATGTCAATCAGTCTAACATGGGTCTGGAACCTGTTTCTTCTAATTTCTCAAAGAATTTCTGAATCATATTCCCTGCCGCTATATCTTTATTTTCATTATTAAGAAAGTCATCTTCAAGCCCACATTTCCTTCCTGAACACTTCCCAATCTATTTTTCTTTTCCTTTACAAGAAAGAAAGAAAACCTATCTAAACTCCATGTTTCTATTTCTTCATCTTTAGTCCAAACCATTCCACTGAAACTATTATTGCCAAGGTCACCAGTGTTCTTATTGCTTAATCCAACGGGTTTTTTTGGTTCTTTCTTAGTTGATATCACAAAAGTATTTCACTCCATGCCCACTCCCCTCATTTACACCTTTTAGAGGGGGAGGTTCATCACACTAACTTGCTGTTTCATTTATGAACACTTTCGTTTCACTAAATAAACTGCAACATAAAATAAATTTAAAAAGCAAATAATAGAATTTTGGATATTTGAAAGTTTTATGTTAATACTTTTCTGTGTTTTTCAAAACTGAGAGTATTTTTTAGTAAAAAATATACTTTTAATTTTAAGAAAAGTCATGTTGTACTTCTGAAACTAATATAATGTTATATGTCAATCATACCTCAATTATTTTTTTAGAGTGCTCTTTTTTTTTTAAAAAATATTTATTTATTTATTTATTTGGCTATGCCAGGTCTTAGTTGCAGCACACTGGATCTTCTTTTGCCACGTGCGGGATCTTCCTTGCAGCATGCAGGATCTTTTAGTTGCAGCATGCAGGATCTTTAGCTGTGGCATGAGAACCCTTAGTTGTGGCATGTGGGATCTAGTTCCCTGACCAGGGATCAAACCCAGGCCCCCTTCACTGGGAGCACAAAATCTTAGCCACTGGACCACCAAGGAAGCCCCTATACCTCAATTTTTTTTAAAGTTAGAAAATAAACAATAAAATGAATATAAAAAAAGAAAAATCAAAGGGCAATGAACATGATTAATTGTAAGAAGAAATAACCGGCAAGCTGTAGAGCTGCATTTACAATTTATTTTTATCATAAACAAGCAAACAGCTCAAATATAATATTAGAATTTATTTTTAAAGGTCCAAGTTATATTCTCAAATAGTCTTAATTCAGGTATCTAATAAGAAATAGAATTATTTACCAGGATAACAACCTTACCTGATCAATGAAAATTTATTTTTAATATGTTCAGAACTATCTAATAAAATTAATATTTTTTAGAAAGAGTCCTTTTACAAGAGGTAGAAAAAAATAATAAAAAATTGACAATGCTTTAAAAAGCTGACGTTTAGTTATCTAGTTTAACATTCCTTATAGCAGAGATTTTGAGGAAATGTAGTATAGATAATAAGTACTGATGGGAAGTTGGGCCTTAATATGGGCATTAAAAGACAGTTTTCCTAGCAAAAAGGAATGGGGAAGACTTAAATGCCAAAAATAAAATACAGAACTAGTGGTTACCAGTAGAGAGAGCGGGTCAGGCAAGATAGGGGTATCAGATTAAGAGATACAAACTACTATGTATAAAATAAATAAACAACAAGGATATATTGTACAGCACAAGGAAATATAGCTATTATTTTGTAATAGCTTTAGATGGAGTATTATCGATACAAATATTGAATCACTATGTTGTACATCTGAAACTAATATAGTATTGTAAATCAACAATAGTTCAATAAAAAAAAAATTTTTTTTATCCTGAGGAAAAAGAACAAAGTTGGAAGCATAACCATTCCAGACTTCAGACAATACTACAAAGCTACACTAATCAAAACAGTGTGGTATTAGCACAAAAAACAGACATATGGATCAGTGGAACAGAACAGAGAGTCCAGAAATAAACCCATACACCTACAGTCAATTAATCTAAGACAAAGGAGGCAAGAATATACAATGGGGAAAAAAAGACAGTCTCTTCAGCAAGTGGTGTTGTGAAAGCTAGACAGCTCCATGTAAATCAATGAAATTAGAACACTTCTTCACACCCTCACACCATATACAAAAATCAACTCAAAATGGTTTAAAGACCTAAATGTAAGACACCATAGAACTCCTAGAAGAGAACATAGGCAAAACATTCTCTGACATAAACTGTAGCAATGTCAGTGCTGATTCTGACTGATTCTTAGGTCAGTCTCCCAAGGCAATAGAAATAAAAGCAAAAATAAACAAATGGGACCTAACCAAACTTAAAAGCTTTTGCACAAAAAAGGAAATCCTAAACAAAACAAAAAGACACCCTACAGATTGGGAGAAAATATTCACAAACCATGCCACCGACAAGGGCTTAATTTCCAAAATACTGTACAAACAACTCATACAACTCAAGATCAAACACACAAACAACCCAATCAAAATATGGGCAGAAGACCTAAATAGACATTTCTCCAAAGAAGACATACAGATGGTCAAGAGGCACACGAAAAGATGCTCAACATCACTAATTATTAGAGAAATGCAAATCAGAACTACAATGAGGTATCATCACTTCACACTGGTCAGAATGGCCATCATCAAAAAGCCTACAAATAATAAATGCTGGAGGTGGTATAGAGAAAAGGGAACCTTCCTATACTGTTGGTTGGAATGTAAATTGGTACAGCCACTGTGGAAAACAGTCTGGAGGTTCCTTAAAAAACTAAAAATAGAGTTACCACAGGATCCAGCAACCCCACTCCTGGGCATATAGCTGGAAAAGATGAAAACTCTTAATTCAAAAAGATACATGCACTTCAATATTCACAGCAGCACTATTTGCAATAGCCAAGATGTGGAAGCAACTCAAGTGCTCATTAACAGACTATTGGTTTAAGAAGATGTAGTTTGTATATAGAATGGAATATTACTCAGCCATAAAAAAGAAGAAAATATTGCCATTTGCAGCAACATGGATGGACCTAGAGAATATCATATTAAGTGAAGTAAGTCAGACAGAGAAAGACAAATATGATATGAAACCACTTATATGTGGAATCTTAAAAATAATACAAATGAATCTATATGTAAAACAGAAATAGGTTCACAGACATAGAAAACAAACTATGGTTACCGAAGAGGAAAGGGAGTCGGGGGAGGGATAAATTAGAAGTATGGGAATAACAGATACAAACTACTATATATAAAATAGATAAGCAACAAAGATTTACTGTATGGCCCAGGGAACTATATTCAATATCTTCTAATAACCTATAATGGAAAATAATCTGAAAATATATATATATATATATATATATATATATATATAACTGAATCACTGTGCTGTACACCTGAAACTAACAAAATGCTATACATCAACTATACTTCAATTTAAAAAGAAAACTCTGCTTCTCTTCAATCTAAAGATTTATACCTTCATTGAGAAAAATTAGTCCTCCAAAATTTATTTTTTTAAATAAATAAATAAGATAAAAATATGAGAAGTGACTATAAAAATTCTGCCAAGGGGGCTTCCCTGGTGGCGCAGTGGTTGAGAGTCGCCTGCCGATGCAGGGGACACGGGTTCGTGCCCTGGTCCAGGAAGATCCCACATGCCGCAGAGCGGCTGGGCCCGTGAGCCATGGCGGCTGAGCCTGCACGTCCGGAGCCTGTGCTCTGCAACGGGAGAGGCCACAACAGAGAGAGGTCCGCGTACCGGAAAAAAAAAAAAAAAAAAAAAAGGAAATAAAATGTTTTTTAAAATCTAAAGAACTGACAATTTAATATTTCACATTTCTGTAAATTAAAACATTATTATAAAGCCAAATAATTATAGTAAATATAATTAAAACATACCATTAATATTTAGAAGAATTTATAGTTTATCATAAACATACTAAGATCTCAGTGCAATAACAGGTAAATGTCAAAGACTAACTACAGAAGAGAAATACAACAGGTTAAGACACTGAAAAATGGTCACTCTAATTATTCACAGAAATGCAGATTAAATAAGATACATTTTTGGGAGTTCCCTGGTGGTCCAGTGGTTATGACTCTGCGCTTTCACTGCCGAGGGTCTGGGTTCAATCCCTGGTCAGGGAACTAAGATCCTGCAAGCCGTGTGGCATGGTCAAAGAAATAAAATAAAAAATAAGGTACAGTTTTTTGCAATGCAATTGGCAAGGGCTAAAAATAATGAATATACCCAATCCAATGAAAGTGGGGTAAATAGGTAAAGTTATGTATTGCTACTGAGATATAAAATCATACAATCCTTGCAAAAGCCAAATTCACAATACATAGATTAAGAGTTTTAAAATATTCCTAGCACTTGACCCAGCAATTGCATTTCTGGGAATTCATGTTATGAAATAACGTCAAACAACAACAAATAAAAGCATTATGAATAAAAAATGTTCATTGAAGCATTATTTATAAAGGTAGGAAGGAAAGAATCTATTTGCACAACAATGTATTCCACCATTAGCACTCAACTGGGGCACAAAGGGAAGAATCTGATAATCTTGTGGGGAGGTAGACAGTTGGGAAGATTTCACAAAAGTAACTCTTCAGAAGGATATTAGAAAATAAGCAGATTCTATCAAGCAAGAAGAAAGAAAATAATCATTGCATATAGGGAAGATCATATGCAAAATCATGGAGTCATGAAAGTCTACGCTCAGGGATCCATAACATACGGTATGTTGCCTCCTATCTCCCAGTGGCTTTCAGAAAGTGATGTCTGGCAGTGGTATAAATACATACAGAGCTATAAACATAAATGCAAATGAAAAATATTAGGCTAACTGGATGTGATTATTCATCTATACATAATGTGATATACCAGGAGGGAAGTAGAGGGGTTTTAAAAAGCAGATGAGAGTTTGTCTTAAGCTAAACTCATCATGAGATTGTATGATGTATTAGAAAAAATATCTAACCACTGGTGAGCGGTAAGCCACAGTCAATCTCTCTAGTTTTCACTTTCATCGTCTGAAAAGGAGGAAATAAGCGTTCAACTACATCAAATTATTGTTATGGTCATATGAAATTAATTTAAATGTAAGGTAATACAATCTCCTACCTCCCCCAACTAGCCCAACCCCATTCCTTTAAATTATGTACCTCATATCAATCCTTCTGCCCATTCACATTGCTATTAGTCTAGTCATTATCACCTAACATTGGAATTTCTGTAATAAATTACTGATCTTTCTTTTAATAGCCTCTTCTTTCTGCAGAGTTAACAGATTTCTTCCAAATCTATCTTTCTAAAACAACGTTTTAATCATGTCACACCTCTGCTTGAAAATCTATTAGCTAACCCAACCCGCTTTCTAACTTTATCTCCCATGATTTTCAAACAAATTTTAGCTAGGTAGGTTTCCCTCCATCCTCTCCTTTGTTCAGGTTGCTGTTCTAAGCTAAAATATCTACTACTTCCTTCAAAGCCCAACTGAAAAAAAAAAAAAAAAAAGCCCAACTGAAGTTTCACCATCTCCCTGAACCCTTTTAAATCCAAAGCAATTTTTTTTTAACATTTTGGGGACAGGAATACTTAAGCATATAAACTATCTCAAACCATGCAACCTTCATATACAGTAGAAACTCATCTTACTGGTGGATTGGGGAGTGTGGTAGGTTCTATTCAGTAGGTTGTATTAAAATATAATAAAAAATATCACCTTAAATCAACCATACTCCAATATTATTACAATTTTAAATATATATCATTGACATGGACCTCACTGAAGACAGATTATAACTGTTCCTCGTAAGTCCAACACAGCCAGTTTTACCACCACCAATAAAGCAGATGCAATTTATGTAACTGAGCTCAGGATACCCATAGCTAGCCTGCATTTAGAAGCTATGATGATATACAAAAAACATTTATATTAAGACATAAGAGCCACATTTACTGCAAGATGCCCCACTGTGAGAGTTACTCAGGAACAGAGAGCACCGGACATGTATCCCACTTGGAGCATAAGTTCACTAAGTCAATGATGGCTATTGAAATTGTTTTTCGGGACTTCCCTGGTGGCGCAGTGGTTAAGAATCCGCCTGCCAATGCAGGGAACACGGGTTCAATCCCTGGTCCGGGAAGAGCCCACACGCCACAGAGCAACTAAGCCCCAGCACCACAACTACTGAAGCCCGCACGCCTAGAGCCGGTGCTCCACAAGAGAAGCCACTGCAATGAAAAGCCTGCACACAGCAACTGAAGACTAGCCCCTGCTCACCACAACTAGAGAAAACCTGCGCACAGCAATGAAGACCCAATGCAGCCAAAAATTAATTAATTAATTTTAAAAAGAAATTGTTTTTCCTTTCCTACCCCAAACTTTTTTCCTGATATAAATAATTGAATATCTAATACAAAAATCACAAAAGATGAGACTTTCTGTACATCCTTTCTATGTAAATTATTAACTCCTTGAGCATATTATAGACGATGCATTTTATTTCTGGGCACCTTGAATTGTTTCTAGTTATTAAAAAATAGATGCTGACCCGTTTCTCGTTCGCAATTTAACTAACAATTTATTTAACTAATCACTGCTGCCTAATACAGAACTATTAACATATCACAACAGTACTAAACATGAGGAACTAGTTAAGTGATTGTTTCCATGGGTGGCTACAGGATTATTTTTTGCTCACTTGTGAAGCGCTAGGATTACAAATACAGAAAAAAACATTCATTTTTACCCAGGCCCATATACTTAATTTAGTTGTATCTCTGGACTTCAGCTGCAACATATCAGATGCTCCCTCCTAAGAATAAAATATTTGCAATAAATTGCCAAAAATGACCTATTTCACAAACGGTGTTTCACATTAAAATGAAAAAGGTCAAATTCAAGGTACTATGTCATAGAAAAACACTTCATTTAAAACAAAAACAGGGAAATTCGGGTCACATTCTCTTTAGCTCTTCCCCTCCTCCCCCCAGCATGCCTTGCTCCTCCCCTCCCATTTCACACTTAGTACAAAAGCATTTACATATTCTTTAAACCAATTCTTCTCTTTTATGAGTTTTGGCAAGTACATCTCCTTCTGGAGAGGGAAGGGGAAGGAGCTTTTACCTAACTGGCCAAAGTTATTACATGTTCTCTTCCTGGACAAACTATCTCACTGTTTACACAGCCCTTCCCTAACCCGTCAACTTCCTACTTCAAAATCCCAAGGTATGATTATAGATAAGAGTTATTTTCTCAACAACTGCTAAAAATATTAATAAGAACGCACAGGAATTTTAATGCTAAGGTACTTAGACCAGAATGAAGAAAATCTTGATACTTTCCAAGCGGATTAAATTACGTAATAGTGCTACACTCCTCTTGACTCCATTTAAAAGCCTTCTTTAAAACTGTCTCCTCTTTTTGTTGTTGTTACTGCCTACCCTCAACATTTCCTTTAGCTCTGCAGTACCCTTCTTTTAAAATAGATTTGACCCACAATCTCTGTTACTGTTGCCTTGCAGACCCTATTTCTTTCATTATGCTACACTAATAACCCATAAAAGGAGAAATACATTATCCTGTGACTTACAGGCTGCTCCCTAATTTTTTCAGATGCACAAGATAGGCTTTGCTCCTTCTTACATCACCGTAATGTTTTTTTTGTTAACAATGACCCTTTTCCCAAGGAAGTCCAGAAGTTACGTTTCAACAACCATGTCATCATGGAAACCAGAAAAGATAATAACTATGGCTTCTCTCTAAACTCAGATACTAGATAGCCTTCTATTTCCACTCATTTTCACATTTCATTTACTCAAAACTCATCATCATCAAGATTAAGAAATGATTACATAAAAGTTTTAAGGTTTTCTTCTAACACATCCCTTCAGGTAAATGTTCAGCACAATATTGCAAATAAGGAAAATGAATAAGCTTCATTATCTTAGTACAGCAACAATGAAGTATGGAAAAGTCTAATCAATGAAAATTATGACACTTTCTTGTACATTTGTCTTTGAATTTTTTTAAATCTTTCCTTTTCATATTTTCTATTCTTCGTGGAATTTCTATTATAAGTGAAATTCAGTACTGATGTAATTTAAAGTAAGGGCTTATATATTCGGTTGCTTTTTGTCCTTATGGATATTCCCATTATTGACAGTGCAGCCAGTATGTCTGTCTGTCTTCATTCATCCAAAGGAACTAAAAGAAGTAAAAGTGTTTGAGTCAGAAGACATCAAACCCCCTTGGAAAGCTAGTTCGTCATCATCAAATGTAAAAAAAGGGAAACAGAGGTGATGTCCTCTTTGCTCAATGTTCTTAGTAGGTATGACCGTGCATTAGGTTTCAAGAAAAAACATTTATAGAAGCATAGGAATATAATGAGGGAGAAGAAAGTGGTTCTGGTTAATCTTACGTTAAGCACAATATTTGAATAACTCTGACCAGAAAGGGCAGTTTTGTCAGTTATAACCTGGCTTCCACAAACAACAATCCTATCATTGAAATGGATGATTTGAAACTGATCAACCCACCTTCTCCAGAGAAAGCCAAGCAGCAGACTTTTAAAGCAATGGAGGAAAAGTAGGACCCCATAACATTTTCTCTTCCTTCTGGGGTGACCTCAAAAAGGCTGCATAACCACTCCAGATGCCCAGTAGATCTAGCCTGAATTAATTTGTCCTAGAGGGGGCTCAGGCTGTCCTATTTTAGTTGCATTCTTTCTTCCAGATCTCTGAATATTCAGTTTATTCATTCTTCTTGGTCTAATTCAAAGCTGCCTAAACCAAAGAGCCTTTTCTAATGATTCCGAACAAAAGTCATCTCTCGCCTACTCTGAGCTTTCACAAACTTTTTTCCACGAGTATGCCTGAAGACAGCATTCAGTACAAACTTGATGAATACAGGTAGCTGCCCTCCTTTTCCCCATTATTAGTGCTAGAACAATAAAAGTGTATCAAATACCTGTGGTTCTCCTGTAGTTGTGGTTATTGAGTCAATTCAGTTTTCAAGTACTGGCTAAATTTTCTACTGTTTTGTTGGGTTACTAATATTTTAAAAATTGAATCTATTAACTCACTTTTCTTTTTATCTAAATATAATTATCTGTTATAATGAGAACCAGAAAAGGTAGACAAATAAAATCCTAAACCTTCATTTTGGTGAAAATCTAAGGACTTCTCTCCATCTGATCTACCAAGAACTCGGGGAGGAAGCAAAACTAGACTCATTTGAAATTTACTTCCTTTTATTTCCTCAGCTTATGCTGTGTTAAGATGCTAAAGAGCAGGGAAATAACTGAAAGGCCAATCGTCAAAAGGGAGAGAAAAAAAGGGCATAGAATAATTCACAAAATGACTAATGCAACCTCCAATAATGGCAAATTAACTATATATATATATATAAAAGTTATTGCAAAACTAAAACATTGTCCTTTAATAACCTTTGAATTTATTATTTAAAAAAAGTACAGCCTACTGTCAGCTGGATTAAATTTGGCCATATATTCTGTGATATTACCAACATATCCAGCCATTTGTGAAGCCAAGAAACAGTAAAATGCACTCTTAGGACTGGTACTCAACCTTGAAGTGCTGAAAGCTACTTCATCATCTAGTGTAGGGACAAACACATGCATGCACATGTGAACCTAACACTATGCTGTGTGGAAAGCTTGATATAATCACCACACCACTGTAAATCACTCAGGCATCCACTTACTTTAACATACACAAATCAAGGCAGAGCTCCCTGTGATTCCTACCAGAATATCTGAAATCACATTTAACATTTTCTCCTCCTACTCTTCTCACTTGGGATAAGTGATTTTCTTTTCAGTGTGAAAACTTGGGATGTAGTGGTTTTCTCCTCTTTTCAGTCACTACTAGGCAGCACAACATGCAGGACACTATTATAGCTGGACTAGCTTACACATGTCATTTCAATACTGTAACTGTATAGCTGTGCTTTATATCCCAGAAGTGACCCAAAAAGCAGAAGAGACTCCTCATTAGATTCCTTCTAAAAATTCTTAATAGCTTTATAGTTTTAGGATTAGCATTATTCTAATCCAATTGTAATGTCTTGTTGATTTTCCTTTCTATCTTGCCTTATACCACTCAAAATTAAAAGTACTGTCATTTTACTATATATTAGATGAAACTGTTTTACACGCTAATTAATCACAATTTATTGTTTGGGTTGTTTCTTAAAACTATACATAACTAGTAAAATATAATTAACAATATTTTCATATCAAAGATAATTTGATTATTCATCTATGGACAAAATCATAAAACATATTTTCCAAAAATTACAATGGTTGTACAATCTAGGTTGGTTTTGGGCCAAGATGAGACATATAATGAGTAATACATTATTGACCTTTTACATTTGGTTCCTTCAAAGCTTCTTCATTTTATTCAGCATTTAGTTTAAATATTTAAAATTGAAGCTGTTCTATGTTGCAAACACAGCTAAAATGAAGAGCTTCTGTAGCAGCAGTGACCAGATTTTAAATGCAGGTAGATCAATAAAAAAAAAAAAAAAAAAATCCACCAAGCACAGGCTCCATGTGTGAGTGGAATGGTTTATAATAGCTTGCAAATGACTATGAGCTTGCTGTAACCAGCTGTTCTTAAATTATGAATATGCAACCAATTCATGTTAAAGCCAAATCCCAGCACTATTTCTACAGAGAAATCCCAGTAGTTTTGCTTGTTCTACATGTTAGCTCTGTTAAGGATACAAATAGCAGTAAGCTTCTGAACAAATAGGACCAAACTATTGGCATTTCATGCACTGGGTCCATTATCACAGCAGGGGATGTCAATCATTGGTACATTCCTATAACAGCTCAGGCAATATAACAATGATCTCGTATGAAAAAAAATCAAAATCTCTGCAGCAAACTCAAAGTCCTTCTGACAACCTAATACTTTCTTACTTCGGCCAATCAGATTGTCAGACCTGACCTACTAGAAGACTTGCATCAAGCTTGAAACATTTAAAAACATCAATCATAAAAACAAAGACAGGACACTGAATTATACAGTATTAACCTCCAGGGTTTGCATACAAAGACCTTAGATTTATTTATGTCCCAGCGAGTTAAGAGCTTCAGGACACCGTTCTTTACACCAAACTGACTGCCAATTTGATGAACCTCTCTGCCCTCAGCAGGAGTGCACCGTCTTTGATTAATGAGTGCATGCTTGTGGAAAAGTGTTAAGAGGAGAAAACAGAGGAAAAACACACAATTATGTCTACACATAGCTGAAGTACAATAATTATCTTCAAACAAAATGCTCCTTTTTCCTTACATACACATGCATACGTGTGCATACATAAAGTTAGTAAAGGTTCTGATCTATGTATTACCTTCATTATTACTGTTATCGCTAACATTTAATTTTTATTTGAAAGGCATTAAAAAAACCAAAGTACAAGCCAAATGTCATAAATTATAAAAACAACTTTTCAAAGCATTAATTTATTTCTAAAAACACCTTATCTTACATAGTAAATTCTAAATATGTGGGATAAAAACTGTACTTACTTTCACCTCATATTCTTATAAGAGCTATTCATTTAAAAAGCTCAATGTTTAACTTAAAATATCAGTTCTCTTAGATATTTTACATCTCAAACTATGTTATGACTTGCCACAAATCACAAAGCATTCAAAACACATTTGAAAGTCATGTAAATTCGTTTTAGTTTAAGCTCCATATGTAATTGTAAATCAATCAAATATATTTATTGTTCATAATTCCAAAGTTAATAGAGTCAACAGAAAAACTTATGAATGAAAGTTTAAACTTTTTATGACTCTTCTGTTTAGAACTGCTTTCCTTTAAGAAACCCAATGTGGAAAAACTCCTACTTAAATTACGGGATGCTTATTTGCACTACAATTAAAATTACGTCATCTCTAAAACTGAGCTAAGCATTGAGCTTCCTTTAAAAAAAGCTTACATTTAATATACAACTCAATTTACCATTTAGTTTATATGAATATCTGACATGACACAAATATTTTATGAGTAAATATATTTCTCAAAAATTGAATCATAGGCTAAGGTAACAGAATAATTTCAAGAAACTGCATGGTGATTATACTAAAAGGTTATATAAAAGCATTATTACCCAAATATAAATTTTACCTTTAGTCTCAGTAATGTATGATCTATTTAAAAGAAAAGCATGTTCAGAAAACTTATTATTTCAGGAAATCATAATTCTGAAATCACTCAGCAGTGTATTATAAGTGTTTAAATTTGTTTATATTGTATAAGAAGTCCTTTTAATGGGATTTACCTCAGCAAATTATCTATTCTAATTATCAATTTCATTTTAAGAATTTTTTAAAAGCAAACTTTTAAGTATGTTATAAACGTCAAGCTCTTTGAAAAATTGTTAGTGTACTTAAAGATTTTAAAATTAAAAATCAATAAATATTACAACTAGAAAATATCTCTTAACAGTGATAAGCTACATTTTATCCTTAAACTTATCACCCTTACGTTTTTTTTACACAAATTTTTTTAAATGTGTTTTTTTCTGTTGAGATTATCACTCTTAATTCTCTCTTCCGATCTCCTCACCCACCAAAAAAAAAAGCAAGTAATTAGAAAAAGTAGAAAACACTTTGGCATCAATGGTGATCTGACATCATTTTAGTACCACAGTATGATAGTTGAAACTACCAATAAAAGTTACTAGTACAATAAAAATATAATTTCAAATTTTAAAATCATTTAATGACTAATAGTCAATTATTTAGTGATATTTTACCTCCTTATAAAGAAAAGTAAACCCCAAATTGCCCTTTTCCTCAATAATTCTTTTCTCCTCTGATTATCTTCTGCAACAAAAGTTTAAAGAAATGTTTATTCAAACAAGTCAACATTTATTAAATAAAGCACAGTATTTTTAAAACCTTATGATATAAAATATTTAATTAAATACAAGCAAAAACTTCTTAAAATACCTCGCTAGGTAATTGAATTAATCCCTCAGAATATCAAGTTTATTAAAAATCATTAAACCTTGATGATGTAATTTCATCTAGGGGTCAAAATCCCCACATTACTTTGTGCTAAATCATACCTTCTTTTGGTGGTTCTAGCTAGGACTAGGTCAAAAACCCAAAAACTACAACTTAAAAGCTTTCTTTGAGAAACCTTTAAACCTAAAAGTAATCAAGTTCTAATGCATACTTTCACTAATTCAAGGAGATAAGACAAAAAACTGAACTTTCATGCAACTGTGATATCCTACATCTTGTATAGTAACACAAAAGTAGCAACAAAGACATTAACAATTGCAGTTCGAGCTGGGAGTGACTGTTCTGTTTCAATTCAATGACACCACTAATGGCTTCTTAGCAGCTCCATGAAATCAACCAGCTGTCAAGTTGATGCATCAGAAGGAACAGTTATGCACTCCCATAAGAAAAAGCAACACATCAGGATGTTTGGCAAAACATCTGCTCCTTTACACTGCAGTTCTATAATAAACATGCAAACAAAGAAATGGGAGAAAGGGCAACAGAATTAAAATTCCAAGGTTTCCATTACAGTCTCATATGCATTTTAAATAAATGGCTTATAAAAATAAAAACAAATTTCTGCCAAATTGAATACTTTTATTTTAAATCTTTTGAAAATGCAAAATATAATTACTCAGATTCTTCTAGAAAGGCAAAACCTACACACAAATCTTTCCATTTTTAAAACTGAGAGTAAACTATAGTTACCAAGTAAAACCTTATTATTGTTATGCACAAACCCAAAAATTAATACTAAAATATACCCTTCTTTCATTTAATATGTATTTAGTAACTTATGCCAACAGTACTCTATTAAATGCATTTCCAAGACTGCAGAGTCTAAAAATATTTTTCAGTAGTGTTTGAAAGAGTAAATGCTGCTACACAGTTCAGCCCTAGTTTAACATATAATAACAGTAAATATACTATTCTCTGTATTTCAAAATATATATCTACTCCTACTTCTCTCCAAACCATTATATGAGTACAACAATATTAAGTTCTTATAAATAACTTCCTGTTTTAAAGCATACAATTGGATTTTCTAAAAAAAAGAAAAACTCTTGTCATCACAGGCTTAAAATAATTTTATATTCAACAATTCGTTTCAAACATTTGTAAAATCTTACTTTTTTCTATCTGAAACTTACAAGCACCTCAATGTGTCTAAGTTATTGATTATGCAGCACAGTGACAATATGTACAGTGTTTACAATAGGTGTGAGACATCAAATGTACTTAACTAACGTTTTCTTAAACTGCTTATCCTCTGTTGCTTGCCATTTATAATCTGCCAAATCTTCTAGTCCTTTGTTGCATGTATAATTTAGAACCATCTGTTCTATGTGCTTTTAACTATTTAAACATTTTTCACCTACCTACAATTCACATAAATGGCAGGCTCAATTCAGTCAAGCTTTCTATATAGCGTTTTACATAAAGCAAATCCCTAAATAAATAACATAGCAGAAAACACCAAATATGACTGCTACAGAGATAAAAGCATACCACATACAACATAAGTTTTTATGTGTTAGACAAACCTTTTCAATGTACTCAGAAATGTTTCTATTAGCTTTTTTTGAGTTAACTGTAGTCAATGTTTTTCCCCAACCCAGAAGACAAAGAGAATGCAAATTAAATAGACAGTTTCATGTCCTTGTTAGAAGAGAAGTAAATATGCTGACTGAAAATGACTACAGCAGACAGAATTCCACTTTCCCATTCAATTTACAGTGCCTCTTATTTATATACCAGTCAGTGTATCATTAAGTTTGATCATGTGACCAACCGAACTTTAGTGAGGTGAAAAACTATTTTAGACAAGCAAATTAAAACGCCAGTTCTACTGTTTATCTTTTCATAATGGTTGACAAAGGGCATATAACTTGAGATTATAGAATATATTTTAAAATCTATTCTGCCTTTTAAATACTAACTACATTTTCACCAATAGTTTTACTTAATACTGCTACTAAATTTTTAAAGTTTCCAGTATCTCCAGGTATTTTCAATAGTTGTACCTTTTCAAATGTAAAGGCATATGTAAAATATATAAGTTAATTACAAAAGGGGATCTAAGTCATCTAAAATAAGTATACGTAAATATTAACCAAGCTGATTAAAGACAAATCCACAGAAGAGAGTGGAGTAAATAAGAAAGGAAACATGTTAATTAAAAATAACATTCAAATCCTTTAAAGAAACATGCAGACAAAAGCTAAGTGAATACCAAAGGACACTATAAAAGTTACCACCATTTTTTTGCACATAATTTTCCACCTGTTACCAAAACATAAAATGTGCAGAAACTGAGGGCTCACTTTGAGAGAACACAAAAATAAGCAGCACAGCTTATCGTCAGCCTGTTAAGTTACATGGTCCTTTACATGGTCGCTTAAAACAGGAAAAAAATTAAGCGAAAAATTTACTCCTGGGAAAATTTCTCCATAAAGTTTACATGACGTCACTGGACCCCCTGAACACTCCCTAAACTTTGTCTTACCCAGACACACTTTTCGACTTTCTAAGGCTTCTTTCCATTCCTTAAAAAATAAGAAAAAAAAAAAAGAGGGACTTGGGAATAAAAATTGCCCAAGATGGCGAAACGCTTGTTGTTTAGAGGGCAGAGGGAAAAAATGGAGGATATTGTAATATACACAAAGGGATAAATTTCAACAACTCGGCCAAGGACTGCAGCTGCTTCTCTCTTTATAAGGAAGCAACACACAAAAGATAAATACAGAGGGAGAGAAAAGAAGAGAAAATCTCCCAAACAGCAGGGCCAGCTCTGACTCTCCGAACACTTCCTTCCTTTCCCAAGTCCCAATTCTAGGGTTCGTGGAACTACTTTAAGAGGAGAGGAGCCGCGAAAGGGAAGGGGGGAGGGGGAGCAACAAGAACACTAGAAGACCGAAGAAGAGTTGAGAGCAGGGGGCAGCTCCCGGGGAAGAACTGCTGGGAGACAGACATTACTGTCGGAAAAGCTATGCTCCTCTAATCCTCTGCGTACTGAAACAGACCTTCACAGGTATCCAGATCTTTTTCCAGTCCCACCTGCACCCCCCCCCCCAGCTCACTTTCCGTAAACTCCTGAGCTCCAAGCTACTACAGGAGAGAGAGCAAAAGAGGCCCGAATCGGGGGGGGGGGGGGGGGTGTAGCAGGCGCAGCTAAGCAGTCCTACAGGGAAGAGGGGGCGGAGGCAAAAAAGGGCAGCAGTAGGCGGACGGGGGGGGGTATCTTGAAACTACCCCGGCGGGGATGGGGGGAGCAGCGGCTATTCCCGGGTAGGAACGGCGATCGCAACAGTGCCAGAGGTTGTTTTTTTTGAGAAGCCAAACTGTTGGCGGCGACCTGAGCGCTGGAAGCCGAAGGGAGGAAGGACACGCGAAGCCCGGGCGGCCGAGCAGGGCGGCCGGCACAAAGGAGGCAGACTCGCCACGGCAGCGTATGCCCGCGCCGGCGAAGGCACGGCCCGCGGCCCTGCTAGACCGAAGTCCCGCACCGGCAGCTAGGAATAAAGTTTACATTCTCCTGAGACCGCACCCCCCCTCCCACCCAGAACCGCGCATCTCCGCGTCCTCCTCCCCCAAACTGCACTCGGGACCCCGAGCACCACCCCAGCCTTCCAGCCAGCACAACAAAGAGACAGACCGACCGGCGAGGGTAAACAGCCGCGGCAGGGCGAGCAGGGCGAGCAGGGCGGGCAGGGCGAGCGCCTCGAGATAAGCAACTCTGGAGTCACCCGCTCTCTGGAGCGTAGTTTCTCCTTTTCGGTTTCAACCGGCTTTACGATATTTGGAATTTTCATCGTCACCCGCACCCCTCACACCCGAGGATTTTAAACTCACCTTTACTTTCGAACTGAGAGTTGCGGTTGATGGGATTTTTGCCTTCCCCAGATGGTTGAAGGTTACGATTTTTGTTTTTGGAAACCCCACCACCTCCTTATTTCTATTATTATTTTTGCAAGAAAAGTATAAAGAGAGTTGGAGTGGAGGTGAAATTTGTGATCGGGAAAGCCCTGGACGCCCTCCTTCTCCGTCTTCCGCCTCTCTCTCTCTGATTAGTTCCTATCCAGCAGCAGATTGAAGCAGGAGATGATTCTTCTCAAGGTTTGTTCAGCAGCTTCACTTCTAGGCGAAGGCTTCATGAACCAAGTGACGTCAACCAACGAGGCTTCTCTCTCTCTCCTCTCTCTAACAATGAAAGTTGCTGTTAACAAGGGAAAAAAGAGAATTGTTTATACCATTTCAGTTCCAATAATAAATGACCTATCAGCTCCTAAAGTAGCCAAGGGAGGGAGGGGGTTGCTTCTTCCTCCCAAGAATCCTGTAGCTTTGAGTTTGCACCGATCCTTGTCCCAGGAAAAAGTTAAGAAACTCAAATGTTTTGTTTTGCCGTTAAAAGTAGAGAAGACAGAAAATAGGATTGAACACGTAATTTTAAAAAAAAGTACACTGGCGAATAGGGAGCATATATTAACCATTTCTACCTAAACTTTTTTGTCTGTAAACTCAGAATTTGGTTAAACTCTAAAAGCCAACTAATGTAATATGCCAAAAATTCGTGGATGTTTGGAACTCAAAATAAAATAAAAAGCAGGACGCAAAATGGTCCCGGGGTAAAACGTTACTGCCCTGACACCGGCAAGTTAAGCTGCTGTAATGGTTATGGATTGAGTTAAAATTTATATAAAACGTTAAAATAGTAAATCATTTTAAAGTTATACGTTAGAACTGTAAAAGGTAACCTCAGTAGTTTTTCCCCCCAGCTTCTGAGAGGGCAAAAGAAAAAGGGGGGAGGATAGCTAATTGTACGAATTAGAACACTTAAAAAATCAAGTGAAAACTGGGTAGCCCATTGCTCCATCTTTAAATTACACACAAGGTATGCTATTTGTCTATCCCCAGAATTTCTTCCAACTTCCTATTTTTTACCCTTCCATTTTCTCCCACCAATTTCAGCATCCTAAAACCAAAAAAGTTAAAGGTGAAGTCCACCCAATTCCCTCCTACGGCACACCACCCTGTAGCTTCCTAAAAATGATTCTTTTAAAAAGGTCTTAACCGTGGTAACGCTTTATTACCCAAGAAGATAAATAATTAAAAAATTTTTTCATTGAGGTAGTTTTTCCCCTGGAACACATTAAAGTCTCAAAAGTTCATATAATTAAAACTTGCATAATTTAATTTTCAGGATAAAGAGCAAGTGAAAGGCAAGCTATAGAAAATTAATTTGACCATATATGTATATTTTGTACATGCATATGTGGATAAATGTATCTTAAAAGATGCTATTGTTTTATGTTTCCTCTTCAGCCACTGGCTGTGATTTTAATTGTGCTGGAGGATCTTCATTAGTATTAACACATGGGGAGATTTCACAAAGCTGCTTCATTAAGACAAAAAAAAAAAGCTTGGCAGACTAGGTCTTTTTGCATGCACTGAGAATGTCAGCCTTACCTCGGTCATTTGTAACATAATAAGTGCAAGTACAATGATTGCAATGCAGGAGCGCTGGGGGGAAGGGCAGAAATACTGCCTGTCTAATAGGGATATCTGAAAAGAAGGCTGCTCATTATATAGTAAAATGTATGCTAAAAATTAGTGAAGATGATGTCTCAGGAGACTGATGCTAAATAAATTAATGTGCTGATATGTTTTTAATTATTATTTTTGTAGTAGTTTATTTCATTCTCAGGATTCACATTGAGCAGCAAAGCTGTGCTAGCATTTATTGATTTTTTTTCCCTGCCACATTCCCGGAATACAGATTTTAATCATTTCACTACACCACACTCAGTAATTTCATTAAAAACTGGAACCTTCCATCCCCAGAAAAGCATTTAATTTCAATGACATACAATTTCAGTCTTAGCAGAAAACTGTCTCTACAGTAAAAGCTGGCCTAAGGTTCAAATGCATAATTTAATCCTGAGTTTTCCATGCTCTGCATTCCTTTTGAAGCTATAATTTGAGTAACTACCTAATAACTGTAATAAGGATAATAATTTCCTTATAATATATTATTAACTCATATTTAATTAACTCAGAGGCCAAGCTCTGTACATGTATGACTGGTCAACAGTTCCACAATATCAAAATTTACTAATAATGTTACAGAAGAAAAATACAGACTACAACAAGTGTGGAAAGCCATCATTTACATATTACTTTAGCAAAGTAACATATAAAAAAGTTCATGCATTTTATAGAATAGTGGTCATTACTCAAAACAGTATTTTAAAATATTTGGAAGTAAACAAGACAATTCACTGATATTTCTATATGTAAATAAAGTATTTTAATATTAATATTTCAACAATCCATTTCTGATATTTTGCCTAATCACTAGCATTACTGTTGAAAATATTCAATTTTGAAAGGATAAAAAGAAATAGCTAGATTCAAATTGTCTCAATTTTCATAAAGAATTCTCTTAAAACATTTCTCTTGAAATAAAGTTGTGGCACACTTGAATAACTTAGATAACTAGGATGTATCTTTTACTTAAATACTTTAAACAGTATACTGCAAAGCATAGTTCAATTTTTGGTTCCAATAACATTTTGAAATAATACTGGGTTTGAAGATGGCACATTGGTTTTCCAAACAATAAGTTTCATAAGAATATGTAATTTACATTGCCTAGTTTTTAGAGGAAAAAACCTGTGGGGGAAACTATTTAACATAAGAAAACTCATTTAGTAATTTAAAGTTTGGATATATGCCTAATCAATAGAAAAAATGGTTCACAGATAATGAAAGTGATTAACTTATAGAAAAATTCACATTAAAAATTCCTATCATTCTCCTGGGAGACTTTAGAACCACAGTTCAAAAAAATTTTTAAAGAGAGTGTGTGAATGTATATATATATAATTTAAAATTGAAGCCACATATAACACAAAGTTGTCTTTTCCTTGGTTGAATGATGAAGTAACTTAAAATAAGACTTAGTGTCATCAAAGGTTAGAATAAGGGATAAAACTGGTGATAATGAAGAACTTGATCTTGGTGTCTTTAAAATATATTAAAACTATATTTTTATTATCATCAGGGCTCTTTACATAGTTTGAAAAATATTTTTGCAACATTCTTAAAGGTGAAATACAGTTAAATGAAAATCAATAATTAACAAAATAGTTGACAAATGAAAAACTCACACAGATTGATATCTAAAATTCATAAAATGAATTTTCTATATTTCAATAAAAAACAAAAGCTTCAATTTTTATATTAAAATATATCTTTAAAATAATTTGTTGTTATTTGGTAATTCAAATATATTAATTATCCAATTTAATCTACCTTTAAAACTGATTTTTAAAAATAATGATACACTAAAAATCTGAAACTGGATTACTCCAGTATTTGATACCCATTTACTAAGAAGTTGTGCCTAAATTATTTTTTAATATGATTCCTTCCCTTTTTCATGTTATCACATTTGATCATTTCAGAGATGACAACATAATCATAGAGCTGAGGGGGTAAAAAAAGAGAAAATAATCACAAGTTTTAAAATAATTTGTCTCCCGTAGCACTTAGTCTTCTACTTAAGATCATCATCTAAATCAATACCTGATGTAAAAGAATTTAATGATCAAATAGATCTTTTCCAATATAACTGATAATTATTTCTGAAATTCTATATGATACATACCTAAACTAATTACTAATACCAATAATTTAACTAAATTATAATGCCATAAACTAATTATTCCACCACTATAGACTAAATTGTTGCACTTTCTTCTATAAAGCATCATCTATTTTTAGGACCAAGACAGAACTTCTTAAACAGGCAGATATAAAGATGGACAGGTATTTACTACTGTAGGTATTGTACATGGACCTTCAAAGAGTAAGGAATTGCCATGGACAGAGAACAAAGTCTAGGCTGACTATAAACTACAAAAAGCCAAACGAAGGAGAGATCTTAATAGTAGAACAAGTTGGCCACTGTCATGTCTTGTTTCTGTTTCAATCAGTACAGACTAATGAAGCTTTATTTGTTTTCATTCACTGAACAAACATTTGAGTGCTTGCTGTATGCTGTGCACTCTGCTAGAGGCTGGAAAAACATGAAAAGCTCACATTCTGGTTGATGTTGAAAGTGTGAAATTCCTGGGAGATTACAGACTCACAAAAATCACATTATAAAGATACAAATAATAAAGTTTTGTGAGAATAAAGAGAATGGGGCAACTAATTCTGACTGAGAGTCTATAAAAAGCTTTATCAAAGAAATGCCATTTGAACTGCATCTCAAATACTGAGAGCTTACCAGGCAAGGAAGGCAGGAGCAGCTTCTAAGTGAAAGAAACCATAAATTTAAATGCAAAGAGCTACTAGGTGTGATGTCCATCCACTAGTGAGAAACTCATTGTAACAGGAATATTCAGTGTGAGGTGTGGAATAACAGGAACTAAGGAGGAAAAGGAGGCTTGGACCTGAGAGTGAAAGGCCTTAAGTACCATGGTTGAATTTATCCTGAGAGCCAACAAAGGTCAGCAAAGAAGTGACATGATCGACCTTATTTTTAGGGAAAATAAACTGTGTAGGCAGTGCAGATAATAGACTGTAGTATGAAGAGACTGCTTAACAGTCCATGAGAAAAGGGGTAAGAGACAGTGGTATTGGAGGTTTAAAGCCAGACGTTTTTGAGGTAAAATGTGGATTTTGTGACCAACTGAAAACAGAGAGAGTTAAAGGAAAGGAAGAACTAAAGGAAAACTAGAGAGGCTTCTGGCTTAGGGAACTGGGTAAATGCTGCAGTCACTTAGTAAGGTCCAGAATACGTAAGGTAAAACAAATCATAAGGTAGTCTGGAATTAGACCTTGAATTTATGCTTTGTAAGTTTTTTGGGGTTTTTTTTGCCACGCTGCGCAGCATATGGGATCTTAGTTCCCTGACCAGGGATCGAATCCGCACCCCCTGCATTGGAAGCGCAGAGTCTTAACCATTGGATCGCCAGGGAAGTCCCCTTAGGTCATTTTTAAATGGGATTATTAAAATCAACTGGACAGCTTTTTCAAAATATACATACCCAGGTCCAATATCTAGAGATTCACTAGGTCTGGGTGGGGGCCTAGTATTTATTTCCTTTTTTAAAAAAATTCTGATGGTGCTTCAAATAAACACTGCTGATTAAGAATGCTGTTGTGTGACTTCCCTGGTGGTTCAGTGGTTAAGACTCCACCCTTCCACTACAGGGGGCATGTGTTTGATCCCTGGTCGGGGAACTAAGATCCTGCATGCCGTGCCACAAGGCACACAGCACCACCACCACCACCCCCAAAAAAAGAATGCTGTTATAAGCACAAGTTGGTTATAAAATTCATTTGGAATTAAAAAAAACAAGAAAAGCCCAGAAAACTCTGAAAAAGAGCATTGGGAGTAGGGGGAGGGTGTAATATCAGATATTAAAATATACTATAAAGGCTTAATAATTTAACAGTGGCATTGGCACATGAAATAAAAAGACCAATAAACACAATAGAAAGTTGAGAAATTACCCAAGTGCATATGGAAATTTAACTTAGACAAAGGCTGTATCTCAAAGCAGTAAGGAAGAGATGGACGTTTTCATAAGTGATGTTGGGATAACTGGGTAGTCATAAGGAAAAAGACGAATTTGGATCTGTTCCAAGAATAAATTTCAAAAAGATCAGATATTTAAATATAAAAATTTGAACCACACAAGTACTAGGAGAAATTATGGGTCAATTCCTCTATAGTTGGAGAGTAGGGAAAACGTTCCTAACAATGGTCAAAACTAGATGCAGTAAAGTGAAATATTGGTAAATCTCAATATGTAAAAATAAAAAGCTTTTGTATTGAGAAAAAAAAAAATACTGCAAGTGAAGTATAAAGACAAATGAGAAACTGTGAAAAAAATCTGTAACATATCAGAGATAATTTAATAACCCTACATATAAAGAGTATCTAAAAATGAATAAAACACCAACACCCTGAGAGAAAAATGGCAAGAGATATGAACAGACATTTCACAGGAAAAGAAATGCAAATGCCCCTTAAATAGAAACATTCTCAACCTTGTTCATAAGAGAAATGCAAATTAAGAATCACTGAGATACTATGTCTCGCCCAACAAATTGGCAAAAATCCAAAAGTTTCACAACACAGCCTGTTAGTGAGGCAGTTGTGGGGAAAAGGAACACTCTCAAATATTCTTTGTTAGAGTGAAAAATAGAAAAACTCCAACGAGAGAGAATTTTACGGTATCTAGCAAAGTTACATATGCATTTATTTTGTGTCTAGCAAATCCCACTTCCAAGAATCTGACCAAAACTGAAATAATATAAAATAAGTATATAAGAAAATATACATTGAAGCACTGTTTCTTATAGCAAAAGTCTGCATGAAAATTAATAGAGAAACTTCACTAAAATGGAGTCTGAAGGCCAAAAGAGGGAGCCCATGTACCAGTCAAGGTCCATACAATGATCCCAATAGGAAAAGACATACCATGCATCTCCAGCTGGAAGTGACACTGTTTTACTTACTACAAATGCCAGCAGAAGGAAGAAAGATCTCTTCCTTGCCTGGCAACAGCTCAGCCAATGAAACTGTCACAACTCAGCCAATGAAGAGCCATTATACTTTGAATTCCCAGTTTCCTCCAATGGACTTTTTGTTTATCAACATCTCTCCCAACTTCCCCTTCTCCTCTATAAAAAAATTTTCTTTCCTTTTCTTTATTGGACTTGCATGTGATTCACAGAGTCGCATGTCACAAATTGCAATTCTTTGCTGCCCCCAAATAAACCCATTTTGCTGGTAAAATATCTGACCGTTTATTGTTTTAGGTTAACATCTGGAAATAACACAAATCTCCATCATAGGGAAATGGCTGAATTAATTATGGTACACACATACAGTGAAGTACTATGCAATTTTTTAAAAGGAATAAAGAATATATGGAATATAAAGTATTTCACTGTCAGCTCCAGTATTTTGTTAAGTAAAAAAAATCAAAGTAGAGAAAAGCATCTATGGTATGCTACCATTCATCTATATATGTATTTCACTTTTTAAATGAAATGAAAAGTCAAAACCTTAAGACACGTGGTTACCTGTAAAAAGGAAAAGAGCAGGGTAGTTAAGATAGAATAGTAGGAAGGTTTCTCATAAAAATGTGATTTTGGAAACATAAAATAATTTACATAATTATAAAACAAAAATACATTAAATTTTAAAAGCAATCCCTTCTAAATGAAATAAATGAACTTAATTGTATATGGAGTTGGTGGCATAACCATACAGAGAAGAATATTCTAAGTGACTTTAAACACAGTAATTTTTAAAAATCACATACAAACACAATAATTTAACAGTACTTTCCTCATAGGATTTAAACTAAGAAAATGAACTTTAAAGAAGCAACAAAATAGGAACTTAATTTGTTATCATTAGCCATAGTTTTGTGGTATTAATTGGCAGTGTTATTGTAATATTATTGTATGCATAGTCTGAGAAAAAGCAAATGGATAATTAAGTTGGTGTTTTTGATGTGGGACAAAAAAGAAACAGATGTAAAATCAATGAGTTACATAAAAATTCTGTGATCATGAATTTGAACTGGATGTATTAGAATGAACTCATCACATATTTTATATTTAAAAATATATATTTCTTAGTTCTGCCCACTGTAAATGCCTAAAACCAGGGACTACTTCAGTAGCAACAAGCACATACTTATGTTTCCAATTATAGACACTAAACATCATTTGCCCCTGAAACAAATTCCTTGAAGCAAAGGTTGATTCTAGGTAATGGCCAAGATAAGCCTAAAATACCCTATCATACCTTTAAGCATGAAAACTATCAAAGATTATTGGGGTCATATAAAAAGGACTTGAGAGTAAATTTGAAGAACCCAACTTGAATTGGCTCCCACTGGCCAAAGATGAGACAATTTGAACTTGTTAAGAATAACTACAATGGATTGAAACATAACAAATATATCTTAAGACATGAGTTCATAATGATACTTAAAAAACACATTGTTCACCTTTGAAGAATGCTAGGGAACCAACTCATTACTTTGAAAACTGGTAAATAAAGGAAACAAATTAAGACTTTATTCAACATTTCATATCAAATGTACCTTAGGAAACCTAATTTGAAATTGTGTTTGTATGTATACATATATATGTATGAATGAAGGTCTGTATATGTATTATATGTATATATGTATGTATATGTACATACGTATATATACATATATATATCTCTTAAAATTTGAACATAAGATTTTTTTTAAATGAAATGTTATTGGTCTGCACTAACAGTTATTATGATCAAGTGTACAATTTACCTGTGAGTTTCAAGGCAGATAAAACAAAGAGGGAACAGGATACTATTCTTGTCTGATAAATAAGAAAGTAACCAATTCAATAAGACAAACTTAAAACATTGGAGTAAAATATCAAAGTTTTGATGTAATCTTATAGCCAATGCATAGACATCATTTGTATGGTCTTATAGCAATCCTCCATAAAAGCCAAGGGCATATGATGAACATGTTAAGTTGATTGCATTAAATCAATTAACAAATCAGTCACATAAGACTGTGTAGATTATGCATGGGACCACTCCAGGGGCAGCAGTGTGATGAATCCAACTCATACAAGCACATGCTGTCAAAAATTAAATCTTTAGGGATTCTTGAAGCTACTAGTTAAACACAGCCATTACCAAAAATAAATATTTTCAAACTTATATTAAAAACAAATAAATACAACTCATCACTTCTTATTTTATTATGCTTTACTATTATCGATGCCCTTGAGGTTATTTATGTCCATTGTAGCATGCAGAAAAAGCTATACAGTGGTGTGCTACTGCCCATCTCTTCCCAACTCTATTACCAGTGATATCACATTGGTAGCTTGAAACAGACCACAGTGGGAATGTTTACAACCTAGAAATCGGCAAATGCTACAAATCAGGGCATGAGCTTAATGTTTTGTTGATAGTCTAGACCAGGGGTCCCCAAGCCCTGGGCCACGAACTGGTATCAGTCCATGGCCCATTGGGAACTGGGCCGCACAGCAGGAGGTGAGCAGTGGGCAAGCGAGCAAATCTTCATCTGTATTTACAGCCGCTCCCCATCTCTTGCATTACCGCCTGAGCTACACCCCCTGTCAGATCAGTGGTGGCATTAGATTCTCATAGGAGTGCGAACCCTACTGTGAACTGTGCATGTGAGGCATCTAGGCTGCGTGCTCCTTATTAGAATCTAATGCCTGATGATCTGAGGTGGAGCTGAGGTGATGATGGTAGCAGTGGGGAGCGGCTGCAAATACAGATTATCATTAGCAGAGAGGTTTGACTGCACAGAGACCATAATAAATCAGTTGCTTGCAGACTCATATCAAAACCCTATCAGTGAGTGGCAAGTGAAAACAAGCTCAGGGCTCCCACTGATTCTGCATTATGGTGAGTTATATAATTATTTCATTATACATTACAATGTAATAATAATAGAAATAAACTGCACAATAAATGTAATGTGCTTGAATCATCCTGAAACCATCCCTACCTGCCCCCAGTCTATGGAAAAATTGTCTTCCATGAAACTGGTCCCTGGTGCCAAAAAGGTTGGGGAACCACTGGTCTAGACTTAACTAATAGAAAAAAGTATTAATCAAATTAAATTTAAAGTGTTACGCTGAAATAAATAATCTTCTAATACTATTTTTAAACTATTAATGAGTTAGTGAGAAGTCACATCATTGATGAAAAAGTAAAGTTTAATTTTCATCTTACTCTTTTACTTAGACAAAAATATCAATGACCATTTATGTTAACACTACATTCTTCAACCATTGCACACCTATAGGTTGGCTACAGACAGGGCTATAGAAACAAGAGTTTGGTAAAAATCAACCAAAGCATTCTGTAAGAATCAATCGCCTATATGGATTTTACAATACAGTATTGTATATGTTATTATTTGTAAATTGTAATTATTTTTATTCCCAGAAAGATTTACTAGCACACCTCTTTTGGGGAGGACCACGATCACTAGCCCTTGAGGAGTGCACAGTCCAACTGAGAAATGTAAATACTCCAAAATATCTGATACAATGTGTTAAATACTCTAATAGAGGTATTCAAAGTGAAATGAGTACACATTAGAAGTGGTTATTTTTTCTGGGTGGAGATGGCGGAAGAAGAATGCATATCCTAATTTGTGAAACAGTCCATCTCATAGTAATAAAGCCTTCTTTGCATTATAGTTTGTCCTAATATATTATTTTCAGCACTAATGTAATAATTTAGCCCTAATGTAATAATTTAGCCCTGAAAGACAATTTTAGGCTTTTCAAGCTTCTGATACATGCTGCCATTGGGGCAAGCCACCTGAAATCACAGAAATGGTCTTTTTTAGGGTCATGAATAAATTTTTTTTTTTTTTTTTTTTTGCCGAGTAGCTTGCAGGATCTTAGTTCCCTGACCAGGGATTGAACCCGGACCCCAGCAGTGAAAGTGCTGAGTCCTAACCACTGGACTGCCAGAGAATTCCCATGAAAAAATATTTTTATATCATATCTGATTTCAAAAATTCATATGACTAACTTCCCTCTTGACAGCCAACCTGTTTCAAGGTGGAAAACAAGAGTTTTCTATTCACTGCTCATTTTTTTTCACAGCATTTTGAAGAATATATACTCAAGGACCAAAATTCAATCATAGGCACAATTCTCATGATTTCCTTTAAAAACTGAATCAAGATCAAAGTCCATATTGTTTACAGACAATTGTGCTCTGGCAATAATGCACTATGAGAAATAATATTCACGTGTCAACTCTTTAACTAGTGTAGAGATGTTGTTCCTGTTCTCTGCTTGTACTCTGTCAATACTGAATCCAACAAACCTTTTCCAGAAAATTTTTTGGCTCAGAAAATAACCACAAGCCAAAATTTAAAAATTTCTTCCCCTTTAAGCATGGATTTTCAGTGATTAAAAAGAAAAACAAACAAGAAGCTGTCAAGCACTTTTCCCTCATAAACAGTAAAACATCCATGTATGCTCTTTACATAGAAGGTTTCACCCAACTGTAAAGTATCTGTTAGCATGCACATGTTAAGAGTAGGTAGAGGGCTTCCCTGGTGGTGCAGTTGTTGAGAATCTGCCTGCCAATGCAGGGGACACGGGTTCGAGTCCTGGTCTGGGAAGATCCCACATGCCACAGAGCAACTAGGCCCGTGCGCTACAGCTACTGAACCTGCACGTCTGGAGCCTGTGCTCCGCAACAAGAGAAGGCCGCGACAGTGAGAGGCCCGCGCACCGCCATGAAGAGTGGCCCCCGCTCGTCGCAACTAGAGAAAGCCCACGCACAGAAACGAAGACCCAACACAGCCAAAAATAAATAAATAAATTTATATTAAGAAAAGAGTAGGTAGAGTAACTATGCTTTCTTATTACATCATTGATATTATAATGTCCAAAATTATCACATTAAAGGAATTCTGCCAATAGTTGATCCTGAGTTCTTGCCAGACGTAATATTTATTATTTTGCTGCAGGTTTAATAAACTTGGCAACTGTATGGTTTTATATCTACTTTTGCTCTGAGAAGTGCAACACTGAATTAATACTTCCTTAGCTTTAGTGTCTTTTCCACCTTTAGAGACAAAAATACTGGAAAGTGTTATTTTGTGCTTATTCTGGGAAGCTTTTACTGTTTTACCAGAATAGTTTACCCAAAAAAAGTCATCATATTTTGTTTAAAACAGAGTCAATGGCTTTAAAATACCCCAGCCCAGGGAATTCCCTGGTGGTCCAGGGGTTAGGATCCATGCTTCCACTGCAGGGGGCATGGGTTCATCCCTGGTTGGGGAAATAAGATCCCGCTTGCTACACAGATCCTAGCCCAAGTGCATTAAAATTACTTTTTATTACTTCTCTCTCTCCCCCCATATATCTATAACCTTTCTCTCTCTTTCCCATTCTTGACTGAAGAGGGGCAATTGGAGAGAGAGAAAAAAAAATTATCCTCTGAGAGGCAAATCAAATGATAGAAATCACCTGGAAATAATATAAGTTGAGCTCTTTTTCTTGGCGCCTCGGAGGTGGTCGGCTGCTTCAGAATGAGGCTGAACATCTCTTTTCCAGCCACTGGCTGCCAGAAACTCATTGAAGTGGAAGATAAATGAAAACTTCGTAGCTTTTATGAGAAGCGTATGGCTACAGAAGTTGCTGCTGACGCTCTGGGTGAAGAATGGAAGGGTTATGTGGTCCGAATCAGTGGTGGGAACGACAAACAGGGTTTCCCCATGAAGCAGGGTGTCTTGACCCATGTAGTTTTGATTTGCATTTCTCCAGTGATTAGTGATGTTGAGCATCCTTTCATGTGTTTGCTGGCAATCTGTATATCTTCTTTGGAGAAATGTCTATTTAGGTCTCCTGCCCATTTCTGGACATGGCCGAGTCTGCCTACTACTGAGTAAGGGGCATTCCTGTTACAGACCAAGGAGGACTGGAGAAAGAAAGCACAGATCTGTGCGGGGTTGCATTGTGGATGCCAAATTGAGCGTTCTCAATTTGGTCATCGTAAAAAAAGGGGAGAAGGATATTCCCGGACTCGCTGATACTACTGTGCCTCATCGCCTGGGGCCCAAAAGAGCTAGCAGAATCCGCACTTTTCAGACTCCCTAAAGAAGATGATGTCCGCCAGTATGTTGTGAAAAAGCCCCTAAACAAAGAAGGTAAGAAACCTAGGACCAAAACACCCAAGGTGCAGCGTCTTGTTACTCCACGTGTTCTGCAACACAAACGTCGGCGTATTGCTCTGAAGAAACAGCGAACTAAGAAAAATAAGAGGCTGCAGAATATGCTAAACTTTTGGCCAAGAGAATGAAGGAGGCCAAAGAAAAACACCAGGAAGAGACTGCGAAGAAACGGAGGCTGTCCTCTCTGAGAGCGTCTACTTCTGAGTCCAGTCAAAAGTGAGATGTTCTAAGAGTAACAAATAAATAAGATCAGACATCAAAAAAAAAAAAAAAAAAAAGATAATATAAGTTGAATCTTTAAAAATGTCAAAAAAGAAACTTATGTACTGTGAATTTTTTTGTATGGCCAAAGAATAAGAAGAGAGGAGCTTTTGTGGCAGCTTTTTTTTTTTTAACATCTTTATTGGAGTATAATTGCTTTACAATGGTGTGTTAGTTTCTGCTTTATAACAAAGTGAATCAGCTATACATACACATATATCCCCATATCTCCTCCCTCTTGCGTCTCCCTCCCACCCTCCCTATCCCAGTCCTCTAGGTGGTCACAAAGCACCAGCTGATCTCCCTGCTATCTAGTGGGAGCCACTAGCTATCTATTTTACATTTGGTAGTGTATATATGTCCATGCCACTCTCTCACTTCATCCCAGCTTACCCTTCTCCCTCCCCGTATCCTCAAGTCCATCCTCTATGTCTGTGTCTTTATTCCTGTCCTGCCCCTAGGTTCTTCAGAACCTTTTTTTTTTTAGATTCCATATATATGTGTTAACATACAGTATTTGTTTTATTCTGACTTACTTCACTCTGTATGGCAGACTCTAGGTCCATCCACCTCACCACAAATAGCTCAATTTCGTTACATTTTATGGCTGAGTAATATTGCACTGTATATATGTGCCACATCTTCTTTATCCATTCATCTGTCGATGGACACTTAGGTTGCTTCCATGTCCTGGCTATTGTAAACAGAGCTGCAATGAACATTGTGGTACATGACTCTTTTTGAATTACGGTTTTCTCAGGGTATATGCCCAGTCGTGGGATTGTTGGGTCATATGGTACTTCTATTTTTAGTTTTTTAAGGAACCTCCATAGTGTTCTCCATAGTGGCTGTATCAATTTACATTCTCAACAACAGTGCAAGAGGGTTCCCTCTTCTCCACACCCTCTCCAGCATTTGTTGTTTGTAGATTTTTTGATGATGACCATTCTGACTGGTGTAAGGTGATACCTCATTGTAGTTTTGATTTGCATTTCTCCAGTGATTAGTGATGTTGAGCATCCTTTCATGTGTTTGTTGGCAATCTGTATATCTTCTTTGGAGAAATGTCTATTTAGGTCTTCTGCCCATTTTTGGACTGGGTTGTTTGATTTTTTGATATTGAGCTGCATGAGCTGCTTGTAAATTTTGGAGGTTAATCCTTTGTCAGTTGCTTCATTTGAAAATATTTTCTTCCATTCTGAGGGCTGTCTTTTCATCTTGTTTATGGTTTCCTTTGCTGTGCAAAAGCCTCTGTTTCATTAGGTCCCATTTGTTTATTTTTGTTTTAATTTCCATTTCTCTAGGAGGTGGGTCAAAAAGGATCTTGCTGTGATTTATGTCATAGAGTGTTCTGCCTATGTTTTCCTCTAAGAGTTTTATAGTGTCTGGCCTTACATTTAGGTCTCTAATCCATTTTGACTTTATTTTTGTGTATGGTGTTAGGGAGTGTTCTAATTTCATTCTTGTACATGTAGCTGTCCAGTTTTCCCAGCACCACTTATTGAACAGGCTGTCTTTTCTCCATTGTATATTCTTGCCTCCTTTATCAAAAATGAGGTGACCACATGTGCGTGGGTTTATCCCCGGGCTTTCTATCCTGTTCCGTTGATCCATATTTCTGTTTTTGTGTGCGGCAGCTTTTATGTGTGGCTTTTGTTGGAGGAATTGGGATTAGTTCTTTGAGATTTTCCTGGCGTTTCACCCTAACTACTTGGGGAGGGAACAAACTTATTCCTATAGGGAGATAGCCATTGGGATATAGACCATTCCCTCAATTCAGGAGTCCTGAAGCCTCTGCTTCTGCCAGGAAATCATCCCTAATCCTCACTTTTCACCTTTCAGACATCTCTTCCCAGCAGCTTTTTCTACTTTCACATAGTAAGAAAAAGAAAAATGTAAGGAGACTCTACACAGTTACTCCCCCTACTATTTCAGTTGTATCAATGATGAATCTCAAGATCATCATTAATCTTGACATTAAGATAAGATTTGGGGGAGAATGGGGCTGGGTGCCATTCCATGCTTTGGCAAATCTTCTTCTTTCCTCAGCTATCATCTTTTGAAATATATGACATTGAGATTCTATCCTGTTTCTTATTTCTGGTTACTGCTGACAAATGTTTTGTTTTCTTTTTTTCTTCTGGTTCTGCTGTTCTTATCTTTTTTTTTTTAAAAAATTGTTGAAGATCATATCATTAGGTATCAGAGGAGGGAAATTCTGTAGCTTCTTTCTACCATCTTTACACAGGAGTCTTTTTTTTTGGCCACATGCGTGGCTTGCGGGATCTCAGTTCCCCGACCAGGGACTGAACCCAGGCCACTGCAGTGAAAGCCCGGAATCCTAATCACTAGGCCACCAGGGAATTCCCCCTACACAGGAGTCTCTTTTCTTAATTACAAACATGCTTAATTGAAAAAAAAAAAGTGTATTTATTTTTAGATGATAATGATACATAATAACAAAGCTTATAATCTAGAAGAATTTTTGTCTTTAAAGCCTAAAATCCTTTAATATATCCTTTAATTACTAGATCATATCATGTATTCTCTTTGATTGTCATTTAATTGTTCCTGAAATACTTATTGAATACCTATTATGTGCCAGATACTATTCTAGGTGCTAAGGATGCAGCAGTGAAAAAAGTAATTGCCTTCATAGGACTTACTTTCTCGTGGGGAGAGACAGGCAATAAACACAAGCAGACACATAGTGCATATCAGGGTCCGCAACCTTCTTCTGTAAATGGCCAAACAGTAAACGTTTTAGGCTTTAGAGGTCTCATGTCTCTATTGCGATTACTCAACTTTGTCATTGTAGTGAAAAACCAGCCATAGGCAACAGATAAAAAAGTGAGCATAGTTGTGTTCCAAGAAAACTTTATATGCAAAAACAGGTGGTAGCTAAGATTTATCCAATGGCCATAGTTTGCACATGCCTGCTATATATAATTTTGACATGTCTTACGGAAAAAAGTAGGGAAAGCAAGATGTACAAGAAGTTCTAGGAAAGGTGAGAAAGGGCCTCTGATAAGACATCTGAGCACAGACTTTTTAAAAGTGAGGGAATAAGGCATGTAGTCTTATGGGGGAAGAGCTTCCCAAGCAGAGGGAACAAGATTTACAAATGTCCTGTGACAGGAGCATGCTTAGTTTGTTCAACAAACAGTAAATAGTCTGATGTGGTCAAGAAGAGCACCAAGAGATAAGGTCAAGAGAGTGCCACAGATGGCGCCATATTCTGCAGGGCTTTTGAAGCCATTATACAAAGATGTTGAATTTTTATCCTGAGGAGGAAACCACTGTGTGGCTTTGAGCAACGAAAGGACATGGCCTGACTTACTTTTGAAAAAGTTCTCTCTGGCTTTAGTATTAGAACAGACTGTAGTGAAAAAAGAATGAAAGTTAGACCATGTAGGAGATCGCTGCAAATTCTAAGCAAAGGATGATCATACTAAGGTTAGAATTGATGGTAGTGATTGAAGTAGTAGAAAGTGGTCAGATTCTTTATATATGTTGAAGGTAGAGGTAAAGGATCTGTTGATGGATTTGATATGTGCTATAAGAGAAAGAGTTCTAGTGAATGATGACTCCACGGTTTTTGTCCTCAGGAACTAGAAGGCAAAAGTTAGTGTTTATGTACATAGGGAGACTGCAAAAGAGCTGCTTTGGGTGAGGGTGTTGTGGTTTGGTGTAAATCAGTTGGTTTGGGACTTCCCTGGTGGTCCAGTGGTAAAGAATCCACCTTCCAATGCAGGGGACACAGGTTTGATCCCTGGTCAGGGAACTAAGATCCCACATGCTGTGGGGCAACTAAGCCCACATGCCACAACTACTGAGCTCGTGAGCCTCAACGGGAGAGCCTGCATGCCCCAAACTACAAGGCCCACGCACTCTGGAGCCCCCACGCCACAACTAAAGAGCCCATGCACCCTGGAGCCCACACGCCACAACTAGAGAAAGAAAACCCGCACACCACAACTAGAGAGGAGTCCGAACGCCGCAACTAGAGAGAAACCTGAGTGCTGCAACGAATATCTTGCATGCCTCAACAAAGATCCAGCACACCGCAACTAAGATCTGACACAGCCAAAAATAAATAATAAATAAAATAAATATATTTTTTTAAAAATCAGTAGGTTTGTTTGTTACTTGTTACGTTGAAGACACTAATTAAATATCCAGGTGGAGATGTTAAGCACAAAGAAGGCTATATAAGTTTGGAGTCTGGGGTAAGGTGCTGGCTGGAAATACAAATCTGGGAGTTACTTGCTTATAGTATTTAAAATATGAAATGGTGAGATCAAAGAGTGACTTCACACAGACTAAGTTCTGTGATACTGCAATACTTAGAAGGTGGAGATATGAGGAAAAACCAGGAAAAGAAATTAAGAAGGAGTGGCTAGTGAAATGAGTACATCTTTTCATTCCCTTAAGGGTATTTTTTTTTTTTTTTTTTTTTTGTGGTACGCAGGCCTTTCACTGTTGTGGCCTCTCCCATTGCGGAGCACAGGCTCCGGACGTGCAGGCCCAGCGGCCATGGCTCACGGGCCCAACCGCTCCGCAGCATGTGGGATCTTCCCGGACCGGGGTACAAGCCCGTGTCCCTTGCATCAGCAGGCGGACTCTCAACCACTGCGCCACCAAGGAAGCCCTAAGGGTATATTTTTAAGAGCAGAGTTTATTTTTATCTTGATAAAAACTGATTTATCAGTTTTTACTTTTATTGATCCAGCTTTTGGAAATCTTAGTAGAAAATCATGAAGATTTTCTCCTTTCCTTATGTTTTGTTCTAGAAGCTTTATAGTTGAGGTCTTATTTACATTTAGGCCTGTGATCCATTTTGAGTTACTTTGTACATATCATGCAAAGTATGGATGAAAATCCATTTCTGCCATATGGATATCCAATTTTGCCAGCTCTATCTACTGAAAAGACTATCCTTTTTCCATTAAGTTGATTCTGTACCTTTATCAAAAATCACTTGTCTTTCAGCTTTTGTATATCTATAAAAGACTTCACTTTCATGTTTCAAAGATTTTTGCTGGGTATAGGATTCTCGGTTAAAAGTATTTTCTTTATTTTAAAGATGCTGGTCTGTGGTCTTCCTCTTTACATTGTTTCTGATGCTATATCTGCTTAAATTCTGATATTTGTTGCTCTGTAGTCATGTGTCTCTTTTCTTCAAACTGCTCTCAAGATTTTCTCTTTATCACTGGTTTTGAACAATTTCGTGATGACCTACCTTATCATGTTTTAGATGTTTATTATTATTATTATTGTTATTATTATTATTACTTGGCCACTCTGCGCAGCATGTGGGATCTTAGTTCCCCAACCAGGGATTGAACCCATGCCCCCTGCATTGGAAGCTCAGAGTCTTAACCACTGGACCGCCAGGGAAGTTCCTAGATGTTTATTATTGAAATATAAATCACTTAATATAAATTTCACCCTTTTAAAGTATGCAAATCCATGTTTTTTAGTATATTCACAAGTTTGTGCAATCATCACTACTGTCTAATTCCAGATTTTCATCACCCTAAAAAGACATCCTATACCCATTAGCAGCCACTACCAATTCTCCTCTTCACCCAGTTCCTAGCAACCACCAATCGACTTGCTCTCTCTATGGATTTGCTTATTCTGGACATTACATATGTATGGAAACATACAACATGTGGTCTTTTGTGATTGCCTTCTTTCACATAGCATAATGTTTTTAAGGTTCACCTATATTGTAGCATGTATCGGTACTTCATTCCCTTTTATTGTTGAATAATATTTCACTGTATGGATATACCACATTTTCTTTTTCCATTTGTCCACTAATGCACATTTGGATTGTTTCTACCTTTTGGCTATTATGAATAATATTGCTATAAACATTCATATATACAGGTTTTGGTGAACCTATGTTTTCAGTTCCCTTGGGTATACACCTGGAGTGAAATTGCTAAGTCATATACTTTTAACTTTTTGAGGAACTGCCAAACTATTGTCCAGAGTAGCTGTAACGTGTGTATTCCCACCAGCAACATATGAGGGTTACAATTTCTCCACATCCTCACCATCATTTGCTGCTCTCTGTCTTTGATATTGTAACCATCCTTAATGGGTGTAAAGAGTGTAAAGTGCTTTTTGTTTACATTTCACCATAATTAATGATGTTGAGTATTCAAGATGGCATTTTCAACTAACCTCCTACACTACTACCTCTTTATAAAAAACTGTTTAAAAATTTTAACTAACAAATACCTGATAAGCATTTAACATTAGTGGTTTTTCAAAAATGTCATTTCTGTAAGATTTCTCCTATCAGACTATTTTTGAATTTGTTCAAATGTGTGCATAATCTCAACTGTGCACAGTTGAGATAGATATTGTATACTTACTTTAAAAGAATATATAAAAGAGTTGGAAAGAATCGTAGCTTACAAGTTTTGAGTCACTTGGTCCCTCTCATCAAAACTTAAGGTAGTCTTTGCTTGGCATCTTATAAATGAAAACCATTTAGAATTGAATTTAAAACTGAAATAGATCTTAAAGGAAACCTGGATCAGCTGGCTTATATGATCTATTTTGTAATTACAAATAAAGTTCAGTGACTTCCAAAATCTTTCAGCTAATTAATGACATATCTATAACTAAAAGCTAGATATGTTGATCACTATAGTAGGGTTCTTTCTAATGGAATTCACTACAAATAAGCTCAAATAATAAAAGATGTAGCATGAAATAATGCAAAGGGCAGTGGACTGGCAAACAGAAGACCTGCCTGTATTTTATTACATTTGGTTGTTCCTAGAATCCTAATTTAACCTCTTTACTATATCTTCAACAGATAGAAAATTCTACTAGATAATCTCTAATGAATTCTTCCTCATCTAAAATTCTTTGGGAGTTAATGGAGTACAAAATAGCAAGAGTAACTGGACACGGGAGTTGACTTAAAAGAGTACAGAAACTTTAAACAATAAAACTTTAGTGGAATTTTCACTGTTACAAAATGGGAATGGAATCAGTAGTACATTCCATGAATAAGAATAGCACAGACTAACACAGACAGAAAAAGAACTCAACTACCACTACATGTTGCAATGTACTGATGAGTAAAAAGATAGGCATTTCCCAATTATACAGAATGATATACCGAGGCAGCCAGAATCAGAAGGTTGATTCCAAAGGTTCCACCTTAGCTTCTTTTGTCTGTAATATCTTCAGAGACTAAAACTGCCAGCATGAAATATAAAGAAGCAGCGGCACATGGTGGAAACCTACAAAATTTTGCATACTTGGAGTGGAAAAGGATGGAAAGATAGACTTGAATATAGCACATACATTCTAAGCATTGTAAACTGAGATCTCACACTAACTTAGACAGAAAACCCAAGACAAAAAACACATGACAGGTCAACTAATCCATACAAGACAAATGTCAATGGGTATTTCAAAATGAGGTAGAAATTTGCCTTCAAAGTTAATGCTTAGAGGGCTATTTCCCAGCAGTTGTTTTAAAGTAAAAATATACAGGGGTGGGCTTCCCTGGTGGCGCAGTGGTTGAGAGTCCGCCTGCCGATGCAGGGGACACGGGTTTGTGCCCCGGTCCAGGAAGATCCCACATGCTGCGGAGCGGCTGGGCCCGTGAGCCATGGCCGCTGAGCCTGCACGTCTGGAGCCTGTGCTCCGCAACAGGAGAGGCCACAACAGTGAGAGGTCCGCGTACCGCAAAAAATAAATAAATAAATAAATAAATAAATAAATAAATATATATATATATATATATATACATACATACACATATATATATTTACATATACAGGGGTGCCTCTTCAATGCTGTGTATTGAAAAAAATGTCAGATGGGGTTACATGAGAAGAAAGCGGGGGGCGGGGGGGAGGGAGGGAGGGAGAAAGAGGAGACTGCTTTGAAAAGACACTGTGGCAAATGTAAAATAGCATACATTCTATAAATGGTTTCCTCTGAACAGAATGTAAACATACAGTTTTCATCTGCTTGGTTACTTCAAAGAATATGCAACAGGAGAGGCAAAGATAGAAATTAAAAAGACAAGATGGACTGAAAAACAATTCGTCAATAGAAGGAATTACATAATGCAAAATAACAAATAAAATAATTAATATATGCATTATAGGCACACTAAAACAGAATAAAGATGTGAGAGTTTTGAAGATTTTTCAGAATGAAGAAAAATATATATAACATTGAAAAAGATTTAAAAGAAGATGGCTGATATGGAGTAAAAAAAAATATCCTACCTAAAAATTCATAGATATATCAGCCAGGGTTCATTTGGGACACAGATGGCATATTCAACTTGGGACAATCCAAGGGAGGTTAAGGTACAAAGGTACTATTTATAAAAGTAAGAGTGAAGAGGAACCACAGGGGACAGTGCCATAATCCAAGGCTAACAGCAGAAGAACTTTCCCTTTCCTTATACCTGTAGGTTTAAGTAGAGGGGTTAGTGACTGTAATCAGAAGGAGGGAGTAGTGTAGAAAAGGCCACTTTCAGTGTACAGACCTAGATAGCCTGCTGTGCCCCCACAGGGAGCCAGGGAAAATAAATGCTTGTTACATACTCTTCCCTGCAGTATTCCTGAGGGTCTCCTCATTGGTAAAAACTGACCAGGTGCCAGAGGGTACACCCATATGATCCAAACAAATAAGCTTCCTATGGTAAAAAGCAAAGTATACTAAGGAGAAGAGTGGATCTGGAAAGGCAAATGGAAGACAGTCATAATACTGTTTACAGGAATAAAGAAAAGAAATGTAAATTTTTGTCTTTCAATCGAAGTCCATTCACAAGTATTGTAATTACTGATATGGTTGGATTTTATTTTCCATTTTGATATTTGCTTTCTAAATGTCTTTTTTGGTCCTCTGTTACTCCTTTAGGGTCTTTTACATAAAATAAGTATGTTTTCAATGTAACATTGTAATTCCTCTTTCGATTAAATTATTTGATTTTGTAAAGTTTCTTTTTAGTCATTGTTTTAGGGGTTAAAAAATGAATCTTTAACTTATGACAATCTATTTCAGATAAATAATTGACTTAAGTCTATTATAGCAAATGTGCTCCTATATGGTCCATATCAACCACCCTCGTTAGTAATCTTAATATTAATTATATTACTTTCATATACATGTCCAACAATAAAGTACTATAATTATTGCTTTAAACACTTGGTTTTTGAAGAAATAAGAAGACAAGGAAAAACATCATATGGTCTTTTGTATTTACCCACACATGTACCATTGCTAGTGCTCTTCATTCCTTCATGTGGCTCTGAGTTATTGCTAAGTATCATTAAGTAATGATGAAGAATTTCATTAAGTAATGCTTGTAGTACAGATCTGCTAAGCAATAAAATCTTAGTTTTTGTTTTCTCAGAAGGAATGTTTTTCACTTTCATTACTGAAGGATAATTTTACTGCATATAGAATTCTTAGTTGTCAGTTCCCCTACCAGACTCAACTCCAGGACCCTGAATATGTCATTACATTGTCTTCTTGATGCTCTTCTTGTTTCTGATTAGAGAACTTAGCTATTAATCACATTGTTGCTCCCTTATTCATGATGAGTTTTTTTCCTATTGCTTCTTTCAAGAGTTTCTATTTGTCTTTGCCTTTCAACAGTTTCACTGTAAAGTATCCAGGTGTATCCCTTGTCTTTTTCATATTTGGAGTTTGTTGAGCTTCTTCAATCTGTAGTTTAATGTTCTTATCAAAATTGGGGGGTTTTCATTAATTATTTTTTCTGCCACTCCCGACCCTTCCTCTCATTTTAGCATGTCCATTAAATGTATGTTGGGATACTTCATACTATCCTAAAGTTCTCTGAGATTCTTTTTTATCACTTTTCTTCAATTTGTCTCCCTAGCTTTGAGATCTTTGTCTGCTAAGTCTAACATTTGGACCCAGAGTTAGTTACTACTGACTATCTTATTTTCTGGTATGTGTCATTCTTTTTTTTTTTTTTTTGCATGTCTAGTATTTTTGAAAACTACATTTTAGAGAACATATAGCAACTCTGGATTCTGCTTTATTTTCCAGAAAGTTTTTGTCTCACTAACTTGCCTGAACTTAAGTTGCAGAATCTGTCTATGTTACAGTGTGTATCACTGATGACTCTGCTTAAATTTTTAAAAAATTAATGTACTTTTTTGGGAGCAGTTTCGTTTTTTTTTTGCACTACGCGGGCCTCTCACTGTTGTGGCCTCTCCCGCTGCGGAGCACAGGCTCCGGACGCACAGGCTCAGCGGCCATGGCTCATGCGCCCAGCTGCTCTGCGGCATGTGGGATCTTCCCGGACCGGGGCATGAACCCATGTCCCCTGCATCGGCAGGCGGACTCTCAACCACTGCGCCACCAGGGAAGCCCCTCCCCCAAATTTTTATATGTTGTGTTTTCACTGTCTTTCACTTCAAAATATTTTCTAATTTCCCTTCTAATTTCTTTTTTGCTCTATAATTTATTTAGAAGTACGTTGTTGGGCATTCCCTGGTATTCCAGTGGTTAGGGCTCTGCACTTCCACTGCAGGGGGCACAGGTTCAATCTCTGGTCAGGGAACTTTATATCCCACATAGCTGTGCTGCCAAAAGAAAAGGAAAAAAGTATGTTGTTAAATTTCAAAGTACGTTGTTAAATTTCAAAATACTTTGTATATTCCTATCTTATTGTTATTGACTTCTATTTTAATTGTGTTGGGTTAAGAGAATATATTCTATATAATTTCATTCCTTTCAAATTTGTTGATCTGTTTTTTTTAATCATATGATCTATATGTGGGAATGTACCACGTGCACATGAAAAGAATATGTGTTCAGCAGTTTTTTTCGGTGTAGCATTCTAAATGCTTATATGTAGCATATAAGTTGATGTTATATCCTCTTCTTGTATTAATCCTTTTATCATTACATAGTGTCTTTCTTTATAGTCTTTACTTTAAAGTCTATTTTGTCTTATATGAGTATTGCAACTCCTGCTTTCTTGTCATTTCTGTTTGCCTGAAATATCTTTTTCCATACCTTTAGTTTCAAACTATGTGTGTCCTTTGCTCTAAGGTGGGTCTCTTGTAGGCAGCATATTGTAGGCTTTTGTTTTTTTATCCAGTCTGCCACTCTACGTCTTCTGATTGGAGCATTCAGTCCATTGATATTTAAGGTAATTATTGATACATATGTATTTACTGCCATTTCAGATCTTGTTTTCCAGTTGATTCTTTTAGTCTTTGTTCTCAATTGCTTCTCGGCCTTTTGGCTAAGATCAAGTGTAGTCTTTGTTCTCTTCTTTTTCTTGTTGTTTTTCTTTTTATGGTTTGATGATTTCCTTTTATTTTATGCTTGTGTTCTCTTCTTTTTGGTTTTTGTGAATTTACTGTATATTTTTGATTTGTGATTGCCCTGTTTTTCAAGTATGTTAACCCCTCCCTATATCTGCTTGCTTTAGACTGATAGTCATGTATGTTTAGACACATTCTAAAAAAGAAAAAAGAATATGCATTTTCTTACTCTCCTTCCCCACATTTTATGAGTTTGATGTCCCTGTTTACATCTTCATGTTTATCCTTTTGCTGTTCCTTTTATTTATCATTGCTTTCACAGTTTTTTTCTTTTTGATCTGTAGCCTGGTTAATTTAAGTGATTTACTTTCCAATTGTGATTTCCTCCTTCCTATATCTTTTTGCTTCTTTTCTATTTAAAGATGACCTTTCAATATTACTTTTAGGATAGGTTTAGTATTGCTGTATTCTTTTAGTTTTGGCTTGTCTGAGAAATTCTTTATTTCTCTTCCTATTCTAAATGATAATCTTGCTGGGTAGAGTATTCTAGGTTGCAGATTTTTCTCTTTCAAGACTTTGAATATATTTTGCCCCTCCCTTCTGGCCTGTAGTGTTTCTGTAGAGAAAACAGCTGATAGCCTTATGGGGGTTCTCTTGTAATTAACTCTTTTTTTCTTGCTGCCTTTAGAATTCTCTCTTTATCTTTAACTTTGCCATTTTTATTATACTATGTCTTGGTGTAGGTCTGTTAGGGTTCATCTTGTTTGGGACTCTCTGTGCTTCCTGTATCTGGATATTTGTTTCCTTCTTTAGGTGTAGGAAGTTTTCAGCCATAATTTCTTCATATACATTTTCAATCCCCTTTTCTCTTTCTGAAATCCCTGTTATGCATAGATTGGCCTGCTTTATATTATTCCACATGTCTCTTATATTGCTTTCATTTTTTTTTTTTAATTTGGCTTTCCGTCAAATGGAAATTTTCTGTCTGGAAATTGGGTAATTTCCATTATTCTATCTTCCATGTCACTTATTCTTTCTTCTGCATTATTCGTTCTGCTATTCATTGCCTTGAGCTCAGCTTTCGTCTTGGCAAATGAATTTTCTAATTGTTCTTGGCTCCTCCTTATAGTTTCTAGTCCCTTTTTACAGTAAACTGCATTTCTGTTGATAGCCTTTCTTAATTCCTTCAGTATTTTCATTACCTCCTTTTTGAACTCAGTGTCTGTTAGACTGAAGAGGTCTGTTTCATTGTTTATTCCTTCAGGGGAATTTTCTTGGTCTTTTAACTGAGAGTGGTTCCTCTGCTTCTTCATTTTGCTTATATTTCTCTTACTCTGTGAGTTTAGGACAAACAAATTATCTACTGTAGTGTTGGAGGGCTATTTACATGTGGGAGCATGTCTGCATAGCTTATGTGGGTTTAATATTTTTTTGGTGTGAGTGCTGTTTTTGGTTTGGATGCTTGCCATCTCTTTCCTCAGCCTGTGCTGGCCATTATCCCCTTGATAAAGGGTGTGCGGATGCACGGCCTACACACACGTTCCCAGGAAGGCGGGGGCAGCGGTTGGCTCCTGGTCATGGGTCCCTTGGCGAAGGCAGCTGGCTGCACATACTCCCAGGAAGGTGGGGGCAGTGGTTGGTGCCAGGTCAGAGCACCCTTAGAAGCAGCATGGATCACATGCACCCCAGGGGAGGCAGGGGCAGTGGTTGGTGCAGGGTTGCGGGACACTTGGTGTTGGTGGGCTGCACAAGCTTCTGGGAAGGTGGAGGCGGTGACCTGCACCTGTTCACAGGAACCTCCACAGAGGCTGCAGTCCGCACTGCCTCTGGAGTCTGAGATGGCAGCGACGGCTCACGCCTGCCCCCACTCATGTAGACGGTGCCCTGCCACTTGAGAGCACAAGGAGAAAGAAACTCTTATGGCAAGCACACCCTTCTCCTTCTGGGAAGGAGATCTTCTTCCCAGATTCCCTCAGATGTGGTACACCACACCCTAGCCCCCTCAGGCTGTCTTCACACAGCCAATCCCAGTCCTCTTCCCAGTGTCTGACCTCCGAAGCCCGAACCTCAATACCCAGCCTCCACCAGCCCCAAAGGACAAGCATCTCAGCCTGGGAAATGCCAGTTGGCACCGCTAATCTGTGCAGGTCTCTCTCAGCTTTGCCCTCCACAAACCTGTTGCTGTGCTCTCCTCCAAGGCTCCAAATCTCCCCCTCTGTCCTGGCTGATCTCCCAGCCAGTGAGGAGACTTCCCCGTGTGTGGAAACTTTTCCTCTTTCACAGCTCCCTTCCAGGGGCACAGATTCCATCCCAATTCCTTTTTTGCTCTTTTCTTTCTTTTTTCTTTTGTCCTACCTGGTTACATGGAGATTTTCTTGCCCTTTTGGAGGTCTGAGGTCTTCTGCCAGCATTCAGTAGCTGTGCTGTGAGAGTCATTCCACATGTAGATGTATTTTTGATGTATCTTGTGGGAAAAAGGTGAGCCCCACATCCTACTCCTCTGCTATCTTGATCCATTTCCCCTGAAATGTCCTTTTAACATTATGAAATATCCCTCTTTATCTCTGATAATACCCTCTATCTTGAAAGCTATTTTATCTGATATTAATATAGTTATTCCTTGCTTTTAATGCTTATTGTTTGCCTGGTATAGTTTTGTCCATTCATTTACTTTCATCATACCTGTGTGTTTTTATACCTAAAAGATAATTCTTGTACGCTGTATATAGTTTGGTCTTCCTTTTTTATCCACTCTGACAACATCTGCTTTTTAATTGCAGTGTTTAGACCTTTAATATTTAATATAATTACTGTTATCATCAGATCTCATTCAATATTTTATTATTCTTTCTATCTCTCTGCTGTTATTGCTGCTATTTCTTCTTTCTTATCTTTTAAAAATATAACAAATAATTTTTAATCTTACCTTTTAATATTTCTATCAACTTTTAAGACATATCTCTCTATTTTTTTAGTATTTTATTTAAGAAAATATATCAGAATTCAACCAGAATACTGTACATTTTCATGCAAAATATAGACACCTCACAAGCATACAGTCCCTTTAACCACCTCCCCCCAACCACACTCTGAAATAGTTTTATATATTTCCTAGCAGCTTATTGATTTGTTTTATTATACACTTATGGATTACATCTGCATACATTGAAAACCCCAAAGAACAATGTTATAATTTTCTTTTAAACATCCACAGGTCTTTTTTAAAGAACTTAAGAGGATAAAAATAGTCTTTTATTTTTATCCAGATATTTACCATTTCTGATGCTCTTCATTTGCTCCGGAAGATCCAACTTTTCTGTTAATATTCTTTTTTCCTTTGAAGAACTTCCACTACCATTTCTTGTAGTACAGGTCTGCTGGAGACAAATTTCTCTTAGTTTTCCATTTATAAAATTGTGTTAAATTTGCCATCATTTCTGAAGGATATTTTCACTGGACACAGAATTTTGGGTTGGCTGAAGTTTCAGTTTTAAAGTCTCCTGGCCACTATGATTTCTTCCGTTGTTTTTGTTTTCGTTTATGGCCACTGATTTCTGATGAAAAATCTGTTGGCATTTGAATCACTGTTCTTTTGTATGTAAAGCATCACTTTCCTCTGTCTGCTTTCAAGATTTTCTCTTTATCTTAGGGTTTCATTTTGTAATGTGTCTAGGCATAGTTTTCTTAGAATAGCCCTCATGGATCTAAACTGCACTGCAACACACCTCATCCCTTGATTTCCTGTTATATCCAATATATCAGTCCTCTAAACCTAGTCCTTCCTACTATCTTTACTCATAACCTGTCCATGTTGGAATGACCAGAGCTGCTCACTTACAAGTTGATGTTTTATAATTCAACTGAGTCATCAGAGTTCCTGGAAAATACTTTAATTCTCCCAAAGGACCATTCCAAATAAAAAAAAATACATGAAGGAGAGATATGCACTAAGATAGAAAATACTTAGTAGCTACATAAGACATCAAAAACTAACCCCTTCTAGAAGATGCTACATTAAATCCTTTTTAAAATGAGTAGTATAATATCTTTTAAATAAGTTCAGAGGTAAAAGTTCCAATTTTAAAAAGAAGAGAACAAATCAGATAGGATAGTTAGAACTTATGGGGTGATTTCACCAATAAGACAAAAGAAAAAATTGTCTAGTCTTCCTGAAGTCATCAGAGGCCTGCTCAACAGGTGAACATGAATGTTTTCTGCTCAGAGATACTCAGGATATTGGTCAAACTAATAGAAACAAAGGATTCACATATTCTTAGTAAAGAATATATTTATATCACTAAGATCAAAGACTGGATATGCTTATGCTAATTGCCTTTCACCATGTATTTTCTTCACTAACAGCCACTTCTCATGGATATAGTTTGTAATTATATCAATAAATTCTTTTATAAAACAACAAATCCCAATTGCATGCAATATTGTTCAACTCCTCTTAGAATGGTTCACTTGGGAAATATACAATTATATAATCATTCTGTCAGACCTCAGAGTGACCTGAAAATTCTTCACATCACACTCATCCCACAAACCCTTTGTCTTTTGCCTTTTTTAAAAAATATATCATTATCATGTTATAGTGAAATTACTATTTAATTTTCCATAAATAAGCATTCTAAACTTTTGTATATGATATAAGAATAGTTTTCCGGTTGACAGGAAAATAGTAATAGTAATTTTGCTCAAAAATATGAGCGCTCGTAGTCAAACAATGGGATTTATGGTACACACTTCAAAAATGCTGAAGATCAAAGGGTATAACAACTGTGGATACACTTAAGGATTATCATTTAGTTAATTTATATTATTCTACCAGTTTAATACACAAATTGTAACCTTCTAATTGCTAGTTCCAAAGACTCACATTGTACATAAAGAATCTTCAACAGCTGTCAAAATTGTCTACTTTTTCTTTCCTATAAATGTGTCAATTGGGAAGGATAAACACAAAAAGAACTATATGACTTTCATTAAAATAGGAAAAATAGAAATTAGACAACACTTCCTCCTGTACAGCATCCTGGGTCCCTAGAATCCTCGTGGAAATACACAGTTGCCAGTGATACTAACCAAACAGAATGAAGGTTTTTTGCAGGGATATGCAGCACCTACTTTATACTCCTGATAGGAGGGGAGTGTTATAGCTTCCTGACTTCTCCCACTGCTTGAGATTCTAGAAAGTGTTTGCCAGCTAACCTGATATATGTATACAATGTACACCTAGCATGGGGGAATTTACTGAGAGGTAGGTGAGTTATAGGTCAAATCCCAAGCTTCCCTGAGCATTTGTCCAGAACTAAGCCGCAGACTTCCTTGAAGGCTCCTTCAACATATGTACAACCACACTTGTATTGGGAAGGTTCTTATACTGAACATGGTCTAAGGACCACAGTTACAGATCCATTTCTCCACAGTCTACTCCTTGATCCTTGATGAGTTATTTAGCCAGTAGCCATGAGGTATATATTTTTGTGTATTTTGTAACTGAGGACCATAGATCCCCAGACATATATAGGTATGATTTTACGGAACACAATCTGTTCTTTTTGAGCATTATCATGGACTTACGGCTTTTTACAGATTCAACTAGTTCTAGTTATTATAATCATGGTCTTCTTTTTCAAATTTAAATTATCAAAATTCAGCCAATAAAAGGTCTTTGAAACTGGCATCTTTGTCAGTACTTCTAAACATCTTGGAAAGTATTCTTGCTATCTCACAACAATAATATATTCCAGACCAGTCTTATTTATTCTGGCTGCAAACATGAATGCAGTGTTCTCCAAACAATTCTGGCTCATTTTACTTGACAATAGTATCTGCAGAAGGCCAACAAACAAGATATTTAAGCTCAGAGAGCCTTAGTTTCCTCTCTACAATGAGTATTTTAGAACACACTGAGCATTCTGATAATGTTTTCTAAATACCATTACCCATTATACAGAATCAGGGCTCCTTGGAGAAATGGCTCATTTTAAGTCTGGGTAAAGAAATGAACAAGACAGGCATAGAGTATCTTGTAACAGAAAGAAAATAAGTACTTAAAAAAATGAGCTACCTTGGGCTTCCCTGGTGGCGCAGTGGTTGAGAATCTGCCTGCCAATGCAGGGGACACGGGTTCAAGCCCTGGTCTGGGAAAATCCCACATGCCGCGGAGCAACTGGGCCCGTGAGCCACAACTACTGAGCCTGCGCGTCTGGAGCCTGTGCTCCACGACAAGAGAGGACTCGACAGTGAGAGGCCCGCACACCGCGATGAAAAGTAGTCCCCATGCACTGCAACTAGAGAAAGCCCACGCACAGAAACGAAGACCCAACACAGCCAAAAATAAATAAATAAATTTTTTAAAAAAATGAGCTACCTAGAAAAAAATTTAACAACAGAACTGCAAGACTTGTACACTTGAAACTATAAAACATTGCTGAAAGAAATTAAGATCTAAACAAATGGAAAGATAGCCTATGTTCACAAACTGAAATGCTTACCATTATTAAAATGGCAATATTCCCCAAAGTGATGAAGTGATTCAGCACAATCGCCATCCAAATCCTAGCTGCTTTTTTTTCCTCCCAGAAATCAACAAGCTGATCCTAATATTCATATGGGACCCAGGAAAACCAAAACAATCTTGTAAAGAAAGAACAAGGTTGAAAGACTCACACTTCTCAATTTTGAAACTTACTACAAAGCAAGAGTAATCAAGAAAGTGTGGTATTGGCCTAAGGACAGACTTATACATCAATGAAAAGGAATTGAGAGTCCAAAATTAAACGCTTATATCTACGGTAAATTGATTTTTTACAAGAGTACCAAGAGAATTAAATGGGGAAAGGAGAACATTTTTAACAAATGGTGTTAAGGAAACTGGATACCCACATGCAAAATACTTAGTTGGACCTCTACCTCACACTATAAACAAAAATTAAACATGGTCTCAAAATGGATCAAACTCAAACTGGATCACAGACCTAAATATAATAGTTAAAACTATAAAACTCCTAGAAGAAAACATAGGAGTATATCTTCATTATATTGGGTTAGGCAACAATTTCTTAGATACAACACCAAAAAGGCAAAAGCAACTAAAAAAATGGATTAATTGGACCTTATTAAAATAAAAATCTTTTGTGCTTCAAAGAACACAAGTAAGAAAGTGAAAAGACAACTCACAAAATGGGATAAAACAATTGCAAATTATATATCTAACAAGGGACTTTTATCCAGAATATATAAAAAACTTACCATTCCAAAAAATAAAAATAAAAAATGGGCAAAGAATCTAAATAGACATTTCTCCAAATAAGAAATGCAAATGGCCAATAAACACATGAAAAGATGCTCAATATCATAAGTTATTAGGGAAATGCAAATAAAAACCAATAAGATACCACGTCACACTCACTAGGATAGCAAATGAAAATGATAGACAATAACAAGTATCAGTGAAGATGCAGAGAAATTGGAACCCTGATATCAACACATTGCCGGTGGGAAGGTAAAGTGGTGTAGCTGCTTTCAAAACAGTTTGGCAGTTCATCAAAATGCTAAACATAGAACTACCACGTGATCCAGAAATTCCACTCTCCATACTCAAGAGAATTAAAAACACATACTCAGGGACTTCCCTGGTGGCACAGTGGTTAAGAATCCGCCTGCCAACGCAGTGGACATGGGTTCGATCCCTGGTCCGGGAAGATCCCACATGCCCTGGAGTAACTAAGCCTGTGCGCCACAACTACTGAGACTGCGCTCTACAGCCTGCGAGCCACAACTACTGAAGCCCACGTGCCTACAGCCCGTGCTCTGCAATGAGAAGCCACCGCAATGAGAAGCCCGTGCATCGCAACGAAGAGTAGCCCCGGCTTGCCACAACTAGAGAAAGCCCACGCGCAGCAACGAAGACCCAACACAGCCAATAAACAAACAAATAAATAAATAAATGTTCTTTAAAAAAAAAAAAACTATTCGTAACGGGCAAGAAGTGAAAACAACCTATGTCCATCAACTGATGAACTGATTAACAAAATGGGGTATATCTGTACACTGGGATATTAATTGGTAATAAAAAAGAATGGCTGGCATACCAGTACATGCTTCAACAAGGATAAACCTTGAAATCATTATGTTGAGTGAGAGAAACCAGTAAAAAAAAAAAAAAAAAAAAAATCCACATTTTTGTGATTACTTTTATATGCAGTGTCTAGAACAGGCAAATTCATAGAGACTAAATTAGTGGTTGCCTAGGACTGGGATGGTAGGGGTGGGGAGAAGAGCAGGAATTGAGAATGACTGCTAATGTCATTTTGGAGTTTGAAAATATTCTAAAATTAGACAGTAGTGATGGTTGTGCAACTCTGTGAATATATCAAAAACCACTAAGCTGTACAACTTAAGTGGGTCGATTTTATGGTATGTGAAATGTATTTCAATAAAGCTATGAAAAAATGCATAATCTGAATTTAATGAGAAAACAATAAGGCAAACCCAATTTTAAAGAAATTCTATAGACTATTGGACTACACTTCAAAAATGTCACTTTCATAAAAGACAAAAGCTAAGGAAGTATTCCAGATTAGACTAACAAGACATGACAATTAATGACAATACATGAGAAAAATAATTGTTATAAGGAACAGCTGAGATAAAAGTGACAAATTCTGAAAGAGGACTGCATATTATTAGATACTAGTAGTCTATCAATTGTGAATTTCCTGATTTTTATAATTATACTATAGTAATGTAACAGAATATCCTTGTTTTTATCAGATACATGTTAAAGTAAAGGTATGGGGTCATGATGCCTGCAACTATTATTAAACAGATGATAATAATAATAGTAATAATGTATCTGTTATAGAAAGAGAGAGAAAGCAAATGTGGAAAATGTTAATAGTTATGAATTGAGGTGAAAAGTATAAAAGAAAATTCTTCTATAAGTTTGAAAGTTGGGCTTTTTATTTTTCAAAAAACTTATTTTTGAAAAATAAATTTGTTTTTCTATAATCAATTTTATCAATAGTTTATTTTATTATCATGAACTATTGATTTAAAACATTTTAATAGTCAGTTTTATCAATAGTTTATTATCATGGTTAGAAAAGATTTATCCACTCCTAGGTAATAAAGAAATTAATCCATGTTTTCTTCTAGTAACTATATGGTTTCACTTTGTACATTTCCATTTTTCACAGTTCAATTTGGAATTTATTCTGGTGTATGGTTGAGAAACATTTCACTTACAGCTGTTCCTTTATGTGTATATCTAGTTTATCCCAACAATACTTGTTTAAAAGTCCTTCTTTTCCCCACTGATTTTAAATGCTATTTTAACAAATTGGGTCTAGTTATAGATTTTCTATTGCATTAGCAAGCTGAAACCATTGTTTAAATTATAGTAGCTGTACTGTATGTTCTATTGTCTTAAAAATTTTTTTTTGGTTGAAATATAGTTGATTTACAATGTTGTATTAGTTTCAGGTTACAGTGAAGTGATTCAGTTATACATATATATATATATATTTGTTTTTTAGATTCTTTTCCACTCTAGGTTATTACAAGACACTTAGTTCCCTGTGCTATACAGTAGGTCCTTGTTGGTTATCTATTTTACATATAGTAGTGTGTATATTTTAATCCCAATCTCCTAGTTTATCCCTCCTCCCCTTCCCCTTTGGTAACCATAAGTTTGTTTTGTATGTCTCTGAGTCATTTCTGTTTTGCAAATAAGTTCATTTGTATCATTTTTTTAAAATATCATTTTTATAATATTTTCATGGTTATTCTTGCTTTTTTTGTTTTTCTTAATAAACTTTATGAACTAAAGAAACAAAAAGGAGGATATTTGTACTGAGGTTTACATTTCAATTTATAAATTAAGAAAAACTGACCTTCTAATGATGTTAATAAATTTATATCCAAAAACATAATATGCCTTTCTATTGGTTCATGGCTCCTTTGGGCTCCTTCTGTGTGGTTTTTTTTTTTTTTTTTTTTATGGTTTTAGGCATTTTGTATTGAGTTTATATCTAGATTTTTTTTCTTGCATTATTTTTGTCTTGCTACTAAAAATTTAGTCTCCTCTTCCATTACATCTTCTAACTGCTTATTTTTGAGTCTATGAAGGTGTTAATTTTTTTTTAAATTTATTTATTTTTGGCTGTGTTGGGTCTTCATTTGCTGCTCATGGGCTTTCTCTAGTTGTGGCGAGCAGGGACTACTCTTCATTGCGGTGTGTGGGCTTCTCATTGTGGTGGCTTCTCTGGCAGTAGAGCACGGGCTCTAGGCACGCAGGCTTCAGTAGTTCTGGCACATGGGCTCAGTAGCTGTGGCTTGCGGGCTCTAGAGCACAGGCTCAGTAGTTGTGGCACACGGGCTTAGTTGCTCTGCAGCATGTGGGATCTTCCTTGACCAGGGCTCGAACCCGTGTCCCCTGCATTGGCAGGCGGATTCTTAACCACTGCACCACCAGGGAAGTCCCAAAAGTGTTCATTTTTTAATGTTGATTTTATAACCTGATATTTATATTCTCTCATTCTTTCACTAGGTTTTCCACTAATTCTTTTGGGGTTTTTTGGATATAGAATTATTCCCTCTGCAAACAGAAACAGTTTCTCTTCCTTTCCAATTTTTTATGCCTGTAAATTCTTTGTCTTTCTAAAACTTCCAAGGCAATATTAGGCATCCTTATCTTTTCCTGAGTTGGTGGCAATGCTTCTATTGTTTCCCAAATAACAAAGGTATTTGACACAGGGAATGAGATGAATACAAAATTGCAAGAAGGGCTGGAGGAAGAGGTTCTAAATAGCCTTTAAAAATGACTCCCAGAACAACCCCTCTGAACATCTCCTTGAACCTGCTGGCTAGCAGCAACAGCCAAGAGGAGCAGAAGCCTTTACTTCACTTCTTCCTTCTACATTTTCAGGAATGCATTTTATTAGAGGGATCTAATGTGTATTCAGAATGCTAGCAGCAAGGGATTCAGGAAATGCAATATTCAGCTTCCCAGTCTCTTCAGTACAACAAGGCACCAACAGAATGTAATTTAATGGATGTTGAACAAGCCAAACAACTCTAAAATCTCTGTTTCCTCAATCAGAGATAGAAAAAATTGTATGCATTAGTGAACTATTCTCCATTTCTACTCAAGTGAGGATATGAAGGATAAGTTCAGGGTAAAGAATGTGATAGCAACATAAGTGAAACATTACAAAGAAAAAACCTTTCCAGTTATAGAATTATGAAACTTAAGAAAGCCCATCAAAGAGATACTAAAAAACAGATCAAGTAACTATTTTTCTGGGACAATTCAGGTACACTTTTATCTAAAATAATGTACAGAAAAATAATTCTCCATATTTCCCCAACTGATTTATTATCCATCTATTTTTATATTTCCCAGCATATCAACTTATTAGAGAATATAACAAAATATTAGCTTGTCTAAGTGAAAGACTTCAATTATCTCTTGCCTACCAGTGTTGTTCAATATATCTAGTTATGATATGAATCAAATATTAATTTTAGCACAGAAAGTTCTACAAGGATTCTGTTCACTTGTTGATCTACTTACTGTGTATCTTCCCATTTAGCAACACCAAAATCTGAAGCCTTTAATTAAATTATGAATCATGTCTAAATTTCCTCTTCAGAAAATTCTAGGTATGAATAGTTAGTTGTTGACACCAATCTTTATAAGTCTCTATTGACTCTTGTTCAGAAAAACTCCAGTGGCTATGTTTGACTTACAGTGCAAGTCCTATCTTTAAAACAGTTTCATCTGACAAGCAGTTTCTTAAAATCAGTAAAAATATTTTTATACCATTTATTTGCTGCTTCCATTAGTAGTTTTAAACTAATGTGTCCTGAGTACAACCTAAAACAGTTAAACAAATGGAAACACCTTTAAAATGAAAGATTTTTTAAAAATTCTTTTTCCCTCTCATTTGTATTCCTCTATTTATTTCCTATGTTATACTATTTTATTATATTTGTCACCTTTAAATGAATAAAATAGGGACCTTAATTATGTATGTATGTATATAGGTTAACTGATTTTTGTTTTAAGATAAAGTACATGATAGTACAAAAGAAATGTAAGCTCTCTTCATCCTGAATTTAGGAAACCCTAAGAATGAAGAAGATGTTTAGTAAACTTACAGATACCAGGGGCTTGTTTCTTTGTGATGCTTCATAGCTATTTGTGTGTTTTTATGTATGTACACAGTACTGCTCAGTGTTTTAATTTCTCTAAACGAAAACAGTAGGCTTTACCACATTAGATGTTTTTCATCCAAGTAGAAAAATTAAAAATATGCAATCATATTAAAATTGAGTCATTCAAGACAAATTCAGAGATGGAAATTAGATTAGAGGTTACCAGTAGCTGAGTAAGAGTGGGGAGTTATTGCTTAATAGTTACAGAGTTTCTGTTTGTGGTGATGAAAGAGCTTTGGAAACAGCAGATGGTTGCACAACAGTGTGAATGTCATTACTACCACTGAATTTTACACTTAAAGATGGTGAAAATGGTAAAATTTATGCTATGTCTTTGTTACCACAATTTTTTTAAATGGTTAACATGGTAAATTTTATGTTATATGTATTTTAATCACAGTCTTAAAAAAGTAGACAGTCACTTACAAGAAGGGTTACTCCCTTAAAAATTGTTACATTTATTCATCTAAGATGTAAATATTAAATATATCATAGGGACTTCCCTGGTGGCGCAGTGGTTAAGAATCCGTCTGCCAATGCAGGGACTTGGATTCGATCCCTGATCCGGGAAGATCCCACATGCCGCTGAGCAACTAAGCCCGTGTGCCACAACTACTGAACCTGCGCTCTAGAGCCCGCAAGCCACAACTACTGAGCCTGTGTGCCACAACTACTGAAGCCCACGTACCTAGAGCCTGTGCTCTGCAACAAGAGAAGCCACCGCAATGAGAAGCCAGTGCGCCGCAACGAAGAGCAGCCCCTGCTGGCCGCAACTAGAGAAAGCCCATGCAGCAATGAAGACCCAACGCAGCCAAAAATAAAGAAGAAGAAAAAAAAATCCCACCAGGCTTTAATAAATAAATAAATATATATATCATAGTCTTAGACCTCCATTTTGGGGCTAGATTTTACCTGAGAATTTCAGATATGTAATAATCTATAATTCATCCCAATTATGCCATAAGTTGGCATAGTTTTCCCTGTTGGATAAATCATTTAAATTATAATAAATGTGCTAAAATCCTCTGTATTTTAGCTGAGCCCAAATATTGAGGATGAAATACTGAACAACTAAAAACCTAAGACAGTCTCCTAAAAGAAAACAAGTGTCAGCCCTTATTGGATAGAAGTCCTATACTGTGTTGAAGGGTAATCTTCAACAGTGATATGATGTATAGATACCAAAGCTCATATAATTATCAATAACCATGTGCATTTGTTTGAAAAGTAAAAAAATATATAGTATGAGCTAAGAAAATTCTCAAGAAATAAGGCAATTTCAACTCCCCTCATTTGAGAGATAAGAAAGGAAAAAAGAAAGTTCCCTTTCCCTAATTTTTTCCTAAGTACTCTTTAAAAGACTATTTGCACAGTCTTTTAATATAACACAATGGTATTCTGTTTAAAAGCAATTCTTTAAAGATAATGTTTTGTGTAGCTATGTTTTTGCTAATTATATATAGAAAGCTAAAAATTACTAAGTCATGAAACTAACATAATTTTAGATGTACCTTTAAAGAGACAAATGATCACTCTTTTTTAAAGTATTGAAAAGAGGATGGAAAAACCCAGAAGAAGAAATTACAATGTATCTTAATTGTTACATTTTATTTCTGATTTTGTACCTATCATTAAATATGTAGCAGGACAAAATAAAGTCATAAAACCATGAATGTCACATATTGTGACCATGGAGAGTCATTCAAAGAAATTATGGTTTTACAATATGCTACTTGACCAAAGACTTCACTCTTAATTCAGAAGGTTAATTTCTCCCAAATCCATATCACCGACATTTAGAAAGATAAAAACAAGTACTTGTGTGGATTTGTTCTTTGTTTTCTGCACTCTTCAGGGACTTATGCTTAAGACTGTGTGGAGTTACTTCTGAGCACAAGACAAACAACAAACACTGTATTGTTTACATCCCCATCTAGTGGTCTTAACTTTCTATTCTGCCTAGTATTTAAAAATTGAATACTTAAAAACTGAAAACTCAAAAGAGTTGTCTGGAAAAAATTAAAACAAAACAAAAATTTACAGCTAGGAGAGAGATTATTAGATTATATAGTCTCACGCTATTTCAACTAGAGGATGTAATGGGATGTCAGGAACTATATGAAGCCAACAGAAAAAAAAAAAAAAAACAATGAAGCATGTCCTAGAGCCTCTATTTTACTTAATGCTATATATTAAGGCAAACACATATTCTGGAGTAAAATGCTTATTAGGAGTATTTCAGTTTAAAAAGCACAGGATCCAAACTTCTTATTCTATAGAAAAAGAATCTGATGACCTGAGCAATTAAATGACTTGCTCAAGTTTATTCAACCAGACAGTGATAGAGTGATATCAATAATATAGATGTTTTATACCCTTTCCATTACAAAATACAAGTACATACAAGATACAAATCAAGTTCATAAGACACTAAATAATAACCCCAAGTGCCAACTAGGTATACACTGGTGGGTTCTTTGGGGGTTTTTTGTATATAGAATTTCTTAGATCTTTTTATCCTCAGAATTTTCCATTCACTTCATACCATAGCACACTTACAACCTGAAGGTAACTCAAACTACTATTCTACATTCTTTTCTAAAATTTGGCTAAAATTATATTAAATTGATTTTCCTTGGGAGTAGATAGTTCTATGAATTTTAACACATGTACAGATTCATGTCACTACCACCACAATCAGGATACAGAGCACTTCTATCACCCCCCACCCCCCCAAATCTCTTGTACTATACATTTGAAGTCACACATTCCCACAATCCCTAGCTCCTGGCAACCACTGATCTGTTTTTCTATCAATATAGGTTTGTCTTTTCAAGGGTAGTTTATAAAGGGAATCATACAGAATGTTAACTCTCAAGAATGGCTTCGTCATTTCAGCAATGTTGCCTCTGGGATTCATTCAAGTTGTTTCATGTATCTACAGTACATTCCTTTTTATTGTTGAATAGTATTCTATGGTATACTATATAATATATGGGATGGTATATAGCATAGTACAGCGTAAAGAGAAATACCATAGTTTGTTTACATATTCAGCTATTGAAGAACTTCTGGGTTGTTTCTGGTTTGGGGTGATTATGAATAAAGAGTCTATAAACATTTGTGTCTAGGCTCTTTTGTAATTCTTAAATGTAGGGGATTTACTATTAGAAGCATTTCATAAGTCATATGTATACAGAAAATGTGACACAAAATATAACTTTCATAAGGGTAAGAATTTAAATAAATACTTTCAATGTCTAAATTACTTCACCACTATTCAGGAATTGGCATTAAGAGGACAATTATTTCTACTTATACATGGGAAACATGAAATAGAAACATTGAATAATCAAACTTCCAGGCATACATCATAATTTACTTAAACACACAGGAAGGGAATGGCAAATAATGGGTCCACTATTTCCTCTTCCTCTGCTCATGGCGTATGTCAATAGTCAATCAAGGCACACTTTGCTGTAGAGCCTTGATGTAGCCTCAGAATGCTCAATACACAGCTCTAGGTTTGCTACTACTGCATAATCAGAGTTGGGACTCCAGTTGCAACAAATTTTCCATTTCTGGTTTTAGGGGAAATTATTCTCAACAAAGCGCAGTCTGTATACAATATTTTAGGAAAAAAAATAATGCTCTGTAGTACCCTTAATCCTAGGTCTATTACCTTCCAAATGTGTAGTTTTTCATAAGACAGAGCAAGAGAAACACTGACAGGGTAGTTCTGGACAGCCATTAGTACCAGAACAAAATCCAAAGTATACAAGGGAAAGGAGCCTAATCTTGTAAAAAGAAAAAAGAAGAGGAGAAGGAAGAAGAAAAGGAATAAGAGGAAGAAGAAGGGAGGCTGGGAAGATAAAAAGAAGGAGGAGGAGGATAAGGAAGAAAAAGAGGAGGAGAAGGTTATAGTTCGTTGGGAAATTGTTAAAATCTTATTTGTCACCCATTGTATTAAGCTAACTCTTCCAGTTCTGTGTGTGGCACTTACTTGATAATAAGTCTGTTTTTATGCCTTCATACTACCTATTTGGTAAACATCAGTGTTAGATTATAATAGTGGACTCCCTCCTTATATTTCAAACATAAAAATGGAAGATAAAATTTTAAGGAGAGGTTGTAGGTAAAAATAGTAACATAGGAGAACCCAGCTTCCCCATCCCCCCCAGAAAGATCAAGGATTGAACAGCTATCAATGTGCAGAATTAGCTCTGGGAGACCTCTAAAGTCACTTAGGAAGTTTTAGAAACACAATGCAACATAACAAACTGAAAATAATCACACAAGAAGAGAAGGGAGACACCTTCATTTTGGCTGCATCATCCCATCCCCCAAGCTAGTATTGCTCAGCACCAAGAAGGAACTTTCCAGTTAGAAAGAGTTCTTCTTGCCAGGAAAGGAAGAGCAGGGTGAACAGCTTCTCCAGCCTCTTGGGGCACTCCATGAAGGTACTGCTTTGGTTTCACCCGGCCCAGACCAGCTAAGCTGAGACATATAGAGACAGCTGGGTACAAGGAAGAAAAGCAGAGGCTATTACTAACAGACATGCAGCAGGAGTGACCTAGATTCACAGAGTTAAGCAGATTTCACTACTGATAAAGCCAATAGCCAGCATAGCCTCTGAAGACCACCGGCAGATTTCGCCTCACAGGAAATAGAATTTTGTTAAAAACAGCTCACTGCAGCTGCACAAATGTTAAGTCACTAGCCACCTGAGTCCTTCCCTGTCCCTGCCAGAGTCTGGTAGTCACACTAGCAGCCAGCTGGGGCTTCTACAGCTACATAAGTGCAAGACATCAGCCTAAACCTCCACTGCTGTGCTCAGGGCTAGACCCTCCACCTGTGCACTTGCACACCACTGGCTTGACACCCATTATCAGCCCCCACTACAGTGCACATGCCCAGGGTGAGCGGGTACACCCACAGGCGAGCATGCAGAAAGCCAAGGCCCCGCAGCTGCTGTGGGACCAGATCAGGCCCTGCCTCCTGTCTCTAGCTGGCACCACAGTACTCACCTGTAGCCAGCATTTCCAGCTGTGCACCTGCATGCCCCCAGTCTGACTCCTATCACTGGCCTCCACTGCAGTGTGCACACCTGGTGTAAGCATGGGCAGCCACAGGAGAGCATGCCAACAGTCAGGGCCTCCACAGTTTCCATAAGCCCATAATCAGCCCTGGCCCCTACCATTACATGTATGTCTGCAACTGGCCCCTGCCACGACATAAGCACTAGCAGCTGACCCCCACAGCCAAGTGTAAGCACACCACTGACTCCAGCTCCCACCACTGCTTGCCCTTGTCCCTAGTTGCTGGACCTGGAAGAGTTGCTGAGGACACCAACAGCCCTTGATGCCACTGTAAATCACCTGCAGTGCTCTCCAATGCCCACAGAGTTATTGATGCTATGAATTCCAACAGCCTGAGTCAAAAAGATATCATGCCCTTTGTACCTGGTACGGCCACATGCCCCTGCACTTGACACCCCACACCATTAGAACCAAGGTCACAACTTCATCTAGTGTGCCCCCACCAGGTGAAACAGTTACCTTACTGAAGTTAGTCCCTAAAGTCTGAAAGAGGTGACTCCTTCTTCAAACACTCAGATACCTATGCAAGGCTACAGTGATCGTGAAGAATCAGGGAAATATGTCTCTGCCAAAGGAATACAGTAAATCTTAGTAAGTGGCCCCAAAGAAATGGAGACCCAGGAATTGCCCAACAAATAATTCAAAATAATTTTTCTACAGATTGCTTAGAGAGCTACAAGAGAACACAGGAAAACAATTTCATGATATCAGGAAGACAACAGAAGAATAAAACAGATCTTAAACAAGGAGATAGAAAACGTAAAAAGAAGCAGCAAAAATTTGGAGCTGAGGAATACAGTGACTGAACTGAAGACTTTAGTAGAGAGCTTCAATAGTAGACTTGAACAAGCAGAAGAGAGATCTAGAAGACAGAGCAACTGAAATTATCCAATCATAGGGGCAAAAAGAAAAACAAATGAAAAGGAATGAAGAAAAAATCCTATGGTATTTATGGGACACCATCAAGTGAAATGATACATGTATCACTGGAGTCCTAGAAGGGGAAGAGAGGGAGAAAGGGGTAGAAAGCTTATTTTAAAAAATAGTGGATGAAAATGTCCTAAATCTGGGGAAATATTTGGACATCCAAGTTCATAGGTCACCTCAAAATTTCAATACAAAACAACCTTCTCCAAGACATCATAATAAAACTGTTTAAAACCAAAGACAAAAAAAGAATTCTAAAACAAGTAAGAGAAAAAAAATGTTCTCATACAAGGGAACCCCCATAAAGCTATCAATGGATTTCTCAGCAGAGACCTTGCAGGCCAGAAGAGGATGGGATAATATATTCTTCGAAGTGCTAAAAGAAAGAAACTGACAACCAAGAAACTTTACCCAGTAAACCCGTCCTTTAGAATTGAAGGTAGAAATAAAAACTTTCCCTAGTAAACAAAAGCTGAAGGAATTTATCACCAGTAACCTGCCTTAAAAGAAATACTGAAAGGAGCTCTTTGACCTGAAAAGAAGGATGCAAATTAGTAATATGAAAACATAGGAACATATATAACACACTGATAAAGGTAAGCATATAGCTAGATTCAGAATACCCTAATAATAATGTATTACAGTGATGCGTTAACTACTTAACTCTAGATAAAGGTTAAAGGACAAAAGTATTAAAAACAACTATAGCTTCAACAATTTGTTAAGGGATATACAATATAAAAAGATGTAGGGCTTCCCTGGTGGCGCAGTGGTTGGGAGTCCGCCTGCCAGTGCAGGGGACGCGGGTTCATGCCCCGGTCCGGGAGGATCCCACATGCCGCGGAGCGGCTGCGCCTGTGAGCCATGGCCGCTGAGCCTGCGCGTCCGGAGCCTGTGCTCCGCGACGGGAGAGGCCACAGCGGTGAGAGGCCCGCGTACTGCAAAAAAAAAAAAAAAGATGTAAATGGTGACATCAAAAACATAAAAGGAAGGGAGTAAAAGGACAGAGTTTTTTTATGTGTTCAATTGTTACCATTATAAAACGGACTGTTGTATATATATAAGATACTTTATGTAAGCCTCATGGTAAACACGAAACAAAAACCTACAGTTAATACAGAAAAAGATAAAGAGAAGTGAATTAAAGCATACCACTACAGGAAGTCATTAATCCACAAAGGTAGGCAGCAAAAAAGAAAAAAGTAATAATGGCACTATAAAACAGCCAGAAAACAATAAGATAGCATTAGTAAGTCCTCACCTATCAAGAATTACTCTAAAAGTAAATAGATTGAATTCTCCAATCAAAAGGCATTGAGTGGCTGGATGGATTAAAAAAAAAGACTCAACTGTATGTGGCCCATAAGAGACTCACTTCAGCTTTAAAGACACACATAGGCCCAAAGCAAGGGAATGGCAAAAGATATTCCACGCAAGTAGAAACCAAAAGAGAGGAGAGGTAGCCATACTTATTTCAGACAAAATAGACTTTAAGTCAAAAATGGTAACAAGAGACAAAGATGGTCATTATATAATGATGAGGGGGTTAATTCAACAAGACAATTTAACAATCATAAATATATATGCATTTAACATCAGAACACCTAAATATATCAAGCAAATACTAACAGATCTGAAGAGATAAATAGACAATTCAAGAATAGCATGGAACTTCAATACCCCATTTTCAACAATAGATAAATCATCCAGACAGAAAATCAACAAGGAAATGTTGAACTTGAACCGTATTTTAGACCAAATGGAGCTAACAGACATATACAGAAAATTCCATCAAATAGCAGCAGAATACACATTCTTTTCAAGTGCACAAGGAACATTTCCCAGCATATATCACAAGATAGGTCAAAAAACAAGTCTTAGCTAATTTTAAAAGTTTGAAATCATACCTAGCACGTCTGGTACTTTCAGTTACAAGCATCTTTGCTGTAGATGCCAAGAACATTTCTGCCATATAACTAACTGGCCATAAGGCAATTTTGCCATAAAAAATGAAATGAAAAATAAAAGAGGGGCATTAAAAAGGACATAAAGAAACATGATAAATTAACAACAAAATTAAGAAGACTTTCCTGTGAAATACAAAGTATTTGAATGTGTTTAAAATGTGTGTAGATTCATGGCAATGCTGTGCAAATAACTGATTTTATTTTGTGTGTTGCACCTAAGCATTTGTTTTCCAAGTCTTTTGTTCATAGTATTTTATACTTTTTTTTTGCTTGTTGATTCATCTCCTCCTTTGGCATTGCATTTTTTTCTTTATTGCCAAAATTTCTTCCTTCATTGAGGTGGTATCACTTTCCAAATACTAGGACGCATATTTGTAAAAGAGATTTGCATTGCATTGTGAAAGCCTTCTACGCTGTTAGCTGTTCTTGGTATATTGTCATATGTCCCTTGATAGACATTTCGAAGTTCTACACGAAATGTGGGTTCCACTATGTGCCTTCAAGGCTCTTGCCCTTATTCTCCTGCAATAGGATGTGTTCAAAATAAGAAACCAACACTTGTGGCAAATCATTATTATCTCGATAAAGCCATCAATAATGTTGCTGACCAGAAGAAATGCCAAAGCATTTCAACGAGTTGAAACCAAACTGTCAACCCCCAAACCGTCAATCAGTTATTTTAACTTTCACGGAAAAATTGACTTAAGGTCAATTAGTTATGTTGCAGAAATGCTTGTGGCAAAGATGTCTGTGGCAAAGATGCTTATGGTGAAAGTACCTAGAACCCATACCAAGTTTCTTTTCTGACCACAGTGGTATGAAACGAGAAATCAATAACGTGAGGAAACCTGTAAAATTCACAAATTGCAGATATTAAACAATATGTTCCTAAATAACCAATGAGTCAAAGAATAAATCAAAAGGGAAATCAAGAAATACAGGCATACCTCAGAGATATCATGGGTTCCAGACCACCATAATAAAGCATGTATCACAATAAAGTGAGTCACATGAATTTTTTGGTTTCCCTGTACGTATAAAAGTTATGTTTACATTATACTTCAGTCTACTATGTGTGCAACAGCATTATGTCTAAAAACACAATGTATATACCTTAATTTTAAAATAATGCCTTTGAAAAAATGGTCCCAATATACTTGTTTGACCCAGGGTTGCCACAAACCTTCAATCTGTAAAAAACACAGTATCTGGAAAGCACCAAGGTGAAGTACAGTAAAACAAGGTATGCCTGCATCTTGAAAAAAAAGAAAATGGAATGACAACATATCAAAACCTGTGGGATGCTGCAAAAGCAGTTCTAAGAGAGAAAGTTTAAAAGGGTAAAGGCCAATATTAAAAACAAAGAAAAAGCTCAAAAAAACCACCTCACTTTATACCTCAAACAACTAGAAAAAGAAGAACAAACTAAGTAGAAGGATGGAAATAAAGATCAGAGCAGAAATAAATGAAATAGAAAGCAGAAAAACAATTAAAAAGATCAATAAAATTAAGAGTTGGTTTTTGAAAAAGATAAATAAAAGTGACAAACCTTTAGTTAAACTAACACAGTGTGTGGAGAAATGGAAACTTTGTACACTGTTGGTGGGAATATAAATTAGTACAGCTACTATGGAAATCAGTATGGAGGCTCCTCAAAAAATTAAAAATAGAACTACCATATGATCCAGCAATCCTACTTCTGGGTATACATCCAAAGAAATGAAAACAGGATCTCAAAGAGATGTCTGCACCCCTATGTTCATTGCAGCAATATTCACAATAGCCAAGATGTGTCAACTTGGTGCCTTAAAAACACAAATTTACAATTCTGCAAGTCAGAAGCTTGAAATGAGTTGTTTAGGGCTAAAATCAAGGTGCTGACAGGGTGCTACCCTCTGGGGACTTCGAAGAATCTGTTTCTTCCTTCTTTCAGCTTCTAGAGGCTGCCAGCATCCATTGGTTCCTGGCTACATTACTCCAATCTCTGCTTTGTTGTCCTATTGCCACCTTCTCTATTAACCTCTTATAAAATATCTTGTGATTATATCTAGGATTCACCCAGGATAAATGTCCCATCTCAAGTTCTTTCACTTAATCATATCTGCAAGTCCCTTTTGCCATACAAAGCAACATTTTTAGGTTCTAGAAATTAAGGTGTGGACATTTCTGGGGGGGCCACTATTCAGTCTACCAGAGTAGTCAACTCCTCTCTCACCCAGCTGCCAGCAACCACTGTCCTCTTAGTTCTGTCCCTATAGCTTTGCCTTTTCCAGAATGTCATATAAACACAATGATTACAGTATGTTGCCTTTGGAGTCTGGTTTCTTAGCAAGATGCACATGAGATTCATCCATATTATACTGCACTTATAAGTAGTTCATTCCTTGGTATTGCTAAGAAGTACTCCACTGCATGGATGTACCATACTATGTTTATCCATTAACAAGTTGAGGGCCATTTGTGTTGTTTCCAGGTTTTGACAAACACTCATGTGTAGTTTTTTCGTGTGAACATAGTTTTCATTTCTCTTGGGTAAATACCTAGGAATAGGACTGCTAGGTTGCATGGTAAGTGCATGTTTAACTTTCTAAGAAACTGCCAAACAGTGTTCCAATGTGTCTGTACTCCTTATGCCTCTTCTAAAGCACACAGTCACCCACTGAGTAAACAATGAAAAAGTGTTCATAAAGAAAAAGTGGAGGAAATAGATTTTGGTTATACAACACTGTTTGCCAAGGAAATAGGATGAATTCTCAATACAGAAAGATATAGAAATAAAAATAGAAAAGTACATTTAAGAGACAGGACAGATAGTACTAAAGGCTCCAACATATAGGTAATAATAATATTAGAAATTACTTAGAGAATAATAGAGGAGCAATACTGAATAGATAATAGCTGAAAATTTTCCAGAACTGAGGAGATATTTAAATCGACAGATTGATAATGCACAAGCAGAATAAAGAGTCACAACCAGATACATTATGATGAAAATGTGGGATATCAAAGATAAAGAGAAAATCTTAAATCTACCAGAAAGTATAAATAGATTTCCTAAAAGTATGAAAATTAAGACTGACAGCAGGCATTTCATCAACTGTTGATGAAATAACAAAGAAATAAATCAACAACTTTTTATGTGAAATATTAGGACCAGAAATATTTCAGAATTCAGATTTTATGGGAGGATGAAGGATGTTAGAAAATTAATGTGGTCCATATACTGTATATTACATAGCACATTTAGCCAGCTCTGAGGAACATGGCTTAAGTAGCAAGGTGAGAGGAAGAGAGTTGACAACAGGCTTCAGAAGCTTCTACAGAGCTATGAAGAGATCATGGTAGGGAAGATATGACAAACTGTATTAACTTTGTTTGGAAGCTGCAAATTAATCACCAATTTGCATGATTTTGTTACCTTGTTTCTCTGTACTGTTTATGCAAAAAGAGTATAAAGAAGTTAAAGCTTCCAGGACTTCCCTGGTGGCGTAGTGGTTAAGAATCTGCCTGCCAATGCAGGGTACATGGGTTTGAGCCCTGGTGCAGGAAGATCCCACATGCCGTGGAGCAACTAAATCTGTGCGCCACAACTACTGAGCCTGCGCTCTAGAGTCTGTGAGCCACAACTACTGAAGCCCGCATGCCTTGAATAAAAATCCATGTTAGAAGTTAAAGCTTCCAGACCTTTTCTCCCAAAACATCTAACTGCAAAAATCTTTCTTCTGGTAACCAGAGGTCCACTCTTTTTTTTCTTTTAATTAATTAATTAATTGATTGATTTATTTATGGCTGCATTGGATCTTTGTTGCTGCGTGTGGGTTTTCTCTAGTTGCGGCACACGGGCTTCTCATTGCGGTGGCTTCTTTTGTTGTGGTGCACAGGCTCTAGTGCGCAGGCTCAGTAGTTGTGGCAAACGGGCTTAGTTGCTCCGTGGTATTTGGGATCTTCCCGGACCAGGGCTCAAACCCGTGTCCCCTGCATTGGCAGGCGGATTCCTAACCACTGCGTCACCAGGGAAGTCCTCAGAGGTCCACTCTTAAATGTTTTTGGTCTACAGTTCTAGAAACATATTTTTCAAATACTTTTTAAAATTCAGACTCAAAATAAGAAATGCATTTTACATCACAACCCAGAAATCAGTCGTACACACATATACACTTGAAATAAATGTTGCAGTAATAGTAATTACACTATGTGCTAAACACTGACATTTTCAACTCTATTTAACTTGAAAAAATGCTCGCTGTGGACTTACTAAATTGATTTCATGACACACCAATAGTAGCAACCTGCAGATTGACAAGGATTGAGAAATCTTCTATGCACATATATACAGTCAGTCCTCCATATCTGAGGGTTCCACATCCATGGACTCAACCAACTATGGGTCAGAAATATTTGAAAAAAAAAATTCCAGAAAGATCCAAAAAGCAAAGCTTGAATTTGCCGTGTACCAGAAACTATTTACATACCATTTACATTGCATTAGGTATTATAAGTAGAGTAGAGATGATTTAAAGTATAGAGGAGGATGTGCATGCATATGTTATATGCAAACTTTATATAAGGAACTTGAGCAATGGCAGATTTTGGTATTCTCAGAAGGTCTCGGAACCAATCCCCTGCGGATGCCAAGGAACAACTGTATACATTCTTTTATATAAAAATGAGATTATACAAATTGTACCTTTGTTACATTGTAACTATCCTTATTCATATTCCTTTTTACATTATTTATTAATATACTCTTAGTGTCACTAAGAGTTAAAGCATAACTATATCCTCATTTGCACACTTTTCTTATTCATTCTTATAGTCTGGAAGAAATTATTTCCTACAATGACTTTCTAAGACACAAAATAGAAGCATCTGGTATAGTAGTAACCTTCTTATATGTCATAGAACAAAGAGGTATTTTAAAAACCTTCTCTAAGAAATGCTACATTTTCTTTCTTTTTTAAAAATATTCATTTATTTATTTGGCCACGCCAGGCCTTAGCTGTGGCACACGGGATCTTCGTTGCCGCGTACAGGATCTTCGTTGTGGCATGCGGGATCTTTAGTTGCTGCATGTGGGATCTTTAGTCACAGCATGAGGGATCTAATTCCGCAACCAGGGATTGAACCCAGGCCCCCTGCATTGGGAGCGTGGAGTCTTAACCACTGGACCACCAGGGAAGTCCCAAGAAATGCTACATTTTAAAAATATTTATTTGTTTGTTTATTTATTTATTTTTGGCTGTGTTGGGTCTTCATTGCTGCCCGCAGGCTTTCTCTAGTTGTGGCGATGGGGGGCTACTCTTCATTGTGGTGCTTGGGCTTTTCACTGCAGTAGCTTCTATTATGGAGCACGGGCTCTAGGCTCACAGACTTCAGTAGTTGTGGCAGACGGGCTTCAGTAGTTGTGGCACATGGGCTCAGTAGTTGTGGCTCACGGGCTCTGGAGTGCAGGCTCAGCAGTTGTGGCGCACAGGCTTAGTTGCTCTGCAGCATGTGGGACCTTCCTGGACCAGGGCTCGAACCCTGTCCCCTGCATTGGCAGGAGGATTCCTAACCACTGCGCCACCAGGGAAGTCCCTACATTTTCATATACAGAATTTCCTGTCAAACAGGTCAAGCTGGGCTTCCCTGGTGGCGCAGTGGTTGCGAGTCCGCCTGCCGATGCAGGGGACACGGGTTCGTGCCCTGGTCCGGGAAGATCCCACATGCCGTGGAGTGGCTGGGCCCATGAGCCATGGCCGCTGGGCCTGCGCGTCCGGAGCCTGTGCTCCGTAATGGGAGAGGCCTCAACAGTGAGAGGCCTGTGTACCGCAAAAGCAAACAAATAAACAAACAAACAAAAACAGGCCAAGCTGTCCACATCATGCTTATTTACTAAAATGGAATTTGAGGGTGGAGGTATCATTGCTTGAAAGAATTAAGAGTAATGTCAAAATCTTTTTTTATGCCCTTTCATGTATGCATGTTGAACTAGACTGCTCATTAATTTTGTAATATAAAGTTTTATGAATTTAATCATAGAACTCTATGATTTTCATAAGAGGGAGATATGAGTGTTTCCACTCTATTTATTTATTTGTTTGTTTGTTTGTTTTTTACATCTTTATTGGAGTATAATTGCTTTACAATGGTGTGTTGATTTCTGCTTTTTAACAGAGTGAATCAGCTATACATATACATATATCCCCATATCTCCTCCCTCTTGCGTCTCCCTCCCACCCCACTCTATTTAAAAGGTGCAACTAAAACATACAAAAATGTTCTACTGAGGCTGTAGAAATTTTATTAATAATTTACAGATACCAAGTAAAATATAAGTATAATTTATTTAGAAAGAATGCACATCTATGAATTTTAAAATGTAACATTTGATAACTTACATAATAACTTAACTAAGGTAGAACAGTTAAAAATAATAAATAGGATGTGCATTTTACAACTTTTAACTCAATTTTTTTATTTTTTACTTTGAAGTGATTTCAGACTTATAAGCTACAAAACACAAACCACTCAGTGCCAAGAATGTGGTTTTTAAATATCATCCTCTGATTAAAAAAAAAAGCCAGGGACTGTGAAGAAACAGCAGACTGTAGAGCTGGAACAGGGAAAATATCAATACAAGACAAGGCAGAAGCACTTTGTACTACCAGAAAGCAAGGGAATGCTCACAAACCAAAAGGGTGGGGACATGACAAAAGGCCATAGAAGTCTATCAGGACTCCAGATGGTCAAAGCCGGAGCTACTAGAGCGACCAAACAAAGAGGGTATTAGATTATAACCTCCCAAATAAAAATATACAAACCCATATAAATATAAATAAATGATACATAAATAAGTAGGGGAGAAGAGTCAAATCTTCCCTACAGAGGAATCCAAATAATATATGTAGAAACAATCCTGTCCAGAAGGTGAAGTTTAAACCTGCCCCCTGCCCCTGCCTTTGAGAGTGGGCTTGAGTTAGTGACTCCCTTCCAAATAGGATGGGGGAAAACCCGGAACTTTACAGAGGGGAAACCTAGAAGATACTTCCCTAACCAAGATAACCAGGTTTACATCACTAGAATTACCCTGTTGATAGCATCCACTCCCTGACATAATGTGAGATGAGAATGGTACTTCACCTCTGTAGTACTTTTTCTAAAAAACCCATAACACCAGTCTAATTATGAGAAATACATATGACAAACCAAAATTGAGAGACAACCTATAAATATTTCACCAAGACTCCTCAAAACTATGAAAATCATGAAAAATAAGGAAAGAATGAGACTGTCACAGACCAGAGGAGATTGGAGAGATGATGAATAAATGAAATGTGGTACCCTGGATTGGATCTTGGAGCAGAAAAAGGATATTAAAGGAAACATTAGTGAAACATGATTAAAGTCTGGAGTTTAGAGGAACATTCAATGGAAAATGGGTGAAATCTGAATAAAGCCTGTTGTTTAATTAATAGTAATGTACCAATGTTTGTTTCTTAGTTTTGAAAAATGTACCACGGTAATTTAAAATGACATCAGAGGACAGAGCACACGGGTTCGTGCCCCGGTCCGGGAAGATCCCACATGCCGCGGAGCGGCTGGGCCGGTGAGCCATGGCTGCTGAGCCTGCGCGTCCGGAGTCTGTGCTCCACAACGGGAGAGGCCACAACAGAGAGGCCCACGTACGCAAAAAAAAAAAAAAAAAAAATGACATCAGAGGAAACTGAAATTGGGTGAGGGGTGTACTATCTTTTCAACTTTTCTGTAAACGTTAAATTATTCTAAAATAAAATAGTTTATTTTTTAAAAAAGTACAAATAACTGCCATATACACTTCAGATTCTCCAAACTCATTAACATTTTACCACGTTTGCCTTATCACTCTCTTTCTCCTCCCTCTACAGATTTTCTTCTGAATTTGATAACAAGCTGCAGACATCATTCCCCTTTACTCCTAAATATTTCAATGTATTTCCTTAAAAAGTACATTTATCGAAATAAGGTAATTACCATTAATACAGTACTATCCAATCCACAGACCTTCACATTTCACCAATTGTTCCACTAATGTACTTTATAACAAAAACAGAATAAAATAAATTATTGTTTCTGTCTTGGCCCATGGTCTATTCCAGGGTAAGAATTGTAGTTAATTGTCATATCTCTTTAGTATTTTTTGATCTGGAACAAGTTCCTCATTCTTTGTCTTTTTCTTTTTTTTTTTTTTTTCGATACGCGGGCCTCTCACTGCTGGGGCCCCTCCCGTTGCGGAGCACGGGCTTAGCTGCTCCGCGGCATGTGGGATCTTCCCGGACCGGGGCACGAACCCGTGTTCCCTGCATCGGCAGGCGGACTCTCAACCACCGCGCCACCAGGGAAGCCCTCTTCGTCTTTCTTGACCTTGACATTTTTGAAGAATATAAGCCATTTATTTTGCAAAATGCCCCTCAATTTGGGTTTGACTAATGTTTCTTGTTTAAATTCAGGTTATACATTTTTGCAGGAATGCCACAGAAGTGATGTTATGCTCTTTTCAGTGCATCCAATCAGGACGCATGATGTCTATTTGTCCCATTACTAATAACATTAATTTTGACAATGGTAAAGGTGATGCCTCCACTGTAAAGTTGCTGTTTTTCTTCCATTAATGATTAGTTAGTACCTTGTGGTGAGGTTATTTTGACACTGCAAAAATATCCTCCTTGTCATCACCTCTTCATGAATTAGTTGTACAATCCATCGATGATTCTTGCCTGAAACAATTCCTGGCTATTTTGATGTATTTGTATTTCCGTATGAATTCTATATCAACTTGTCTAGCTCTCTTTTAAAAAAGGAGTAGGTATTTTTATTGAAATTATGTTAAAATTATAAAGTAGGGATAATTGTCTTTTCATTGGTTCAGTTCAATTTTTGTGTCTTTCAGAAGTGTTTTAAAGTTTTTCTAAAATAGCTTTTGTACATGTGTTACATTTATTCCCAAATATTTTATCTTTTTTGTTGTTATTTAACTGGGGTTTTCCCAACCACTATATCCTCTAACTGGTAAGTTTTTGTATATGTAAAGAATGTTGAGTTCTGAATGCTAATATACCTTCTAGTTACTGAATTATTTTACTGTTTGAGATAGTTTTATTATTTGATTCTCTAGGGCAGGAGTCCACAAACTTTTTCTGTACAATGTCAGATAAAGTATTTTCAACTTTATGGGCCAAACCCTTTCTATCACAACTATCCAACTCTGCCAGTGTAGGGCAAAAGTAGCTACAGGCAATACACAAACAAAATGTGATCAGATGTGGCTCTCAGGCTACTTTGCTGATCTTTGCTCTAGGGTTTCCACGTATACTTTCCTATCATAGTTAAATAGAGTTAGTTTTATTTCTTAATTTCCAATTGTTATACCTCTTCTGATTGCTCTTATTTAATTGCATTGCCTAATATCTCCAGTAAAATGTTGGACTGTAGTGGAGTTACTAGATATCCTTGCCTTGTTCTTGATGGCAGTAGTAAAAAACCACACATATGAAAGCATATATCACAGAGTAAGGTGTGATACATGGGTCTGATGTTAATGCAAACTTGCTACAGTAGGAGGACAGACGCAGAGGACTTCGAAAAGTGATTTCCTCAACCTAAATGTCCATCAACAGATGAATGGATAAAGAAGATGTGGTAAGTATACACAACAGAATACTGTTGTGTATACTTACTCAGCTGTAAAAAAGAATGAAATAATGCCATTTGCAGCAACATGGATGGACCTAGAAATTATCATACTAAGTGAAGTAAATTAGAAAGAGAAAAACAAATACCATGTGATATCACTTATATGGGGAAACTAAGATACAACACAAAAGAACTTATATATGAAACAGAATCAGATTCACAGACAAAGAGAACAGACTTGCGGTTGCCAAGGGGGAGGGGTGGTGGGGGAGGGTAGGATTGGGAGTTTGGGACTAGCTGATGCAAACTATTATATATAGAATGGATAAACTATAGGTCCTATTGTACAGCACAGGGAGTTATGTTTGAAATCCTGTAATAAACTATAATGGGAAAGAAAAATAAAATAAAATTAGGTTGTCTTTTTATCATTGAGTTGTAAGAGGTTCTTTATGTACTCGGGATACAAGTCCCTTGTCAGATATATGACTGACAAATTTTTTCTCCTGTATGTTGCTGTCTTTCCACTTTCTTGACGGTGTCTTCTGAAGCACACACATTTAAAATTTTGATGACATCCAATTTATTTACTCTTTCTTTGGTTGATTGAAGGTGTCATGTCTAAAAAGCCACTGCTGAATCTAAGGTCAGGATGATTTATCCATACGCTTCCTTCTGAGAATTTTATATTTAGTTCTTACATTTAGATCTTCAATCCATTTTCAGTTAATTTTTGTGCATGATGTGAGTGAGATATGGGTCCAGCTTCATTCTTTGCATGTTGACATCCATTTGTCAGCAGCATTTGTTGAAAATACTATTTTTTCCCCATTGAATTGTCTTGGCATTCTTAGTGAAGATAAATTGACCATAAAGGTAATTTTTTAAAAATTTATTTATTTGGTTGCACTGGGTCTTAGTTGCAGCAGGCAGGCTCCTTAGTTGTGGCATGCAAACTTTTAGTTGGGGCATGCATGTGGGACTAGTTCCCTGACCAGGGATCAAACCCAGGCCCCTGCATTGGGAGCACAGAGTCTTATCCACTGCACCATCAGGGAAGTCCTGAGGTAAGTGTTTATTACTGGACTTTCAATTCTATTCCATGGATCTATGTGTCTATTTTTATGCCTTTTTGCGGGGGGAGAGGTAGGTAATAGATATTTTCATCAACTGAAATCTTTTTATCCTCACCTTCTGTTTTTTTTGTTTTTTTCTTTTTTTTTTTTTGCGGTACACGGGCCTCTCACTGTTGTGGCCTCTCCCATTGCAGAGCACAGGCTCCAGACGCACAGGCTCAGCGGCCATGGCTCACAGGCCCATACACTCCGCGGCATGTAGGATCTTCCCGGACCAGGGCACGAACCCGTGTCCCCTGCATTGGCAGGCGGACTCTCAACCACTGCGCCACCAGGGAAGCCCAGCCCTCTGTTTTCTTTTTAAATGAGTTTTATATAGTTCAAGTTGCTGTCGCTTCTGCACGTCTGTGAATAGAACTGGCAATTGGGGGAGTTTATAAGATTCCTAGTTTCAAAAGTGTCCTCTGCTTTAGGTAAAGTACGGTTTCTTTATTGATTACACTTGGGGGCTGGGCGGTGTGAACAATTTGCCCTCCTATTTTAAAAAATATTCTTCTGCCTTGCAGGTTCCTAAATTTTCTTCTCTCCCTTCTCTATTTAACTGTTTAGCTTCTAAAAGGCATTTATTTCTTCCTTTTTAACCCTCTTCTCCCCAAAAGAGTTGCCTTTCCAAAACTGCCTCTTTGAGTCCTATGCAAACTTCTATGTCCCTTTTCTGTGGTCTATTCTTGCCTATCAGGATGTTTTTCAGTAATGTGGGAGAAATTTATTTTCCCGGAAGTGATTTTAGATCAGTCTTAAGCCTGTAACTAGTTCCCCTCTTATCCTGTGCAGTTTTTCGCAGACTACCCATGCTCTCCACCAAGGCTTGCACAAGAGTGTGAATGATTTGGTATTAATTTTTCTACTTACAGATAATTTGAAGTTTGAATATTCTCTATGTTCTAGTTATGTTGAGACATGGGTTATGTGTAGTTTTATGTTCTTCTTTATTGTTTTTTTGAAGGATGTGTGGGGAAATTCAGATTCATGTATTTGCTATTATTTCAGTTACCCAATCTTTTTTTTATAAGCATTTTGTTTGTTTGTTTTTCCTGGATGAAGGACTTTTGGGTTCTTAATAGTCTAGGTTACGTCTACTCTAGTATTGCAATGGTAATATTACTTGAGGATGATATTGCAACTGGCTAATCTTCATTGACTCAATGGTCAATACACTATAAGGTGAACTCTTATTAAAGACACTGTACTTCTACCATGATATTCAAATAATTAATATATCATGTGCTATCTAATCAGTGACGACAACAGTGGAAGAAAAAAACTATTAACTAAAATACAAAATAATGCAAAAGTCCTATATGCAAAACGAGCTACTTTCTTTTGTTTACATTTCTCTCTCCACTAGGAAAATTCTTTTTCTTTTAATAGTCAAGTTTAATAAATTAGTAGTTTATTGTACTCTCATATAAATAGTCTATATGAGACACTATTTGATTCACAGCCTATGCTACTTTTGGCTTTTCTTGAGCTTTGCTTACCAGAACAGAGCCCATGTCAAAAACTTAATGACCATGACATTAAAAATAAAATATCAAATGAAATTACTATCTCCTTAAATACAAATATCTAACAAAAATACATTTATCTGCATTTAACAGAAATTAAGTTGGAATACTTGTTTTAGTGAAGATATTTATTCTTTATTTTATTACTTTTAATTGAAGTGCAGTTGAATTACAATATTATATTAGTTTCAGGTGTATAGCATAGTGATTCAGTATTTTTACAGATTATACTCCATTAAAAGTTATTACAAGATAATGGCTATAATTCCGTGTGCTATACAATATATCCTTGTTGCTTATCTATTTTATACTCTGTAGTTTGTACTCTTAATCCCATTGCTCCTCCCCCTTCTCACTCCCTTATTAAAACCAGTTTATTTTCATTATCAGTAAATCTGTTTGTTTTGTATATACATTCATTTGTATTATTCTTTTACATTCCACATATAAGTAATATCATATAGTATTTGTTTTTCTCTGTCTGATTTATTTCACTAGGCATAATATTCTCTAGGTCCATCCATGTTGCTACAAATGGCAGAATTTCATTCTTTTTTATGACTAAGTGTCCATTGTATACCCATACCACATCTTCTTTATCCATTCGTCTGTTGATGGGCATTTGGAGTGCTTCTATATCTTGACTATTGTAAATAGTGCTACTACAAACACTAGGGTGCACGTATCTTTTCAAATTAGTAGTCTTGTTTTTTCCAGATATATACCCAGGAGTGGAATTGCTGGATCATCTGGTAGTTCTAGTTTAGTTTTTTGAGGAACCTCCATACTGTTTTCCATAGTGGCCGTACCAATGTACATTCCCACCAACAGTGTAGGAGGGTTCCCTTTTCTCCACATCCTCTCCAAAATTGTTATTTGTAAAGCTATTGATATTTCTTTAAATTGCTATGACGTAGTATTTTTATTTTTGCAGCTACAATAGCATTCCTTAGGTATTACTGTACTGATTTTATTTTATATAGGAGTTAGAAATGATTACTGGGAATTTGGGACTACTCATTTTCCATCAGTTAAATGGTATGTGATCATAAGTAAATACTTTTGCCACTCTCAGCTTTTGTTTTTGCATATGAGATATGTAATTAATTTGATAATACCTATTATGAGATGTTTTGAAAGGTTTAATATACTTTGAAATATTAGAATGAAAAGACTCAAAGCAAATCACCAATAATTATAATTTTGCCTAGTATATGTTACTATGCTAAAAAACACTGCAAGAGCACTTGTTGTGGTATCTTATGAAGCTAAAAGTATCTCCAACAATCTACTATTCTCTTCAATATAAAAATATTTCACTAAAAGGTACTTTTATCATATATAAAAAAACTTTTATCCCTTTCTATCAAATACTATATATTATATAGTATTACAAAGTCTTTTTCTTCTTAATATAAAAAGATTTTAATATGAGCTACTATGTCACGTAATAAAAATGTTTAGTCCTTCCTATCATATTTCTATATAATGGTGAGTTTTAATACTACCTTGAATCAGTGCTTTCTTTTTTAATGTTCTTGGGAGTTAAGATCTGTCTGTTCACTTTACAGCTGTATCCAAAAGCACTAATGATAATTAAAAAAAATTTTTTTTTCTTTTTTTGGCTGTGTTGGGTCTTAGTTGCAGCATGCATGCAGGATCTTCGTTGTAGCATACGGGATCTTTCATTGTGGCACTCAGGCTCTTCATTGTAGCACTCAGGCTCTTCATTGTGGCACGCGTGCTTCTCTCTAGTTGTGGTGCGCAGGCTTCTTTCTAGTTGTGGCATGCGGGCTCCAGAGCACGTGGGCTCTATAGTTGTGGCTTGTGTGTTCAGTTCAGTAGTTGCGGTGCGCGGGCTTAGTTGCCGGGTGTGGGTTTAGTTGCCCTGCGGCAAATGGGATCTTAGTTCCCCGACCGTGGATCGAACCCACGTCCCCTGCATTGGTAGGCGGATTCTTAACCACTGGACCACCAGGGAAGTCCCGATAATTTTAAAATTTCTAATGGCTATAAACATTTCTTACATAATTAAATGGTATCTTGAACTAAAGATTTCTCAGCAACAGTATTTACTCTGCCTAAAATGTATTTAGGGCATATGTACTACTACCAGATAATTACCGCTTAACTAACTTTAAGTACCTTACAAAAAACAAAACCCCAATATCTCCTTGTTCTCCTTGTTCGCTCATTTGCTTAACATTTACTGAGTGCCTACATCTTGCCAGGACTGTTTTCTGGTTATCCCAAATATTAGAAACAGTATGTGGCAACAGAGCAAAGAATGTAAGATGGAGTTAGACATACTCATTATCCTCAGAGGGTTGTGATGACATACAACTGAGGAACAGTCTCAAGTAACCCTTGAAAAACTGAGTGTGCCCCTTCATTAGAGATTTTTGTATTGAGTAGATTAAATCAATATTTAAGTAGGTCCAAGCACATCAATATTATTATTTAAAAGCCATGGTTAGGAAGAAACCCTGAATTTTCAAATTCTATTCTTGATGGAGCTTATAATAAATTTCAGTGGATACATGTCCTTTAGTATTTTGCCTCCACATTTTGATTAATCAATCACCCCAAATGCTACTTCTCACTTCTTTTTATTTGAATCTCACCCCTACTAGGTCCAGTTGCAATGCCACACCCACAAAGCCTACAATGGATTTTATTCATCTTATATTACAACACATTCTATCAACTCTTAATTCCTAGAACCTTATGTATTAATCTTAGCTGCTCATCTCAGCCGTAGGAGTCAACAGCCCAGGGACTTTTACTCATATGGCATTACAATGCAAACTCATTACTGGCAGAAAAAGGTCAAACAAGTAAGAATCTTTAGAAATTGTTCAAAAATTAAAGATGTGAAGTAATGAAAAAGTGCCCACCTTAAAATGGTCTCTTGAGTCTGAAATACACGAGCTGTCAATACTATCTCTCATTACTAGTATAAATCACTTAATCAAGTTATCCTAATAAAACTTTCTAAGTATTTAAAATAGAAAACTATTTTACCATACTTTTAAAACATCAATGTAAAGCATACTAAATATATGTTAGATTATAACACAGCAAAGGATATGGACATAAAGTTTTCAAATTTTGTATCTTACCAACTGCCTTAAACTAACGAATTTATTTAAAATTTTTTTATCTGTAAAATTATTTTAAATAAATCACAAACGTAAATAACCATAGACAGCCAGCTATTCACCTTTCAGATAAATGTTTTTTTAAAAAGCTTTGAGAATTTGGCATTAATACTATATTTCTATATCATATCTTTAACATCTATGATAATTTGGAATGACATAGAAAGCCTTATGCATATATTCTGAAGAGTCTGCGTTTCGTATTTAAATGTAAGATGCTTACAGCTCTCCCAAGAAGACAGAAAAAGGAAAAACAGTACATATGAAAAAAATTAACCTATAATAATAGCTATGTTTTTTTTGTTGGCTGCTCCTTGCAGCTTGTGGGATCTTAGTTCCCCAACCATGGATCAAACCCAGGCCCCGGCAGTAAAAACGCCAAGTCCTAACCACTGGACCACTAGGGAATTCCCAATAATGGCTATCTGAAAGAAATTTAGAGAATGAATTATATCTTCAACTTAACCACTTAAAAATCTTTTTCACAACAGATATCCATAAAGTTTTTAAATGTCATTTTCCTCTTTTCAAATTATAGGAAGATACCATAATTCAGTGAACTGCTATTCAAGCATTTAGAATATAAAATAAATAATTGAATCGGTTTTGTTTTATTTTACTTGCTATTGACATTTTATTTGTAGATGGCGATTTCTACCCCCAAACACTAATTATTTAAATAATAAAGTCTGGCAATTCAAAGATACTACTTTTTTCCCTAATATCAGACTTGCAATTTACAAAATAATTATAAAAGAGTAAATGCTACTAATTGTAAGTTCCATTTAACAGAATCTTTTTATACTATTTATTTGCTATTACTGTTTATTCTATACTATTTTATTTAGTTAGCTTGGACTTCTAGGACAAATAGACTGGATGGCTTAAACAACAGTTATCTCTCACAACTCTGGAGGTTAGGAACTCCAAGATCAAGATGCCTGCAGATTTTGTGTCTGGTGAGGCTCCACTTCCTGGTTTGCAGACAGTTACTTTCTCACTGTATACTCACATGACTCTCTCTTCCTCTTCTTATAGGGGCACTAATTCCATTATGAGGGTCCCACTACCATGACATAATCTAAACCTATTATCTCCCAAAGGTACCACCTCCTAATATCATCATGTTAGGGGGTTAGGGATTCAACATATGAATTTGAATATGGGGGGCGGATACAAACATTCAGTCCATGACACTAGTGGACAGGATGAAAAAGTTCTTAATCTCAAAAAGTGGTGTAGTCTACTTTTTCTTAGAAAAAAGACGTTCAAGCACAATTTATATTACCTATATATACTCTAAGTGAATAGATTTCATGGTTAAATTAAACAGGTGATTTACTAATCATAAATAACTTTAGAGCAAATTTAACTGGCAAACAAAGTTGATTAAAGAAAAATACTACAAACTTCATTTTGATGTGCTAAATAGAGCAATGCTTAGCTTTTAATAAAAACTACAGAAAAATTTTCTAATCATGCAATCAAAAAGAATATTATAGGGACTTCACTGCCGGTCCAGTGGTTACGACTCTGCACTTCCACTGCAGGGGGCGCAGGTTCAGTCACTGGTTGGGAACTAAGATCCCTCATGACGTGCAGGGTGGCCAGAAGATTAAAAAAAAAAAAAAAAAAAAAAAAATTATAGAGACGCCCTCCGGCGACCTACACGCACAGGCGGGGCTAAATCCAAAGCTGAGCCCCTGGGAACTGTGAGAACAAAGAAGAGAAAGGGAAATCTCTCCCAGCAGCCTCAGAAGCAGCGGATTAAAGCTCCACAATCAACTTGATATACCCTGCATCTGTGGAATACCTGAATAGACAACGAATCATCCCAAATTAAGGAGCCCTGTGGATGAAAGGCGCTTGGTGCTGCAGCCAGGAGTCAGTGCTGTGCCTCTGAGGTGGGAGAGCCAACTTCAGGACACTGGTCCACAAGAGACCTCCCAGCTGCACATAATATCAAACAGCAAAAATCTCCGAGAGATCTCCATCTCAACGCCAGCACCCAGCTTCACTCAACGACGAGCAAGCTACAGTGCTGGACACCCTATGCCAAACAACTAGCAAGACAGGAACACAACCCCACCCATTAGCAGAGAGGCGGCCCAAAATCATAATAAGTCTACAGACACCCCAAAACACACCACCAGACGTGGACCTGCCCACCAGAAAGACAAGATCTAGCCTCATCCACCAGAACACAGGCACTAGTACCCTCCACCAGGAAGCCTACACAACCCACTAAACCAACCTTAGCCACTGGGGACAGACACAAAAAACAACAGGAACTACGAACCTTCAGCCTCCAAAAAAGGAGACCCCAAACACAGTAAGATAAGCAAAATGAAAAGACAGAAAAACACACCGCAGATGAAGGAGCGAGATAAAAACCCATCAGACCTAACAAATGAAGAGGAAATAGGCAGTCTACCTGAAAAAGAATTCAGAATAATGATAGTAAAGTTGATCCGAAATCTTGGAGATAGAATGGACAATAGAATGGACAAAATGCAAGAATCAGTTAACAAGGACCTAGAAGAACTAAAGATGAAACAAGCAACGATGAAAAACACAATAAATGAAATTAAAAGTACTCTAGATGGGATCAATAGCAGAATAACTGAGGCAGAAGAACGGATAAGTGACCTGGAAGATAAAATAGTGGAAATAACTACTGCAGAGCAGAATAAAGAAAAAAGAATGAAAAGAACTGAGGACAGTCTCAGAGACCTCTGGGACAACATTAAACGTACCAACATTCGAATTATAGGGGTTCCAGAAGAAGAGGAGAAAAAGAAAGGGACTGAGAAAATATTTGAAGAGATTATAGTTGAAAACTTCCCTAATATGGGAAAGGAAATAGTTAATCACGTCCAGGAAGCACAGAGAGTCCCATACAGGATAAATCCAAGGAGAAATACGCCAAGACACATATTAATCAAACTGTCAAAAACTAAATACAAAGAAAACATATTAAAAGCAGCAAGGGAAAAACAACAAATAACACACAAAGGAATCCCCATAAGGTTAACAGCTGATCTTTCAGCAGAAACTCTGCAAGCCAGAAGGGAGTGGCAGGACATATTGAAAGTGTTGAAGGAGAAAAACCTGCAACCAAGATTACTCTACCCAGCAAGGATCTCATTCAGATTTGATGGAGAAATTAAAACCTTTACAGACAAGCAAAAGCTGAGAGAGTTCAGCACCACCAAACCAGCTCTACAACAACTGCTAAAGGAACTTCTCTAGGCAAGAAACACAAAAGAAGGAAAAGACCTACAATAACAAACCCAAAACAATTAAGAAAATGGGAATGGGAACACACATATCGATAATTACCTTAAATGTAAATGGACTAAATGCTCCCACCAAAAGACACAGATTGGCTGAATGGATACAAAAACAAGACCCATGTCTCAGACCTAGAGACACATACAGACTGAAAGTAAGGGGATGGAAAAAGGTATTTCATGCAAATGGAAACCAAAAGAAAGCTGGAGTAGCAATTCTCATATCAGACAAAATAGACTTTAAAACAAAGACTATTAGAAGAGACAAAGAAGGACACTACATAATGATCAAGGGATCGATCCAAGAGGAAGATATAACAATTGTAAATATTTATGCACCCAACATAGGTGCACCTCAATACATAAGGCAAATACTGACAACCATAAAAGGGGAAATCGACAGTAACACATTCATAGTAGGGGACTTTAACACCCCACTTTCACCAATGGACAGATCATCCAAAATGAAAATAAATAAGGAAACACAAGCTTTAAATGATACATTAAATGAGATGGAGTTAATTGATATTTATAGGACATTCCATCCAAAAACAACAGAATACACATTTTTCTCAAGTGCTCATGGAACATTCTCCAGGATAGATCATATCTTGGGTCACAAATCAAGCCTTGGTAAATTTAAGAAAATTGAAATTGTATCAAGTATCTTTTCCGACCACAACGCTATGAGACTCGATATCAATCACAGGAGAAGATCTGTAAAAAATACAAACACATGGAGGCTAAACAATACACTACTTAATAACGAAGTGATCACTGAAGAAATCAAAGGGGAAATCAAAAAATACCTAGAAACAAATGACAATGGAGACACGACGACTCAAAATCTATGGGATGCAGCAAAAGCAGTTCTAAGAGGGAAGTTTATAGCAATACAATCTTACCTTAAGAAACAGGAAACATCTCGAATAAACAACCTAACCTTGCACCTAAAGCAATTAGAGAAAGAAAAACAAAAAAACCCCAAAGTTAGCAGGAGGAAAGAAATCATAAAAATCAGATCAGAAATAAATGAAAAAGAAATGAAGGAAACGATAGCAAAGATCAATAAAACTAAAAGCTGGTTCTTTGAAAGGATAAACAAAATTGATAAACCATTAGCCAGACTCATCAAGAAAAAAAGGGAGAAGACTCAAATCAATAGAATTAGAAATGAAAAAGGAGAAGTAACAACTGACACTGCAGAAATACAAAAGATCATGAGAGATTACTACAAGCAACTCTATGCCAATAAAATGGACAACGTGGAAGAAATGGACAAATTCTTAGAAAGGCACAACCTGCCAAGACTGAATCAGGAAGAAATAGAAAATATGAACAGACCAATCACAAGCACTGAAATCGAAACTGTGATTAAAAATCTTCCAACAAGCAAAAGCCCAGGACCAGATGGCTTCACAGGCGAATTCTATCAAACATTTAGAGAAGAGTTAACACCTATCCTTCTCAGACTCTTCCAAAATATAGCAGAGGGAGGAACACTCCCAAACTCATTCTACGAGGCCACCATCACCCTGATACCAAAACCAGACAAGGATGTCACAAAGAAAGAAAACTACAGGCCAATATCACTGATGAACATAGATGCAAAGATCCTCAACAAAATACTAGCAAACGGAATCCAACAGCACATTAAACGGATCATACACCATGATCAAGTGGGGTTTATTCCAGGAATGCAAGGATTCTTCAATATACGCAAATCAATCAACGTGATACACCATATTAACAAATTGAAGGAGAAAAACCATATGATCATCTCAATAGATGCAGAGAAAGCTTTTGACAAAATTCAACACCCATTTATGATAAAAACCCTGCAGAAAGTAGGCATAGAGGGAACTTTCCTCAACATAATAAAGGCCATATATAACAAACCCACAGCCAACATCGTCCTCAATGGTGAAAAACTGAAAGCATTTCCACTAAGATCAGGAACAAGATAAGGTTGCCCACTCTCACCACTCTTATTCAACATAGTTTTGGAAGTTTTAGCCACAGCAATCAGAGAAGAAAAGGAAATAAAAGGAATCCAAATCGGAAAAGAAGAAGTAAAGCTGTCACTGTTTGCAGATGACATGATACTATACATACAGAATCCTAAAGATGCTACCAGAAAACTACTAGAGCTAATCAATGAATTTGGTAAAGTAGCAGGATACAAAATTAATGCACAGAAATCTCTGGCATTCCTATACACTAAGGATGAAAAATCTGAAAGTGAAATCAAGAAAACACTCCCATTTACCATTGCAACAAAAAGAATAAAATACCTAGGAATAAACCTACCTAAGGAGACAAAAGACCTGTATGCAGAAAATTATAAGACACTGATGAAAGAAATTAAAAATGATACAAATAGATGGAGAGATATACCATGTTCTTGGATTGGAAGAATCAACATTGTGAAAATGACTCTACTACCCAAAGCAATCTACAGATTCAATGCAATCCCTATGAAACTACCACTGGCATTTTTCACAGAACTAGAACAAAAAATCTCACAATTTGTATGGAAACACAAAAGACCCCGAATAGCCAAAGCAATCTTGAGAACGAAAAATGGAGCTGGAGGAATCAGGCTTCCTGACTTCAGACTATACTACAAAGCTACAGTAATCAAGACAGTATGGTACTGGCACAAAAACAGAAATATAGATCAATGGAACAGGATAGAAAGCCCAGAGATAAACCCACGCACATATGGTCACCTTATCTTTGACAAAGGAGGCAGAAATGTACAGTGGAGAAAGGACAGCCTATTCAATAAGTGGTGCTGGGAAAACTGGACAGCTACATGTAAAAGTATGAGATTAGATCACTCCCTAACACCATACACAAAAATAAGCTCAAAATGGATTAAAGACCTAAATGTAAGGCCAGAAACTATCAAACTCTTAGAGGAAAACATAGGCAGAACACTCTATGACATAAATCACAGCAAGATCCTTTTTGACCCACCTCCTAGAGAAATGGAAATAAAAACAAAAGTAAACAAATGGGACCTAATGAAACTTAAAAGCTTTTGCGCAGCAAAGGAAACCATAAAGAAGACCAAAAGACAACCCTCAGAATGGGAGAAAATATTTGCAAATGAAGCAACTGACAAAGGATTAATCTCCAAAATTTATAAGCAGCTCATGCAGCTTAATAACAAAAGAACAAACAACCCAATCCAAAAATGGGCAGAAGACCTAAATAGACATTTCTCCAAAGAAGATATACAGAGTGCCAACAAACACATGAAAGAATGCTCAACATCACTAATCATTAGAGAAATGCAAATCAAAACTACAATGAGATATCATCTCACACCAGTCAGAATGGCCATCATCAAAAAATCTAGAAACAATAAATGCTGGAGAGGGTGTGGAGAAAAGGGAACCCTCTTACACTGTTGGTGGGAATGTAAATTGATACAGCCACTGTGGAGAACAGTATGGAGGTTCCTTAAAAAGCTACAAATAGAACTACCATATGACCCAGCAATCCCACTACTGGGCATATACCCTGAGAAAACCATAATTCAAAAAGAGTCATGTACCAAAATGTTCATTGCAGCTCTATTTACAATAGCCCAGAGATGGAAACAACCTAAGTGTCCATCATCGGATGAATGGATAAAGAAGATGTGGCACATATATACAATGGAATATTACTCAGCCATAAAAAGAGACGAAATTGAGCTATTTGTAATGAGGTGGATAGACCTAGAGTCTGTCATACAGAGTGAAGTAAGTCAGAAAGAGAGAGACAAATACCGTATGCTAACACATATATATGGAATTTAAAAAAAAAAAAATGTCATGAAAAACCTAGGGGTGAAACAGGAATAAAGACACAGACTTACTAGAGAATGGACTTGAGGCTATGGGGAGGGGGAAGGGTAAACGGTGACAAAGCAATAAAGAGGCATGGACATGTATACACTACCAAACGTAAGGTAGATAGCTAGTGGGAAGCAGCCGCATAGCACAGGGAGATCAGCTCGGTGCTTTGTGACCGCCTGGAGGGGTGGGATAGGGAGGGTGGGAGGGAGGGTGACGCAAGCAGGAAGAGATATGGGAACATATGTATATATATAACTGATTCATTTTGTTGTGAAGCTGAAACTAACATACCATTGTAAAGCAATTATGCTCCAATAAAGATGTTTAAAAAAAAAAAAATTATAAAGTATTCTATAAATTAAATCTAAATGTGATTAGCCTGAGTCATCAGCCACCAAGAAAAAGACACATCTATTCTAAAATAAAATTTATATGTATGTTTTACAGTGCAAATATTAAGGTAGCATTCAGTTATAGATACACAGAAGCTGCTGATTTTTATTTTTTATATATTTATTCTCTAAGTAATAATTTTTTCTATAATAATGAAGGTTATTCTAATATACTCCTTGATTTTCAAAAAAGACTTTATATTTTAAGAGCAATTTTAGGATTGAAATTGAGAGGAAAGAATAAACATTTGCCATATACCACCCACCATTCACCCATGCAGAGCTTCCCCCATTATCGACCTCACTCACCAGATAGCACTTTTTTTTTTTTAACTAATGATGAACCTACATCATTATCACTCAAAGTCCACTGTTTACACTCTTGGTGTTGTACATTCTATGGGTTTGTACAAATGTATAATGACATATATTCATCATAATAATATACAGATATTTCCACTGCCCTAGAAATTCTCTGTGGTATGATTATTCATCTGTCCCCACCCCTACCGCTGGCAACCACTAATCTTTTATTGTCTCCATAGTTTTGCCTTTCCAAAACGTGAAATACTTGGATTCATATCTTCAGATTGGCTTCTTTCACTCAGCAATATGCATTACAGCTTCCTTCATGTCTTTTCATGGCTTGATAGCTCATTTCTTTTCAGCTCTGAATAATATTCTATTGCCTAGTTGTGCCAGTTTATTTCTCCATTTAGCTATTAAAGGACATCTTGGTTGCTTCCAAGATTTGGCAATTATAGATAAAACTGCTATAAACTTTCACGTGCAGTTTTTCTGTGGACATAAGTTTTCAATTCCTTTGGGTAAATACAAAGTAGTGTGATTGCTGGATCATATGGTTAAGAGTAATTGTATTTTGTAAGAAATCATTTTCATCTTGTAAGAAACTATCTTCCAATGTGGCTGTAACATTTATTCCCACAAGCACTGTATGAGAGTTGCTGTGGCTCCACATCCTTGCCAGCATTTGGTGTTGTTAGTGTTCTAGATTTTGGCCATTCTAATAGGTATATAGTGGTATCTCCCGGTTGTTTTAATTTGTATTTCCCTGATGACATGCAAACTTTTTTTCTATATGATGTGGAACATCTTTTCATATGCTTACTTGCTATCTGTATATCTTCTTTAGTGAAGTGTCTGTTAAGGTCTTTGGCTCATTTTAATATCAGGTTGTTTATTTTCTTACTGTTGAGGATTAAGTATTATCTGTATACTTTTAAAAAAATATTTATTTATTTATTTATTTTGGCCACACCAGGTCTTAGTTGCAGTGTGCGGCATGTGGGCTTCTTAGTGGCGGCATGCGGACTCTTAGTTGAAGCATGCATGCAGGATCTTAGTTGCGGCATGCATGCGGGACCTAGTTCCCTGACCTGGGATCGAACCTGGGCTAACTGCATTGGGAGCGTGGAGTCTTACCCACTGAACTACCTGGGAAGTCCCTCGTTGTATACTTTGGGTAACAGTCCTTCAACAAACATTTCTTTGGCAAATATTTTCTCCCGGTCTGTGGCTTGACTTCTCATTCTCTTGTGATTGTCTTTCATAGAACAGAAGTTTTAAATGTTAATGAAGTCCCAATTATTAATTATTTCTTTCCTGAATCATGTCTTTGGTGTTACATCTAATAAGGCATTACCATGCTGAAGATCATCTAAGTTTTCTCCTATGTTATTTCTATAGTTTTACACTCTTGCATTTTACATTTAGGTCTATGATCCATTTTGAGTTAATTTTGATGAACGGTGTAAGGTCTGTGTCTAGATTTATTTTTTTGCATGTGGATATCCATTTGTTGAAGGGACTATCTTTGCTCCATTGTATTGCCTTTATTCCTTTGTCAAAGATCAGTTGACTATATTTATGAAAATCTATTTCTGGGCTCTCCACTCTGTTCCATTGATCTATTTTGTCTATTCTTTCACCAATACAACACTCTCCTGATTACTGCAGCTTTAGAATAAGTCTTGAAGTTCAGTAGCATCAGTCCTCCAACTTCATTCTTCTTCAGTATTGTGTTGGCTATTGAGTTTTTTTCATCTCTGTATAAACTTTAGAATCAGTTGTCTACATCTATGAAATAACTTGCTGGGATTTTAACTGGAATAATATTGTATCCACAGATCAAGTTGGAAAGAACTGACATTTTGACAATATTAACTAATTCTAAACATGAACATGGAATCTCTCTCCATTTATTTAGTTCTTTGATTCATTTATCAGAGTTTTATAGTTTTCCTCATTATAGATATTATACATATTTTGTTATAGTTATACCCAAGTATTTAATTTTGGGGGTTGCTAATGTAAATAGTATTGGGTTTTACTTTCAGATTCTACTTGTTCATTATCAGTATATAGGAAGCCAAATGACTTTTGTATATTAACCTTGTATCCTGCATCCTTACTATAATTGCTTATTTGTTCCATTTTATTGATTCTTTCAGATTTTCTACATAGACAATCATGTCATCTTCAAATAAAGGCAGTTTTATGTCTTCCTTGCCAAACTATATACCTTTCCACCTCGAATTTCAGCTTTATTTAGATATGACTGAAATAAAATTGTAAGATATTTAAAGTTTACATCATAGTGATTTGATATACATATATATTGTGAACCAATCTGTATAAGTTTTATTGCCTTATTGCATTAGCAAGGAGTTCCAGTACAATGTTGAAAAGGAGTGGTGCGAGGGAGACATCCTTGCCTCCTACCTGATTTTAGTGGGAAAGCTTCAAGTTTTTCACCATTAAGTATGACGTTAGTTGTAGGGTTTTTGTAGATAGTCTTTATCAAGCTGAGAACGTCCCCCTCTATTCCTAGTTTGCTGAGAGTTTTTATCACAAATGGGTATTGAATTTTGTCAAATGTTTTTTCGACATCTATTGACATGATCATGTGTTTTTTCTTTATCAGTTTCTTTATCTGTTGATGTGATGTATTGCATTAATTGATTTTTAAACGTTGAAACAGCTGTACATACCTGAGATAAATCCCACTGGGTATGATATATAATTCTTTTTATACTTTTGCAAATTTGGTTTGTTAATATTTTGTTGAGAATTGTTGCACATATGTTCTTAAGTGATATTGGTCTCTGGTTTCATTTTCTTGTAATGTCTTTGTCTGCTTTTGTAACCTGGCTAATGCTGGCCACACAGAGTAAGTTAAGATCATCCAAACAGAAAATAAATAAGGAAACAGAAGCTTTAAATGACACAATAGACCAGATAGATTTATGTGATATTTATAGGACATTCCATCCAAAACCAGCAGATTACACTTTCTTCTCAACTGCACACAGAACATTCTCCAGGACAGATCACATCTTGGGTCACAAATCAAGCCTCAGTAAATTTAAGAAAATTGAAATCATATCAAGCATCTTTTCTGACCACAACGCTATGAGATTAGAAATCAACTACAGGAAAAAAAACATAAAAAACACAAACACATGGAGGCTAAACAATACGTTACTAAATAACCAAGAGATCACTGAAGAAATCAAAGAGGAAATCAAAAAATACCTAGAGACGAATGACAATAAAAACACGACAATCCGAAACCTATGGGATGCAGTAAAAGCAGTTCTAAGAGGGAAGTTTATAGCTATACAAGCCTACCTCAAGAAACAAGAAAAATCTCAAATAAACAATCTAACCTTACACCTAAAGGAACTAGAGAAAGAAGAACAAACAAAACCCAAAGTTAGTAGAAGGAAAGAAATCATAAAGATCAGAGCAGAAATAAATGAAATAGAAACAAAGAAAACAATAGCAAAGATCAATAAAACTAAAAGCTGGTTCTTTGAGAAGATAAACAAAATTGATAAACCATTAGCCAGACTCATCAAGAAAAAGAGGGAGAGGACTCAAATCAATAAAATTAGGAATGAAAAAGAAGTTACAACAGACACCGCAGAAATACAAAGCATCCTAAGAGACTATTACAAGCAACTCTATGCCAATAAAATGGACAACCTGGAAGAAATGGACAAATTCTTAGAAAGGTATAACCTTCCAAGACTGAACCAGGAAGAAATAGAAAATATGAACAGACCAATCACAAGTAATGAAATTGAAACTGTGACTAAAAATCTTCCAACAAACAAAAGTCCAGGACCAGATGGCTTCACAGGTGAATTCTATCAAACATTTAGAGAGAGCTAACACCCATCCTTCTCAAACTCTTCCAAAAAATTGCAGAGGAAGGAACACTCCCAAACTCATTCTATGAGGCCAAAATCACCCTCATACCAAAACCAGAGAAAGACACTACAAAAAAAGAAAATTACAGACCAATATCACTGATGGATATAGATGCAAAAATCCTCAACAAAATACTAGCAAACAGAATCCAACAACACATTAAAAGGATCACACACCATGATCAGGTGGGATTTATCCCAGGGATGCAAGGATTCTTCAATATATGCAAATCAATCATTGTGATACACTGTATTAACAAATTGAAGAATAAAAACCATATGATCATCTCAGTAGATGCAGAAAAAGCTTTTGACAACATTCAACACCCATTTATGATAAAAACTCTCCAGAAAGTGGGCACAGAGGGAACCTACCTCAACATAATAAAGGCCATATATGACAAACACACAGCAAACATCATTCTCAATGGTGAAAAACTGAAAGCATTTCCTCTAAGATCAGGAAGAAGAAAAGGATGTCCACTCTCACCACTATTATTCAACACAGTTTTGGAAGTCCTAGCCACAGCAATCAGAGAAGAAAAAGAAATAAAAGGAATATAAATTGGAAAAGAAGAAGTAAAGGTGTCACTGTTTGCAGATGACATGATACTATACATAGAGAATCCTAAAGATGCCACCAGAAAACTACTAGAGCTAATCAATGAATTTGGTAAAGTAGCAGGATACAAAATTAATGCACAGAAATCTCTTGCATTCCTATACACTAATGATGAAATATCTGAAAGAGAAATTAAGGCAGCACTCCCATTTACCATTGCAACAAAAAGAATAAAATACCTAGGAAGACAAATGACCTGTTTGCAGAAAACTATAAGAGACTGATGAAAGAAATTAAAGATGATACCAACAGGTGGAGAGATATACCATGTTCTTGTATTGGAAGAATCAACATTGTGAAAATGACTATAATACCCAAAGCAATCTACAGATTCAATGCAATCCCTATCAAATGACAATGGCATTTTTTTACAGAACTAGAACAAAAAATCTGTCTGTATGGAGACACAAACGACCCCGAATAGCCAAAGCAGTCTTGAGGGAAAAAAATGGAGCTGGGGGAATCAGACTTCCTGACTTCAGACTATACTACAAAGCTACAGTAATCAAGAAAATATGGTACTGGCACAAAAACAGAAACATAGATCAATGGAAGAAGATAGAAAGCCCAGAGATAAACCCACGCACCTATGGTCAACTAATCTATGACAAAGGAGGCAAGGATATACAATGGAGAAAAGACAGTCTCTTCAATAAGTGGTGCTGGTAAAACTGGACAGCTACATGTAAAAGAATGAAATTAGAACACTCCCTAACACCATACACAAAAATAAACTCAAAATGGATTTGAGACCTAAATGTAAGAACGGACACTATAAAACTCTTAGAGGAAAACATAGGAAGAACACTCTTTGACATAAATCACAGCAAGATCTTTTTGATCCACCTCCTAGAGTAATGGAAATGAAAACAAAAATAAACAAATGGGACCTAATGAAACTTCAAAGCTTTTGCACAGCAAAGGAAACCATAAACAAGAGAAAAAGACAACCCTCAGAATGGGAGAAAATATTTGCAAATGAATCAACAGACAAAGAATTAACCTCCAAAATATATAAACAGCTCATGCAGCTAAATATTAGAAAAACAAACAACACAATCCAAAAATGGGCAGAAGACCTAAGTAGACATTTCTCCAAAGAAGACATACAGGTAACCAAGAAGCACATGAAAAGCTGCTCAACATCACTAATTATTAGAGAAATGCAAATCAAAACTACAATGAGGTATCACCTCACACCAGTTAGAATGGGCATCATCAGAAAATCTACAAACACCAAATGCTGGAGAGGGTGTGGAGAAAAGGGAACCCTCTTGCACTGTTGGTGGGAATGTAAATTGATACAGCCAATATGGAGAAGAGTATCGAGGTTCTTTAAAAAGGAACCCTATTCCTGGGGACCCAGGAATCCCACTACTGGGCATATACACAGAGAAAACCATAATTCAAAAAGACACATGCACCCCAATGTTCATTGCAGCACTATTTACAATAGCCAGGTCATGGAAGCAACCTAAATGCCCATCAACAGACGAATGGATAAAGATGTGGTATATATATACAATGGAATATTATTCAGCCATAAAAAGGAACGAAATTGGGTCATTTGTTGAGACGTGGATGGATATAGAGACTGTCATACACAGTGAAGTCAGAAAGAGAAAAACAAATATCGTATATTAACGCATATATGTGGAACCTAGATAAATGGTACAGATGAACAGGTTTGCAGGACAGAAATTGAGACAGAGATGTAGAGAACAAACTTATGGATACCAAGGGCGGAAGCGGTAGGGGGGTGGAGGTGGTGGTGTGATGAATTGGGCGATTGGGATTGACATGTATACACTGATGTGTATAAAATTGATGACTAATAAGAACCTGCTGTATAAAAAAGTAAATTAAAAAAAAGAAAAAATATAAATTTTAGGACGATTTGTTTTTAGGATGACCAACAGTCTGTGTTTGCCTGGGACTGTTCTAGTTTGAGCACTGAAAGTTATGAGTTTCAGTAAAATCCACAGTCCTTGACAAACTGAGACGATTGGTAAGTATATTTGTGATGTAGCAATAGATAATTAATACACTTATGCATATGCTATTTCTCATGGATGCAGGTGTATTTTCAAGATATATTCCTAGAAGTGGATTTTTTGAGGTCTAAGTGGTAAATTCATCTAGAATTCCAAATTCCCCTTTGTAGGGATTGTAACACTTCATACGCCCATCTGCAATATGAGAGTGCCTGTTTCTCTGTGGTCTCTTAAGTTTCTTCTAATTATCTTTTTTTGATAATTAAGTTAATTTAATATTTGATTATATGTGTAAGTGTAAGCTGACTCAAATTAGAATAAAGTAAAAAAAAAAAAGAAGTATTCCTTCTGTTTCTAGTCTCTGAAAGAGACTGTAGATAATTGGTTTAATTTCTTCTTAAATGTTTGGTAGAATTAACCAGTGAACCCATGTGGGCCTGATGCTTTCTGTTTTGGAATTGTTATGGATTATTGACTCAATTTCTTTAATAGATATAGGCCTATTCAGTTATCTATTTCTTTGTGTGTGAGTTTTGACAGATTGTGTCTTTAAAGGAATTGGTTCATTCCATCTAGGTCATCCAATTTGTGGGCACAGAGTTGTTTATAGTATTCCTTTACTATCCTTTCAATTCCCATGGAATCTGTAGTGATGTCCTCTCTTTCACATGTGATATTAGTAAATTGGGTCCTCTCTTTTTTTCCTAATTGGCCTGGCTAGAGACATCAATTTCATTGATTTCTGTCCTAGTTCTTATTATTTCTTTTTTTCTGCTTACTTTGAATTTAATTTGTTCTTTTTCTAGTTTCCTAAGGTGGAAATATTCATTTTAGATTTTTCTTCTTTTCTAATATTTGCTTTCAATGTGATAAACTTCCCTCTAAGCACTGTTTTCACTGCATCCCACAAATTTTAATAAGTTGTTTTCATTAAGTTTAAAATATTTCTAAATTTATTTTGAGATTTCTTCTTTGATCCATATATTATTTAGAAGTGTGTTGTTTAATCTCCATATATTTTGGGATCTTTTTTAGCTGTCTTTCTGTGATTGATTCCTAGTTTATTCCATTATGGTCTGAGACCACAGCACTGTATGATTTCTAGTCTTTTAAATCTGTTAAGGTGTGTTTTATATCCCAGAAAGTGGTTTATCTTGGTAAATGTTCCATTTAAGCTTGAGATAAATGTGAGTTCTGCTGTTTTGGATGAAGCAGTCTATCGATATCAATTATATCCAGTCGACTGAAGGTGTTGTTGAGTTCAAATAGTCCTTACTGATTTTCAGCCAGCTGGATTGTTCATTTCTGAGAGAGGGATGTGGAAGTCTCCAACTATAATAGTGAATTCATCTACTCTTCCCTGCAGTTCTATCAGCATTTGTCTCATGTTTGATGTTGTGTTAGTAGATGTATACACATTAAAAATTGTTATATCTTCTTGGAGAATTGAACCCTTTATCACTTACGTAAGCCTCTTCTTTATCACTGATAACTTTCCTTACTTTGAAATCTAGTTTGTCTGAAATTAAAATAGCTAACTGCTGCTTTCTTTCTTTTGATTAGTGTTAGCATGGTAACACTATTTTTCTCTAACCATTTACTTTTTTTTTTCTAACATCAACTCTTTATTGTATCAACACTAGCTGAATCAAATATCACAAAGTAAACACCAAAGCCTTCTCAAAAATCATATTTACACAATGTTTTACAATATATGGAAATGCTTATTCTACAGTAAGTTTTTAAATACTAAATTTGATCTGATGTCATATGTAAAAAAGTATGCATAGAAAAAAACTTTAACATATGTATATATGTGCATAGAAAAAAACAGAAGAAAATACACCGAAATGCTAGCAGTGGTTGTCTGGGTGGTGTGATGCCACCAGGCAGGCGGGCAGCCTCTTTATCTGGGAGCTGCATGGTGGGGGCCCTGCCACATCCTGCCCTGGATTTCTCTGCACAATCCGAGTGTTCTACCATGAGCATGCATTTTATCAGCAGAAATTCTTTTTAAAAATCACTGAAGATATGGGAATTCCCTGGCGGTCCAGAAGTTAGGACTCCTCGCTTTCACTGCCCGGGGCCTGGGTTCAATCCCTGGTCGGGGAACTAAGATCCTGCAAGCCGCACAGTGTGGCCAATAAAAAAAAAAAATCACTGAAGATAGAAATCTGTTATCTTCAACCTCTGCCTTGGTTGGGATGGTTACACGTGTGTGGACATTGGTCATGACCCCTCAAACCACACACTTAAAGTCTGTGCATTTGTTATGTCAAGTACGCCTCAATTTTAAACTGTAGCAGGACAAAACCAGTCACTGTGGAGCAGGGCTGTTTCACATCCACTCACTTCTGAAGCAGAAGCCTTCCCCAACCGCGCCTGTTTCCCCTCCATCCTTACTTCAGGAAGCATCCCTGTTCTGAACAGGATTTGGGGTAACTTAGGAAACTGCTCTCAATACAGTATTTTAAAGTTGAAGAAATTGACAGGAAAGGGAATCAGTGGGACTATCGAGGTAGTAATGGGATAAGTTAGCACACAAAGAAAGCACAGTCATGTCACCACGGACAAAGTGGGGGCAGAGCAGGGCCCCTGTGGCCACAGGCCATCACAGGGCTGTGTGTCCCTTTCGGGCTACAGGCACAGGGTCACAATACCTTGGGGAGGAGCAGCCCAGCCTTCTCTGTCCTCCCTGATAGGTGTATCCATTTACTTTTAATCTATATGTTTCATTATCTTTAAAGTGGTTTCTTGTAGACAACTTATACTTGGGTCTTGTTTTTTGATCCACTGTGATGATCTGTCTTTTAATTGATGCATTTAGACCATTGACATTAAACATAGTCACTGATATATTTGGATTTATATCTACTGTATTTGTTACTGTTTTATATTTTTTGCCCTTGTTCTTTGTTCCTATTTTTGTCTTCCACTTTTTCTGCCTCTTGTGTTTTTTTTTAATTGAAGTATAGTTGATTTACAATATTGTGTTAGTTTCAGATGTACAGCAAAGTGATGATTCAGAGATACACATGCACACACACACACATACACTCTTTTCTAAAAATTCTTTTTCATTATAATTTATTACAAGATATTGAATATAGTTCCCTGTGCTATACAGTTAAATCTTGTTGTTTGTCTATTTTATATATGGTAGTGTGCATCTGTTAATTCCATACTCCCAATTTATTCCTCCCCGCCTTCCCCTTTGGTAACCATAAATATGTTTCCTATGCCTGTGAGTCTGTTTCTGTTTTGTAAATAAATTAATTTGTACTACTTTTTAGATTCCACATGTAAGTGATAGCATATAATATTTGTCTTTCTCTGTCTGACTTACTTCATTTAGTTTCACAATCTCTGTGTCCATCCATGTAGTTGCAATGGCATTATTTCACTCTTTTTTATGGCTGAGTAATATTTCACTCTCTCCCCACCCCATATATATATATATATATATATATATATATATATATATACACGCGCGCACACACACACACACACATAATCTCATCTTCTTTATCCATTCATCTGTTGATGGACACTTGGGTTGCTTCCATGTCTTGGCTATTGTAAATAGTGCTGCTATGAACATTGGGATGTATGAATCTTCTCCAATTCGAGTTTTCACCCTTTCTGAATATATGCCCAGGAATGGGACTGCTGGATCATATGGCAACTCTATTTTTAGTTTTATAAGGAGCCTCCAGATTGTTTTCCATAGTGGCTGTATCAATTTACATTCCCACCAACAGTGCAAGAGGGTTCCCTTTTCTCCACACCCTCTCCAGCATTTAGTGTTTGTAGATTTTCTGATGATGCCCATTCTAAGTGGTGTGAGGTGATACCTCATTGTAGTTTTGATTTGCATTTCTCTAATAATTTGTGATGTTGAGCAGCTTTTCATGTGCTTCTTGGCCATCTGTATGTCTTCTTTGGAGAAATGTCTATTTAGGTCTTCTGCCCATATTTTTATTGTGTTTTTTCTCTGTCAATGAGTTGTATGAGCTGTTTGTATATTTTGGAAATTAAGCCCTTGTTGGTCGCATTGTTTGCAAACATTTTCTCCCAGTCTACTGGCTGTCTTTTTGTTTTGTTTATGGTTTCCTTTGCTGTGCAAAAGCTTCTAAGTTTGATTAGGTCTTCTTCGTCTATTTTTGTTCTTATTTCTATTGCTTTGGGAGACAGACCTAAGAAAACATTGCTACGATTTATGTCAGAGACTGTTTTGCCTATGTTCTCTTCTAGGAGTTTTATGGTGACATGTCTTATATTTAAGTCTTTAAGCCTTTTGAGTTTATTTTTGTGCATGTTGTGAGGGAGTGTTCTAACTTCACTGATTTACATGCAGCTGTCCTGCTTTCCCAACACTACTTGCTGAAGAGACTGTCTTTTCTCCACTGTATATTCTTGCCTCCTTTGTTCAAGAGTAATTGACTGTAAATGTGTGGGTTTATTTCTGGGCTCTCTTTTCTGTTCCATTGATCTATATGCCTGTTTTTGTCCCAACACCACAGTGTTTTGATTACTGTAGCTTTGTAGTATTGTCTAAAGTCTGGAAGGGTTATGCCTCCAACTTTGTTCTTTTTCCTCAGGATTGCTTTGGCAATTCTGTCTTTTGTGGTTCCATATAAATTTTAGGACTATTTGTTCTAGTTCTGTGAAAAACGTTATGGGTAATTTGATAGGGATCGCATTAAACCTATAGATAGCTTTGGGTAGTATAGCCATTTTAATTCTATTAATTCTTCCAATCCAAGAGCATGGGCTATCTTTCCATTTCCTTGAACCCTCTTCAATTTCCTTTACCTATGTTTTATAGCTCTAAGCATATAAGTCTTTCACCTCCTTGGTTAGGTTTATTCCTAGTTTTTTTTTTTTTTTCGGTACGTGGGCCTCTCACTGCCGTGGCCTCTCCCGCTGCGGAGCACAGGCTCCGGACGCGCAGGCCCAGTGACCATGGCTCATGGGCCCAGCTGCCCCACGGCATGTGGGATCCTCCCGGATCGGGGCACAAACCTGTGTCCCCTGCATCAGCAGGCGGACTCTCAACCACTGCGCCACCAGGGAAGCCCTCCTAGGTATTTTTTAATGCAATTTAAAACAATTTTATTTAACTTTCCCTTTCTGATATTACATTGTTAGTGTAAAGAAATGCAACAGATTTCTGTATATTAATCTTGTATCCTGCTACCTTGCTTAATTCATTTATCAGTTCTAATAGTTTTCATGTGGAGTCTTCAGGGTTTTCTATACAGCATGTCATCTGCACATAGTGACAATTTTACTCTTCCCTTCTGATTTGGATGCTTTTTATTCCTTTTTCTTTCTTATTGCTGTGGCTAGGACTTCCAATACTATGTTGAATAGATGTGGTGAGAATGGGCATTCTTGTCTTGTTCCAGAATTTCATGGGAAGACTTTCAGCTTTTTGTTTAGTATTATGTTGGCTGTGGGTTTGTCATAAGTGGCTTTTATTATGTTGAGATATGTTCCCTCTATACCCAATTTGGCAAGAGTTTTTATCATGAATAAATGTTGATTTTTGTTGATGTTACTGTTGAATTTTATTAAATGATTTTCTGCATCTATTGAGAAGATCATGTGGTGTTTGTCTTTTCTTTTGTTAATGTGGTATATCAAATTGATTGATTTGCATATGCTAAACCATCTTTGTGACCCTGGAATGAAACCAGCTTGATCATGGTGCATGATCCTTTTTATTTATTGTTGGATTCAGTTTGCTAAAATTATGTTGAGGATTTTTGCGTCTACATTCACCAAAGATATTGGCTTGTAATTTTCTTTTTGGGTAGTGTCTTTGCCTGGTTTTGGTATCAGGGTGATGGTGGCTTCATAGAATGACTTTGGGAGTGTTCCCTCCTCTTCAATCTTTTGGAAGAGTTTGAGAGGAATAGGTACAAGTTCTTTGTTTATTTAGTGGAATTCCCCAGTGAAGCCATGCAGTCCTGGACTGTCATTTGAAGAAGTTTTTAAATTACAGATTCCATTTTACTTCTAGTATGGTCAGTTCAAATTATCTATTTCTTCTTGATTCAGTTTTGATAGGCTGTATGTTTCTAGAAACTTGTCCATTTCTTTTAGGTTATCCAATTTGTTGGCATATAACTGTTCACAGTATTCTCTTATCTGCCTCTTGTGGTTTTATTTTCTTTTTGTTATAAATACCTACAGAACTTAGCTTTATGGGTTTTTCTTCCTTTTTTTTCCTCTTATGGTTTTAAATGAGCATTTATATGATTCCACTTTCTCTCCTTTCTTAGTATATCAGTTACACTTCATTTTTTGCTTTTTAAAAAAAATATAATAGTGTTTATTTATTTTTACTTGTTGACAGTTTGCTTTATTTATTTATTTATTTTAGGGCTGTGTTGGGTCTTCGTTTCTGTGTGAGGGCTTTCTCCAGTTGTGGCAAGCGGGGGCCACTCTTCATTGTGGTGTGTGGGCCTCTCACTATCGTGGCCTCTCTTGTTGCAGAGCACAGGCTCCAAACGTGCAGGCTCAGTAATTGTGGCTCACGGGCCCAGCTGCTCCGCGGCATGTGGGATCTTCCCAGACCAGGGCTCGAACCCATGTCCCCTGCATTGGCAGGCAGATTCTCAACCACTGCGCCACCAGGGACGCCCCATTTTTTGCTTTTTTATTGGTTGTCCTAGAGTTTTCAATATACATTTACAATAGTCCAAATCCACTTTCAAATAACACTACACCACTTCTCATGTAGTATACCTCATAATAACAAAATAATTCTAATTTCTTCCTCCTATTCCTTATATTATTGCTGTTATTCATTTCACTTATATATGAGAATACTTAAGTATATATATATATACATAGTTGCATATAGTTTTGGTATTATTATTTTGAATAAACTACTGTTAGTTCAATTAAGAATAAGGAAGATAAAAGTTATTTTATCTTCACTTTTTCCTTCTTTTCATGTTCTTTTTTTTTTTTTTGGCGGTACGGGGGCCTTTCACTGTTGTGGCCTCTCCCGTTGCGGAGCACAGGCTCCGGACGCGCAGGCTCAGTGGCCATGGCTCACGGGCCCAGCCGCTCCACGGCATGTGGGATCTTCCCGGACTGGGGCACAAACCCATGTCCCCTGCATCGGCAGGTGGACTCTCAACCACTGCGCCACCAGGGAAGCCTGTTCTTCCTTTCTTTATGTAGGTCTGAGTTTCTGAACTACGTTAATTTCCTTCTCTGTAAAGAACTTAGTGTTTTGTGTTTTTTTTTGGCAAGGTAGGTCTACTGGCAACAAATTCTCTCAATTTTTGTTTGTCAATTTTCCCTTCAGTTTTGAAGGTAATTTCACATGATATAGAATTCTAGGTTGGAGGGTTTTTTTCTCCCAACAGTTTAAATATTTCAGTCCACGCTCTTCTTGTTTGCATGGTTTCTGAGGAGGTGTTGGATGTAATTCTTATTTTGTTCCTTTATAGGTAAGGTGTTTTTTAACTCTGTCTCCTTTCAGGATGTTTTTCTTTATCTTTGATTTTTTTTTATTTGAAAGTGATATGCTAAGGTATAGTTTTGGGGGACATTTACCCTGCTTGATGTTCTCTGAGCTCCCTGGATCTGTGGTTAGGTGTCTAACATTAATTTGGGGGAAATTCTCAGTCATTTTTGTTTCAAATAGTTCTGTTCCTTTCTTTCTTCTGATAGTAACATTACACTTATGTTAAACCTTTTCTAGTTGTCCCTCAGTCTTTGTGTAAGCAGATAGGGTGGAGGGTCCCTGGAAAAAGAGAACCAGGCATGGCTTTCTTGACATAAGGGAAGACATTTTTGGCCTAGGCCATTTTGTGATCTAATCCTGGCCACAGTGCTTGAACTTGAACAGGTCTCAGTAATTAATGATCTTAAGGGAACAAAAGAACGCAGGAACAAACAACTGTTATCAGGCAAGAGAAGTAACAATAGTAACAAAATAGTAACAAAAGAATATATAACTGCTGTAAAGAGTCCCAATTATGTTTCAATGGTAAAGGTTAGCCTAAAGTGCTCAACCACTAGATCAATTGGAACCTAAGGGATGATGATGCTGACCTTTTCTTTTAATAATATAATGTATATCTTATCCATTAGCATTTACTATTTTTATTAATAAACTTTTATTTTATTAAAATATTTTAGAAATATTGAGATAATATGACAATGTTCTTACTAGAAAAATATTGCCTCAAAAAGTCTTTATTTACTGCTGATTTTTTGTTTCTTCCTATGAAATTTATATAAAAGTGATGCTTTCATCTTTTCTAGATAGAGTTAAATAACATGTTCAAAAATCTTTCACATCTGGGGGACTCTACATTCTCTCTTTTTTTTAAATTTTTATTTTACATTGGAGTATAGTTGATTTACAGTGTGTTAGTTTCAAGTGTACAGCAAAGTAATTTAGTTATACATGTACAATATATCTATTCTTTTTCAGATTCTTTCTGACACTTGTGACTTCAATCAACTAAAGCTTAGACTCTGTCAACCTTTGCCTCAAATCTATGCTGAATTCTCCTGCTCAAGTCCCTGCATGAGTATGCATGTACCCTCAGCTTAAAAATTCCCCAATTTTGCTGTTGGGGAGATACTACTTTGGGAAAGATCTCCGGTGTTCTCCTTACTTGCTGCAAGTAATAAATCTTCACTCTCCCGATTTTTGCCTTGCTTGTTTCTTTTGGCTTGACACCCACCAAGAGGTGAACCCATTTTCAGGTAACACTTGGATATTCTGTTCTTTTTTTTCTTTTTAAGTCTTTGTTCTCTTTGATTTTTAGTTCTCAAGGGTTCTACTGATATATCCTCTACCTCAGATATTCTCTCCTCAGCCATATATCCAGACTATTAATAAATTCATGAAAGACATTCTTAATCTCTGTTACAGTGTTTTCTATTTCTAGCACTTCTTTTTGGTTCTTTCTTAGGATTTCCATGTCTCTTCTTACGCTGCCCACCTGTTTTTGCATGCTGTCTACTTTATCCATTAGAGTCTTTAGCATATTAATCATAGTTGTTTTAAATTCCTGTACTGATAATTCCAGCATCTCTGCTATGTCTGGTTCTGATGCTTGCTCTGTCTCTTCAAATTATGTTTTTCACCTTTTGGTATGCCTTGTAATTTTTTCTTGATAGCCAGACACAATATACTGAGTAAAAGGAACTGCCATAAATAGGCCTTTATTAATGTAGTGGTAAGGCATGGGGGGATGGGAAGCATTCTACAGTCCTATGGTTAGGTCTCAGTCTTTTAGTGAGCTTATGCCTCTGGACCATGAACTTCACAAGAGTTTCTTAGTTTTTTTCTATCCCCTTAGGTGGGACAAAATGGCTAGAGTTGGTTATTTCTCTTCCCAAGGTTACTTAGGCTCTGATAATACCTCAGCAGGTTAGGCTGTAATTAACTAGTTTCCCCTGAGGGCAGGGTTTGTTAAGAAGAGAATGCAAGAGGGAGGGGATATGGGGATATATGTATGCATATGGCTGATTCACTTTGTTATACAGCAGAAACTAATACAACATTGTAAAGCAATTATACTCCAATAAAGATGTTAAAAAAAAAAAGAAAGAATGGATACTTGTAAGAAAAAAAAAAAAGAGTAGAATGCTGTGGTGTATTTCAAAATGGTTCCTTTTCCTCTCTCCCTGCCAGAAACTTGATGGAACTTTTCTTTGATATTTATTGTGGAAATCTGGTTGAGCTCCTGGAGGTAAACCTCACAATACTGTGGGGCACCCCCTGTGACTGGGTCTCCCTGGAGTTTAAACTCTTAGAGTTGTCCACACTGAGCCTCCAGCAATTCATCAATTACAGTTCCGGTTTTCCTACCTGGCCCTGTTTCCTGTGGTGATTTGAGTTCTTGAGTCTCTCCTCCCATAAACCACAACTCCCTGTATTCAAATGCCTGTCTGTTTCTCCAGTCTTGGGGGTAGAGGTTTGCCTCTGTTCTTCCCTCTCTTATGGATCCATAAAGAGTTATTGATTTTTCAGTCTGTTCAGCTTTTTACTTGTTGTTAAGGTAGACGGAGGACTTCCAGGCTCCTTATGTGAAAGTGGAAACTGGAACAACTATTCCTTGATTTTTTTTTTTTTTTTTAAATTTTTTTTTTGCGGTACGCGGGCCTCTCACTGTTGTGGCCTTTCCCGTTGCGGAGCACAGGTTCCGGACGCGCAGGCTCAGCAGCCATGGGTCACGGGCCCAGCCGCTCCGCGGCATGTGGGATCTTCCCAGACCGGGGCACGAACCCATGTCCCCCTCATCGGCAGGCGGACTCTCAACCACTGCGCCACCAGGGAAGCCCTTCCTTGATTTTTAACGGAAATATATGGTCCCATTCTCAAGGACTGGAGACCTGAGTCATTTGTTTTTTTATAAATAAAGGTAATTAACTCATTCATCTGCAGGAGGTGATGGAATGCTAAGTTCTAATTTTTTTTTTAATTCAGAAAAAAGGGGAAATGTTTTCTTACTACTACTTAAAAAATTTTTAATAATTCTATCTGTATTCTAAAAATCAACTTCACATTCTATTTGTCTTAAAAGGAATTTTTTTCATCTACCTTATATTAATAATTTTTGTTCATTTCTTTTCCATGACACATTCTTTTCTTGCATAAAATAAGTTAGGAATGGGACTTCCCTGGTGGTCCAGTGGTTAAGAATCTGCGTTCCAGTGCAGTGGATGCAGGTTCAATCCCTCGTTGAGGAACTAAGATCCCACATGCTGCGGGGTAACTAAGCCTGTGTGCTGCAAATATTGAGCCCACACACTCTAGCGTCCATGCACCACAACTAGAGAGCCCACGTGTGGCAACTACTGAGCCCATGTGCTCTGGAGCCCACCTGCCACATCTGGAGAGCTCATGCACTGTGACTACTGAGCCCATGCGCTCTAGAGCCTGCGTGCCACAACTAGAGAGAAGCCTGCACACTGCAACAAGAGATCCTGCGTGCTGCAATGAAGATCCTGCGTGCCACAACTAAGACCTGACACAGCCAAATTAAAAAAAAGTAATAGTAAGTTAGGAGTATTGCAAAGATAGTCTGTGCCAATTTTGCTGTGAACAAAGCTTAAATTCCAAATGTGGTTCTGATAGCAAGAAAAATCTAAATAGGGCAATACTTCTATCAATGTCTAAGAGTTGCTTTTCTCCTACTTTGGTTCATTTAGAAGTTTTGTAGTAATATTTACTTCTTTGTATACATTCTTCTTTCAACAAAGAGAAGAAATGGTAATAGTTTCTATGTGGCTTTCTTCCAAGCACAGGTAAGACTAAATAAATAAATTTAACATTAAATTCTTTCCCCAAACTTTTTAGATACATATTTTCATCTACTCAATTAATTTTTAATGCTGTACTTTGATTAATATCTTATTTCTTCAGATAAAAAGTTATTAATAAGGCCTATTAAAATCCTGATATACAACTTCACAAAAATAATTGTATTTTAGAAGTATTCTAGCAATCTGTATTACTATGACTAGTAATAAAATTAAGGTATCAGAAAAGCATTTGATTATCAAACAACCTAAGGAAGTAAAGTCTAACAAAATGGTAATATCAATTTATTTATAAGAATGTTAAAAGACATAAAGGAAACCAAATATTCATTAAATTTATATTTTCATTCAAATCCCATGACACTAATATGCAAACACATGCCCAAAACTTTCAATTCAAGTAACTATTTGAGATAAAGTTCATAAGATTTAAAAATATCTTACTAAATGGACTTGAAAACAATGAAACAATCACTTTCCTGAGAAAAGCCTTCCCACAAATTTAGGCAAAATTAACAGTATGCAAACAAAACAAAAAAAGTACTGAATTAATATCTTCTAAAAACTGAATTAAAATATAATTAATTAAAGTACAGAGTTCTTAGCTTTGAAGAGAATATTCAAACCACAACAAAAATCAACAAACACCACCATGTTTGTGTGATGTGCTAAAGCTAAGAATTACAAACATTAAACCTACATGAAAGATTTAAAGCACATCACCATTTTCATACCTTTTATGATGACATAACAGAGAAAATGTAGGATTTCTTCTATATTGTCCATGGTACAAATAGCCAACTTATCAAGAGTGACTAAGGCTCCATGGTAGAAAACTTAGGTTGGACTCTGGGATAGAGAACAGGGTGATTTAAGAAACTGAATAGTATGTATGTGCGTAGGTATATCGTTTTTTTAAAATTATTATGATATACAAAAGTATTGATGAGATGTTTTTAGATAACTGAAGTATATTCAATGGCTTTAGCAAACTGCTGAGAAAAGGAAACAAGAATAGTGGGAAAAGAAATTAAGATAATTCTTAGGCAGTTTGGTAGTATAACATGCACTGTATAATGCAAAGCTGGTTAAGTATATTGGGTGAGTCTGAAGGAAATAGTTACCATTCCTTATAATTGAATAGGTAGGTGACAGAAATGCAGAACAGTATTGATATATGAAAAAGATTCAAAAGGGAGCAAAACAATATTTAGAACTATAAACTATAGTTCTAAATAGTTCTGTTTAGTTTATAGTTTATAGTTCTGAATAGTTCTGTTTTCAAAATAGAAAATCCAGAAATAAATCCAGTAGAAATCTGAAAAGTCAATGTATAACAAAAGTAGTCTTTCTAATCACAAAGAATAGATTATTTAAGGAATGCTACTGGCAAAACTGGCTATCCATTGAGAAGAAAATAAAATTAGATCCTATTATCTTATTCCATATACAAACATTGATTTGAGTTTAATTAAACATAGTCTAGAAAAATCTAGGATATTACATGATACAATATAGGGATAGGTAATACTTTTTTTTTTTTTTTTTTTTTTTTGCGGTACACGGGCCTCTCACTGTTGTGGCCTCTCCCATTGTGGAGCACAGGCTCCGGACGCGCAGGCTCAGCAGCCATGGCTCACGGGCCCAGCCGCTCTGCGGCACGTGGGATCCTCCCGGACCGGGGCACGAACCCGTGTCCCCTGCATCGGCAGGCGGACTCTCAACCACTGCGCCACCAGGGAAGCCCGGTAATACTTTTTAAGCTAAGATACAAACCCCAAAATTATAAAAGAAATCACAGACACATTTTACCATATGAACATATCTATAGCAAAAGATAATAAATGGCAAGTCAACAGACACATGATAGAGTTGAAAAAAACACTGTGAAGGAAGGACAGAGTAGCAATATCTATGACATCAAAAAAGAAAGGATAGGACTTCCCTGGTGGCACAGTGGTTAAGAATCTGCCTGCCAATGCAGGGGAAACAGGTTCGAGCCCTGGTCTGGGAAGATCCCACATGCTACAGAGCAACTAAGCCCATGCACCACAACTACTGAGCCTGTGCTCTAGAGCCTGCGAGCCATAACTACTGAGCCCATGTGCCACAACTACTGAAGCCCTCACGCCTAGAGCCTGTGCTCCACAACAAGAGAAGCCACAACAGTGAGAAGCCTGTGCACCGCAATGAAGAGTAGCCCCCACTCATTGCAACTAGAGAAAGCCCGGGCACAGCAACGAAGACCCAACACAGCCAAAAATAAATAAAGAAAGAAATTTATTTTAAAAAAAGAAACAAAAGGATAAACAATCAATATAAATAGGGATTTAGAGAAAAAGGTACTTTTGATTGAAAAATTAAGATGAATATGCACATTGAAATTTGATGCTGTTTTATAAAATAAATGGTAAAAAAAAATTCTATATGAGTATTTCTCTGTGTGTGTGTGTGTTAAATAACTATTCCTTCAACATTGTATAACTGCAGAAAAAAATGCAGAAGGATACTCACTAATATTTCAAGAATGTTTATGGAGCAGTAAATATGGGTAAGAGAGCCAAATTAAAAAGGAAATTATAAGGGAAGAAAAGAGAAAAAAAAGAAAAGAAAAAGGGGGAAAAAAAGCAAAAGAACCATCCTGTACTAAAATAGCTAGTATGTACGATGTAATCACATACCTACATTGTTATAAAATTGTACACAAATGTAGACATGAAAAAAAATTAAGATTAAAAAGGACGTTGCAACCAAACTTGCCAGAGGGCATATCCAAGGAATTCATATCAGTATTTAGATGCTCTTCTGCTTGCATTCTCACAAAATATAGTCCAAAGTGACCATGGAGGCCGAGCATAGTCCTTGATTATTATCAATCTGAAGTTGTTATGTATGTGTTTGGCTTGACAGCATTAAAGGAACAGGGGTCACTTCAATCTGGTTTTATGGTTTATTCCAGAGGTCAACAAACTTTCTATGAAAAAAACAAATAGTAAATATATTTTAGGCTTTCTGGGCCATATCATCTCTATCACAGCTACTCATCTCTGCCGCTGTAGGCAAAAGCAGTCATAGACTTCGATGGTTAATTTTGTGGTTAAATTGGGGAGGCCAGAGTATTGAGTTATTTAATCATATGCTAATTTAGGCATTGTAGTGAAGATATTTTGTATAGTAATTGTAGATAGATAGATAGATAGGTAGACAGGTAGATAGATAGTTAGGTATCACATACTATTGGTTCTGTTTCTGTGGAGAACCCTGACATACACAGATAAGACTACATAAATTAAAAAAAAGACTACATAAATTAATGGACCCGGCTGTGTTCCAATAAAACTATTTACAGTAACAGGTAGTGGATCACATTTGGCCTTGTACCATAGTTTTCCAACCTTTAGTACTATCGATAATAAAAGATAGTTGCTTTTATTAAAAACTCCATGTTTCAGGCAGTGTGAAAGGTGTTTCACACATGGATTCCAAGTGCTCCATAAGCTGAGAATTGTTCCTGACCAGGCCAGATGTTCTGGAGCAGCAATGTGATCTGGAATGATTTTTCTAGAACCAGTGAGATCTAGACCATAGCTTAAGCGTAAGAAAGAGTTTCTCAGAGAAGGCTTCAAGATGGTATTCTTTTTACTTGTTTTTATATTGTTTTACCTATTGGCTTTAGGGATTGAAAGTTATTGCTTCTAATCCAACAGAAGTGAACCAACAGCATGTCTTGGATGCTCACTTATTAAATGGGGTACCTTTCAATTGAACTTGATAAGGGGAAAATTAAAATTCACTAAATCAGGGGTTTATTATTTTTGGTAAAAAGAATTTTTTACATCAAAGATTTAAAGCAAAGGACCTTTAAAGTAACATATTCCTTTGAAGACAGAGTCTTCAATCTATAGCTATTTTTCAATAATAAGTACCATACACTTAAAGTTATCTATAACTTTAAATAGTAGAGCCTCAGTTTGGTTTATGCCACAAGGTTCCCTTCTCCAGAGATTAATAAAACTCCCATTTAAGAAGAATTGGCATCCTTTGTTTTCAACTTAGGGGCCCCCAATAAGCACTCTTATTTCATCCCAGGTATTACCTTCTGTTCCTCAAAAGTTTAAGAAATAACCTACATTTAAATTAATTTGATTTTCAGAAAGCAAATATAATCACATCTTTTCACGATCACATCATTTATGCAAAGTGGAGAATATCTATAAAATTACCCTTACCATAGAGAAGCTTCTTGGAAGGTAAGGTTGTAAATGGTAAAATGTGGGGAAAACAGGAACTTTGAAATTCAATATCTGAAAGAGAATTCTAACCTATCAAGTAGCTGAAGAAATACTTAAGCATAAGAGTAAAGGGTTGTTATGATCATGGTCAAATGACAGACAAATTTATAAAGTAAAAGGGGATAAATTAATAATAGTAAAGAAGACCTTAATTTAGAGAAGTCAAGTTCGGAAATGGAAACTAATGGGTTGGTGTGGCAAGTGGTGAACAAAGATATTTAGATACAAAAAAGTATGTCAGAGTTGGTCATAAGCATAAAAAGTTCAGCAAAGGAAGGTCAAGTGGGGGAACTCTGTGCAAAAAAAGGCAACTGCGGGGTCTAAATTGGTCAGAACAGTTCTAATTTCAAATAAGTTGCCATCAAATCATTGGTCCTGATTTTAAGTTCAGAAAATATAGTCACTATCATACCTATTTGTATCTACAATCTGTTATCAAACTGTCTTTAACGTAGAAAATCTTAATAATTATTTGCTGATAATGATAATTATCTGGAAACTCAAATCAGAGAAAGGACATTTAAAAACAATATCAACTAATAATTCTTAAAAAAAATACTTATTAGTGGTCTTTATTTACTAGCATCAACAAGAAACTGATTTGGAAGTTCTGTTTAGCATAGGAAATTGGTGCCACACTCACCTCTGCTGATATTATCAGCGTTGGGTGGGGATGAAGCGACAATCTGCCAAAATCTGAACCATCCTTACCAGGTTTGGGGTTTCTGTAGAGAAGTCACCTCTATCAAGTCTGACTGCCATAGCTCAGGAAAATAGTGCAGTCATTCCTCCTAGCGTACAATGTACTTCAGAAGAAGATGTTTAAGGGACCTGTGTAATAAGCCCCAGGAAGATAATATTAGTAGTGGTTTAGACGAGGAATGTAATAGCTAACAATTATGGAATGCTTATTATGTTCCAGGAACTGATGCATTATCTCATTTAATCCTTTCAACAACCTTGTGGGTTATGGGTATTCTTATTAACTCCATTTTACAGGAAACCTGGGCTTGGCAAGGTTAAAGAATTGCTCAAGACAACAAAGGTAGTAAGAGGCTGGGCTGGGATTTGAACCCATGCAGTCTGATGCTTCAGGGTGTGTATACCCATAACCACAATGCTACAGGTACACTCAAACAGGCTGGGGGGAAAATAACAGTTTTCTATACATGGTAAATTAATTTTCTCAAACTTAATCTCTGTTCACTTTATCCCACACCAGATGGTTAATCTTCAACTCACATTTTTAAAAGTTATACTGGCATTTATGTGCCAACTTTAAATAATAATGATCTTTAGTATTTTACAATTTACAATAGTGAAGCATGGACAGTCTGTTAGTCCCCAAGACAGAGCGAAATAGAGATGATACTGATGGTGCACACTCTCCAAGTGAAATGACAAAGAAATACACATAAACTTCATACTTCATTTATTGAAATTATTTGGATCCAATGAATTGCTTAAACAACCCAATAAAACAGGTCAGTCTACAAATCAAGTGTCATCAGTATGCCTCCAAGTTTCAATAACTTATCTTCACCGGTGAAGAACTTATATGTTTGATACATTATTCAAAACCCACATATCACCTAAATCCACAGAAACTGTGGCTTTTTCCTCTAACCTACTCCCTTTTATTCATTAGTATTCACTTACATCTTCGTTCACCACATTTATGGCTCTTTGAAGGTTTCGTTTCATTCTCATCAGACCATTTACCTCACAATTTTCCTCCCTGTTTCTAAATGGATGCATTTTTACTGGAAAATCTGTAGCTACACTACCAAAGATTAGTATCACGATTTAAAAGACATGACTGCAAAAGTACACCACCACCAACACCGAATTACCGCAAGGAACGAAAGGTCCCAGACAAATGAGCTCCAGCCTTTAAAGAGGACAGCTCGCTGCCACCACCTAGGGCGGGCAGGGAATAGGAGGAGGGGAGGTCGGAAAGGCAGTGTTTGATTCAAGTCAATAAACGTTCACTGCGCCACTCACCAAGCGCCAAAAAAAAAAAAAAAGATGGGCGGTATTTCGAGCAGTGGGCCTTGCAGGTTTGCCGGAGAGGGCAAGAGACTGTGGCGCGGACTTGGACGCTGGGGAGCGGCAGGGCTGGATCTGAGCCCTTCACCAGGCAGGCGACGGCGGCCAACCAGGGCCGGGCCTCCAGCGCCCCGCTCCCGCGGCCCGCACACTCGCCGGCCCAGCCACCAGCCCGATGGCCGACCAGCCGCAGCCGCTTACCGGTGGCGCCTCGCTGCCTCCCCGGAGGCAGCCCTCCAACGGTTGTCGCAGTCAGAGCACCACCCCGCGGTGGGGTACGTCGAGCCCGCCCGCAGCTCTCGGATCCGCTCAGCTCCACCACTCTCGCGAGAGGTCGGGGGAGGCCGCGAAGTGGAGGAAGGAGAAGGGAGGGGCATTTAACGGTGGTGGCTGGTTCTGCGCCGGATCCGGGAGTCGGGCGGACGCCATTGTGATTCGGGGCCGACTCTTCTGCCTCTGTTAGAGGCCTCGAACTCCGAGGAGGAAGGCGGCGGTGTGATCGCTGGAAGCGGGACGGGCCCTGTTCAGTGCCAGCTCTGGAGCAGGGGTAATAAGCTGCGGAGTTCGGGCTTCTCCCTCTCGGGGAGGGGGTTGTAAAGGCCGCGGGTGGGGGAGGGGAGGAAACGAAGTGCTAGCCTGGGGACGCCGAGGCCGCCTCCTTCCTCTCAGAATCGGGGCGGAGGAGCTTGATCCGGGACCGCGGGTACTAAGGGGAACCGGACACAGGCCTCCTCTGCCGGCGGCCTTTCGTCCCGTGTTGGAGTTTGTGACGGTTGGAGGGGGCAGGCTGTGCGTCTTCGTTGTGGACGTGCGGCGGGCGAGGGCAAGGGGCTTGAGCCCTGTTTTGGCCTTTGGCTACCTCCTCCTCGACGGGGGTGAGGACGGTCCTCCGGGGCGGGCCGGGAGTGTCACGAGTGAGGTATTTAAGGAGCGAGGTGTTGAAGACAGGGAGGCTTAGGGCTCTGCCAACCCAGGTTCGAATTGAAGGGACTTTGCCAGCCCCTTAGATGGGATAAAGGTTTGCTCATTGATCGTCCCAGATCTTGAGTATCGTGATACTTTGGGATTCCTTTTGTATTGTGGTAAGTTATATGTTATTCAAATTGAACTAGGTGGTGGTATGTATAAAAACGGACCTGTTGGCGTAAGAAGTGAAATATGGAAGGCGCTAGTAGTTGAATACAGCACTCCCTCATTTTGTTGAAACTGCGTAGAGAAGATGAATGTGTACACACAGCAAAAATACTACAATTCTTTTTTCCTACGAACAGATGTAAATATATGGGGAACATCTCTGTCTTGGTAGTACATTGATCACGACCGTTGTCGTTTGGCGCTATTAAGAGCAAAGGTGCCAAGTGAAATTGAGTAATTTTTTTTCGGTTTTGTAGGATGTTTTAGGTTTTGTTTTTTCTTTAATAAAATAATTTTAAAATTTCCCCTTTTCTTTCTCTCATCTGTTCGTTTCTGTCTAGGACTAAGAGATAAGGTTAAAGATGAATTTTTGATTTAAAATCAAACGGTATACTGTTGTTAAAAAGGCAGTCACACACTAACTAGATTTTTTCTTTTCCGTGAGATAAAATTGTGTTTCAGAAATGGGGTCAGTATTTGATTTACAGCTCTACAGCATTTTGTGAAACAGCAGTGGCGTAGGAGGCATTAGAGGCCGCTCTGGGTTTGAGTCTTGATTTCGCCATAATTATTTAACCTCTTCCTAGAGTTGAAATGAGGATTAAATTAGATGAAGTAGTGTGCAGCAGTCAGCACGCTGGGGGACATAATACTTGCAGAATGAGCTTTGGATGAATGTAAGCAGTTGGAAATGATACTAAGTCCAGTTGTTTATATTCATGCATTCTTCAAATTTTACTCTCCCTGTAATATGTCCCTCACAGAGTACTGATTGCTTCTCAACACACACAATAATATACACTTATATAAGTTCTGTACTACAAATGTTTTTAGATAAGAACATTTTACAGCTCTTCTTTTGCCCTAAATTATACCACAGATACCAGCATGGTCGGTAAGCATAGTCCTGAGTTTTTTTCTGAAGTTGCGTGCTGGGTCAAATGTCATGAATAAGAATGGTTAAAAATTCCTGCTTATTTAAGTACAGGCAATTTCTGTTTCTGTCACATTGGTAAGAGAGCTTAATTTCCCAGGTAAAGCGCAAAGATGCCCCTATATAGACATGCACATATGTTCTATGTGAAGGTGTCAGATAATCAGGTTGAACATAAAAAGACATCCATGGCCCCAGTTTTTAACCAGCTACATATCCATTTCACACAGCTGTTCATCTGGTATATGTTCAAGAGTTGCCCGCTTAATTTTAGGAAAATAATTGTAATGGTGTAAAACTATCAAATAATGTAAAATTTTTTGAAAGTTTGTTATTTGTTGTATTTTAGCTACTAGATTAGGGCTTCACATTACAAGAAGGAGGTTGACACAGCTTCTACCTTCCACAACTCACAATTTAATCATCAGACTAATGTATAAACAACAACTGCTATTATCTTAGTTTAAGTATTGATATATGGTAGTATTGTGAGAGCACAGAGAAGAGGTGTTTGATCTTGGGGGAAATTTTTACAGGAAGTATTACTTGAACTGAGATGTGAAGGATGATTAGGAGTTTGATAAGGAAACTGAAAGTCATGGTATCATGGTTTGTTTTAGGAATATACAGTTTGTTTCCCATAGCTGAAACAATTGAATGGAGGGTTAGAGCATGACATGAAAGACCTTCAGTACTGTTTTTGAAAGTTAGTGCTCTATGCTGTTGGGAATAAAGAGCTGTTGTGTCCCTAAGCCAAATAAAAAATGATTTTAAATTATCTATGCTGATACATCCTTCTGTTACTACAGATAATTAAGTGCTAGTAATAAAGAACAGTGGGGAATGCATAAGTGAAATGCACAAGGTTGTATCAAACCTCATTTTTAACCAACAAATTAAACTTAACTAATGAACGTTTTAGCTGTTAAATAACTTAATCAACAACTGATCACATTAGTGTAATTACAGTTTAAAACTGAGTAAAGATTTTGAGTTCTTACTAAGATCTACTTGAATTCACTAAAGCAGAATTATAGTGAAATAATTTATCTTCTCACAATTATTATTTTGCAGAAGTTCGATTTTTAATACACTTGCTAATCATAAGATGAACACAGAAATGGGGAGCAGGATAAAATTATAATTTGAGAGTTGGCTGCGTTTTACTTTTCATGATCTTAATTTTTAACTTTTCTTCTCTGGTCCAAACTCATGTGGTGAAAACTGGTTTTTCTTGTTCTCAAATGTATTTCTCTGGCTCTACTGGTTAGACTAGATAAGTTGAACACCTGGTTTTAAAATTACCTACTGTCATATACCCACTTTTGTCAATAACTTTAAGAAGGCATATTTTGAACCTTAAAAGTTAGTTTTCATCTCTTCATTATGATCATTGCACTTCAGTGTAACGTGTTTCCCACTTTCAGAATAACTCTAAAATGGTTTCCAGTTATGGAATGAAGATTGAAACTTGACACAGATTAAGTACACTTCAAAGGAGGACAGATTACTTCAAAGTATTCTAACGTAGACTTAACATCATAGTCCTGTTTTTCATGGAGATGTTGAACTTTTTTCTAGTTATTGATAGTATTTTTTAAGACCTGGCTGTATCTTTACGTGTTAAATATTTGTCAGCTAAAAATCAAGACATTTTTTTAAAGACCCCACAAGTTCTGTGCTTTAGAAGTGCTTTCCTTATGTGACTACCTTTAGTTTTCATGTCTCCATGTTCACTAGGATCAATAAAACACTAGGATTTCCCATTAAGAAAAAAAAATTTTTTTCCCAGAAGCAGATTTTTTAAACAAAAGGATATACCAAATAGAGGTAAATAAAGGAATTGTAACTGTGTTTATATTTCTGGAAGATTATTGGCTATTGAAATACATTGGTATTTTCTATGATAACTGTGGTCTTAATGCCATGAATTTATTGTACAGTAATGTTGTGCTTTTGGTAATTCAGTAACTGTAACTCCCCTGGATATTAAAGACGAAGTCTAAGTTAGACCCTGAAATCGAATCAGATTTTTCATAAGACCGGATGCATAATGATAATTGTAGGAAAGTAAAAGGAATAAGTTACAAAGCTTTACTTTATTGCTACGTAATGCAGCACCTCAAAACCGTGTGGATTAAAACTACTGTTTACAGTGTTTTTACAGTTCTCTGTGCCTGTTGGGTAGTTCTGGTTTCCCCTGGGTTCACTCATGTATCAGTTATTCAGCTGAAGGATTTCTCAGGCTGGCACGTCCAAAATGGCATCACTCACATTTCTGGCACTTGGTGTTGGTTAAACATGGAGGCTTTGCTTAGTGTGGTCTTTTATGACATGGGGGTCCCAAGACAGCATTCCAGGAGAGTGAAAGTGGAAGCTATAAGACTTCTTACAGCCTTGGAAATCATATGTCATAGTATATTCTTAGTCAAAGTAAGTCTCACAAGGTGGCCCACACTCAGGGGGTGGGGAAATAGATTCCACCTCCTCTCAGGCAGACCAGCTAGAGGACAATGCAAAAGGGTCTGGGTATTCAGCTGGGAGGGATTTATAGCCATACTTTGTAATTACCACAGGTTGCTTAGAATATTTTAAGAACAGACATTCTTAAGGATGTCATCACTGGGATTTGCTTTAAAATAGAGGAGGGTGAAGTAGTCAAATGTTGATAATTGTTGAAGAATGTTGTTTGGCTTCTGGAGGCTTATTATTGTCTCCACTTTTGTGTAAGTTTGAAATTTTTTCATAGTAAAAAAAAAAACTTTTTTAAGCGTACTCAGGTAATCTAAACTCCATTTTGCAAAGTGATTTTGACCTTATTTTCCATTTATTATTACCAGAATAGAATAGTACTCTGTTGCTTAGTATTTACTACTTCCTTTGTGGTATACAGATACTAAGGGGTATAAACTAGCAGTACTACAATTTATAAAGGGAATTGGTTTTAGGAGTTCTTTATAGATTTTATTGTAATGTAAGATAAAAAAAAAATCTTTTCTTCTGCCAGTAACTTTCCCTTAATTATCAAAGTTAGGTCAAATACATTAAAGAAGTTTTGGAAAACTAAGTTAAGAAAACAAAACCCACCCAGATGTACAGTAAAATGTGAATAATGGCTATTTTTTCCCCAATTTCGTATGCATATACTTATGTAAGGTATGTACGTTTTCTTTACTCAGCAGCAAGTATTCTCCTGTACATAAATCTGAATGACTTTAAAAAGTCTTCACTATGTATTAAAGACAAATGTCAAATAATGAAAAAGCCAAAATAATGCCTACTAAGCTGTTTGTATGAAAATCTTTTAACATCTGATGGTATTGCTTAATAATAGCTGGTATTTGAGGATTATATACTGTGTGCCAGCAAAGCTCATGATATACCTGTAAAGTTGGTACTATTATTATTCCCATTTTGTAGGTGAAGAAATTAAGCATTAGATTAAGGCTAGAGTCATACCAAGTAAGGGACAGACTTAAAAGCTAGCATTCTCAAATATTATGTTTTTACAAAAGTTAGAAGTTGGCTCATATGCTAAAAATTGGGCAGTGCTTAATTTATCTTGCCTATCCTGTTTCCTGTTTTGGAAAAAGAACCTTTGTTAATGAATAGTTTTAAAATAAAGGGAAAGTCTTAGGTGTAGGTTGTACTGTTTGTTGTATGAATGGGGCTGGAGCCTTTTTGTTTGTCTGGTCATTTGGTTTATGACTACTATGTGACTGTTGACGGATCCTGAACAAGACTGTTATTGTAGGAAGGGGACACAGTGATTTGTAGAGGATCACATGAGAGGATCTGAGAGGATACATGTTATTTGAGAGATCCCTTTATAAGCAGAATCATCGAAAAACCTTTGAGCGTTGCTCTGCTATTTCTCTTAGGAATTAACAGCTTTCCAAATTTGGTAGAAAACAAAAATTCAAGTCCTATTTGGTAGACAACTTGTGGCGGTGCTCAGAAAAAACTTTACTCTTAAGTTATGTGTAGAACTCCTTTGTTCCAAGTGTTTTCCTATACTGCCTGAAGTTTTTCAGTTTACTTTTTCATAGTGCCCTAAATTCTACTAATTAGACATTCAGTGGGGGGGCGGGGCTACCAAGAGTGATGAGATAGAAGTTACAGTTCAAGCAGAAGGCAAGGAGGTAGCATATGTGTATGGGAAAAAGTAAAATCAGTGTAAGTGATTGAAAATCAGTTAGCCCAGATTGCGCTCCTGGGTTTTCAGAACTATTTCTAGCATGCTTCTAGACCTCTTTTGGGTACTTCAGGCTACCTGTTTTTTATAACCAACTCATCTTGGTGTGCTTCTTTGTCCTCCACTCCCAACTCCCTGCAAATAAAGAGAAAAATGTTTTTCATCAGTATGCTGAATAATCCAATCCCCCCCCCACCCCCATTACATTCCTTTCTACTTGGGATGTTCTGAATCTACCTTCTATCCATATTTTGGCTCTCACTAATTTGTTTGGAGCCACTGTGTCTCTTCCTAATAACTTGTCCTTAGTTTGGGGCGTGGGTGGGTGGTTTGTTTTTAGCTGCCTCAAAATTTTTAGTAGATACTGAGCCTACTAAAGCCTATAGCAGTGGTTTCTTTCCCATGGTTCCACAAAGGTAATAAGATTATTGACTTTCAGAATTGTAAGAAATTCAGGGAACTATATAAATCTATTATTAAGGCTAGGCAAAACTGAAGTTTTGTTGGACCACTGATTGTTTCATCTTTGAAAGCTCTAATTGCCTGTCAGGAACTTAATTTCTGGGATCCTTAGGGAGAAAAGTAATACACAACCTGCTTGTAAAAAGCTTCAGAATTGTTGCCTTATTAAAGTACAAACTTCCGAGCAAAGGACACAAGATTGCCTTTGCAATCCGGATATAATCTACCTTATGTATTTATTTCCTTGAGAGTCCTTCGTGTTCTCCTTTTCCACGCCTTTGCTTTCATCCCTAACACATTATTTTCTATTTTCCAGTTCTTCAACATGCTTTAGCATCTTTATGTTTCCTCCTCTTTTTTTATTTTCAATCTTCAAAGGTCAACTCAGATGACACCTCATCTGAAATCTTTCTCATCTTGTTGGAACTTTTGGATCCCCATTCAATGCTCCCATAGCATTTTCAGAATTTTCTTAAGTGTAATGATTTTTAGCATTCTGGTATGAATGTGTAATCTAGCAATTAGTGTAATTGCTAATTATTTTAGTTGGTTTTTTGGGGGCTTCTTGACTGTGATCAAATCACTTCAGCCAATTTCTCTTCAAATTTTTTCTGTGCTCTAGTTCTTTCCTTCTGTAACTTTACTTAAATGTACAGTAGTTTTTTTACTCTTTCCTCAGTGTCTCTTAAATCCTCTCTTGTATTTATCATTATCTGTTTTTCCAAACTTCATTCTGGATAGTTTTCCTCTAGCCTATTTCCCAGTTCCCTAGTTTTTCAGGTTTGCCTAGGCTACTGGTAAATGCATCAATTTCCCAGTTTGCTAACATTAGGGCCATCTCTTCATCTGGTTCTGTTGATTTTTATCTCTTGATGATGGACTGTTTTTTTTTTTTTCCTTGTATTTTTGTGTCTTAATTTTTGATTGAATGGGAAACAGTGGAAATAAAAGAATAGTAGAGACTGAGATCAATAATTTTGATGCCTGGATGTGGACATACTCTTCTGTCACTGTTAGTGTGGTGGGTTGAGTTGGTTTAGTCTGTAGTTAAGCTGGGTTTGAACTTTATTATTGCTTTATATATTTTCAAAGTATTGCAGTAGTGGATTGCTGCTGCATGGTGCTTAGTGTGAGGCTGGAGTGCTGGAGGATTTCTTTGAGTATTCTTTCACTAGCCTCAACTTCCTGCAGGCCCTGCACATCTGCACCACTAAGGCTCTAAAGCTGTTGTAACTCCCTCAGCAGTAAACTGCTGCACCTTCCTATTGGAGCAAAGTTCATGGTGAAAGGAGGTGTTCTATGTTTTATGCATCCATCTCCAGTCTTAGGTGGGCTCTGTGTGCCTGATCCTCAGAGGTGGGGCTGTCCCAAGATTTATGCCCTTCTCCCTGTCTCCTGGGTATAGCGTGCAGGCAGACTCCTGCCACATTCTCCCCACCAGGGTGAACTGGAACTAGGATTATTTTTAAGGTGGTAGTTGGAAGTTAACTGGAAAAGGTAGGTTAGAGTTCTGGATACTGGGGCAAAGAATTTAGACTTTGCTTTTAAGGTAGTAGAAAAACAGTTGAAAGTATGATTGGGGAGTGGTGCTGTTACTAGTAGGGTGAAATAGAAACGAAGAAAATGTGTGGATTAATGATGAGTTCTCTTTAGAGAAGGCCTAGTGTGGTATTATTAGAGACAAACTTTGTTGGTTTACTTAGAGTAGGCCTCATATTCAAGTAAAGTCTTGCTGAAAAACATTGTAAAATTCAATTTAAATTTGTCTGTTTTAGTATAAGTTGTGTGATAGGTTTTCAGTTGCATTTGACATGAGACTATGAGATCTTGTTAACTTGCAGATAGCATTGGGCACAGAACTTTGCATGTCAGGTAATGAGAGAATTCTTTGAGGCTTTTTACCTAGACTAAGAAAGTTTAAGTTAAGATTTATAGTGTTTAATGGGCCACCAAAAACATGAACTTGCTTTAAAGAACTCTTCAGAGGTTTCCTAGGAAGCCCAGCTGAATGAAATTACCTATTAAAAATGTAGTAATTTTTTACTAGGTAACAAGCCACAGGTTTATGAGACAAAAGACTACATAAATTTTGGAGTTGGTATGAATATCTGTTTTCCACTCCTGTTGCTCATGCCAATTACTATTAAAATGCCTGAAGGTAAGGGAACACTTAACAGTGATATTAAGACTAGTTGGGTAAACTAGCAGTTAAATATCAGCTTCAGAGAATCTTCACAAGTTGAAAAGTTCAATATAGTAAAAATCTCAAATGTTGATCATAAGATTTTTGTGGCTTTGTGGTTCATTACCTTCCTTCTGCATTTGAAGTTGAAGCAAGTTCTGAAGAATGGAAATGGAATGACCTCTTGGAGCTGTCAGTGCCTCAGCTTACTCAGACATAGATGTGTTGATAAGGAACATGAGCACACAAGTCCAGTGGATCCATCATGCCTAGGACTTGAGTGAGGCTCAAAGAGAGTAAAAATTAAGCATGTTAATAATGGAAGCTTCATAGCAATGAGGGCTGTATGCAAATTGAGTGGCAAGGCATAGCAGACAGGTACATATCTCTTCTTCTCAAGCTCATGCTTCACTATCCTATCTGACTTCACTTACAAAATACAAGTTCAGAGGTTAAAGTACTAATAATTTCAAGATGTCAGCAGTAGAGCTTTTAATCAAGCACAGGATCCCATGTGTCAGCATAGGTGGACACACATCTATAAACCAAGCCCTGGTGATAAGTTTTTATCTTATCACTAGAAAGACAGTTCAACTATCCGACTCTAGAATCAAATTTAAAGAAACTACATAGAGGCAAAAGGAAAGAAAGAGGCTATTATATTGACCACTGAGGAAAGATTGTACATATGAACTTTTTGCGCTTTACTCTTTAAGTCTTGGTTAAAAGCATTGAGCTTCAGATACTTTTTTCCTGCTAGTCTTTTTTTCTGACTTATACCTTTTCCTTTAGAGCACTTATAACTGTTTAAGTTGTATGGTTATTTGTGTTTGTTCTCTACTAGACTACAGCTTCTTCATAGTCATTATCTTAGTAGGTTCAGTGTTGTCCCCTTTCCCTGTACCCTTTGTTTGGTATTAATTAATGTGCCTAGCACATACTAAGCATGTAAAAAACTATTTCTTGAATGAATGAACTTGAAAAGATGCCTTGTAGTACCTTGTAAGTGGTCTGGTAGAAGTTTTTCAAGGACTGCTTATTTTAATTAATTTTATTTATTTTATTCTATTTTTTGTGCTTTTGACCTACAGCTTATACAACCAGATTACATAAGTTTTCTGGTAACACCTACATTGTCAAAATTCAATCAATTTATGTAGAGGAGTTGCCAAAAATAGTTTTCATGCAGTATAAATTATAGCTCTCGGAGGACCCTGCCTCTTTGCTTTCTCCCAAGAGCTTTGTTTTGAGAGATTTCCTACTAGGTTAGTTTTATTCTGCAGTAAGAATTGGGTATAAATATAATCAAAGTAAAATACGAGAGGTATGATTAAGAAGCACTGTTATTAAAGAACCATCTATAGACCTGTATCTTTTTAAAGACATTTTATCTTCCCTTTTAAAATCCTCAACAAATACAGTCCCTTGTTTAGTGTTTGTAGAGCCTTCTTGATAAAATAACAAATTTGCTACTTGTTAAATCTTTTATGGGCTGTTGCATGTCAGTATTTAACCATTAGTATTCTTTCTATTAACGTATGCCTTCTTTAAATGTCCAATTCATAATGCACCTTTTTAATAAAAATTTTTATATGGATGTATATATAGAATTTATAAAAAGCTGAAGGAAGTAAAGATTTATGTTAGGTGACTGTATGCTTTGTCATTCAAACCAGGCCACTTTTAAGAGACAGCGCAAGTACTATTAATAATTGTCCCAGAATAATGAGCACAAATTAGGACTTTCCTTGCCATAAACTGGGACTGGTCTAGGCAAACCAGGAAATATGGTCATCTCTGCTTAAAAGGAAAACAGCAGTCCTTTGCCTCACCCTTTACCTCATTCCCAGTCCCGCTTTCCATAGGCAGCAATCCTCACCTTTTAGCTGTTTTAGGATTTACCTTCATATTTCTAAATGATGTGTTCATGATTTTTTAGTAGTATATATGTGCTTTTTTATTCACCATTGTGGTGGCTCAATCACACAGCATGTTTGTAGCAAAATTGATACAGTAATCTTATGTTTACACTATCTTAACTATATAAATATTAAAGAGTTCACCCAAACAGTGCAGCATCTCCTTTCTTGAACAATAGCTCTGTTTCCCCAAGTTACAAAATTAATGTATTAAATTTGCCTTTTGTTCTAAGTACTCAGCATTTTTTTCCCAATTGTATTATCATCTCTGCCACGAGCCAAAATAGTTTCCGTATGATGCTATTTTTTCCTGAGAATTTGCTTCCATTTTCTGTGATCCTGTTCCAGTCTTGATCAGTTGCTCCCTATGCTTTCCACATAATTTTGTAACTGTTTCCTGGGTTCTGTGTCTGGTTCTTTAATTCTTTACACTCCTGTTTTCCTAGGACCTGCTCTTCATTTAACTAACTTCTTATGGTTTTGTTTTTTAATAGTTTTTTTAAATCTTTCATGTCTGAATACTCTTTTCTCCACCTCACATTTAGTTGCTAGATAGGAGTTCAATGCTAAATTTTTTTCTCAGTACTATAGGCATTGCTTTATTGTCTTGAGAGTTTTTAAAGTTGTAATTAAGAAGCCATTCTGATTACTTTTCTTTTGTATATGACCCATTTTTCCATTCTTGTAAATTATAGAATCTTCTCTTTCTTTCTGGTGTTCTGAAATTTCAAGATGATAAATGGTACTTAGTGTTGGTCTTTTTTCTTTGATCCTGCCCAGTACTCTTGACCCCTTTCAATGTGGAGATTTGTGTCCTTCAATTCTAGAAAAGTTCTTTCGTTTCTTTGATAATTTTCTCTACCTTATTTTCTTTTTTCTCTCTTTCTGTAACCATACTTACCGTCAAATGATCTATAACTCCCCTGGACAATTCTCCTGTTTTTTGAGTTACATTTTCTACTTCTGGGAGGTGTCCCAATCTTTCTGTTGGTTTATTTTAGTGTATCATATTTCTTTTTTAAGTGTGTAACATTTTGAATTTCCACAAGCTGTTCATTATACTGATTGCTTTCTCAAGCATCCTGTTTTTATTTTATGAATGAATGTCTTTTGCTCCCTTTGAGGATAGTAGTTAATTAGCTCCTTTCCCCAGATTTTCTCTTAAGTTCCTTTTTTTGTTATTTACTTTAGTCTTATGGGAGGTTTTCCTTGGATACCTAGTGATCCTTGATGTTTGTCTATTAGAGGGAAGCACTAAAAAAAGCTGATTAGAAACTCTTAGTGACTAGTGGACTTTGCTTTGGGTAGGATGGTCAAATGGCAGGCTAGCTGTGTAATTGGAAGCATTCCAAATGTCAGTATCCAGAAATTTTATCTCAGGTATTTTGTTTGGTTTTCTGACAGCATTGTAAAAACAGCACCAGGAAAGAGTTTTTGGGTCTCAACATTGAATATATAGATTTTCTTTTATTCCTTATACTTAACCTTTGCAGAGATGGTTGTATATTTCCTGGGTGGGGGTGGGGAGGGTTACATGGGAGATCCTTATTCTCCAGAGAATAAATATCCTGTTTTCGGAAGAATGGTACTGGGGGGAGAATTGAGGGTTTTACTGCTCCAAGTACAGATTTTAATTCAGCAACTCCATGCATCATCCCTTTTTTATGATACCTTGTATCTCCAGGTCTTGATTCTTTCTAGGATGCTAAGGCCAACTGCTTTGCTTCCAGTTCCTACCTCTTTCTAGAAAGTACCTAGGGTGTATTTTTTATCCTTTCTGCTGAATTACTCTACCTCTCCTCGGACTTTTTTGGATTTTCCAAATACAACATTGAAATCTCTTGCCTATTATGGTCCCTTTTCCTATTCTTTTCATAGTTAAAGCTTTTGGATTCATCGACTGTCATTTTATAGGGGTTTTGGAAAGAGGGACCAAAACAGATGCATAAGGATAACCTTGTCATGTTTAACTGGGACTTCAAACAGACCTTTTCTGATAAGCTATCTTTGATTTAATCATGTCCCAGAGTGTAGCTTTTACTCTGGTTTCTCATTAGCTAGATACTCTTAGTCGAATAATTTTAATTGATATTAGGCTTGTGTTATATCTTTTTCATGTTTGTTGTGTATCCTACTGCAGTATTGGCCATATGTTTTGTTGATGTTTTTGCGTCTTCATCCTCTTTTCTGTCATTGCTTGACACCCTGTTTTTGAGGCAGATATTGAAAAAGGAAATTCTTTTGTAGTAACTTTTAAGGTAGAATGATGCTAAAACTTAGTTGATAAGTTAATGAGTTGAAAGTGAATTAGATATTTTTAACTTAAATGTTTAGATTTGAAGGTTTTAATACAGCAAATATACCTATCTAGGCAAGTGAAGTACATTTTTCTTGCCTTAATTTCAATCCACTACCAGAAAAATAAGGGAATAATTTTTGACCTTGAAAGTGGGTAACTGGGAGGAGTTGAAGAGATTATTGTGATTTCTTTTTACTGTTACTTTCTTTTGCCCTTCTCTTTTTACTCTCAAGACTGGTGGTATCTCAGTTGTTCAGAGGCCTCATTGTAAATCCTTTCCCCAGAAAACTTTAAAAGTTTTTCTTTAATTTATAAAATTAATGTTTTTATAGCAGCCTTACTTGTAATAGCCTAAAACTGAAAACAGTCCAGTGTCCATCTGCAGTAGAATAGACAAATAAATTGTGTGTATTGATACAGTGGAATATTACATAAACTAATCAGAGTGAACTTACTACAACTGCATGCAACAGCAGAATTAGTCTCACAAATATAATGTTGAGCAAATGAAGCCAGACATAAAGGAGTACATGTTGTATGAATCCACAACATGTTAAAAAATAAGGCACAGCTAATGGTGACTCTTGGCATGTGTTCAGGAATGTTTAGTGAAGAAAACTTAGAAATTATTCTCACTTTTGAGAAGGGGAGACAGGAAAACAAATTACAGTGTGTAGTATGATGTCTTTAAAAAAGTATGTAAAAAGTGGAAGTAACACTTGATCTTGTTTTAAGACTATGCCCAGGAATTGAATGGGGAATGTATAGACTTTGCAGGCACATACAAAGTCCTGTGAGAGCATATTGTGTTAGGGAATGTACAGATACTACAGTATAGCTAATGCTGTGAGTATTGAACATTCATAATAGGAATAACAAGAGTCAAGGGCTGATTCGTGTAGGATTTTATTTACTTATTTACTTTATTTATTTACTTATTTAGGCTGTGCCGGGTCCTAGTTGTGACACTCGGACTTCATAGTTGCCGCATGCAGAGTCTTAGTTGCAGCATGCATGCGGGATCTACTTCCCCGAGCAGGGATCAGACACGGGCCCCCTGCATTGGGAGCGTGGAGTCTTACCAACTGGACCACTAGGGAAGTCCCTAGGATTTTATATAGAGGAAATTGAATAAGGAAAAGAGCTCAGGCTTTAGAAACAACAAACCTCAGTTTCTCATCACCACTTTTATCATGTTTGCTTCATTTTATGGGCAATAGGGAACCTTTGATGGTCTTCAGACCTCTGCCTGTAGAAGGAGAGTGATGATAATCTCACAGTTTACCATTCGGTTAATTTGCATGGTTAATTCTTTTTTTTTTTTTTTAAACAATACATTTCCTTTTTTATTTATTTATTTTTATTTATTTATTTATTTATTTTTGCGGTACACGGGCCTCTCACTGTTGTGGCCTCTCCCGTCGCGGAGCACAGGATCCGGACGCGCAGGCTCAGCGGCCATGGCTCACGGGCCTAGCCGCTCTGCGGCATGTGGGATCTTCCCGGACCAGGGCACGAACCCGTGTCCCCTGCATCGGCAGGCGGACTCTCAACCACTGCGCCACCAGGGAAGCCCTGCATGGTTAATTCTTGATTTGAGCTGATCATTAAGGAGAGGATTAAGAATCAAAGGTTTGCATGTTTTCCAAAAGGCAATTAATCAAAATTTGCATTTCACAGGAAACATTAAGAATGGAGTCTAAACCTTCAAGGATTCCAAGAAGAATTTCTGTTCAGCCCTCTAGCTCTTTAAGTGCTAGGATGATGTCTGGAAGCAGAGGAAGTAGTTTAAATGATACCTATCACTCAAGGGACTCTTCGTTTAGACTGGATTCTGAATATCAGGTAACATCTTAATTTGGAATGTGTGTATATACACAGTCTCATTTTCAAAATCCTTGGGGCCATGTGATTTTCTGGATTTTAGAAAAGTAGTAGAGTGTGTTTATAACACCCTCAGCTGGATCTGAGGCATCCTGTAATCAAAAGATTAATATATCTGCAGCGGACTGATTTAATGTTCCACACTAGCAAAAACTTAATGTTTTTCAAAGTTTTGAACTTAAGAATTTGAATAAGGGATTGTGGTCATAAGTAAAATGTTCATAGTTTCCAAAGACTTGGAAACCTTCTAACCTAAAAGCATTGAAGTATCAGTTGAATTAACAGGCTGTCTTTTACATGAATTATGGGGTTTTATTTTTACAGTTAGTAATGAGTTTGCATTGATTCATAATCTACATAAAGCAATCTAAGTTCCTTTTATGTAACTAATTTTCCTTAGGACCAATAACACTTTGGTTTTTGAAATAGCTTATTATTGTTATAACAATGGTTGTAGTATAAAACTGTAAATCTCAGAGGCATGGTTTGTAGCTTTAACACAGTTTATCTTGCTCATCTTTCAAATGTTAAGTTTATCGCATTATTGGCTGAACACCTCATTAAATCGCACGACATTTGCCAAAAGTCTGATGTTTCGGTAACTGACTCTAAGAGAATCCTTTAGTGAAAATGTCTGTTTAAGTCTTAAGTAATGTTTATATATTTATGTATCATGCAATGTACTATATGATAAAGTCATTTGAATGTTCTTCTGCGTAGTAATAAGCATTTTATAAAATACTCAGAGAAGCACAAATGAAATAAAATAATTTCTCTAAAATTCCCATATCTACTGCCAGCCTGCTGACATTATGTGTACTGTTTACTTGGACTTATTTTAAATGTTGTTTGATAATGTATTTTTTTTACTCTGTTGCTAGGCAAGAGTATGCTTGCCAGAGGTGCAGAATCACATATTTTCCATTCTACAGAAATGTTGTAGGTTAAATGATTGTGACTTGTTAAGAGCACACAATTGGGGTTTTTTCCTATATTAATAAAATTTTGTCTACTGATCTTTGTCTAATTTTTCGTATAGCTAATTAGTGAGGAACACAGACTCTGAAAGCAGACTAAAAGTCTTGAAAATATTTAGAAAACTTATTGACATTCACTTTAAAGTAATATTTTCAGACTTTTTCTTCCAGTTTGTTCTTAATGTCATAGATTATTCTGAAAGTCTAATTTTTCATTGTGGAAGTTAAACAAATGCAAACATGAAAAAAAATTTTAAATGTTTTATTGGTTCTTAATAAGATTAATCAGTTTTATAAATTTTGGTGTTTTCCTTAATGTTTTTCAGTTATTTTAAGTAGCTTCCGATCTTTTTCTTTCTTTCTTTAATGGGTTATAGGAATATTTCCAATCTTGTCAACTATTTGTAGGCTGCTTTGCTCTTTTAGTTTTGATTTAGGAACTGAAATTCCTGTGTTCTTGAGGAAAGTACTTTTCTGTTTCCTCTTCTGTGAAATGGTGATAATGGTAATTTTCTCACATAGTTACTGTTAAAATTAATTGGAAGAAATAATACATGTAAAGCACTTAGAACAACAGTGCCTGGACCCTAGTAAGAGTTCAGATGTTACAGGTTATAATTATCATTGTGACTGCTGTTGTTATCATTTCCTGGCTTTGCATTGGTTTAAAGAGATAATTAATATCCTTAGGGGATAGTATAATATGTTATCAGAATATTTAAATTATATATCACACATTTAGTTTTATTTAATATTCTTAAGATTATTCAGCAAGATGTGTATTTAATGAATGAAAGAGACCTTTGAATATCAAAGGGAACTTTTTTGGTTAATTGCTGATATTTTCTGACTCAAAACCATCTGGGACACAACACTCTTCCTCCCCCCTTTTTTAAAAAATTATTTATTTATTTATTGGCTGCGTTGGGTCTTCGTTGCTACGCGCGGGCTTTCTCTAATTGCGGCCAGTGGGGGCTACTCTTTGCTGCGGTGTGCGGGCTTCTCATTGTGGTGGCTTCTCTTTGTTGTGGAGCACAGGCTGCAGGTACGCGGGCTGCAGTAGTTGTGGCACGTGGGCTCAGTAGTTGTGGCTTGCAGGCTCTAGAGCGCAGCCTCAGTAGTTGTGGCACACAGGCTTAGTTGCTCTGTGGCATATGGGATCTTCCCGGACCAGGGATTGAACCCTTGTCTCCTGCATTGGCAGGTGGATTCGTAACTACGGTGCCACCAGGGAAGTCCCTCCCCTTCTTTATTATACTTAGTGAACCTTGAGAAAGGAGGGTCAGAACAGGGCATAGTAGTTCAATCTCATTTACATTATGGATCAGATGATAAGAAAACACCTTATTTATACAGTGCTTGACATTTTGCAGCAAATTTTTAATTTTTAATCTTAGTTAAATAGGACAGATACTTGTGTCATTTCATAAATAAAGATCTGAAATCTGGAAAGATAAGTGGTTTCTCCCAGTTCCAGGATTAGTATACAGTGTGCCTGAGCTGAAGAATCTAAGACTTCTGGATAGCATTGTGTCTTTGGCAAATGTAGGTTCTAAGTTCCAAACAATTGATTTTCTAAATGTCTTTTGGTTCTTGGCCATTTGTAAGCTGGGCTGCCTCTGCTGTTAATCTTGCTGATATTTCTGTTACTCTATCTTTAAATTTTTGTTACAATTTGAATGGTAGAAAACTGTGATCACCTTAATCTCTTTGGTAACAGTAAATAGAATTTTAGATATTTTTGGAAAGAAAATTTATGTAATTCATATTGTTAAAAGTGAAAATTTGGGAGTATTCTGTGAATATGTAATTATTTTTGTTACTTTTATATATTTTTCTGTAACTTAATTTAAGCAACCCCTAATCCCACTTCTTGCTTTGTGGAGAGATTGATTACTTTTAATATGAAATAATAAAATAGGCTTTTTATGGAGGTTCTAGGTGTTGTTCTATTTTATTTTATTTTATTTATTTATTTTTTTGCGGTACGCGGACCTCTCACTGTTGTGGCCCCTCCCGGTGCGGAGCACAGGCTCCGGATGCGCAGGCCCAGCGGCCATGGCTCATGGGCCCAGCCACTCCACGGCACGCAGGATCCTCCCAGACTGGGGCACGAACCCGTGTCCCCTGCATCAGCAGGTGGACTCCCACTACTGCGCCACCAGGGAAGCCCTCTAGGTGTTTTTTACAGTTTTTTACATCTTTTTCTAGTTTGTATATTAAGTTACAGAACTCAGTACTATTGCGTATTTTGCAAAGTATATATTTTCAAGAATTAAAATAACCAATGGTCATTAACCTTTTTTCTGCTCATTTTGGTTTGTTTATCTGCTACAAAGGTAGTTTCCAGGGAATACATACATATATACGTACACACACACACACACACAATTGGACAAGAAAATGAAAATAGTTTTAATTGCAATCAGGAAAATACAAATAAAATATTGAGAGTGAGTTAAGGTTGGTTATAACATTGATATGCATTTGTAAGCCCTTGGCAGTATTCTAAAGTTAAACTTCGGCCCTTGTGTGGGTGGCAGGAGATCACAGGGAAACACAACCAGGTCTATAAGGTGTTTTGTTCATAAGGAAAAGGAAGCAGTGCTTGGCAGTTTAGTCTGAAAGCGGGGACAGTGAATGATATAGAAGACAGTGTCTTCAGGGCAGTATTCATACTATAAGTATATACCTAGTTTAGTGAAACTATTTCTTGGTAAACAGTATATGCAAAGGACATGATGTCAAACTACAGGTCAGTGAAAATAGTTCTGTAAAGGGACAACAGAGTGATCTAAATATTAACATTCTTGTAGTCTGTCTTGATCCAGGTATTAATCCTAGGATATTTTGAGGGATAAATGAACTCCTAGTCATTCCATTTTGTGTAAACATAAGGTTTCTTACCTAGATTTCTCATAAAGTTGGGCATCATGAATCCATAGCTTAAGATCAGCTGTCTTTTTTGTGATAATTGAGAAGACTGCTCATTCTGAATAGAAACTAGAATGTAAGACTTCTGCATTAGCCTGGATATGGATACTCTCCAGCATGTGAATATTTAAAATAAAGAAGAGGTCAAAGTTTTAAGTTGTTGCTTATGGTCTGGAAAATTTTTAAGCAGGAATTGTCAGTCATCACAGTCAAGGCATTGATTCATGGAAATGAGGAGACAAGGAAGAGCATTTTATTCTGGACTTGCTTCCATTACTGTGCGTTATATGATTTCTCTTGATTAAGCGTTGTCCAGTGGATAACATTGGTTGCATTTGCAGCAATTGTTAAGATTATTTTTTTTAATAATAGCTTTATCGAGATATAAATCATATAACATATGACTTGCCCATTTAAAGTGTACAATTAAGTGATTTTTAGTATATTCACAGAATTGTGCAAACCATTGCCATAGTCAACTTCAGAATCTTTCATTACCTCAAGAGAATATCCCAGATCTTTTAGCTGTCACTAAACTGTCTCCCTCCTCTCCCCCTGAGCAATAAGCAGCCATTAATCTACTTTCTGTCTCTGTAGATTTCCTTATTTGGAACTTTCATATACATGAGTAGAAACATTCTGTATGGTCTTTTATTACTAGCTTGTCTTACATAGCATGTTTGTTTAAAGTTCATCTACATGATGATAGCAGTATCCGTATTTCATTTCTTTTTATGGATGAATAATATTCTATTGTATGGATGTACTACATTTTGTTAATTCATTCAACCACTGATGGACATTTGGGATGTTTTCACCTTTTGGCTATTATGAATAATGCTGCTGTAAGCATTCATGTGCAAGTCTCTCTGTGGACTAATGTTTTCAGTTATCTTGGGTATATACCTAAGAGTAGATTTGCTGAATCATACATACAATAACTCTATGTTCAGTTTTTTGAGGAACTGCTACACTGTTTTCCAAACCCGTTGGGCCATTTTATATTCCCACAGAAGTTATACATGAAAGTTCTGATCTCTTCATCCTTTCCTGTACTTATCTTACATTTTGATTCTGGCCATCCTGTCGTGGGTGTGAAGTGTAGTGTCTTGTAGTTTTGATTTGGATTTCCTTGGTGACTCAGGATGTTGAGCATTTTTTCATGTGCTGATTAGCTATTTCTATATTTTTGGAGAAATGTCTATTCAGATCTTTTGCTCATTTTTAAATCGGTTTGTCATTTTATTATTGAATTGTAAGAGTTTTTAGTTTCAAATTCAAATTCTACTTTTTCATTGCTGATATATAGTAAAACAATTGACTTTTGTATATTAACCTTGTATCCTGAAACCTTTCTATAATTATTAGTTAGTTCCAGGAGTTTTTCTTTCAGATTTTCTGTATAATCATGTCATCTGCAAGTAAGGTCTTTCTTCCCAATCTGTATACCTTTTACTTTATTTTCTTGCCTTATTGCATTAGCTAGAACTTCCAGTACAGTGTTGAAAAAAAGAGTGGTGAAGTGAAAATAACAAAGACCAGAACATAAATAAATGAAATAGAGACTAAAAAGACAAAAGGATAAGTGAAATAAGAGATGGCTTTTTGAAAAGATAAACAAAATAGACATATCTTTAGCTAGACTCACCAAGAAAAAAAAAGACTCAAATAAATAAAACCAAAAATGAAAGAGGAGATGTTACAAATGATACCACAAAAATAAAAAGTAGCATAAGGGACTACTATGAACAGTTATACACCAAAAGATTGGACAACCTTTAAGAAATGGATAAATTCCTAGAAACACAAAACCTATGAAGATTGAATCATGAAGAATTAGGAAATCTGAGCAGACCAGTAATGAGTAAGGAGATTTAATTAGTAATCAAAAGCCTCCCAACAAAAAAAGTCTGGGATCAGAACACTTATTAATTCTACCAAACATTTAAAGAAGAATTAATACCAATCTTTCTCAAACTCTTCCAAAAAATAGAAGAGGGGTAACACTCCTTAACTCATTTTATGAGGCCAGCATTACCCTGATATCAACACTAGCCAAGGACACTACAAGAGAAGAAAATTAAAGGCTAGTATCCATGATGAACATAAATGCAAAACTCCTCTGCAGAATATTAGCAAACTGAATTCAGCAATAATTTAAAAGGATCGTATACCATGGTCAAGGGAGATTTTATCCCTGGCTTGCAAGAATGATGGTTCAACATCTGCGTATTAATTAACATGGTACACTACATTAACTAAATGAAGGCTAAAAATCATATCATCTCCAATAGATGCAGAAAAAGCATTGAACAAAATTCAGCATTCATTTATGATAAAAACTCAACAAAATGGGTGTCAAGGGAACGTACCTCATTGTAATAAAGGCCATATATGACAAGCCCAGAGCTAACATCATACTAACTGGAGAAATGTGGAAAACTTTTCCTCTGAGATCAGGAGCAAGATGAGATAAGGATGCCCACTCTTGGCACTTTTATTCAGTATAGTATTGGAAGTCCTAGCCAGGGCAATCAGATAAGGAAAAGGAATAAAAGGAATCCAAATTGGAAAGGAGGAAGTAAAACTATCAGTATTTGCAGATGATATGATACTATATATAGAAAAATCTAAAGGTCCCATCAAAAAACAACTAATAAATGAATTTGGTGAAGCTGCAAGATATAAAATCAATACACAAAAATCTATTGTGTCAGAGAAATTAAGAAAACAATCCAATTTACAGTTGCATCAAAAAGAATAAAATACCTAGGAATAAATTTAACCAAGGAAGTAAAAGACCTCTACACTGAAAGCTATAAGACATTGATGAAAGAAATCGAAGAAGACACAAATAAGTGGAAAGATATTCCATGCTCATGGATTGGAAGAATTAATATTCTTAAAATATCTGTACTACCCAAAGCAGAGTATAGAATGGGTGAAGGTGGTCAAAAGGTACAAACTTCCAGTTATAAAATAAATCATGGGGATGTAGTGTACAGAATGGTGACTGTAATTAATAATACTGTATTGTGTACTTGAAAGTTGCTAAGAGAGTAGATATTAAAAGTTCTCATCACAAGGAAAAAATTGTACTATGTAGTGGGGAATGTTAAGTAGAATTATTGTGGTGGTCATTATATATGTGTGTCTATATAATTACCTTGTGCACTAGAAACTGATATAATGTTATATATCAATATATGTCAGTTTTTAAAAAAAGTGAGAAAGGACATCCTTGCCTTGTACCTGATCTTGGTGTGAAGGCTTTTGAGTTTCTCTCCATTAAATATAATGTTAACTGTGCATTCTTTGCATTCTTTATCAAGTTGAGGAAGCTACCCTCTATTTCTAGTTTGCTGAGAGTTTTTAATCATAAAGGGGTATTGGATTTTGTACTTTTTTGGATTCAGTTTGCTAATTTTTTTTTTCTTGCTGCATCACACGGCTTGCAGGATCTTAGTACCCTGACCAGGGATTAAACCCAGGCCACAGCAGTGAAAGCACCAAGTCCTAACCACTATACTGTCAGGGACTTCCCGATTTGCTCATATTTTGTTCAGGATTTTTGCAGCTGTGTTCATGAGAGAGAATGCTCTATAGATTTCTTTCCTTATGTCTTTGTCTGGTTTTGGAATTAAGGTAGTGCTGGCCTCATCATATCATAGAATGAGTTAGGAAGTATTTTCTCTGCTGCTTTCCTCTGAAAGAGATTGTAGAGAATTAGTATAACTTCTTCCTTAAATGTTTGATTGAATTCTCCAGTGAACCCATGTGGGCTTGGTGTTTTCTGTTTTGAAAGCTTACTCTTGATTCTTACTCTTTTATATATTCTAGTTACAAGTTCCTAATTAGGTATATGATTTACAAATGTTTTCTCATTAAGGTTCTTTTTTGCTGTACTGTTTTAAGGGCATTTGCATTGGGAATATTTTTTAGCCTTTTTTAGAAGTAATTATTTTCTGAATGCAAATACTGACTTATACAATACTAATGGTAAATAAATAATGATTTCATTGACTGTCCTTCCCGAAAACCTCTTGTTGGAAGGGCAACCTAAATAAGTATCATGAAGATAAAAATAAGTAAGTAAATAAAATGAAAATTGGATGCCTGCTAGTAGTTACAGAATGTTTGTAAACTTCCCTTCCATCAAGTTTTCAAACTGTTTAATATGATTTCTCAGATACACAAAGTAGTATTCAGCTACTTTGGTTGGGCTAGACAGCTCCCTGCACATACCATACAATTTTCCTTTCTAATCACAGATAGCCTTTTGAGAGTAACCCATAAAAATTGTTTATTACAGGAGCCAAATCTGTTACTTATTTGGGGTAGAGACTGGAAATTTAGTGAAAATGAGAGAGAACTCCATGGAACTTGAATGGATATTTAATAATTCTATCCACTTCTTATTTTCATATGAATGTTCTTAGTCTGGAGGTAATGAATGCAAAAAGATTAATTGGACTTAACTAATTAAAAAACTAGTGAGTCAAGTGATACCATGAAGAGAGTGAAAAGACAAATTACAGAATGGGAGAAAATATTTGTAAATGATATGCTATCTGACAAGGAACTTGTAACCAGACTATGTAAAGAACTCTTACGTCCTAACAATAAAAAAAAACCCAGTTTAAAATGGGCGAAGGACCTGAATAGACATGTGTCCAAAGATGTACAAATGGCAAATGAACGCATAAATAGATGCTCAACATTAGGAAATGCAAATGTACACTATAATGAGACACCACTTCATACCCACTAGAATGGCTAAAATAAAATTAAAAAGTGAGACAATAACAAGAGTTGACAAGGTTGTGGAGAAATTTGGACCCTCATAAATTGCTTGTGGGGTTTTAAACTGGTACAGCCACTTTGGAAAACAGTTTATTAATTATTCTAAAAGTCAAACTTCGAGGTATTATATGACCCATTAGTTACATCCAAGAAAATTAGAAACATGTCTACGCAAAACTTGAACACAGACGTTCATAGTAGCATTATTCATAACAGCTAAGAAGTGCAAACAACAAAGTACTTTTTTAAGCATCTGGTGTCTGCAAGGCAGTATACTTAAGTATACTTTGGAGACAGACTCTTCCTGATTTCGTTTGGCCACCAGTAGTTTTAGATAGGATAGTGTATAAATGAACCCCATCCTTTATTTAATTGTTAAAAGAATTCAGAGGGGGAAAAAAGCTAATTGCTTCAGACTGAGAATATTTGAACAGTGGACAAAATTGAATTGGTAGGAACCAGGGAAAAGTTTGACTTTGAATTTAAGCCAGCAGAAAAATTGGTCAGACTTTATTTCTCCTCTCCTATACTGAGTATTTTTGTCTCTGGGATGACATATAGGCTACCTTTTAGAGTTGTGAGTCATGAAAATTGCCGAACAGTGAGTGTGTCTTTATCTCACCAGTGGCCAGTGCCAGAAAACTGTGGAGTGACTTTATAGACTTTTTGTTCATTTCTCACATTGTCTCTAAATTTGATGAATTTTTATCTTTTATAATGGCTCTCTACTCCCATTACTTTCGTCCCAACGAACGAAAGTAATGGGAATTACTAGCATTTCTTGCTAGTCCAGTGACTTCCTGATTTGCCCACTTTTTGTCCATACCACTCTTTTAACCTTCCACAGTGCTCTAAAGATCTTTGTAAGTAGTTGATCTGATGATATTACCTCCTTCAGTAGCTCCTAAAGTCTTATTTGTGGAGGTGCTATTCAATAACAATTTGTCCAGTCCATGCAAAATGAGAAAAATAAGGACAAGTTAGGAATTTTGTACAAGTAAAATTTATTCACCTTACAAGTCTGTTTTATTCTGTTATGTTCTTGTTTTAGGAGCATATAAAATGCCCTTTTTAAAAGATTGGGGAATGGGGTTAGGTGGTATTCGCTATTTTCGTTTTCCTTATCTGTCAAAAGTGGCAGTTCTTCCTAAATTTTAAATCAAACCAGTTTTTTTTAATTTTTGGTCTTTGATATTCAAAGGTCTTAGAACCACTGGCCTGCAGGATTAAGTCCCTGATACCTTGACAATGGCACATAAAATGATTTCATTTTGAAATATCTCATGAATTTCGTCTCATGTGCTATTCCAGTTCATTGATTGGGGGCTCTGTGGACAGCTTGGTGTGAAAGGCTTGTGAGACCAAGTTTGTGCTAAGCTGAGGAGTTCTACGTTTAATTAGCAAAATATTGAATGGGCAAGGGATGGATGAAATCCTGATATGCCCATTCCTACTTTTTCAGCTTTGCATCTTCTGCTTTTCCATGTATGTGCACAGTTTATTCTGTAGAGTTACCATGGACTAATACAGTTCCCTGAATGCATGCAGTATGCTTCTCATAATTAAAAGATAATCGGAGATCAAGTAAGTAGTGATGCCTTAGAAGAATTCCCATGGCAGAATAGTTGAGACATCTTTTTATCTTTTTGTGTTGTCTGTCTATAATCTCCTTCCTCATTTGCCTACTCAGTGAACTCCACCTATGGAGTTCATAGTTAATCATCTATGAATTCTCCCCTGCTTTCCTCAGACATAGTTTTTTTTTTTTCTGTAAAACTTTCAACATATCTCCTATTACAGTACTTACTTACATTATACCTATTTATTTATCTGTACTCTAAAACTCTTTGATGGAGCACATTATTTGGGCTCTTATGTTTATAATACTAGGTTAATATAGACTGAATTTATGGCCCATGATAACATTCCATTTTTAACTTTTCTTTTGTCAAGAAATATAACACTTTAAAGAATGTTGTTTCATTTTAATATTCTTCAATAAAATGAACTACTTACCATCTACTTACATGTTAAAATGGTTTATAAATGTCTTTTTTCCTTTATTTCCTAGAATAAGTTATTTCCTAGAAATAACTTTTACGTTAGTGGTAAGTGTCTTCAAGCAATTCAGAGATTATGCGTCAAATTCGTCCTTCTTGGTCTCTTTCTGTGTTTGCGTGTGTGTGTGTGTGTGTGTGTACATTGTAACTTCTGTGTTATTTCATGTTGTTGTACATACAATTATATGTTTAAAGAAAAAACCTTGAGCTTAGAGTTTTACAGTATGTAGTTTTAGCTGTTTCTTCCTTCACTGATGAAGAAATTCCGTATATTAGGATTTTTTTTTTAGTACCATTTATAGTGTTTTACTGTATTCCTGAGATAGACATAAGATCCAGATACATTTTATATTAGTTGAAAATCTTATTTTTATAGTGGAGTATTCACAGTCACTTTCTGTATTGGTGCCTTTCTTGGTGTTCTGTTTATCTAAGAAGAGGAAACAAGGTTCCTCAAAAGGTTAATATTAAACCAGGAGAACAAAATGATTACATATAAAGTTTTTACTCTTCAGTGTTTCCTAGACTAGTGTTTATATTCAGTTACATAGAAGACATAATCTAAATCAGATTGGTTACCTAGCAAAGTACAATTAAAGTATAAAGTAAAGGGACAAGTGGTAGAAGGGAACAAAGACTATGAAAAACCTACATGGTAGAAAAATTTGTGTCTGTGAGGAATGAATGGTCCTTGGGAATTTATTAGAGCACTGTAGATTAAATGTAATATTTAAATGTAATATTTAAAAATTGCAAGTGTTTTATTGTTCCTTTAAAAAACTTTTTTTTAACTTACAGTCTACATCAGCATCAGCATCTGCATTACCATTTCAGTCTACATGGTATAGTGAGTCTGAGATAACTCAGGGAGCACGTTCAAGATCGCAAAACCAGCAACGGGATCATGATTCAAAAAGACCTAAACTTTCCTGTACAAACTGTACATCTACCTCAGCTGGGAGAAGTGTTGGACATGGTTTAAATGCAGTATCAGGTAATAATTAAATTTGTATAAATATAAATCACTGTGTATGTATTTTGGACAAAAGCCCTTTTCCCAAGATGTAGTGTACTAATAAGCAAGTAGATTGCACATAAGACTGGGTCAGAAATAGAGCGGAGGTTCCAAAATCTTAACTAAGTTAGAACTGAAATTAACTCTTCATCTTGGATTTTTGTTCTAAATTTGGTACAGATATCTTACACAAACAGGATATTAGCAGATTTTAATTAATTAGAATAGCTGATACATATGGTAATAAAATTAGTAAAAGTGACATGTATTTTGCTGGTTACTATAGGAGGTAAATTTTTAAATTGTTAATAAGAAAGCCAGATTTACTGATACATGTTTCCTTAGCATATTTTTTGTAAATAATAAACATTGTGCTATATAACACATATTTTCAGAAAATGTAGAAATTCTTTAGTTAAACAAAAAATAGTTGGCGGTATTCTAGTGGGAGTTCTATACAAGGAATTAGAAAGCTATGGTTCTAGTCCTCTAACTATGTGACATTGGACAAGTCACTTTACCACTCTGGTATGAAAGACTTATGCTTAAAGTTCCATGCTTAGTATCTTGTACTCACAGATACTAAGATACAGGCACACATTTGTTGCACAAATTGGAAAGATCTTTTGTTGAGAGGTACTTCCTCACTTATACTTCTCTTCAAATGAAACACTAGCCAATGCCTGAAATAGTTTTAAGGTAAGATAAAACTTGTGATGACACAGTTGGAGAATAATATTCTTGAAATGCATATGTACTACTAATTGAATTAGTGTAAGCGATTCCTTTCTATTTCGATAGGCAGGACCGCCATGGGAAAGGCACTGCCCATCTGAAGGATTTTAAGAGTAGTGTGATGGGTAAGAGCAGACTGACCTTAACTTTGTAGACAAATACCATTGTGTAGAGATACTTTTGTTCTCCTCTGGTCTGTGAAGGCATAGCATTAACCCTGGGCTGTTTCCCTTAACGAAGGGAAATTATTAAGGCTGTTAGGACTAGGAGAGGAAGACCCAGAATTTCAAGGTAAATGGTGAGGGGGGAAAGTTTTGAGACTTAGTTTTTAATTTCTTTTTAAATGAAATCATATCTAACAAAGTTTAGATTATAATTGCAACGATACATTACTTCTTAGCATAAGAATGAACCAAATATGGTGGCAATAATAGTTCTGACAAAATAGTATTATAACCTACAGTATAAACCTCTTTCATTTCAAGATGGCTTTGATTTTGATTTTGGCTGTTCTCCGACATCACTTTGATCAACTTTTCATGAAATTCTGCATCTTTGGCAAGCTTTATATTTTTGTTCTGTAATCATTTTACGTCATGTTTATATATCGTACGGTCAGATGTTCTAGAGAGTGAGACATTGACATCCTAGATGGGGGTAGATTATAGTATTAGAGAAGGATGTGTTTGAGTAGGAGATAATTTTATAAGTGATTATTTCACTAGTGAATAATTTATGTTTTGCTCAGTTTTGCTTTTGATTGCAACTGTGTAACTGGGGATTCCTGTAATAAACCATAATTACCTCTCTGTGTAATACTGAAGATCTGTTGTCATCAGAAACCTTGAAAGCTTTCTCTGAATTAAGACTTCTTCAATTATTTTAAGATTCTTCTTGGAGGCATAGTCAAGTTCCCAGATCGTCATCAGTGGTACTTGGATCATTTGGAACTGACTTAATGAGAGAGAGGAGAGCAGATTCCTCCATTAGTAATCTTATGGATTATAGTCACCGAAGTGGTGATTTCACAACTTCATCATGTATGTATAAACTATATTGTTATGCATAATTTATCTAATAATGTTACATTTTTGTCTTTGTATGTCGTTAAAATCACAGTACAAAGGAATAAATGAAGTGAATATTATAAAGATTTAGAATACAGGATAGCTTGATATGTTTTCAACCTTATTTGTCATTTTACTTTTAAAAATGTAAACAATATAAAATATTTAGATATACATGAGTATCCAGATTCTGTCTGCCTATAATTTTTTCACTCTTAAGAATGTATGTTTTACATATACTTGATAATTCTTGTATACTACAATATAATTTGCCTTGTGAATTAACTAAAACTTGAAATCATCATTTTAAGACATAATTTAGAATTCCTTTAGTTTAACATGAATTTGTCTTTATTTTCATTTAGTTGGAATAAAGACCCACACTGTTTCTGTCAGTGTACATAAGCCAAAACTTTAAAAAAAATAGAAGTCCATTGCACTGTCCATTGTGCGACAGAGCCACCTTAAAGAAAATAAATGCCATAAAACAATAATACTAAATAACTGAAGATAAAAGGTGCTAATTGAAGTTGAGAAATATAGCAGACAGAAGTGGAATTTGATTTACAGAGAAGAAAATACATTTCTATTTAAAGATTTAACTAGATTATTTTAAATAATCTGTTGGGGCAAGCCGTTGCTTTATTTAAGACAAATGAAAGCATCTTTTCATTTGCTTGGCTTTGGGTGGAGGAGCTTTAGTGTAGACAGTGTCGGTAGCTTCTCGGTTTGGGGCGTAAAAATGTACAGAATAGAATTGATTTAGTCCCTAACAGTTACTCCTTCCATGAGGCACCATGTATTAGCACAGTAGCAATCTAGCTGTTAAACTAGATGTATGGATGAATATTCTTTATGAAGGAATGCTTTGGTATTTCTCTTTCCATTTGATGATTAGAACCATCAGTAGTGTACTATTAAAATCGCAGATGCCAGGGCTCTTTTCTGACTCAGTATTGGAAAAAAAAAAAAAAAGCATAGTTATGTCTGATGAGTAACCGGGTATAAGAGTCACTGCTGTTAACTTGAAAGAAAAGATAAAACATTGGAGAAATTTTGAACTGTTAGCATGGTTTGCTATAAAATTATAAGGGTGATAGTATTTATGTGAAGTAACTTTTGTTCTTGTTCCAGAGTAAGAAAAATCTCCAAAACACTCTATTATTATTTTGCTTTTACTTGTTATGAGTCATTTACCTTGAATTTGTTTGCCCATTTAAAATCCCTTATCCATTTAGATGTTAGATATTCTTCTACCATATCAATTTCTGATTAATAAATTCAACTGTTTTAACTTCATCAAGTTGGTAGATTGATGTTTGCCTCTCATAAGCTATAATACATTTCTTTTTTAAAAAATTTGTAATGCTGACTTTATACAACAGTATTGGATTTTACCAAAGGTATAGAAAGATAGATAAATATGTTTATTTTTTTCTGTAATAATAGTTAAGCTGTGTAGTTATAATATGCCAGTATTCAGTTTGAATCCAGTGTTTAATTTTGGCAGTGATTAGTGGTTAATAGACACAACCTTAATAATGCACAAATTTTTCATGTAATTGACTATCTTTCCTTTCTTTCAAAAATAGATGTTCAAGACAGAGTTCCTTCTTCATATTCACAAGGAGCAAGACCAAAAGAGAACTCTTTGAGCACTTTACAATTGAATACATCATCTACAAATCACCAGATGCCTTCTGAACATCAGACCATACCATGTTCTAGGGACTCTGGTAGAAATTCTTTAAGATCAAATTTTTCTCCAAGAGAATTAGAATCTCCCCAAAGCAGTATACAGCCTGGATTTTCTTATATTTCAAATAGAGGTGAAACCTCAACTATAGGCAGTTCAAATAGGGTTGGCTCATCTCAAAGATCATTTCAAGAATCTTCTGACAATGAAGGTAGGCGTACAACAAGGAGATTGCTGTCACGTATAGCTTCTAGTATGTCATCTACTTTTTTTTCACGAAGGTCTAGTCAAGATTCCTTGAATACAAGATCATTGAGTTCTGAGAATTCTTACATTTCTCCAAGAATCTTGACAGCTTCACAGTCTCGTAATGCAGCATCAGCTTCTGATGGTCCTGATAACAGGGCATCCGAAGCTTCTCAGGGATTTCGATTTCTTCGGCGAAGATGGGGTTTGTCATCTCTTAGCCAAAATCATAGCTCTGAGCCAGATTCCCAAAATTTTAACCAAGAATCTGAAGGTAGAAATACAGGACCATGGTTATCTTCCTCACTTAGAAATAGATGCACACCTTTGTTCTCTAGAAGGAGGCGAGAGGGACGAGATGAATCTTCAAGGATATCTACCTCTGATATACCATCTAGATCTCATCATATTTTTAGAAGAGAATCAAATGAAGTGGTTCACCTTGAAGCACAGAGTGATCCCCTTGGGGCTACTGCCAGCAGACCACAAGCATCTGCAGCACCAAGCAGTGCTGCTACGGGTGGCTCCATATCGGATTCGGCTCACGGTGGACGAAGTACAGGAATAACAGGGATCCTTCCTGGTTCCTTATTCCGATTTGCAGTGCCCCCGGCACTTGGAAGTAATTTGACCGACAATGTCATGATCACTGTAGATATTATTCCTTCAGGTTGGAGTTCATCTGATGGAAAAAATGATAAAACTAAAAATGTACCCTCAAGAGACCCAGAAAGACTGCAAAAAATAAAAGAGAGGTAAGTTTGAATACCTATCTTAAGCCTGTGAAGAACAGATGAGAGAAAGAACTGTTTGTTTCTAAAATGGTTTCTCATAAGAGTGATGTCTGGGGCTTCCCTGGTGGCGCAGTGGTTGAGAGTCCGCCTGCTGATGCAGGGGACACGGGTTCGTGCCCCGATCCGGGAAGATTCCACATGCCGCGGAGCGGCTGGGCCCGTGAGCCATGGCCACTGAGCCTGTGCGTCTGGAGCCTGTGCTCCGCAACGGGAGAGGCCACGGCAGTGAGGCCTGCGAACCCCCCGCCAAAAAAGAGTGATGTCTGAAATTTCTTGCCTTAAAATTTACATCCAGTAAGATGTTAGCGTCTTGCTCAGAGGTAAAATGGATAAGAATTAATACTGGTGGTGGGCACTGGGGGTGTAGATTGCATTGGGAAATAATCTAAAGGTTATTTTTAACCAGCTTTGGCTACAGATACATATAGATATATGTATATATAAAATATACAAAATCTTAATATACAAATATACAAATCTTACATATACAAAATCTTAATCTCTTACCCTGTTTCTAGGTAGACTAGTGCTAAATGGGATTGGTAAAGCAGCCCAAGTCGTTGTGGATTATCAAGACAATGTTTCAGCCTTTATAATATCATTTATTGGGACTTGCCTGTTGGTCCAGTGGCCAAGACTCTGCGCTCCCAATGCAGGGGGCCTGGGTTTGATCCCTGGTCAGGGAACTAGATCCCACATGCCACAGCTAAGAGTTTGCATGCCGCAACTAAAGATCCCACGTGCCACAACTAAGACCCAGTGCAGCAAAATAAATAAATAACCAAAAAATAAGATCATTTATTTACCATTTATTTGTATTTCTCACTTCAGATCTTTTTTGGAATAAGTTAAAATCGTTTCCACAAATTTTAAAGTTTTGTTTTTAAGTCCAAATGTATACTGAATATTCTTTATATATTGTGACTATTTGACAGAGATAGCAGTTTAAATTCAGGACTTAGAATCTTTTTATTCATGTGAAATCTTTTGTAGAGTTTAGTTGCTTAAAAATCTTTGGGAAAGGGCTTCCCTGGTGGCGCAGTGGTTGAGGGTCCGCCTGCCGATGCAGGGGACATGGGTTCGTGCCCTGGTCCGGGAAGATCCCACATGCCGCAGAGCGGCTGGGCCTGTGAGCCATGGCCGCTGAGCCTTCGCGTCCGGAGCCTGTGCTCCGCAACGGGAGAGACCACAACAGTGAGAAGCCCGTGTACCGAAAAAAAAAAAAAAAAAAAAAAGATTAAAGATCTGAGATTTTTCACTCCAACTTAATTATTTTTTCATGTAAGTGTAGTTACTTACTTTTTCCACCTATTAAAATTAGTTTTATGATAAAATGGGATAGGATAGTACATGTAAAATATACTTGTAAGAAGAAAAGACTTACGTAAAGCTAAGGTCGTTGGGTGTTTTTGTTTTTTCTTGTTCATAAAGGCCCCATGTGATGGAATTTTGGGGGAGCATAGTTGTTATATCATTTTAGGGTCTTATGGTCTTTAACAGGAAATACATTCAAATCTTGCTCTGGGGAATAAAGGGAGCTTCGCATGCTTTCTGAGATACTGAACATTGACTGATATCTTCCCACTTTCCCTTATATAGGACAAATTGTTACCATGTGACTGTTCTCTTCTTTTAAAATTTGCGCTTTTTCCTTCCGTGTAGAAAGATTTACTCTGCCCTGGTAGTGTTAGCTTTAATGTTATTACAGGGGCTCCCTCTAATTGCAAGCTGTCTACTGAGTAATGTAGTAACTATTATATTTCTTGTGCTCAAAGTTAGATTAATTTGAGTGCAGTAGTGTAAGTAGGGCAAAAAATTAATTTAGTGATTTCCAAAGAGAAACTAAGTAAGCCATCACCACCCTGCCTGGTAAGATAGTTTAAAAAGCAGCATTTGTTGCTTATTTTGACAGAGTTTATATGTGTGTGTTCCTTTATTACATATTTTGCTTAAAAATGAGGATTATAAGATACTTTACAATTAAATGAATAAAAGTATAAAAAAATTGAGTCTCCCAAAGTAAAAACTTACCAACCAAAGAAAGTTATATCTAAAGGTAAAACATAAATGTTAATGCTTGAGGTTGTATCTCTGGTTAATCCTAGGCATGAAAGTCACCTAAAAGTACGCCTGTTCCTCTTTCCACACATCTTTTGCTAAACTCATTTGGAACCCATATAATCCAGGTTATATTTCAGTAACAGTTTAGCATTCTGTATCATCAATTTACTGAGTACCTTTTTCATGTCAGCAGTAGACTAAGGCAATAGGGATTTTAATTTAAAAAACTACTTGTCTTACAGTGATCATTCTACATTTAAATTAAGCAGTACATGTTGGCCTGTGAAATAGAGGACATAGGTTAATGGAAACTGCTCCACACTTTAAAAGCCTACCCTTGTAGAAATAAGGATGATTTAATAACATCGCTGGGGTGGGGAAAATGAAAAATTTTTAAATCTCTTCTTTTGTTTTTTTTTATTATGATTTAATACAAAAAGCTTATCAGTTTAAACATATGTGGCTCTGCTAACATGTAAATTGAAAAATCACAAGTCAATATTTGTTTAATTAATCAAACTTGTCTTAAAAGTTTTGGGGGAACAGGGACTTCCCTGGTGGTCCAGTAGTTAAGACTGTGCTCCCTATGCAGGGGGCCCAGGTTCAATCCCATTGGGGAACTAGATCCCACATGCCACAACTAAAAGATCCCGCATGCTGCGACTAAGAGCCCACATGTCACAACTAAAAGATCCCGCAAGCTGCAACGAAGATCCCTCGTGCTGCAACTAAGACCTGGTGCAGCCAAATAAATATTAAAAAAAAAAAAAGTTTTGCAGGGACAAAAGTGATGGGTATATAAGTACATTATCTTTATACTGCTGGGATTGAAGTAGTCTATGGTACTGCAGAAATTAAAATCTTAGTGAAACTTACAAATTGATTGTGAAAAATATGGAATTTAAACTCTGGTAGCAGGGGTGGGGTGTGGTGGTGGTGGGATGAATTGGGAAACTGGGATTGACATATATATACTAATATTTATAAAATAGATTAGTAAGAACCTGATGTATAAAAAATAAATAAAATTTAAAAAAATAAACTGGTACCAAAGATAATTACTTAAACCATTTGAAGATAAGTAATAGGATAGCCTACCTCATTTACCTTTAAAATATTTATTGTAATTTTTATTCTTACTGAAACAGTTTTTCTTAGAAGTTCCTGTTTACTATTATTGTTGTTTGCCTTTTTTCTACCTAGAGAGACCATGATATTGTTTGGGATTATGTATGATTGGAAATGACCAACCAGGATGGTTTTGATAGCTCTGTTTAGGAAATGTACCTTCTTTTCCAGCCTCCTTTTAGAGGACTCTGAAGAAGAAGAAGGTGATTTATGTAGAATTTGTCAGATGGCAGCTGCATCATCCTCTAACTTGCTGATAGAGCCATGCAAGTGCACAGGAAGTTTGCAATATGTCCACCAAGAGTGTATGAAAAAATGGTTACAGGCCAAAATTAACTCTGGTAAGATTTACCCTTTTGTGTATTTTGTTTTCACAGTTTTTTCAAGAGATGCATGTATGTATGCATTTTAATTAACAAATATGGTTATAATTTATTTATTGTCAAATTTATACTCTTATCAAAAGCATCAATCATTTTTTGAAGCAAAAGCATTGAAGAGCATTAGTCTTGCTTCATAAATTTAATGTATAATAGTGTTTCTTATATTTCATTTACTGAACAATCTACTGTCATACATGTATAATGCAACTGTAATTTGTTATTGTTGGTAACCCTTACATCATGCAATATCTTTTTGAATCAAAGAAATATTCTTACTGTTTACCAACTATGTGTCCTTGAGAAAGTTTTATTGTCTCTAATGTTGCTATGCAGCAATAAGATTACTGTAGGGAGTCGTTGTTTATTAGGTGCCTGTTACGGAGCCAGGCATTGTTCTAGATGTGGGATACAGAGAACAAGACAGACAAGGCACTTGCTCTCCTGGTGGGATTACGTGTTAAAGGAATGCCTTGTTGAGGTGAGGACATTTATACTTGAACGAAGAGGAGCTAGCTATTCTAGAATAAAAGGAAAAGCATTCCAGCACACAGAACAACTAGTACAGAGACTTTAAGGTGGGAATGACTTAGGTGTGTTTGAGGAATTGAATGAAGGCCCAGCATGGCTGGAATATAATTAGTGGGAAAGGAGAGGGGTGATAAGTTGAGGTAAGAGAGATTAGCAGAGGCTAGCTCATTTAGGACTTTGAGAGTTAATGTCAGAAGCTTAGATTTTTAGGTAAGTGTCGTGGGAAGCCACTGAAGGTCAGGGGAGTGAAATGATCTTATTTATGTTTTGGCTGCTCTGTGAAGAGTGGAGTTTAGTGGGGCAAGAGTAGAAGCAGGGAGGTCAACCGGGAATCTATTGTGTTGACCAACCAGGAGTCCGTCTTTACAAGAGGTAATGATGGTGGTGGTAGAAATGGATGAGGGATTCTGGTATGTTTTGGAGGTAGATTCTATAAGACTCGCCAGTGGATTGGATGTGGTGGAGTGAAGGAGAAAGAACACTTAGCGAAGCTCATATTTTTGCCTTGAGCAACTAAGTAAATGGTGGGGCCATTTACTGAAAATAAAGAAGACAGAATAGAATAAATTTGGGAGAGGAAACGTAGTTCTGTTTTAGAAATATTGTATTTGAACTGTTTATTAAATAACCATATGGAAATGGTTATGGGCAGTTAGCAAGACAGGCGTGATGTTTCAGGGGTTTTAGCACAGAAAATAACAGTTTTAGGAATCATGAGCACGTAATATTTTAAGATTTGAGATTAAGTAAGGTCACTTGAGCAAGAGCAGATATTAAAAAAATGAGCCCAAGGGCAGAGCCCTGAGGCACCCAAACGCTTAGTGGGAACAGAGAAGGAGATTTGAGGAGCAGCCTCAGTCTGGTATGAAGAAAACTGAGAAAATGTAGTGTTGTGCAAGCCAGAAGAAGAAAATGTTTTAAGAGGGTGTAACCAACCCTGTCAGGTACTGCAAAGAAATCAGAACAAAGAGATAAGAACAAAGAAATGGGGCTTCCCTGGTGGCGCAGTGGTTGAGAGTCCGCCTGCCGATGCAGGGGACGCGGGTTCCTGCCCCGGTCCATGAAGATCCCACATGCTGCGGAGCGGCTGGGCCCATGAGCCATGGCCGCTGAGCCTGCGCGTCCGGAGCCTGTGCTCCGCAATGGGAGAGGCCACAACAGTGAGAGGCCCGTGTACATCTTAAAAAAAAAAAAAAAAAAAAGGAACAAAGAAATGACAGCTGGATTTGGTAGCATGGATGACCTTGGTGACTTCAGTGCTGGGGAGGTGGTGGGGAGGTGTCTTTATGATTAAATTGAGCTGAGTAAGACTGGGGAAGCAGCAGCATAGACGCCCTCTTACAATAAGCTTTACTGTCAAGGAGATTGGAGACACAGTAGGAATTGGAGAGTTATATGGGGTCATGGTACATGTTTTTGTTTTGTTTTTGTTTCGAGGTAGAAATTTGAGGGCATTTTTTATTTTAACAAGAGATACAATGGAGAGAAAAAAAATTATGAAAAGGGAAGGGAGGGCTTCCCTGGTGGCGCAGTGGTTGAGAGTCTGCCTGCCGATGCAGGGGACATGGGTTCGTGCCCTGGTCCGGGAAGATTCCACATGCTGCAAAGCGGCTGGGCCCGTGAGCCATGGCCACTGAGCCTGCGCGTCCAGAGCCTGTGCTCCACAACGGGTGAGGCCTGCGTACCCGCGGTGAGAGGCCCGCGTACCGCAAAAAAAAAAAAAAAAAAAAAAGGGAAGGGAAAGATGGGATCCAGAGCACAAGTTGAGTAGTTAGCCTTTAATAGGAAAAAGGGTACTTCATTGCTAGAAAGCTAGTGTAGATATGGATTATTGATCAGTTTGTTGCTTTGGTGAGAAGGTGCTTGAATTCCTATATAATTGCTTGTTTTCTTAGTAAGGTCTTTAGCTGATGAGGGGATGGGTTAAGAGATTTTCATGTGTGGGGAAAATAACATTCTAAAATGCTTTCAGGGTTTTCAGGTAGTACTAATGTCCATAAAAATCTGTGGCCATGAATATGATTTAAAAGTGGGATTGGGATACATGTACATTTTTTTAAGAAGCAGTTTTCAGATACTTGGATACAGATGAGGATTTGAGTTCGATGAGGTTGGGACCTTTGCCAGGCAAGTATGATGAAGGGAGTTAAGGGTGTTATAAGGCTGTAGTTGTGGTAAGCCTAGAAATTAGACAAAATAAGGAAGGGAGTAAGGACATTAGGAAGTGGATAGCGAGAAGTGGTAGGGTCAGTGTCTTTGAATCTCAGTGACATTGAAGAGAATTGCCAGAGTACGTGAGCTAAAATGATGAAAAGTTGTAGGTGCACAGGAGACGATGCTTAAAATACGGATTTTAGGAGTAGTGCAGTAGTACACTGCAATGACAGGGTCAAGGGTATGACCATAAAGTAGGTGGCTTAGGTGGGGAAGGGTAATATTGGAAGCAGGGATGTTGAGGAAGTCAGAATCAAATGTGGTCTTATGTGCATGTTGAAATAGCCAAGAAATAAGCTGGGTAAAGAAGAGACGTGCTAAAGTCATTAATGAATGAGGAGGGACTTAGAGTTTCAAAACAGCAATAGGTGTGGGGAGGGGGCATCTATCCCTATTTCTTGGTCCTGAGGTACAAAGCATTGTGGGGGAAAAAATGGCTGCAGAAGAGTATGTATCAGTTTGTGAGGCACTGTGGTTCAGGCTTGCAGTTGAAGAGATAATTCATAAAGGAGATTGGTTAAGAGGAATTTAATGTTAGACTATAAGTACCAGAGGACCTAGTGAAATGTTACTTGTAGGGTAAGAATGTGACTAGTAGGGTGGGAAATTAGACCAGAGTAATAAATGTACATAATTGTGTGAAAAGGACAGTCTGATGATGATAGCTGGGTAGCATAGGCAAACAGGTTGTGAGGTATGATGGTATTAATTTTAATAATCTGTTGGAGGAGTTTGAGTAACCTATTCAAACTGGAGATTACGAGGCTAGTGGGAAACTTTTTTCCTGCAGCAAGGTTAGCTAAGGCCTCCTTGGGGTAGGGGGTTATCTTTTCTTGTAACCTAACCTGCTCCCGAACCTGTGGGATAGGGCTGTCTTACCTGTAGCAGCCTCTTCTTGGCTGTACAGTGTTACGACAGCCTCATAGGCTTTATTAGTCACCACCCTGGGGTGTTATTAAGATAAAATGAGTGCTCAGCATGGTTCTTGACACTTAGCAAGGGTCCAGAGATGTTAGGTATTACCAAAATGAAAAACAACTTGACTCACCTTCTGTTATATTTGCAATTGGATTGTTAGTATTATGTAGGCAGGAAAACAGATAACACAATATATTGTCTAAGAACATTGGATTTTTGGAGTTAGACATGCTTAGGTTGGAATATTGACTCCAACACTTAACTATAGGATTTTGAGTAAGTCTCTTTTAACATTGGTTCTGAACCCTGGTTGCTGATCAAAATATTAACCATTGGAGTTTTTAAAAATATAGATGCCTCACATCCATTCCTAAACATTTTTAAGTAGGTCTGGGATTGAGCCTCAGTTTCATCATGAATAAAATTGAGTAATAGCTTGTTGTTATGGTCAAATGAGATGATGTTTATGAATAGTTTCTCACAGTATTGGACTCATAGTAAGTACTCAATTAAATAGGTTTTAAAGGTAATAATAAGTATTCATGGTCAAATGAATGTTAAGATCTCAAGAACTGAACCTTCCTTTTAAGTTTCCACAAGGCTTTCTCGTATTTACATAAAGACCCCATCTGGTAGGTGATTCTCTGGTAGAGATTCATTTCAACATTCATTAGGCAGCTACTATATATGGACTGTTAAAACTCTACAGGATGTTCAAAGATGAATAGAATACGTCTAGTACAAGTTTAGGCAAATGCAGTCAGGGCCTACTGAATGAGGTGGGGTGTAAAGGACAGAGTCTTGGATTAAAGATTGTAGGGATAAATGGGTTCCTCCCATCTGCGTATGGCCTTTTTGAACAACTTCTGTAGGTCACTTGTTCCGTGGAAGAGAAAAATGAAACCCTAAGATGTGAAAGACTTTGTTTTAATGATATCCAGTGTCCATATTTTATGACCATCACATTTTTTCCTGCTTCTGAATCAGAGAATAAATGTCTGCTAAGAGAAAGCCTTCTGAAGTTTCACATTATTTATATTCTCCATCAGGTCATAATACTATGGACTTATCCTGAATCTCCAGAACTTCTAATCTATTTTGGCACATAACAAACACTCAGTAAATGTTAGTTAAATTGAATCTAAATCTTTATCTTGTTTATGCACATGACTTGCTCTAATTTTTAGTACATTTTTTCATTTTAAAACCCTGTCTAAAAATAAACACAAGGGGGAAAATGTCTATTTATTTAATTAGACAAGACTTACTTAATTGGAGCCAGAAGCTTAGGAGTAACCAAATGTTGAGTGTCTATAGGACAGACGGAATTTTATTTAATTGTGGTAAAATATAAATTGATATAGCATGAAATTTGCCCTTTTAACCAATCCTAAGTATATAATTCAGTGACATTAAGTATATTCCAAATGTTTTGTGATCATCACCACTATTTATTTACAAAACTTTTAAGTCATCCTAATCAGAAATGTTATACCCATTAAGCACTAACACCCTTCTCCCCCTCCTCCCCAGCCCCTGCTAACTTCTGATCTACTTTCTCTGTGAATTTGTTTATTCTACATATTTCTTACAAGTGGAATCATACAACATTTGTCCTTTTTGTATCTTATTTGTGCCTTATTTTACTTAGTTGTAGCATGTATAAGGACTTCATTCTTTTCATGGCGGAGGGGGGCTGTTTTTATCTGAACAAAGGTGGATCCCTTTTTTTGCCTTCTATCCTGCAGGGAAGACACATTTCTTAGACCACAGAAGGTCTTAGTATATGTTGTCACATTAAAGATGCTAGCCTGAATATATGTAACTAGTTGTTTTAGATACCATGTTTTCTTGGCATCTTGCCAGAGTACTTGAGGAAGTAGGAAGTACAGATAACATTCCATTGTCAGCTTCCCATATCAAAATGTATGAGCATCTGGTGGGCTGAACCACAAATAATGGGTGGAGGCTTAGGTACCACAGAGTAGGACTTGACATGCACATCAGGTGTTACTGATTGATATTTTAGGAGACATTACTGGTTTATGGTCGTAGCACAGTCTCCCTGCTATCTCTTCCTCCCTGCCTTCCTGTCTGTATTCCAAGCTTAAACCTACAAGGAAAAATGTTTTGTGGTGACCCTGCAAAATTAAGCTTTACTTGTAATTTTTTACCAGGTTCTTCGCTAGAGGCTGTAACCACCTGTGAACTCTGTAAAGAGAAGTTGCAGCTTAACCTGGAGGATTTTGATATTCATGAACTACATAGAGCTCATGCAAATGAACAAGTTAGTATATTTTGCCTAATTTACCTTGGTAAGTGTCTATTCTGTGCTTAAAGGACAACTCTTGAAGAAAAGATTAAATCATGGTCAGAAAACCTGCATTAAAATAATAACAACAATTTTCTTTTACTGCATTAGGTATGATTTTATAATTTTTCTTTACTTTCCTATAACTTTTTGAAAGTGAAAGGCAAAAAAGCAAGTCACAGGTTTAAAATTAAGGTAAAATTTATTATATGGTTGCTAAATAAAAGTGAAAATAAAGGCTTACTAAGTGGTCCCCAAATAGGCATGCTAAGAGCTGTCTTAGTTGTGAATACCTCTTAGTCCTAGAACATTTTTGAAACACCAAGCCCTGGATCTTCATCCTCTTTCTTCCTTCCTTCCTCCCTCCATCCCTCCCTCCGTCCCTCCCTTCCTCCCTTCATTTTTTTTAATGTTAGGAATAGCTTTTTATGTGCCTATCTGCCCCCATGTTCTTCTACTATCCTGGTTCCCTCCACTCTCCTCATTCCTACCTCCAACTTTATGTTGAACAACTTATGAAATCTTTTATTCCAAGTTCACATTGTTTATAAACCTCTTTCTTTTAGTATTTGTGTCATTATAGTCTATTCATATAATGAATAATCTGATCTTATTAAATTTTTTTTCAAATATTCTCACTTCTCAGATTTTGGGGTATTATTGATAAATGTTTTCCTCCTAATAATGATTTGGTCACTAATTTTTGTTTCTTGAAGCTTTAAATTAAAAAAAATTTTTGAGATGCTTAGATAGGTAGAATGAAGAGTTCAATATTATCCCCCTTTTCTTCCTCCTAAAGGAAAATACTGGGGAAAAAAGATGTTAAAGGAGATTACAAGGATGACTCAAGAACCGTACTCTCCAAGTGTGCTTAGCATAATTGTTATAAAAAGAGATATGATGGTGGGAGAATGCATGAATGCTTGAAAAACACTTAAAGGAGTAGTGGACACCCCCCTTTTTTTGATAGAGGTAAAGTTCACATAAACATAAAAATCATTTTAAAGTGAACAATTTGGTATATTTGCGATGTTGTGCAACCACCACCGCCATCTACTTCCAAGACACTTTCATCTCTCCTAAAGAAAATCCTGTACCCGTTAGCCAGTTGCTCCCTGTCCCCTGCTTCCTTCGGCAACCTCCAACTGCCTTCTGTCTCTCTGGATTTATCCATTATGGATATTTCATATAAATGGAATCAAGCAACATGATCTTTTATGGATACCCTTTACTTTTAAAATGTGGGAATAATGAATACCCTTTGAAAATCTGATTAAAATCACACTCCTAACAAAATATACAAAGACACAATATTTGTATATGATTTAAGGGATTCCCAGATCCTTTGAAGCTGATTACTTAGATCCAGGTTAAGAATCACTGATTTAATTAATGAACCATTAAGGCAATTGATGTAGCATAGATGCTATTCATACTAATTATTACTTTATTCTTTAATGAGCCACTTGTCCAAAGAGACTAGTGTTTTCAGCAAGGAGTTGTCTTCAATCCCTAAGGAGTCTTTCTAGATAGCTGAGCATTGGTATTTTAAAGAACGGGGGAAAGATTATGTAAAAATAGAATGATGGAAAGAAAAAAATTTTTTTTTCATCTTTTCAAAATGAGAGTAGATTTCAAAGGATGGTTTTCTTCTGCCATTCTTCCTTCTCTAGGTGCTCCATCATGTCTCTTAAAGGTGGTTCTTTGGCATTTCGATTCAACCAGGAATGTTTTCATGGTTCTCCAAGGATTTAATGACCCACAATCTTAAATAATTTAAGTGTGAGGAAATATTAGGTGGAGTCATTGTAAAAGCAATGACAGTCTTGATTAAGCTTCCTGGCTTTAACTTCTTTGTTCTGTGTGAATCTTGGATTCTGGGGGCCCAAGAACTACTCTCATTTGAAATGATTAGTTTAATGCAGTTTATTTCCTCATTGTCCAGTAGCTTCAATTTTTTCAAGGTGATAAGCATTAAAATTTTTTAAAAAATTTTGAGGACATAAATTTATTTCCTTTTAAGTTAAAAATAAGAAAAGTAAGTGAAGATTTAAAGAAAGTTTTAATAAGTCAATTTCAGATTTCTTGAATGCTCTGTGGAATCTGATAACCCGTTACTTGCTGAAGTTGTTACTAAGAACATATAGTTCTTAACTTCAGATGAGTTAATTGCCAAAAATGGTACAACTTACAGGTAGTTCACTGTATAAAAATTACAGGACAGATTAGGTTTTTAATAACACTATATTCATGACTTGTATTCTTAGCTTCAGAACAACAATTTTGAACCAAAGGACAGTTTTTACCCACTATAAATTTCTGTGTGAATGATATGAAGAACAGTTACTCTATTACCTTTATTAGTTCATTTTTATATCTGCTGTTGCCTTAAAGTTAATTATATTATGTAATAGACACTTGACCCATTTGACTAGGTTTTAATTGTATAATTTATTGATTTAGCTATAGATGAAATGATAATTTTAAGTAAACATTTGTAGCCATTTGTATTAATAAAATCTGTTAGGCGCATTATAACTTGATAGAACCAGAGCATTCATTCTACCATCAAATGAGTTAAAAGTCCCACTTTTATATAAATTACATAAAAGAAGACTGTATGAAAATAAAGAGGATATTCACACACCTATTTGTACACCTTACAGCATTAGTAAAATTATGAAATTATGGAGCGTGACTTTTTATTTCTTGGTTTAATGGATGATGCTGTATCTCTTACTAAGACTGGATATGAATACATTTTCTCTAGTTTCTCAGTATGCTTTGGATGTCAATCTCTTTGTCTATTAATTTTTCATTCTCCATATTCTTTTTCTCGTTTGCTTCCCTTTTGAAGGCTGAGTATGAGTTTATCAGCTCTGGTCTCTACCTAGTTGTGTTACTGCACTTGTGCGAACAAAGCTTTTCTGATATGATGGGAAATACGAATGAACCAAGCACACGTGTCCGAGTAAGTAACCTTGGAGCAGGGGAAAAGGGAGGATGTGATGCAACAAGTGTTTGCTTTGGAAAGCAGATTGTTTTATATGTTCACAGTCTATTTCCTTTGGGGAGTTCTTACATTAAAATCTTTCTTAAAATTAAAGGTACTGTAGATTTAATAGAAATTGCTGTCTGCCTTACCTCTTTATCAAGCAGCCTTATTTTCTCATAAAGCTGTTTTAGAAAAAGAAGTAATTTTCTAGCTCTTGAAGGTGATTGGAATATATTTCAGTGAAAAATGGGGACAGAATTGGAAGTACTAAGGAAAATGCTCTTTTTAATTAAAAAACAAAAACAAGACTCAGTATTTGAACTTAGAAACCTGAAATTGAACTCCAAAAACTGAAAGAGTATGGGAAATTAACTTCAATTTATTTGTTACTATCCTGTAAAAGATTACCAGTGTAGTAGTTTTTAAGCCTCCATATTTCAAACTACTTAAGATCTGGACTATTTGGTATTTAGTCTATACCCTATTGCCTTAATTTAACACTTAAGCTAGCTGTTTGTTAGGTATTTTTAATTAAATGGTACTGTTATGGAAATTTATACTGCCTTGCCCATTTTATGTAGTGGGGACTAGAGTCTATATCTCATTACAGTAGCATTCTGAACACCTACTATCTTGAAATGTGTTCATAAACATATCCTTCAAACTATTTTTTATATAGATATTCTCTTGGTGATGAAAATTTAGTAGAGTTTATGGTGAGGTATAATGTTTCCATTATATTTTGAAAATTATCAAATAGCCAATTCAGTGTATATGGGTAGAACATTTTTCTGTAATCATGTAAACACTATTCCTGTGAGCCAGTTTACAGATTTATTATCATTCAGAGAAAAGAGAACGAACTATCAAGAGCTTTCAGAATTTGAGCAAAGAGCTCTTGATTTCTAAACAGGCAACTTACCTCTTCAGAGTGAACGAACCATATAAAGTATATAGTAATATGTGTTGAATTCATGCCTTTGTAAAAGGTATACACAAGTTAATATTAAAGTGGAAGTCACTTTTATGATTTTTTTAAAAGTACGGAGTCAAATGTAATACTTCTAGGCAGGAAAATACTGATTTATTATTTTAATTGACCACTAAAGTTCACTTGGGTCCAAAATGCAGAGGTTTAATTTTTTTCTCCATAGTTTTTGGAAGTATTATATCAATGCAAGAGGACAGTGGTATTCATAGAATATTATATCTGCTCCCAGTTTCTACATGATTAATATATGATTTTTACATAGGTAATAATGATTATATAAGACATTAAAAAAAATCATATCCTTAAGCTTGTAAGTTTTGATGTGGGGGGAGAAAGACCCCCTATTTAAAGGGTTAAAATTATGTTTGACTTTTAAGTAGAAATGAATCTCTTATACTGATTCTCTCTTTAGATCCATTTGCTACATTTAAACTACTGTATTTCTTTCTGCATTGTTTCTAGTTTATTAACCTTGCAAGAACTCTTCAGGCACATATGGAAGATCTCGAAAGTAGGTGGAATTTCCCCTCCCCAGACTTGTTGAATTTACTTTTGCAAATTAAACCCACAGAGCAAAACCTAAGTATATATATACTCTTTCTACCAAATTAGAGCTTCATTTATAGGCTTAATAATACCAGAATAATTGATTTGGGAAAGATGGGTTGGGCAACTGACACTAGTTTTTTAAGAGCCTATTTTTTAAAAATTAAATTAATTTTAATGTATGGAAGGGTGTTATTATAACCATCGGTATTTTATTTAAAATAAAAATATATATTTAATCACCTTAATTTTAACACTTTTAATGTTAACACTTTTTTAAAAGAAGACGTTTAACTACTAATCAAAACACACTTCTTTAGATTTTTTTGTGTGAAATTTTACTTGTTCTTTAGCTTTGTTAGATCATAAAAGGTGTTCCCTGGGTTTATATATAGTTCTAGGAATATAATGGTGAAAGAGTCCTAATTCTGAGTCCCTAACAGAAGCCATAGTTTTTTGTTTTTTTTTTTGCTCCTTGTTCAGGTCCTCATGGACCTTTAATAGGCAGCCAGCTCCGCCAGCAGCTCCAATCTCTTAAGATCACGTTCCAGCTTTAGGACTTCTGCCTGGGCTCCTATGTGAAGGCACTTAATGCCCAAATCTTTACAGGCATCTGCACAGCTTACCCTCTTCTCAAAGTCCTACAACCTCCAGGGTGCTTCATACCAGGTGGGCACAGATATTGGTGGCTCTGGAACAGTTCCTGGGAATCCAAGATTACCCTATTGTGCTTTTTCACCCAAAGCAACTGGCATCCCATGATCAGATTCCAGTACACTCTTTGAAGTGTTTTTATATATGTATTCTCCAATTGATTATCTTCTATACTCATCTTCAAAATACTTGGACTGTTAACCTGTAGTGTGCATAATATTTTTACCTCTAGAGAAAGCTTAGCATCCTTTGAAGTAAGGTTTTTTTAAGTTTTAAAAGGATTAGAGGTACAACTAGGTAATGCATTTTCACAATTTTAGTTAGTATGTGTGGAAATGGTATATAAAGGAATCAAATGGTATAATAAAGTGGGAATTCATTAGTGTAAATCTTTTTTTCCTTCATTCCTTCTTAGTTCAGATCCATCATGTTAGCTAGTACAAAGATTAGTTCTGTCTTTTGTAAATTATAATTGATACTTTGTCAAATGTGATGAGAGTAATTTGTTGCAGTGTATATTTTCCCCAGATGGCTTGGTTTTTTTCAACTAACATTCTCATTTAGAATTTAGTTTTCTAAACATATAGGAGGGTCTACCTGTGAATGAGAGGAAAAAGGTGAAGTTGAAATATATACCCAGACTCAACTGAGAGTGAAAGATGTGGGTGCTACAAGTTAACTTCTAAGTACTAGAGTATTAATACATTCTGAAAATTGGTTCTGACTGAATTTTGTTCTGTAGAGTTAATCCAATAGAAAACATGAGAAATTCTCTGAAAAGCTATTTTATTTTTTAGTTTAACATTTCTCCATGATATTGCATAAAAGTTAAGCATAGGATTTACTCTTCATGAGCTAAGTATATGCTTGATATTTATTTAAAGTGGATTTTAAATTTCTGCAAGGTAAATATATGGAGATTGAAGTTTCATCTATACGTGTTGCATAATTTTTTCTTGTTGATTCCATTTGCTGGTTGCCCTTAAATTGTCCAGTATTAAATACAAGAAGAGTGTACATTTAACCTTTCTGCCCTTGATAATAGGGGAAATGCCAGTAGGATGTTTAGTGAACTTCCGTTTTCCTTCACATGCAGACAGTTACATAGTCTTGTACTTACTGTGTCCTTCTTAAAGACGTTCGTGGAAGTTTTATATTAAACTCTTGAGCCACTAATGACTTTAAAATAAATTGAGGTCGGACATGTTGCAAGAGTGATAAATTTCTGACAATGTGGAGGCATAGGAATAATCTCAACAAAAGGTTTTTACTAAATCCAATTATATTAACTTAGGCTGTGTCTATATAAAGCTTTTTTGACTAACTAGAGCTTTTTCTTGGCATTGTATAGACATAGCTCTGATGTAAATTTCAAGAACACCCATAACCTGTTATTCTATGTACATTTTTTTCATTCTCATCGGATACATCAAACATGCAGCGGTAATAAGCCAGATTCTACTCAGGTGTGTGAGAGCACTTGCCTTAAGTTTACTCTTTCTTTCTCTAGTGTATTTCTCATTAGCTACTATGAACACAAATTGATCTCAGAAACTTTTTAGATGTTCTTGGATCACATTTTTAAACATTTTCATTTTAATAAAAACTAACAGAAGAAAAAAGTGTGGGGGTGGGAGCGTTGTAGACGGGCCTCACCCACAGTCAGACCGCCCTAACCCTGGCATATACTACATTGGGGTTTTTATCGTACACGTCATTGCTGTTCTGGCTTCATACTTACACTTCCATTCTCATCCCCCTTAAAATCATTCTTGATCATCCTGTTTTCTTTCAACAGCTTCAGAGGATGATTCTGAAGAAGATGGAGACCATAACAGAACATTTGATATTGCCTAACTTCACATGAGACAAATGGATGATCTGTGAACAGTGTTTATTAAAACTGGCAATTAAGTATGAATTAATTTTCTGGGGAAATACCTATTGAATACATTTACTGTCTATATATATATAGAATGAAAAAATATATATATATACACACACATATTATGCATGTATATATATGTTCATTCTCAAGTGTTGCTGAATTAAAATTCTGCTGGGCCTTTTAACATGGCCAGTGAATCTGATGTTTATAAACTGGTAATTAAAAGTATTTTTCTTTTAGATGAGTGGGGAAAGTGTTACCCTTGTTTTAAATATCTAAGCAATGCTGACAGCCCTTTTTTGTGTTGTGATTACTGTAGTTATATTTATGAAAAAAGGTTGGTGTTTTAGTCTCGTTAGTGAAAAAAGTGGGACAAAGTATGCTTTTAGAATAAATTGCCAAATGGCACCTAATTATTTTTCTTTTTAAAATGCCTTAAGTTGCGGTCTCATTTTCATAATCACTTGCTTCCAGTGTTTAAAAAAAAAAAAAGAATGGGGAGAAAGTTAAGAAGAGCATTCATTATATTAGGTTTCCAAATTTAATTTGAATTCTAAATTCACTTAGCAATGGTCTAATTTTTAAAATATATAAAGTGTACAAATGGATAAATTTTTGTATTGATGTGCAAAATGCAGATTATATTTGATAGGCCATAGTATGTAGATATTCCTTTTAGGAATATTACAGCTGTAAATTATATCAGAATTGCCAGTCAGATGCTATTTGGTTAAAAATATTATTGCAGTCTCAAGTTAAATATTTTTAAATCCCACATTCAGAATTTAAAACACTGGTTTTCAATGTGTTTTTTAGTGTTGTCACTTCTTTATAGATAAATATGATATAAATAACCTGTTTGGATCCTGGTCGTTTTTAACTGTTCCTTGGTAATTCTAAGCATTTATTTGATGACTTAATATTTTTCACTACCTTTAGAGAAGAGATGAACATTGGTCCTGAGTTGTGTATATGTCCATAACACTGTATATTTTCTCTGTCAACACCCTTAGGATACACTTAAAAACGCCTGCAGGTGGGTTTCAGGTTAAATAGTCTTTTGTCCAGCTACTTTTTCAGAACCCAAATAGAAACCATGTAATTTCTCACATGTGAATCAACAGTTTGCCCACATTCAGTCAGATTGTTGGTCTTAATGTAAAACTTCGGCTTGAAATAAAGTGCATACTGATCGATTTACTTTATAGTTTGAAATGTTTCATTTTAAACTGGTGCTCAAAGAAGCCTTCAAACCTTATAGCCAAGAATCTTATTTTAAATCCCATTTTATATGAAATATAATTGTTTGTTTCTAAAATATTTGTTCAGCTTCTGCCTGTCAACTTCTGCCTGTTATCTTTGCGTTGCCTTCCTTAAAGCAGATATGCAAAATTTAAGGATGTCAGTATCAATATCTATTCTACAGGTCTTTAGGGATGCTTTGAATTTGAAACATTTATGCTTTTAATAGAACTCAGCATGAAAATGTAGTGTCTTAACCCACAGAATTTTTTATTTAAAAATTTTAAGTAAATGGTAGAAAACATTCCATTGGTGTGCATACAATTTATTTATGGTTTTGCTATATTAACTGCTAAATGACAGATACAGACAGTGGCTTGGGCTTTATAGTATTCTTGTAGTTCCTTTGTACCACTTAGTATTTCAATGTTGTATTAGCTTCATATGTCCTGTAAATGTGAATTAGAGGGAATAAGAAAAATCTTTCATTGGTATCACTTTTAAATTCTGAACAAAATAGAGACCATATACTACTCAAGTTCCTAAGAATTTAAGATTGCAAATTCCTAAGAAAATGTAGTTAAAGTAAATGGCAGCTAAAAGTAATGATAGTAGTAATAGTTGCCAAACATAAGAATTACATTGTCATTATTGGGTAGAACCAAGATGTTTGAAGAAAGCAGTTTATACATTCTGAATATAAACAGGCATGCTAATGTTACTGTTAATATTAAAAATAAACACAGACTTGAATGATTCAGTTATCTGTTGACCACCAAATAGATACAAGGGCCTACTACAGATGTTCAGATATATAAAGAGAATTAAGATTTAGCACTGCATTACCGGGGTCTTTAAGGACTTGTTTGAAAATAAAATCAAACATGGAAAATTAAATCAGTTAAAACAGCCATTTTGGTAGAGCTGTCATTATTAGGTAGAAGTTATTGAAATGAACTGAAGAAAATTAGTTATGTAGAAGTGGAAGGGGAGACTCTAGAGCAGCATTGTCCACTGAAACTTTCTATGATAATGGAAATGTTCTACAATTTGCATTGCCCATCGTGGTAGCTCCTAACTGCATGTGATCTGAGCATTTGAAATATGGCTAGTGCAATTGAGGAAATGAACTTTATTTAAATAGCCACATGTGGCTAGTGGCTACTGTATTAGATACTGTAAAGATCTGTGATTGATTGATAGTTACAAAGCTTTAAGGAACAGATGGCTGGCCTCAGTTCTTAAAGGAGTGGTAGAATTTGAGTAGCAAAAGCAGTAAGGAATTCCAGTCTAATGTTCACGATTAGCAGCACTATTAATACTCTATCAGTAATAAAATAGACATCTCAATCAATACACAAAATCTCAAAGCTTTTACAGAGCATAATTGTTTTGTAATAACACCTAGTATAAAGTTTGTTTTTTAGTACCACATAGTCACATTATTCACTTTGCAGTTATTCATGTCTCATTAAGAAAACTGCCATTAATTGTGACGAGGGATGTTTCTGATTCATGGTGGCCAGTGGAAACAGATGGCGCAAGCTAGGACTTCGTTGCCACTGGTCAACCTTGAGAGATAGTGTCTCTATCCATATGAAAAGTATTCCCATAAGATGATAGATGATGGGATATGCATTAGGGAGAGAGATTACTTTCCTCGCACTTCCAAGTTTCTACGTAAAGTAAATACAATTTTATGTGAAGTACATACATTATCTTTTCTAATTCTGTTTTTAAGTTGCTAAAGAAATCATAGTTTCAGCTTTCTTCCATTTTCATTTTTTACCCCCCAAATGATTATTTCACCATTGTCTTAAAATGTACAATGCACATACTAAAAACTTTGAACATGATCACTACAGTAGTATTTAGTTTTTCTCTGCAGTTATTGCTTACACAGGTTTCATGTCATTGAATGATAAACTTCATCAAGGCTTGGGGAGCATGAGATATATAGGAACAGATAATGGCAGTAGGAGAAAAATCCTTGAAGGACACTATGACCCAAGAGTTACCCGCAATGCCAGCCTCCTCTACACCTTCCTGGTATGGCTGTAATTTTTTTTTGTTTCACAAAATTTATTAAATCTTACTGAAATTCTGACTATGATCAGTGCTAAATACTGTTTGTTTGTGGTCCAAAACAGTGTTCTAAGAGTACTGAAACTGTATAATTACATGGCATATGGGGTGTTAAAAATCTGTAAAATTTTCTGCATTACTAAATCACGAAGATGGAAATATTAGAGGAATTATCAGAGTAACCAGCATAAGTGATATCTAAATATAGAGAATCTATTTTAAGGTCAGGTTTATTCTCCATATCTTATTGATAAAGGAGCAAGACCATAGAAATTACTAAAGGCCTAGTGATTGCTAAAATTATAGTGATAAGTAGAAGTTCTCTTTTTTTTTTTAATTCAACTATAAACCAAGGTGGTTCAACTCACTCTGGGAGGGAAGATGGAGGAGGTAAAACAAGTAGACTGGGTTTTTTTTTTTTTTTTTTTACCTGATTTACTATTAATAAATAGTAAATCAGGCTTTAAGCTTTCCTTCATTCAAGTGAAAGGTGCATTTGGGGAGGTGGTTAAAACCATTAAATTATATCTAAGATTGTTCCTTTTTAAAAAACTTGGTTCTTATAATCCTAAAGATTAATTTTTGTCACAGTCAGTGATAACATGAGACTAGTGAACGTTACTGGAATTAGGTAATCATAAAAACCATGATTTTCATTGTTAGGTTTTATATTAAAATCTTGCATAGGAATCATTGTCAAGGTATTTGATGTCTTAATCTGAGATTTCCAGAACCTTAGTCGAATTGAACATCATATTCGTTTTCCTCTGCAACTACTAAAACACAGTCATCATTATAAGGTGATTGGGGTGCCGCTGAAAAAACTGTGGTGAAACCAGAATCCAAACTTCTTTTGTACAGGAACCAAACGACTGCTCCCAAAACTGTCAAAATTACTGTGCTAGCAATCACCAAAGCTGATATTAAAATGTGGTTATCTGAAAAGGAAAAGACAAAAGAAAATATGGGAAATCAGGATACACAAGTTGATAGCCTTGCTTTTTGGGGAGCACAAATATAGTTTCATCACATAAATATTTCACTATTTTGAGAATTTCTCACATTGGTTAGAAAAACAGTTACACACATTTATTCCTATCAAGATTTATATTTCTTAGCTTGAATAATTGCCATACTTCAAAATTTGAAATAAACTTTGCAGGTCTCCAGTCTACTTTAAGATCCTAAAATGGAAATTATCCACACTGAAGGTTTCACCATATATTTCTGTTTGCATATATCATTTTATGTTATCCAGAGTATACATGTGCATAGCTTAAAATTCATAGTTCTACAGGGTATGTAATGATAATACTGTGTTCTTCCTGCCCTACTACTACTCACCCTTAATTACCATTCTTCAAAGCAGCCACTCTTGTTACTTCTGTTATTTGCCTCCATGCATGCTTATACTGTTCTCTGATTTTAAAATTTTTTTTTAATTGTAAAATATGCATAACAAAATTTACCATCTTAACCATTTTAAAGTGTGCAGTTCAGTAGCATTAAGTACATTTACATTGTTGTGCTGTGTCACAACCATTCAACTATAGAACTTTCATCTTGCAAACCTGAAAACTGTTATTAAATATTAAGTCCCCATTCCCCCCTCTCCCCGGCAACCACCATTCTACCTTCTGTCTCTGAGGCTGACTACTCCAGGTACCTCAAATAATTAGAGCCATACAGTATTTGTCCTTTTGTGACTGGCTTATTTCACTTAGCCTAGTGTCCTCCAGGTTCATGCATGTTGTAGCATGTGTCAGAATTGCCTTTTTAAGGCTGAATAATATTCATACTATGTATATACCATGTTTTACTTACCCATTCATCTGTAGATGGACACTTGATTTGGTTCCACCTTTCTGGCTACTGAGAATAATACTGCTATAAACATGGTTGTTTAAATTCTGTTCAAGTCCCTGTTTTCACATCTTTTGGGTATATACTGGATCATATGGTAATTCTACGCTAAATTTTTGGGGGAAGCTCCTGTACTGTTTCCACGGCGGATGCACCATTTTACATTCCCATCAGTAGTGCACAGAGGTTCCACGGTCTCCACATTCTTGTCAACACTCGTTATTTTGTGGTTTTTTTTTGGCTTGGTTTGGTTTGGTTTTGGCTGCACCGTGCAGCATGTGAGATCTTAGTTCCCCAACCAGGGATCAAACCCATGCCCCCTGCAGTGGAAGCACAGAGTTTTAACCACTGGACCACCAGGAAGTCCCTCTGTTTTCTTTCTTTTCTTTCCTTCCTCCCTCCCTCCCTTTCTCTCTTTTTTTCTCTTTCTCTCTCTCCCTTTCTTTCTCCCTTTCTTCCCTTTCTTTTTTCTTTTTGATAGCCAAGTTAATGAGTGTGAGGTGGTGCTTTGCTTGATTTTTTTTTTAGATGTTATATTCATCTTATAGAAGAGTGAGGATTTAACTCTCCTATATACACATGAACCCAGTGAACCCATAAACACTCCTTTCCTCCTCTTCTGTCATAGCAAGCTCCAAACTGAGTAATCATGATATTAAGGAAAAAATAAGGGCAAAAGAATAGGCATTTTATAAAAGAAGATATCCAAATGGCTAATAAATGTGTGAAGGTGCTCAACTTCATTTTTCATCAGGGAAATTAAAATAAGATCACTCGGACTTCCCTGGCGGCGCAGTGGTTGAGAGTCCGCCTGCCGATGCAGGGGACACGGGTTCGTGCCCCGGTCCGGGAAGATCCCACATGCTGCGGAGCAGCTGGGCCCGTGAGCCATGGCCGCTGAGCCTGAGCGTCCGGAGCCTGTGCTCCGCAGCGGAAGAGGCCCGCGTACCGCAAAAAAATAAAAATAAGATCACCCTACATACCCATCTGAATGGCTAAAATTTGACAAGACCATCATCGGATGGACGTAGAGCAAATGGAACTTGTCAGCAGGAATGTTAACATGGTTCAACCACTTTGAAAAATTATTTCTAATAATGCTAAACATTATTAGCTACCCTATGGCTGTTTCAAGGAAAATGAGAACAAAGGTCCAAAAAAAAAAGTATGAGAATGTTCATAGTACGATCACATTCATGCCAGACTAATAATGATCAAATATCCATAAACAGGAGAATGGACAAATTATGGTGTGTTTATAAAGTAGTATGCAGCAATAGAAAAAGTACAATATATATGTGCAGCACTGATGAATCAAAATATTCTGACTGAAAAAGTTACATTTATGTGAAGTTCAAGAACAAACAACTCTAACCTAAGATGATAGAAAGCAAAAGTGGTTGCCTGTGGGGTGGATGCTGGTAGGGTGGGCATTTATTGGGAGGGGCATGCGGGAATTTTGTGGTGTGATGGAAATGTTCTATCGCGATTTGAGTGGTGGTTATACAGGTTTATACATAAGCAACCATCAAGGTGTACATTTAAGATTGTGCATTTTATCCTCAGTTAATTACACATCAAAAATATGGAGGTTAAAAACTATGCTACACAATTTGCAAAAATTTCATAACTGGCATTCACACATTATTTTGGGGGATGCAAAATGGTACAATTTCTCTGAAACTATCAGTATTGATCAAAGTTATATATTCATGTTCAATACGGCAGTTATATTTCAGGGAATCTAAGATAAACATGTTTTTGTGCAAGGTGATTCATTCCTTGCAGCACTGTAATAATAGCAAATGTTTGGAAACAACCCAGTAGGGGTCTGGAGTTGGTAAATAATTGAATGTATCTATACAATGGAAGAGTATACAGTTGTAAAAAAGAATGAAGATTTATCTATAGGTAATGATATGGAGAGATATTTAGTGAATAAAAAAGTAAGTCATATCTCTTAATTTGTTTATGTTGGCAAAAGAAACACTAGACATTTAAAGAAGAAACTGAATTAGTGCCCAATAAGGGTTCAGGTAGAATAGGATGGAAGGAGACAGAGTTTTCAGTGTTTGCCTTATATAGTTTTGCTTTTGGAACCATGTAAATATATTACCTGTTCCTTTCCCAAAAAATACATTTAGTAAGCCCTAAGACAGATTCTTCATGAACTGTAATTACAACTATAAGAAAAAATTTTTTTAACAAAAGATGCAGTCATTTTCCACAAAAACAGATGATGGAGCAATGAGGAGATAGAATTTGGTTTTAAAAAAATGTTCATTTCATACATAACTTGCAGATATATTTAAAGTGTCAAGTCTTTCTGTATTCTTATAAAAGTTGTTCTACTTTACACTGTCATATAATTAAAGAGGTCTTCAGTACTACTTTAATATGCTAGAATCTTAATATATTCTTTCTTGTGGGAAAAATTTAACAAAAGACCATACTTACCTGATAAATATTTCTTTTCATATGGGACTAGAATACAAAAGAAAATCATAATTAATTTAAGTATGCCTTATTCTAAGAATGCTTCTAAACACTTTCAAAGTAGTTTAAAACGAACCCTTTAATAGCTTAGTATTACCCATATTTCTGTTGCTTGGTCATGTGTCTGTATTATCTGTTTTGAACTCAGTTTTTTTAAAAAAGGATGTAGAGAGGTAAAAACTCATTAGCTCAGTTGGTGGAAAAAGAATAAGGGAACTCAAGAAAAAGACAGTGTGATGAAGTGAGGGAAATAAGAGGATTTGGGTTGGAAAGTCTGTAGAAACAGTAAAAGTATACAATTGTGACCTTACCTTGGTAGTACAGACTTGCTCACTATTTCTGATGTTTTGAAGTTATAGTTTAATTAAAAATTAGGCTTATATAATGGTGCCCTGAGGCATAGTATATGAAAAGAACCAACTTTCTAAAAATCCAACAAATATTGGAAGTCAAATGCTACTACCATAAAAGTGTGACTGATTAGTCAAAAACCCCGCTGAGGCAAGTTTAAAAAAAAAAATTGTATGTAGTTCCAGATGTAAAGAAAGGAAATAATCGGAGGCAGATGTATAGTTTTGGTTTGCAGTTGGAGTAGAAGGGGGGAATATTAAGGATGCAATGCGGGAAATGGCTGTTTCTGTCTTGTTTCAAGCAACCCAAAATCGTATTTTGAAATTTAAATGTCTTTAGTGAGAAAACAATTCTTTCTACAACATAAAAGAACTAATGTTTAACAATAATATGAAAATATTTTGGGACAGGATAATTTTGTTCATTAGAAAGCACTGTGATGTGTGAGAAGAAAACTTATACTTTAATCCAGAGTAAATTATAAACTATGATGCAATTTTTCTTGGCCTAATCAAAGATGTCCTTGAATCAAATTCTTTTTACGCTAACATTAGAATTCTGGAATCAGCCATGATTATTTTTCACCACTTCCACTGTTTAACCAAATCACAAAGAGGCTATTATAATTCCTTTGAACAACATAAGAAATTTTTGACTTCTTAGAAGCTCTAAGAATAAGCAGATAGAATAAAAGTATGCCTGGTTCACATGATCTGGCCCTACCTCTGAAATGTAATAGGATTACATATTTGACTTCCAAGAGTCTTGGGAGCAAACCAACCCAGTATCTTCTGAAGTCTTACTTCCTCTTTATATTGAGGCACACATCACAAAGAAAATTATTTTAAAACCAGCCCTATTTTCCCCACCTCTCTTAGAATGGAAAAAGGCCTTCAATTATACTTACTAGCTGCTTTACAAAGGGTTCCTTCCACAGAAGAAACTTCACAATTTCCTTTTTTCCAATCACCTGTCTTGGTGTGCAAAAAGGCACAGGTGTCAACTAGATCCTCGCCATCTTCTTGGTCTGACCACTTAACAAATGTCATATTTGACTTGTCAAACCACTTGAAGCTGGCATCTGTCAGTTAAGGAAAATTTTTAACATTATGACAGTATAAAATGTGTTAAAAGAAAGTCAAAGAAAGGGTCTAGCTTTATTTTTTTTTAACTTTTTGGCCACGCCTCATGGTTTGTGGGATCTTAGTTCCCTAACCAGGGATCAAACCCGGGCCCTCAGCAGTGAAAGCATGGAGTCCTAACCACTGGACCACCAGGGATTTCCTGGGTCTAGTTTTAAAGGTGGGAAGTTACTAAGATATGTCTGGTCTAAACTTCTGATTGTAGGATTTAAATTAGAAGGAGGAATATATCCTGTACTCAGGCAAAGGATACTGGTTCAAAAAGGTTCTGAAGAAGATCCCATTTGTGATTAAAATATATATATAATTTTCATGAAGAAATAGTCAAGAAAATAGTTAAAATGTTAATGGTAACCTTAGTAATTTCATTTCATTTTGAAAATTATGTACTTTCTATTTTCAACAGTGACAATAAATACATTTACATAGTATTACCCTGACAGTTGTCTATCTTTATCCTATTGTTGACACTAGTACCAATTTTTATTACCCTACCATATTACAGAAATACTGAGTCTACAGCCATATTTTAATCCAGATGAAAGAATCAACTTTAACTTTCATATGTGACACACATTGAGCTGCTCAGGGGAAAGCTGTGGTACATGGGTGCATACTGAAAATACAGTCCCTGGAAACCACAGGAAATAGCGAACTACAGAATTGAAGAATCTAAAAGAAAGTTATCAGTTTTACTAACATTAAAAAAATGTAAGAAACAATTTAAGTATAAATATCACTTACCATCTGTGTCAAAAAACATGCCTAATAGGATATCATCTGGGCCTTTCCATTGCTTTTGCAAAGTATCCAGTATAAAAGCGTTTTCTTCTTCATTATGTATGCTTATCATGTCTGCTCCTGAAATTATTTTAGGGAGAAGAAATCAGCATGTTCCCCAAATCAATGAAAATCACATGAAGTATATACAAATTACACATTATTATAATACATTATATTTTACATCCTTTTAAAAAATTAAGCTTGAAAATGTCATGCACATTTCTGAAGAGACAATATACTCATGAGAAAAGTAAAATGATAATGTGATAAACTGAACAGAATCATACTTTTTATTTCATTCACTTAGGGTTAGTAATCTCGTAAACAACACGGAAAGAAAACATCATGGGAAGGCTGGAGCAGCAGAACACACTTCCTGCATCTCAACTTTTCACTGCCCCTTCCTCTAGCAATCATGGCCCCTCCTGCCCTCAGTTCACAATTATAGGGAGGAGTAGCTCTGACCACACTCAGGAGAGCTGAAAACTACCAGGGCAACTTGCCAGAACAGTCCCAAGACCTAGTGAAGTTCAAGTAACAAGCAGTCTCTGACCGGCCTCACTTAACTGGCCATGTGCCTGCTGCCTGAAGCCTATGCCTTCCCATATTTTCCTCTGTGGTTGCCCTTAGGGAAGTCCTGGTTAGGGAAAGTGATAAAGGAGGTCCTTGGTCCTTGTTCTCATTGGATAGCTGATATTTCCTAGTACTGTCTCACCTGGTTTGAGTAAGGAGCAGCAGCCACATATATTTTATGTCTCACATTTTCTAGCCTTTCAATCTAAAAGCTACATAGCAGCCTATAAAATATTAGCAATAACTTCACTTTTCCCAGATATATTTAATCTTGTTTCTTTACCCAACAAAGATTCTCTTGCAAATTAAAAAAAATCATTCCACTGTCTTAACTGGATAACACTTAGGAGAAAACGCTAATGGAGTTTGTTTCTCTCATGATATTGCATGTTTTTGCAAGTGAAGAATGAATGATGACATCAGAGCCTAAAAGCAACCAGAAATCTGGTGGGGAAGGTACATCTAACCCCTGGGAAAAATACATCCTTTCAGCTGTACTCAGCTAAGTGAGGAATAAACATCAAAATGTTTCTAAGAAACATGACTTTCCAGTCTCAGTAATTTTAGAAGTTAAAATTTTCATAGTTTTCCAAGGAGAAGTCATTGATCCTAAACATTTTTTTTTTTAACATCTTTATTGGGGTATAATTGCTTTACAATGGTGTGTTAGTTTGATCCTAAACATTTTTAAAGTTATCTTGGAAGCTTTGGGTACTACGACTAATCCAGGTACTACATGGAGAGATGAGGAAGTCTTTCCTATTATTAAATTACATTCTTCCCAAATCATCCTGACTTAACAAAAACTTCCGAAAACTTGAGAATACTGCCTTGGATCAGTGGCTCTCCAACTTTAGTGTGCACCAGAATCACATGGAGGGCTTGTTAAAACAATGTTGGCTCCTACACCCAGAGCTTCTGATTTAGCTGGAGTAACATGGGGCCTGAGAATTTACATTCCTAACCGGTTCCCAGGTGACACTGATGCTGCCGATCCAGGGAACACACTGAGAAATTATAGGAAACTTAAATAATAGGCCATTGTATTTATGACACCACTCTAAAATCAGTAACTTTTTGGTAATTAACAGATATATGGAGACGAGAAAGGACCATTAGGTCATGACGTGGTAAGAAAAATTTGTATTAGGCAATTACTTTCACATCTTCTAAAAGAGGCTTAAAAAATAAATTTAACTACAGGGGAAAAGAAACTACAGGACCTAAAATCTCCCCCCAAACAAACCATACTGTTAAAGAAGAAAAACTGGGCAGACTAAAGCTCTGTTATGAATAAAAAATAACAGGCAAACACCTTAACAGAAGAAAAAAAAATTGGTCTCAGACTGTTAAAAAAGGCAGTAGACACGTATAGAAAACAAACTAGTGCTTACCAGTGGGGAGAGGGATGGGGGAAGGGGGCAACATAGGGGTGGGGATTAAGAGGTACTATTATGCATAAAATAAGCTACAAGGATATATTGTACAACACTGGAATATAGCCAATATTTTATAGTAACCAAAGATGGAGTAAAACCTTTAAAAATTGTGAATCACTATATTGTTCAACTTGTAACTTACTTAGTATTGTACATCGACTATACTTCAATTAAAAAAAAAGACAATTCACCCTCACGAAAGGAAATGTAACACAAGAAGTGTGTGAAAAATGCAGTTTCACTGGTAAAAGAATGAAAATAAGAGTTTCAGACGTGCCAATTAAACAGTGCCGGCTTAGGGTGTAGAAAAATAGGAACTCATAAGTGGTTAGTTGGAGTAAAAATTAGTAAAACTTTTTGGAGACAATTTGGCAAGATGTATGCAAGGCAATCGTTGGCTCTGCTCAGATAGGCACAATCATTGATGATCATCACATTTACAACACTGGAAGACTGGAAATAATTTAATAACCAATATTAGAGGATTAACTCAATTACGGCATATCTATATAGAGGAATAGTGTACGGTTATTAGGAAATATACATTCTATATTTACTGCCATGGAAAAATATGTTTAAGGGAAAATGTAGATTATGGAAATATATATGTACATATAGTATATACATGTATATATACATATATATCAAATATTTATTAAAATATATCTGCCTGAGGGGTTGGAAGTCTAGAAGGATACTCACCAAAATGTTAATAGTTATTACATTTCCTTAGGATGGTACAATTTAGGGTAATTTTATTTTTAAAATATTTGCATATGTGCTTTTCTGTATAGCGACTGTGCACTAATCGTGTAATTAAGAACTTTTAAAAGAAAAGAAAAAATAAGACTGACCTTTAAAATACTTAATACTTTTTTTTTTTTTTTTTTTTTTTTGTGGTACGCGGGCCTCTCACTGCCACGGCCCCTCCCGTTGTGGAGCACAGGCTCCAGACGTGCAGGCCCAGCGGCCATGGCTCACGGGCCCAGCCGCTCCGCGGCATGTGACATCCTCCCGGACCGGGGCACGAACCCGCGTCCCCTGCACCAGCAGGTGGACTCTCAACCACTGCGCCACCAGGGAAGCCTCTAAAATACTTAATACTTTAATCCAAAGTTAGAATTCAGCAAGTTTCTCTCTCTCAGTCATAGCTCCATTTTCAAAAATTCTATTATGGTTTTCTTATCAGTTCTAGCTGCTATCACCTCCTGTTAAATGTCATACAGACTTTTAATCTGTTTTACCCTCATACTTACTTGTATTTAGTTGTGAAATGTAACCAAAATGCCATTTTAGAAAAATCCTCAAGGGAAATATTTAACTAGGTTAGAGTTTAGGCTTAGGTGTTCATAGATGAGATTTTCATTCCTTTCTCTGACCTTGTGTCAGCCAATGGAACTTGAATGATTTTTAACATTGCAATTTAAGTAAATACTGTATAAACTTAATATGTCAGGAAAAAAGACACACTTTAATTTTCTTTAACAAATGATAGCATAAATCCCTGAAGAACACATGTGCTCAAGCGAATTTTTTTTTTACAATGCATTACCAGTGATGCTACCTGCTGAGTTGTAATTTGGGTCTTTAATTCTTTTTATGGTTAGTGACATAGCTCATACACAGATCACAAAAAGGAAAGACTGGAAATATTTATTTGTTCTATTATAATGAAAATATCTAAACCAAAGGTAAATGTTGCAAAATAAGAAAAATTTTAGCCTCTCACAATTATTTTCCTAGATGAACGTAACAGTACCCAAAATAAGTACAAGTAACATCAAGTAAATTACCACAAAGCACTGGGAATATTTCTAAATATAGCTCTCAGCAGTCCAAAAGGTAACAAGTCACCTATTTTCTATACCCCTAATTATAGGTTTAAGATAGGATTTTGTATACCTGTGAAGATTTTATAAATCCAAATGTAAATGTCCTAGTATTCCTTATGCTTTTCCTTCTTCATATATAGCAAACACTGAATTCATGTCCACCTACTGTTCTAAACCAAAACACTACCCTAGCCAAAAAAAGTAATGGTAATATTAACCAATTTTAGCTAATTTTCTGATTCATCAATGAAATGGATATTTCCAGAGTGGAAGCAAATGTAGAGGATGATCAAATAAATGATGAGATTATCAGAAATGTATGAGAAATTAAAAAAAAATCAAATCAGTAAGAAAAACTGAATTTATAAATATTTAACTGGGAAAAAAGACATTTTTCTTTAGACACAAGATAAACTTTATAAGCAAATTTATATACAACGATTTAAAATTCCTAAGTGGCTACTCTACTTGAACAAGTAGAGTTAATGGACTTCAAATAATCAAAAATTAGGCCTCAAAGTTGCTGGGTGTTTTCAATTTCATTTTGCTTCTTTTTCTAAAAAAAAAATTAGCAAATACAATTAACTACAGTTTAGTTGTAGAGGAAGTCAGTCAACAAATATTAACTATGCCTCTGTAGAGTATGCAGTTGCTTAACTGCTGAAGTTAAGTATTAAAGCTGGACGACGAAATCTGACCTTGTGGTTCATACAAGCTAATAGGAGTACAGGAACATGTCTTTTCTTGGCTCTGAGCCTCCAATGTAATTTGTTTATTGAAATCTGTGTTTATGTCCAAGTATACCTGACATAAATAGTTTTTAAAAAAGAGATAGAAAATAGTTGTTGGGGAAACACCCTTTAAAAAAATCTTGTAGACTTCCCTGGTGGCGCAGTGGTTAAGAATCCACCTGCCAATGCAGGGGACACGGTTTCAAGCCCTGGCCTGGGAAGATTCCACATGCCGCGGAGCAACTAAGCCCGTGCGCCACAACTACCGAGCCTGTGCTCTAGAGCCCGCGAGCCGCAACTACTGAGCCCATGCGCCACGACTACTGAAGCCCGCGCGCCTGGAGCCTGTGCTCCACAACAAGAGAAGCCACCGCAATGAAGAGTGGCTCCTGCTTGCTGCAACTAGAGAGAGCCCACGCGCAGCAACAGAGACCCAACACAGCCATACATACATACGTACATACATATATATATAAATAAAAATCTTGGAAGACCAGCAAAATTCCTATTACTCCATTTCCTTGGAGTGAAACCATATTAGCATGTCGGAAATGTCTTGTTTTCAAAGAGCCAATGTTCAACACCATTTAGCAAGTAAGGAAAATATGTACTGAGTAGTACGTGGCACTTCGTAGGATTTAAAACTCCTATGCTTACATTTATTCCTTCTATAATAAGTGAATATGATTTTAATTAAAGCAATTTGATATTCTTCCAAAATGTTAATTGGTGGGTTGTCAGAAATTGTGTTTTTTAGATAAAGGGCATTTTTATTTTTATTTTTTATTTATGTAGTTTTTGGTCGTGCCCTGTGGCATGCGGGATCTTAGTTCCCCAATCAGGGATGGAACCCATGCCCCCGGCATTGGGAGCGCAGAGTCTTAACCACTGGACATCCAGGGAAGTCCCAGTAAAGCACATTTTTAAATGCTGGTGTTATGAATATGCTTAAGACAAAATTTAATGAAATAAGAGATTTTTAGATCTCACACAGTAATAACAAGTACCTTGAAATAATCAAGGACTCTCATCTCACCATCATAGATATCTCAGTGGAAAAACATGGTAACTCACACCATCGTTTTCGTTTGAGCTGACAAGTATCACAATAAGAGGCTTAACAACAAGGATGCACTTTGGGCCAAACAGCCAAATATATAACGAGCACCCAAGCACACCTTTTTTAAAATGACATTTTTATTTAAAAGATTTCAAAATGTGAAGTTATATTTCCCAGAGAATACTGAGCATATCATGTAGCAAATACATAGCCTTTTTTAAATTTTTATTTAATGGTATGCTTCTTTACCACCGTCTCACGTCACAGTCCCATGTAAACTAACTTCTGCCCCCACTGCATGCCTGAAACAGTACTTTCAGGGCAGAATAAGAGTGATTAAGAACGCAGGTCCTAAAATCAGACAGTCCCTGGTTTGAATCCTGGCTGTGCCAATGATTTCCTGTGTGACCTCTAACAAATAACTAGTTTTATTCTCTTGATAAAAGGAGGCTAATAATTTACTACCTGATAGGTTTGCTGTAATAATTAAAGCCAGTTAAAGTATATTATGTGCTTAAGAACAGTGCCTGACACAGAGTACTTACATTAAATACACCCTGCTCTTGCTAAGGTTCTGTCACTCTGCTTTGGGCAGTGTGGTCCAACAACTGTCTTCCAGCTCAAGGGTATACCCCAATTCCACTGTTTGTGTCTTATAGAATAAAAGCTGTCCATTTATTACAAGGACCAAGGTAAAAGTGAGATACGACAAAACTATTTTTTAAAGAAATTAGTGAACACTCTTTACTGATCTGTGAAAAAACAAAACAGAAAAAGCTCCTTACCATGGTCAGTACACTGATTTCTGACATCCTCTATGCTTTCTACTTTGATGGCTTCTTGAAGAAAAATGTAACAACTGTCTTGGAACTGAACCCAGGTGGATGAAGGGCAGTCTATGTGGAAAAAGAGATACGCTATTAAATAACTTTAATTTCATGAATTCCTAAAGATAAAGATATTAGATATTAAATTTTCACAAAAGAAAAAGAATGGCAATTTCCCTTGTTAATTTAGCCATAAGGCTCTTGGTCTTTGTTAAAATAAGAAATTGACTAGCGTGATAGGAATTTCTTTTTCACCATTGTACATGTGGGAAAAGGAAAATGCGCCACTGATTCCCTTCTGATTTGACAGAGCAAAGTTACAAGTCTTTAGGTGTTTAGTAGTTCAGACATGTAAATTATAGCATATTACATATGCTAATAACCAAGGCAATAAACTATCAAGGAAGAAAACCAATCAGAATTACAAGTTCTCTTTCAAGGTTATCTTTGCAGTATATAGTAACAATTCAATTTCAAAAGTCGTAAGACTCTTACAAGATCTTTTTGTTCAAAATATACTTTCAAGAACAGAGAAGAAAAGAAGTTGCTAGATTATGAATATTCAGATAAGTTTTCCTATTGCACAAGAAAACAAGATTGATATTTTTATGAACGTTTTAATTTAACACTTCATCAAAGCAGATTCTTTGAACTAGTTTTATGAAACAGAACCATACTTCTTCCTCTCTTGCTGTAGAGGGTCATCTCCTTCATCTCTATCTTTTGGTGTTATTCATTATAAAGATGTGTATTTTTCAGCCTTGCCTCTGGAATTTCACTAGTTAGCATTAGAAGCAAAAGTAGGCCTGTTAAGACCTTGATTTCACTGGCCAGAATGGAGAAAGGATGTGAAGATGTTATTGAATTCCAGTGAATAAAGGAACATTAAGGCATTAACCTTCCATATTCTCTTAGGTCTGTACAGGGAAAATCACTTTTTACCTGGTTTTATTTTTGCGGGATCTCAGTTCCTCGACCAGGGATTGAACCCAGACCACAGCAATGAAATCACCAAATCCTAACCACTGGACCTAGAGCCAGGGAACTCCCTGAATTACAATTTTAATATAAACAAGAAGAAGAATGGCTTACTACAAAGATCAGAATTGAACCATCAGCTATGTTAGTCTAAATTCAACAACCTCCATCTCACTAAGCTCAGAATATGGCCGAGCCCATTCGTTGTCTCCAGTACTTGCCCTCAGCTTCGTATACAGCACAGACTACAGGCCACCAAGCTACACTATCTCCCAGTTTTCTGGTGGCTTCTGGATAATGAAGTGTGAGCAGAAGTGAAATGTGCAAAAATATGCCTTTAAAAGGAAAGAGTGTGCTCCCTGGACCACATTTCCTCTTTCCCTCTGGCTAAAATGTAGCGAGGTATCTTCAATCAATTGTGTAAACAATGGAAACAGCCTAGGAATAACAGCAACAAGATAAAAGGATCCTAAGTGAAGCCAATATGTCACACTCAGGTTGTAAAGAGAGAGAAAATAAACTTCGATCTTGTTAAGCCATTGATAATTCAGGTCATTGTTATAGCAGCTGAATCAATAACCTAATTAATACAATGGGCTACTTAAAATTATCTCAATTTGTGAGTCATGAGTTTTTCTCTGGCCTCATACTGCTACATTTAAACCATCCAAGATGTACTAGCCTGAGGGTAGGCATCCCAAGATACAATCTATTTTGTATATAGGTTCTTTTTTTTTTTTTTTCCTTCCTGCTGTTTATAAATTCTTGTCTTACACGTGTGACTACCTTGGTTTGAACTCGGGTAGGAATCTAGAACTTTCCCATTATGGTGGCTTAAAGTTGGAGAGGGATGTTTTAACAACAAGCACTTTGGGAAAATGCTCACAGTAAACCATTAATTTTTAAAAATCTCACTATAAAAATATATCTGCAGTATGATTCCAATGTTTAAAAAGCAAGGAAGTCTAAAATATCATGTATCACTTATATGTGGAATCTAAAAAAAGGGTACAAATGAACTTATCTACACAACAAATAGAGTTACAGATATAGAAAATAAACTTACTGTTACCGGGGGTAACGGGGGGGAGGGGTAAATTGGAAGATTGGGATTGACATATATATACACTACTATATATAAAACAGATAACTAATAAGGACCTACTGTATAACACAGAACTCTACTCAATACTCTGTAATGGCCTATATGGGAAAAGAATCAAAAAAGGAGTGGATATATGTATATGTATAACTGATTCTCTTTGCTGTACAGCAGAAACTAACATAACTAACAAACTAACAACATTGTAAATCAACTATACTCCAATAAAAATTAAAATAAATAAAGTAAAATTAAATTAAATTTTAAAATAGCAAGGAAGTCTAGAAAAGTTCAGAAATTGGAAAGGCATTTTGTAGGAAGAAGGCTCAGGAAGGGCCTGAAAACAAGGTGCTTGGTTGAAAGTCTGTATGTGGAGCAAACCCTTAGATCCTCTTCCTGAGAAAGAGTACTCAGCCATCTCAGTTTCTCCATACACCTCTGCTGCCTTCTTTTCAGAAGAAAAGACTTTTATTCCTCCGTTTCCACTTCCAGACCATCAACATTACCCACTGCTCATCCTTTGAGATTCAGGCCATCTATCTACACCACTTTCTCTAAGACACCACCACTGTAATGTATTTTAACTTCTGCTTGTAATTTCATCACATAGTTCTTTCTCTTCGAACTCACCATCCAATGGCCACGGAAAGTAGCAGAAGGAACACAACTTTGAAGTCAGACAGACCTGTATTTTTATCTTGGTGGTGAGACCTTGGACAACTTATTTCCTGTATTTCCTCAGGCAAAAAGGGATAACGACCTCATTGGACTGTTGTTGTGAACATTAAGAAGCAACAAAACTGCACAGCACAGCGCCTAGTACAAGGAAGGTGCTCAATATATTGTAGCTTTTATTAACTCTACCATCCTCGGCACCCTTCTCTAGAGACAGTGACCTCTCTGAAAATAGGGGCCGAGCCTTATTTTTGAATCCCCAACACCTCAGATAGCTCCTTGGACTATAATAGGGACCAAAATATTTTGCTAAATGAATGAATGAATCCTATCTCTACATCCTTAAATGGCTTAATTTATCATCCCTTCAGCATCCTCAAACACTCCCTTTGCAGTGTATTCATCTTTTCCTTCTAGAAGCATGCTGTTTTCTTATACCCTGGAATAGAACTGGATTGACCTTGCTGCCAGTTCTAACACCGTTACTGGTACACTTGGCCCTCGGTATCTGTGGATGTGGAACCCTCGGATACAGAGCACCGACTGTACTACGCCACTTTATATAAAGTACTTGAGCATCCTCGGATTTTGATATCCACAGAGGGTCCTGGTACCAGTCCCCTGAAGATACCGAGAGACTATACTTTTTAAAAATTAAACTTTTTACTGAAATACAATATACAATGTGCAAATCATACATACCTATCTTGGTGAATCTGCATAGAATGAACATACCCATGTAATCATCGGTGAGATGAAGAAACAGACCATTAACCAAACCCGTTTGGTCCACTCACTTCCAAAGGTAATCACACCTAACTTCTAACACCACAGATTAGTTCTGTCAGTTTTTGAACTCTATAGTAATGAACACATACAGTATGTACTCTTTAGTGTCTGGTTTCTTTTGATAAACATTATTTTTATGAGATTTATTTATGTTGTAGCATGTAGCTGTAGGTTCTTTCTCATTGCTATATAGTATTGTATGACTTTATTCATTCTGTTGATGAATGTTTGGGTAGTTTCTAGTTCGTGGCCATGACAATATATGATGCTATAAACATCCTCTGCACATGTTTTGGTGCACATATGCATGCTTTCTTGTGGGTATATTTCTAGAAGTAGATTGCTGGGCCATAGAGTGTACATGTGTCCAGCTCTGACAGATACTGCCAAACACTTTTCCAAGGTGGTTATAATCCTTTTAAACAAGTAGGTTTAAAAAAAAACAAAAAACCCAGTTTGATAATCTTTGTCTTTTGAGTATTTCCATTAATATTTAACATAGTTATTGATGTATTTGAGTGTATATCTACCATCTTACTATTCATTTTCTATTTGTCCTACCTGTTTTATGTTCTTTTTCCCCCTTTGTTGTCTTCTTTTTGGATTATTAAACAATGTTATATTCCATTTTTCTTTTAGCTTATTAATTACACATTCTTTAATTTTATTTCTATAGTGGTTACCCTGAAAATTACAGCATGCAACCTTGATTTATTAGTACCTAAAATAAATGAGTACTTTTACCATTTCCTAGACAGCACTAGGATCTTACAGTAATTTAACTTCTCTTCCTTTGTGTTATTGTTATTACTATTTTGCACGGTCAATGTTCATTTAGTTTTAAACACATATTTACCTTCTCTGTTGCTTTTCATTCCTTCTTACATTTCTGTATTACTAATTGTAATAATTTTCTGTTTGCCTGAATAAACCCCTTTAATGGTAGGTCTATTACAAATTCCCTCAACTCTTGATTTTCTGTAAATGTCTTTATACTGCCTTCCTGTTTGAAGGCTATTTTTGCAAGTACAAAATTCTAGAATGGCAGCTTATCTTTCATTGAAGATGTATATAATTTTACTGTTTTGGCTTCCATCATTCCTATTGAGAAATCAGGTATTAGTCTGATTGTTACTCTTTGATGGCTGCTTTCAAGATTTTCTTTGTCGTCTTCGGTTTTTAGTAGTTTGACAGTGGTATGCCTAGTATTTTTTTTTTAATCCTGGTAATAATGTAATGCAGTTATTGAATCTGTGGGTTTATTTTCACTGTTCACTTTTGGAAAGTTCTTGGCCATCATCACTTCAAATAATGCTTCTCCTCCATTTTCTTTCTCCTCCCTTTCTGGGACTCAAAATACATATATGTTAGATTTCTCACCATGTCCAATATGTTCACTTTGCTCTTTTCTATTTTTAATACTTTTGGCTCTCCATATCATAATCTTGTTCTTTCTGGTTTACTAATCTACTCTTCAGTTTTAACAAATCTGCTATTAAACCCATCTACTGAGTTCATAATGTCAGCTATTTTTCAGTTACAGAATTTCAGCTTGTTTGTATTTTTATAGATTCTGAGTCTCTGGTGAAATTCTCAATCTTATAAACATTCTCGAACTTATTACGATTATTTTTTTTATTTCTTTAATTTTTATTTTATTATTTATTTGATTGCACAGGTGGGCTCCTTAGTTGTGGCACATGGGCTCCTTAGTTGTGGCTCATGGGCTCCTTAGTTGCAGCTTGCTGGCTCCTTAGTTGCAGAATGCATGTGGGATCTAGTTCCCTGACCAGGGATCGAACCCGGGCCGCCTGCATTGGGAGCGTGTGTAGTCTTAACCACTGTGCCACCAAGGCAGTCCCTATTACGATTATTTTAAAGTTCATTTTTGAAAACTCTAATTTCTGGGTCACCTGTTGGTCTGTTTTTATTTTCCCCGCTTTGGCCTGTTTCTTATTATGCCTGGTAGTTTTTTTTTTTTTTTTTTTAATCAAATACCAGATACTGTGCAGGAAAAATTGCACAGTATCTGGTATCTAATATTTAAAGTTAAAAACATTGCAGAGGCTCTAGAGGATGTCATTCTCCCCTAGAAAGGATTCTGGTAGGCATCTGGAGTATTGAAGATTATCTTAATACAATCAAGGGTGGAGTCCACCTGAGGGGGATGTTACAGCCTTTGTGAGGCCCAGTATCCATGGATTCCAACTGAAAGCCTGGATATTAGCTAAAGTCCCTCCTCTTTGGCAAGTAAAAACTCAAATTTTTGTCTCCTTAACACCATGAGAATGCCAAAAACTCTGCTCTGCTTTTAGCTGCTTAAAATTTGGGCAACTCTCCTAAAGGGAAAAGTAGTGCACAGAATATTGGGCTCGCATCAACGAGTTGCCTTAGCAGCTCTCTGATGCCTGCAAAAACCATTATTATGGAATTTTATTTAGATTTTCCAGTTGTTCTTAGTGGGAGCGTTAGTATCCCACTCCACTATAGCCAGAAGCAGAATTCCCTCTTTCACACTTTTAAGCAAGTTATCGATAAGTGCTACCATCATCCATCCAACAATCATTTGCTGAGCAACTCCCACGTGTCAGATACAACGGTCAGTGCTAAGGGGTAAGGATAAAAGGATTTAAGGGGAATTGTTCCTACACTTGAAGTGCTCAGTCTGATAGGAGAGTCAGACACATATAAATAACAAAGGTGTGAGAGGTTAAATGCTGTAAGACTATAGATGAAAAAGTAATAACTTGTAGAGTAAGGAACCATTTCAAAAAGGAGACAATATTTGAGCTGCAATTCGCAGGACAAATGAGTTTACCATGTGGAAAAGGAAAAAGAAATCCCAGGCAGAATGGAACACCATAAAAAGCACAGTGACAGGCACCTAGTAAGGAGTCAAATATTTGTTGAATGGGTGAACTAAGCAGGTCTCTCCCTCCCTACACTCCTCCCACCAGATGTTTTATGTATTAAGACGTGAGAGAGAAAAGAAAAGCAATCATTTCCAGAATGAAACTCAAATTGAAAGTCACAAGGGCACATACTCTGAATTGCAAACTTTGACTCTTTTTTCTTCTCCTATTTTCTTCTGGTTCCCTTTGTTGCTTTTTCTTTAGCCTTATGGAATTGAAAACAAATGGAAATGGAAACAGACTCCATTACCACATTTAAGGACACCTGAAACACCTTTATAAAGTGAAACACTGGAAGTCTTGAACCACGGGTTAAGAAATGCCCTCTTGTATCATTTCTAGTCAAAACTATACATAGGATTTTGTACTGACAATAAATAACTCAAGAATATAAAAAAATAATTTTTGAAATACTGTTTAAATGGAATAAAGCATGTCTATTAAGTATACAAAAATATAATCAACACCAAGTGAAGTGAAATTTATATTATTTCTTTGTATACTTGTAGCTCTTAGGCTTTACAATTACAATGAACTCTGATCTCCAAACCATCTATAAAGTATATTCTTTTTATCAGTAGCAACTCATGTGTCAGTTCTCCATGAAATGTCCAACCCTCACCTTCCCATAACCTCTGATTCCTCTGAACTTCTACAGGACTTTGCACTACACAACATGTAAGAGGCCTTTTCTGGTTATAAAGACTAAAGACTTGTTCAGGTTACCCCAAATAATAGAGATGTTTTGCAAGGATACATGGGGTAATAAGAAATCTGAGGATATTATCCCAGCAAACAGGCCTCCTAGGGCTCTTACATACAAGGTACCCCTTAGGTACCCCTACCTAGCTTAGGGTAGTCAGCCTTTGATATAGGAAATTATCCTTATTTTGATTACTTATGGCTTGGATGGTGAGCGTAATACGGAACAAACCATGGCCCTATGCATAAGAACTGTAGGAAGCCATTCTTGGAAAAGGGGCTGTGTTATCCTTTGATGACCAACACACATTCACGTGCACTGACAAATCCTGCTTTTCTGTATGGTAGTTATCTGATACCTATCCTGTTTTCCCAATTGGACTGTTAACTGCATGACAACAGAGATCATAACTTAAACCTAACTTGTACCCCCAATAATAACTATGATAGAGTTTTGTACATAACACAGATAGCCTGCAGAGAAATGGGACAGTGCAGGGTTCTGATTAAGCACATTAAGCTATGGAGAAAAGTCTGGCTCTGACTACATGACCTCGGGTATGTTACTTAACTGTGCTCCAATTTCCCTATTTGTAAAATGGGGATGATAACAGTACCTATCTCAGGGAGTTGTTGTGAGAAAATTGTTTTAGGTGCTAGGGATTCCACAGGGAATAAAAAGGAACAAAAATCCTGCCATCCTGGAGCTTATATTCTAGTTGAGGCAGATACATGAAGGCAAGATAAATAGGTAAAATAATATGTTAGATGGTATTATTATTATTATTATTTGCAGTACGCGGACCTCTCACTGTTGTGGCCTCTCCCGTTGCGGAGCACAGGCTCCGGACATGCAGGCCCAGCAGCCATGGCTCACGGGCCCAGCCGCTCCGCGGCATGTGGGATCTTCCCGGACCGGGCCACGAACCCGTGTCCCCTGCATCGGCAGGCGGACTCTCAACCACTGCGCCACCAGGGAAGCCCTGGTATTTTATTTAGATAGTACATTAGCAATCTATTGCTATGTAACAAATTAGCAACTTAAAACAATAAAAACCTTTATTATCTCACACAATTTCTCTGCATCAGGAATTCAGAAGCAGCTGCTTAGCTGGGTGATTTTGGCTTGGCACCTCTCATAAAGTTTCAGTCAAGGCTGCATCTATCTGAAAAGTGAACTGGGGCTGGAGGATCGGCCACCAAGTGAGTAGGAGCTGGCTGTGGGTAGAAGGCCTCAGTTCCTCACCATCTGGACTTCTCCACAGGGCTGCTCAAGGGTCCTTATGACATAGCAGGTGGCTTCCCTAAGAGCAAGTGATTCAAATGAGAACAAGGTAGAAGTGCAATGTCTTTTACAATCCAGCCTTGGGAGCCACTCTCCATTATTTCCACAGTGTCCTGTTGGTTATACAGGATACAGGTCAGCCCTATTCAGTGAAGAGTATGAACACCAGGAAGCAAGAATCTTTGGGGCCACCTTGGAGGCTAGCAACCACAGATAAGAGATGCCAGGTCCTGACTGTAGGGTGGGGGCTGGGGTTGAAGTTGTAGAAAGGTGTCCAAGGAAGACGTCACTGTAAAGGTGACCTATACAAAAAGAGATCTGAAGGAGCTGAAGGAAAAGAGCCAAGTACTTATCTAGGTCACACAGGCCTCTGGGATGGGAATGAGTGTGATGATAATGATAACTGACAAAGCCCCTTGCTGGATAATTCAATAAGCAGTATGTGATAAGACAAGAAAAAGCCCCAAAACCCAAAAATAAAAACAAAAAGCTATAGGCAGAAAAGCAGAAAACAAACTGCTAACTTCATATCCTTCCAACTTTCAACTGTTTCTTCCTTAGGCTCATTTCAGCATTAGCAATTAACTCCAGTTAATGTAGCACTGAACCCTTCTTCTCATGCTCCCAGTCAGAGTGAGTGCCCCAGAAACAAGCTTTAAGCACTACTCAAGAGATACATATTTACTTTGGGAGAAGAGTGTTCCAACAGAGGCTGTACCTCTTGTGAGGGAACTACGGAGGTTCACGCACTTCATAAGCAGAAAGGCTAAACTAAGTCTTTTTCAAGGCTAGGTATCTTTGCTATAATGAAAAACCTGTCTCCCCAAAATACTGCCATAAGTTTTCAATTACGGGTTGTGTAATGTTTTCTAGAAAGTATATCTCAAGAAACATCCTTGGGTCAAAAAAAAAAAAAAATCCTGCCCACAATGCTCTCTCCAAAGTGCTTTTCTGTTACTCTTGCTTCTTCACAGCTGCTGAAAGATAGGTTGTTATTAATAACGCACCTAAATGACTCTTCATGGATTGTATAATTTTATAATTCTATTGATTTAATATGTACAGGAATTTAGGAGCCTGATGAAAATTTTGAAAGCTTGTACTTAACTCCAAAAGTTTCCAAATAGATCCTCCGCCTAAAATTATCATGTGCTGGGCTTCCCTGGTGGCGCAGTGGTTGAGAGTCCGCCTACCGATGCGGGGGACACGGGTTCGTGCCCCGGTCCGGGAAGATCCCACATGCCGCGGAGCAGCTGGGCCCGTGAGCCATGGCCGCTGAGCCTGCGCGTCCGGAGCCTGTGCTCCGCAGCGGGAGAGGCCACAACAGTGAGAGGCCCGCGTACCGCAAAAAAACAAAAAACAAAAAAAATTATCATGTGCTAAAAGACTAAAATGGCAGAGCCACAAGAATGTTTTGCATTACCAGTCAGCTCTAATGGAACTCTCTGTTCCCTTGTAATTAATTTTTTTAAAGAACCAGGCACAGCATAAGAGGAAGTGATCCTTGGGACAGACTTGTTCTGAATGTTAACAAAGGAGGCAAGATTGTACTTTTTTTTCCTTGCCAATAATAAGACCTTCGCCCCTCTCCTATTAGACATGAGTCAGTCACTTACCTTCCACAAGGGCAGAGGAGGAGGAAGAAAGAGGCGCTGGTTATTACCTTTATTAAGTATGGAGGAGGACATGGTGTACCAGGCCCCTGATAATCCGGAGGGCCTGGGCTGCAAAGATATCCCTGAATTGTAAGGAAATTCAGCCACTCTGACACTCAGTCCCCTCCCCACGCTACTCAACCTAGCTTCCAAGATGTCCACCCCCATCTTCTCCCTTCACGTCCCTTCTCAGAAAAGCTGTCATGACTTTTATTCATAGAATGAGGGTGCCAGTGCTTCTCTGCACCTTTCTTACTGGGCAACGCCGGTCTATTCTCTTATAGATGCAATCTCAAGATTTGTCCTCAAAATCTAAAATAATCTTAAATACTTGATATGTATAATAAAAAATTGTGGACAGCAACCCTGTTGCAAAACTAATTTTCAACACGGAAGCACATTTCTAAAAGCTTCTCAACAATGAAAGAAGTCCTGAAATAATACCTAATTACTATTTCACTTTTTCATTGGAAGGCAAATGAACACTAACATTTCAAAATTTACAATCTGAAATAATTTCCCCTGAAACATCACTGCTACATTCACAAAGGGCCAGAAAAAGTCACATCAATAGATTAAGGTGACTTAATGCTTTGAATTCAATTATGAGATGAGTTCATGGGCGGAAGTAAAAATAATTTGAAGGAAACTGCAATCCCATTATCGCCCCCTACTTCTTAAATCATTCATCTAAATTTTTTATCCTTTCATTATAAATTAGAATAAAGTACAGAGACACTTTTCAAAGCAAAACAAAACAAAAAATCCACAAGATAGTAAAGTTTCTGCTGTTATGGAGCTTCCTTGGTAAGGGGAGCGAAAAGCAAGAAGAGAGTGAAGAAACGAGATTCATTCTGAGAGAATTCAGTGCTCTGAAGAAGAGAAAACACGGGGATGTGATAGAGAAGGTGGCATATGAACAGAGCTCTGAACGATATGGGAGTGGGCAGCCATGCCAAGGACTGGGGAAGGGGAGGGGGGTCTGGGCAGAAGAGCCAGGAGGTGGCTGAGTGCCCAGAGGTCATCGTGGATAAACAGCGTGGATAGCAGGAAGGGCGGTAAGAGGTGGCGTCAGGGAAGGAGGCAGAGTATTGTAGGCTACGGCAACTCAAAGTGAGAAACGATTCAGTGACCACAGAATGGGGTTTCCTCTAACATGCTTGTGTTCACTTATATTCACGCTGCTCGCAGGAAACCACTGACCCAAGAAACAGACACCGATCATGTACTATGTACAACAAGTGCCGTTACAGAAGAACTTTTTAAAAGGGATGCCATGGAATCTTACTCAGGTATTTTTTGTTCATTGTGATTTTTCAAGATAATATCTAAGAACAACACAAGATCATTTACACTAATAAACTCCAAAATAACAGAGAACAATAATTTCCATTTCAATATTACATTTATGCTTTATGCAACACCCTAGGAGCTTTTCTGTTAAGACCTTGCCATTCAGCAAATTCCATGAGAACCTTGAAAAGCTCTTTCTTTACTTAGTTCTAAGCCAAATGTGATTCCTGATCTTGTCTAGATAGATTTGTGAAGTATGATGATAAAACACATAGTTTTTCAGCCCTGTGTTATCAACATGTATGGGAATGTGCTCGGTAACCATACACATCAACAGACATAAAGCGGCACTTGTGACATAATTTTCTAGTTGCAATAATTACCCTTCACTTCGTATGAAGAGAACAAAGGAAAACCAAGATTCACCATGTCTGGAATAGGTGCTAGACATGGAGTTCTCACTGAATGCTCACTACAGCCCCATGGGTATTATCTCCATTTTACTGAAGTGCAATGAGTTGCACAATTCGATCAAGGCCACAGAGTCTGTACCTAACTCCAAAGCTCATGCTCCTTCTAAATTAATCCTTCAAACCTCCTGAGAGAAGCTGATTCATTAATAGCAATCATTTATTCAACAGGCACTTCTTCAGCTCTTGAAAAGTCTATTTAACCATACTTGACTTATAAAAGGAAAAAGAACAAAACTTTCCAAAGATAGTTTTGAGACAGGCTGGGACCTGGGACCCTTTGCTGCAATGCTTGCACCTGGACAAACGTCTCCTCCAGCAACAGAATGCAAAGAAACTATAAGAGACTAAAAATAACTGCACGCATGCACAGTTGGGTCAAATTATGAGCAACAAGATACAAAAAGATCAAAACCCAACTGCCGCTTCTGAGCTGCCGGGAGCAAAGGCAGGGTACTGCGCATGATCCCTGCACACAGCACCACCAAGGGGGTGGGCAGCCCACCTAAGCAACCTCTCCAGCCACCCATGTCTGCTCCTACCCTCAACCCCACTTAGGGGATCAGCTCGCCCCCCCGCTTAGGGAGCAAGCAAGGGCACTTGTTATTTGTTCTCACTCCCTCACGTTGCAGCATCCCTAATAAAGCCTCGCCTGAATTCCTCATCTGGCCTCGTCAATTTCTATTAAGGAGCCCAAGAGCCCAGGTGGGTAACAGCCTGTCTTCCACTGCTGATCAAAACAGCTTCTCTTAAGAAGAGAAATACCACACAATCTAGAAACGGACTTTTTAAAAAATCTGACAAGAAAAGTATTTGTTTTACTGAGCCTGACATATGAAGGCGCGGCAACCCAGAGGGTGGCTTAAATGGGCGTTTAGATGTTACTGGCAAACATAAGGAGGGCGTGCATAAGGAGGGATTCACAGAATCTCTGGTCCAGCCTTGTTTTGGACAAAACGAATGTGCTCAGTCTCAACAGTGTGAAACTTGTTTCTGCTCCTCCATAGGCAGCAGATGCCATAACTGGTCATAAATGCTGGTCGACAAAAGGTGTCAGGATAGGAGCTTTGAGTTTGTAAAAAAAGGCAACTTCTGAGATGCTTACTCTACTGCTGCCTCCAATACTGAGATCCTTTAATATATTCCTGCCTGTCAGCGGGCTTCCAGCAGGAATTTATAAAATGGCAGTGAAATTCACGGGGTGGGGGGGGAGCCAAACTCTTGCATAATCATTTTATTCAAACCCACGCAAGTACTCACTTAGTTCTTGTTTATTTTGCTCCTTAATTCCTGGAATTGTTCAATCAGTGATTTTGGATGGAAGTCTTTCCCCAGAGTTTCCCCCATCAACATTTTTGACATGTTTGCAAGAGAAACTTGTTTAAAAAAACACAAAACATTCAAGAGAATTGTCCATTTTCCTCACGATTCATTTTGGAAATGACTGACTAATCAAGAGTAATTTTTCAGATGTCACTTTCACAACAGCAGACTGGACTTAAAGATTTTTAAATCACACGACTTAAGTGGAATCCAGGCCTCGCCTGTTCTCGTCCCACTTCCATTCAGGGTTATTTGGCTGAACTGTTTTCCTGTTTCGACAACTTGAACACCAACCAATTGGTCAAACAACGCCGAGAGCAAAAGAGGGCCAGCTTCCTCCCACCCCCCGCCCCCGCCGCTCACGAGCTGAGGACATCTCCGCAGCCAACTTCCCCACTTCTCCTTTCAGCCCCAAATGGCCCTGAAACTATGTTCGTCCTGGGGCTCGAAGTCCCTCCGCTCTCCTGTCAATTAGCGCCGTTTGGGACCCCTGCCCGCGAGTGGGGTCTGCGCCGAGGATGTGGACGCGGCGGGAGACGAAGGGCGCTCTCGGGTCCCCGGCTACCCCCTCCCCGGGGGCGCTCTCTCGGAACCCACCGAACGCGGAGGGGCGGGGCGGGGCGGGTGACCAGACGCCAGGGCGCACGGGTGCGCGCGGGGTGGGCGTGCAGGGGAGCGCGACATGCCCGTGGAGTTGAAGCCCTCGGCCGCGGAGGGGGTGGAGAGTCTCCGCCGGGAGGCGGGAAGGCGGTCGCTCCGTGCCCGGGCTCCCAGGCCGTGGAGGGGGCGCGGCAAGGGGCCAGCTTACCCGCAGCGGCGGCGGCGACTGTGAGGCCCAGCAGCGGCAGCAGGAGAGCGGGCGGCGCGGCGCGGGGCATGACTGCGCTGCGGACCCGGCGCGCACGCTGCTCGGAAGTGCGGAGCCGCCGCCCGACCCCTCCCACCCGCGGCCCCTAACCCGCCCGAGCGCCCGCCCGCGCTGCTTTCCGGCCGGCGCTTCGGCTCTCCGTGATTTTTAAAACTTTTCATCTGAACCGAAATAAATTCAGCCTCTCAAAAATGTTGCCAAAAAAAAAAAAAAAAAAATGTTGCCAAAGTAGTACAAGGAATTTCCATAACCCTTCAGCCAGCTTTTCTAAATATTAACGTCGTATGTAACTCCAGTACAATGAGTCAAAGCCAGCATATTAACACGGGTGTAATACTGTGGACTAATCTACAGCCGTTATCACATTTCACCAATTGTCCCTCTGATGTTCTTTTTCTGTTCTAAAATCCAATCCAGGGTCATACACTATTGAGATATGACGTCTCCTCAGTCTCTTTAATGTGGGACAGTCCCTGTGTCATTGCTTATCTTTCACCATCGATCTGGATACAAGTTTGAAGAGTACTGGCCAGTCGCTATGTAGAATGTCCTTTAGTTTCAGTTTGTCTGATGTCTCCTCCTGAGGGAGATTAGAAGAACAGGATTCAGGTTATGTTTTTGTTTTGTTGTTGTTTGTTTTCTGGCAAGAGTACCACAGAAGGCATATGCCCAGCCCAGGAGGACCAAGTCATTCTGTCTCATCACTGGTGATGCCAACTTTGATCCCTTGGTTAAAGTGGTGTTTGTCCTTTGGACCTAATGGTCAGAAACCTTTTCAAAGGCTCTTCTCTCAGTGGACTGTGGCCCTCAGACAACTCTTCTCTGTCAGCAGCTCCTGGATTAAGGGTCTTTAAACTACGCTTATACGGCCCGTGGAAGGAACCAACTCTGATGAATACCTTGATGTTGAACTTCTGGCCTCCAGAACTGTGGCACAATAAATTTCTGTCGTTTAAGAAAAAAAAAAAAAGGGAAACCACCCATACTTATTATATGTATAAACTATGCAACTGTAACTCCACTAGTGAGTGTCTCTGGAACCAGACAATCAAGGCTAGGCAGGCTGCTTGTTTAAACCCTGACATTGTCTCATGTCATTACCAAAAGAGTGCTTTAAAATCAACTCTAAACTCTACAAACACAAACAACTCAATTTTAAAATGTACAAATGAGCTGAACAGACACTTTGACAGAGAAGATACACAGATGGCAAAAAGCATATGAAAACATACGTCACATGTCACTAGGGAATTGCAAATTAAAACAAGATACCACTACACACCTATTAGAATGGCTTTTAAAATCAACAACACCAAATGCTGATGAAGATGGAGAGCAAAAGGAACTCTCATTCATTGCTGATGAGAATGTAAAATGGTACAGCCACTTTGGAAGACACTTTGCAGCTTCTTGCAAAACTAAATATACTCTTACCATGTGATTCAGTGATCATGCTCCTTGGTATTTATCCAAACAAGCTGAAACCTTACATATTCACAAAATTTTAAAAAATATTTTATTATTTATTTTTAAATTTTATTTAAAATTTAAAAAAATAATTAATTTATGGCTGTGCCAGGTCTTAGTTGTGGCATGTGGATCTTAGTTGCAGCATGCAGGATCTTTAGTTGCAGCATGCAGACTTCTTAGCTGCGGCATGAGGGCTCTTAGTTTCGACCTGCACGTGGGACCTAGTTCCCTGATCAGGGATTGAACCCAGGCCCCCTGTATTGGGTTACCCACTGGACCACCAGGGAAGTCCCTATCACAAAAATTTATATGTAGATATTTACAGTGGCTTTATTCATAATTGCCAAAATCTGGAAGCAACCCAGATATCCTTCAATAGGTGAATGGATAAATAAACTGTGGTACATCCAGACAATGAAATATTGTTCAGCACTAAAAAGAAATGCACTATCAGGCCATGAAAAGACATGGAAGAACCTTAAATGCATATTGCTAAGTGAAAGAAGACAATCTGAAAAGTCCACATACCCTGTAATTTTAACTTAATATTTTGGAAAAGGCAAAACTGTGGTATCAGTAAAAGATCAGTGGTTGCCAAGGGTTGGGGGAGGTGGGAAGGGAGGCATGAATAGGTGGAGCACAGAGAACTATTAGGGCAGTGAAACTGTTCTGTAAGATACTATAATGGTAGACACATATCATTATACATTTGTCAAAACCCATAGAATATACAACATAAAGATGAATCCTAATGTAAACTATGGACTTTAGCTAATAATAATGTATCCATACTGGATCATCAGTTTTACCAAATGTCCCACACTAATGCAAGATGCTAATAATAGGGAAACATGGCGAGGGATAAGGAGGTATATGGGAACTCTCTGTACTTTCTGCTCGTTTTTTAACCTAAGACTGCTCAAAAATTAAAGTCTATTCTAAAAGATCAAGTCTAACCTTTTCCAATCCTTTCTAACCCTTTCCATTTCTCTAATAGCCCAGTCGGAAATGGAGTGATTGCACCAAGGAAATCTATCTGACCAAAGGGGTCTATAAGGAGAGTCACAGAATGTTAGAGGTGGTAGGAGCCATCTTCATTTACTGATAAGGAAACTGAGGTCCAAAGAAGGGATATCACTTAGCCACAGGCACACAGTGAATGCCAAAAAATGAACCAGAGCCCAGGTCTTCTGCTGGACTCTCCCACCCTCTCCAGGTTCAGTCTCTCTTGCCAAAGTATCAATGTCTTGCTCAACTTATTTATTTCCATCATTCCTCTCAGACTGTCAATAACGGGTTTATATACTAAACCCAAATCCAAAGCAAATCCTTCCAAATGTACACAATGTTTATTAAATACGAAAACATCCTGATTCTGGACACTTCTGTCCTGCTAACTACACAAGTAAAATGAACAGCTCTATGCAGTCATGTATTTGGAAAAGTCATCTCCACCCCCCACCTCGGGCACCAAAGCATATTGTATCAATGTGGATTACTTTGCGTGAAAACTAATTGTCAAATAATGGTTAGATTTACAATAGAAGTAGAACCTTAATGAATCAACACCATTTAGGCAAATAACCCTTTTCAGCAGTCTTTTATTTTTAAGTCATTTGAACTAAGGGAAGGCATATTTTCCCCACTGTTAACTCTGATGCATACTTCCTCATTTTTTATGCTAATATGACAAAACAGGCTACTTAACCACGTCTGCATGGAATAATACACTATTTCATCAAAATCTCTCACTATGATGTTCTACTTTCCAGTCACACCTCATACCTTTTATTTTTCCTTCTCTTTCACTTCTCTTTGACCTCATTCCAGACTCCAATCCCTTGACTTCATTTTTCCTGGCCTTTTATTTCTCCCTTCTTCATCCAGCCTGGATACCATACCCTCGTTTCTCTGTTGCATCCACCTGGCCAACTCTGACTCCTGGGGTCTCTTCCTTTTTTCCCTCTTTTTCAAAATTAAAAAAAATTTTTTTAACTTCCAGCTTTATTGAAATATTTTGAAATATAATTGACATATAACATTTTGTAAATTTAAGGTGCACAGTGTGTTGATTTGATGTATATTGCAAAAGGATTACCACCATAGCGTTCCATCTTGTCACATAATTACCATTTCTTTCTTGTGATGAGAACATTTAATATCTACTCTCTTAGCAACTTTTAACTATATTACACAGTATTGTTAACTATAATCACCATGCTCTATATTCCTCAGAACTTATTCATCTTATAAGTGGAAGTTTGTACCCTTAAACCACATCCCCCCTTTTCCCCTACTCCCACCCCTGGTAACCACGATTCTGCTCTCTGTTTCTATGAGTTTGGCTCTTTTAGATTCCATATATGAGTGATATCATACATATTTGTCTTTCTTTGTCTGACTTCACTTAGTATAATGCCCTCCAGATTCACCAATATTGTTGAAAATGGCAGAATTTCTTTCTCTCTCATGGCTAAATAATATTCGTGTGTGTGTATCACATCTTCTTTATCCATTCATCCATTGATGGATACTTAGGTTGTTTCCATACCTTGGCTATTGTGAATAATGCTGCAATGAACATGGGAGTGCAGTTATCTCTTCAAGATCCTATCTCCATTTCCTTTGGATATACACCCAGAAGTGGGATTACTGGATCACATGGTAGTTCTATTTTTAATTTTTTGAGGATGGGGTCTCTTCTTTCTTCTTCATAGTCTCCTTTCCCTCAATTCTAGTGAAGTAGCTGAGGGCAGGTAGAGGAAATCTATTAATTCTCTTGATGCTTGCCTCTACTAATATATGGCTTTTAATTTCATCTGGGCCCAGTAAGCCTCTTCTGCAGTCTTTTTATTTTGTCTTGGTCATTATCCTCTCTCATTCCCCACATAGAATATTTCAATTTTTTTATTATGCTCTTCAAGCTGAAACCCCATTTGACACTTGTCTTTCTCGGCAGAAAACCTCACCTTCTACTCAATAGGAAAATAGGGGCCATCAGGTGTAGACAAACATCTTCAAAGACTTATCTGCTCTCCCTTCCCTTTCACACAGGTCTTTCTCTTGTCCTCAGAGAGGAATGCATGCTTCCTCCCATCCCATCCAAACCTAGTTCCTCTTTATGTGGGTTTAGAACTGCACCTCTCATCCCATCTGCTCCAAGATTTTCTTCCATTAATGACGCCCCATCTCTCCCCGGCATCATCAACTTCTGTCCATCGTTTTTAGTTTTTGATGTGTTTTGTTTTCTTTCCTCTAAGCTTCTCAACCTGTGAATCTCTTTCTGCTCTCCTTTGGGAAAAAATCTTCTTCAACCCTCCTTCTCTCTCTAGCTATGGCCCATCTCTACATACTTCTCAAGATTTCATGTTCTCTATTTCCTAATTTCCCTTTCATTTTTCAGCTCACTCCCATCTGGATTCTGGTGATCTCCTGCATTTCCATTGGTTAAAATCACCAATGTTTTCCTGATTCCTGGATTCCAGTTTTATCTGACTTTGGGTCTATTGTTGTTTAGCAATTGGAGCAATATTGACTTGACCCTACATTGTATTAAGAGGGTATTTGGCCAGGGAACCAGATACCCTCTTAGGACTTCTCAGGACTGACATCAACCCACATAAGGTCCCTGGGGAGGGTCCTGGGCTGGGCACTGCTGAGCTCCCTTGTTGTGAGATAAGTTAGGCCTAGATAACTTTAGACCAAAACAGAGGAGGAGTCCTCCTCTGTGAATTTCAGGTCCCCTAGGCCCAGGAACGGGAAAAATGGGATGAAGAGGAAAGGCTGATGAGGAAGACCAGTGAAAAGCCTCGTGCAGATAATCCAGGAAGCAAAAAAGGATAGAGGTCTGAATTAAGACAGCTGGCAATGGAGATAACCAGTTCATGAGAAGTGTGGGGAAAAACTGACAGAATTGTTGGATTAGAGAGATGAGAAAGAGAGAATTTAAGGATGATTTCTGAGTTTCTAGCTTGGGAAACAAGGGGTATATTGTCTTCATATTAATTCAAGGAGAATATAAGAAGAAGAACTGTTTGGGAGAATAGAAAAAAAGTCTCAAATTCTGCTTGTGATTAAGTTAGCTTGGGAAAAAAGAGAAATAGGTGTATACTAAATTTGTTGAGATGTAATATTGTGAAAATTTCTGAATTTAGACTCTACAGGAAATCAGAGTTAACTTTGTACAGATCATGAGGTCTAATTAAAAAAAAAAGTCTTTGATATATATAGTTAAAATTTGTCTTTTTAGATAAAAAGTTGTTGAGCAAAGACCTAACAATTAGGTCTTTGTTTCTCCAAGAGGGCTTTAGGATTAAATGAACCTAAGAGAAAGGAACCTGAATCTCTGGCTTTCCCTAGATTCAACTCAGCAGAGGGGTCAGGACTGGGGGTTGCCAACACTATTTGCAGAGGAGATCTCCCAGATAACGAAACATCTTGGCCTGGGATCAGGGAAGGGAACATTCTGTGAGAGGATAGTCATTGGTAGCACTTCTAAATTTGTCCCCTATACCTGATCATTGGGTGTATTTGCCTGCTTTTTTAGGTGCCTGGTTTTGAAATATCAATTTTGTCAGACCACATGTGGGTGGTGGATTAGTTAGGAAGATTGGAAAAAGTTGTCTTCAGTTCCTCTGAGACATTTGGAACAGGGGAAATGAGGAAGGGAACACAATACAGGCAGTTCTGATCATGTTGAGAAGGACTTTCATGGAGATTGTTCAGTGGGAGTTAGAAACATAAACTAGATATTTGAACTACTGACTTAGAAGTGGTTGATGAATGTCGTGGGGTGGGAGGTGGTGTACTGGATCTCCTGAAGGGAGCACACAGAATGAGAAGCAAGTGGATCATAGGTGGAATCCCTGCTGATCCAGTAGTTTAAAGAAACGCTGAGTCAGAGGAATCGAAAAAAGAGCCTAAAATCAAACATTCAGAGATGTAGGGATGATTACGCTTATTCTTTTAAAAATGCACACAAAATCTTAAGGATGCCTTGCTTTACAATAGCTGGACACTTTATTTCTTGTCATGCTATATGCCTAACATAATAAAGCCCAATCTAGAGATATTTTTTCCCCAACAAGGATCAACAACACTTTTACTTAAAAAATAAAATGACTTTATTATAGCATCACTACTACATATACCTGTACTTTTTGCATCCAGTTTGTTTAGTTCTTTGAAGAAAGTCTTAACAACTAAAATTGTACAGATCATAGAGCAAGAGAATTACTTTAACAAATTCAGTAAAAAATAGTTCAGGACAACTGTACTATAGAGTTTTAGACTATACTAACGTTGTCTTAGAAATTTATTTACAATGTTATCATAGTATAAACACTCTAAATTTTAAAATAAATCTGTGGATTTTATACAAAAATATTCTAAAGTACAAGTATAAGTTAAACACTGAATAGAACATTCATCATATGCAGTAGAAGCTATTATTAAGAATATATTCTAGGTGGTAAAATTCAAAACGATAACCACAAGACTGTTTCCTAAACCATTCCTAATTTTAAATATTTTAGTAGTAATCACAAGGTTTAGAGTTTCATGGTAAAATTTTCATTTTTACAAATGTGAGATACACAGTTACCTTCACAGGCCTCTTTTCTCTTTAGCTTATGTAAAAAGGCAACAAAGTAATAAAAATTTCTTAGTCAGAAGTTGCCATACTATATAAGTATATTAATTGTGAAATTTTCGAAAAGTCTTATCCTTAGCTGATTCCCTTTAAAAAGAAAACAGTTATATGTTGTACATAAAACAAAAAAACACATTTCAGAAAAATGTTAAGTACTAAATCTTTTTTTAAAGTCTTTTTTTTAAAGAAAACTATGAACAGAACAAAACATTTGCATTTAAATAATTTTGGTGTGAAATATCTTTGGAATAGTATAAGAAACTCTTGCCAAGAGGCACCATTTTGCTGTTTACATGTTTCATTGCTCAATAATTTCCCCCAAATGCTACAAATGACTATTTTAAAACAATGTTGACATTATTTACAGTTGTGTTTTTACCTTGAGGTACTAATTTTGCATTTGGCTCGGATGTTCTTAAAAGGTAGATCTGTGACCTAGTAATATGCCAGTTTTGATTTCCTAAGACGTTGTGTTAAAATACCATTAAAATATACATATCCTTATTACCAACCACATTCTTACAGAGAAAAATGCACATTAAACATTACCTTATGAACAATTTGGACTTTAGTTCCAACTTTGGTTCCTTTTCATTCTATTAAGTAGTTATAAACATGGCATTTGTGGTAATTGTGTAATTGTAGATACCAGGATAGCAATTAAACAAAAAAAGAAAAAGTACTTAAGACTTCTACGTTGAAACAGAGTAAACACTGACACTGGGAAAATTTTAAATGGCCCATTTTTCCTAAACCATCAGTGCAAATTAGCAAACCTTTAGAAGAGTTTAGTCATGGAAAGAAGGAAGCATAATTTCATCTTCATTGGCTCCTTGTTGATACCGAACTGAAGAGAAGCCCACCCAGTGCAAACGGTTCCTTTGGAAAAGGAACCAGATCAATCCGCTGATGAGAGCTAAGAAACTTAGCACAGCAAATGTGATACCCATTCCTCTGTAATCAGGGCCTAGAACAGGGAAAGGTTTGACAGTGGAGGAGAGAATATAAAAGTGATTATTATTGATTTTATACATTAGGCTCTATGTCACATATGTAAACACTGTACAAATTAGATACAATAAGTACCTGATTGTTTCATAGTGTGAACACAATTCAAATTCATCATCAGATACTTAAGTGCTTTCTTTTCCAATTTAACTCTTCATTCAAATCCTCTTCATTGCTATAGCAATTTTCTTCCAAAGAAATTAAAGTGCTATCATTATTCTCACTTCCCTTCCCATCATCTCTGAGACAATCATTCCCAGTATATTACCTTACTTTGATAGCAAATTGCTAAAAGTTGTAAATGTTTGTGTTTGACTTACCTAGTGCCAAATAAAGTATTATTTGCTTTAAAGGAATTTAAGCCTTTAGGATGACCTCATTTAGCTCCTTGCTATTCAATTTCAAACACTGTCCCAGGGCCCTGTCTACATGCTGTCCAGATGGACTCATTTTTTCCCATGGCTTTAATACCATCTCTATGCTGACCTCCCTTCTCTCTCATATGTCCAAAGGCACACACCGCACATGCCATGTGGATAGCTCATCTCCACATGGATAGTTCAAAATGCCAAAACAGAAGTCTTGGTTTATATCACTCTAACCCTGCTCCCCCCCAAATATCTTTTAGTCACTCTCCATTCCACTCAGAATGGAACCTGAACTCTTGACTCAGGATTCCAAAGCCCTAAGTGTCTGGCACCTGTCTACTTGGCAGCTCTTCCCTGAGGCCACAGCAGGTTGTTCTGTCTTAGGCGCTCTGCTCCAGCTGGCACCTCTGCCTGCTATGACTCCTATCCTGGTTCCCAAGGCCTTTCCGATCTCAGCTTCAATATCTCCTGCTCTAAGATGTCTTCTCTGATAACCTGATCTAGAGTAGTCAACCTCCTAGTCTCCATTATATAGAGTTTATAACTATTTGATATTTTCCTCTCTTTTAAAAATAGACCTGCTTGGTTACTTATTATGTCTTCCTCCATTAGATTGTAAGCTCTGTGAGAAAAGGAATCTTATCTGCCTTGTACATGGGTAATAGCTCCACACATAAAACAGATAATCTAAATATTTGCTGAATCAATGCATAAATATATAGATACTGGTCACCTAGAATTAGGGTTTTATTTTTAATATTTGTACACCAAACTGAACATTTTATGCTAATCTTTAAAAATGTTGATGTGAAAATTTTAGAGCTTATTAAGATTTTTGTGGTTATTTTATGTATCAGTTATGATGAAATGGAAGTTCAAATTATGATTTCCTATAGATACTCAGGACATTTTAAGTAATTAAATAGTTTTACATTGTTCTTAATTATGAGTTTTATGGGAATGAGGAGAAAGGAAACACACTGCAGAATTAGACCTTTGAGTTTTTACATGTTTGAACTATGGAATAAAATACATCTTAACATTTTCATAGAAACGACCTCCCTAATACTCTGGCAGCTTCCATTTTTCTTAGGAAAGAATACACAAAGTTTGGACAGTTTAGCACTTTCCTCTGGGAGTCCTAGACATCTTTTGCATTTACTGTCATTTGTAATCTATCTATTTTTCTGAGGAAAAGAATCTATGAGTTAAGATTGTTTGGATATACTCTAAGGACTAAGTACTTTAGGACAAAGTACAAAACTTTGCACATAATCGAATTGTACAATTATTTCCTGACCTATTTTGCAAAGTGTTCCTTAAGGACAGGTTACATACTTACCCAAGGGACTTCTGCAGACAACTCTTCCATAGCCACGTGAACATTCAACTTTTATCCAAGTTTCATTTGAAGCTAACAAAATGCTACATTGTCCACTGCCACTCTTAAATTTATTTGCCCATTTGACAAATGTCACTTTTGATCCATCTAACCAATTCCAGGACTGATCTAAAGAAAGAAATTAAGTATAACTATGTTTATTGCAACTAAATTACTAAGGTTATAAGGTGCATGGCTCATATAATTTATTTCCTTAGAACTGTGCTGTGCCACTATTTTAAAATGAAATTTATTGAAAGTGAAAAAATTAAAATCAGTCCATCACCTGCACTTGCCACATTTCAAGTGTTCAATAGCCATATATGGCTAGTGATTACTACGTTGGACAGAGTAGATATAGAACAATTTCATCTTTGCAGAAAGTTCTGTTAGACAGCACTGATGTAGAATATGGTGCTTTGATTAAAGTGCAGAATGCCTGTACATTTACTGTGTGACGGATAGACTTCTAAAGACCTGTATCCCTTTTCTCTTGCTCTTTGCCCCCCTCCCCCATTAAAAATCATTCCCAGTGTGCTGCTGGTGGGCGAGGAAAGGTACAGCGGGGTCCAAGAAGGCCTCCTCACCGTGACTCCATTTTTGCTTTCCAGCTGAGGTTGCACCACCTTGTGGTGATAGTATAAACACAATTTATAATTCATTTAGATGGCCAACTTTGAATTCACTGACTTTTTGACACATACTTAATATTTTGGAATTCACATTTATTTTAATTATTTAGAATTCAAATTTGCATAAAATGTGAAGCAGACTTCCTATTCTTCTATCAAATTTGTACTCTTCATTCTTTATCAATTCCAAGTGTACTGAAACCCTCTATCTATTACGCCTTACTGAAAAACTCTTCCACAAACCTTTTTGAACCAAATTTCTGCCATTTTACTAAGCTAGTATGAAAAAAAAAATCACCATTAACACTTAATTTAGGGCTTCCCTGGTGGTGCAGTGGTTGAGAGTCCACCGTCAATGCAGGGGACACGGGTTCGTGCCCCGGTCGGGGAAGATCCCACATGCCATGGAGTGGCTAGGCCCGTGAGCCATGGCCCCTGAGCCTGCACGTCCGGAGCCTGTGCTCCGCAACGGGAGAGGCCACAACAGTGAGAGGCCTGCGTACAGAAAAAAAAAAAAAAAAAACCCAACCAAACAAACAAAAACAAACAAACAAAATACTTAATTTAGCTCTATGGTAAAAAATGTTCCAAGAGGGAAGGGAACAACAGGAAGAGAACTTCTGAATAACAGTTAAAAGCTACAAAAACACTGTGTGATAGACACTAGAAATCTAAGGGTTCCTGGTGGGGGACACGAGGGACACAGATATTGCCACAGGAGAAAAACAAATTCTGTTGACCCAAGTATCTTAAGCCTCTAAAACAATTCCAGTTGATTTAACCTGATTTTCTATTTCATTAGTGTTTCCATCATTACTAATAAGTCACCTGTTTATTCATTAGGAGTTTATGAGCCTCTAAAACAGCAGATCTAGTTTATTCATCACCAAGAAGCATTGGAATTAGCCACCACTTGACATTCTTTAGTGAGGCTGACTTGGTATTTAGGACAAGTTAGAACTCTCTTTGCACACTGTACATACGGATATGTCATTTACCGGCAGAAAGTTGAGATAATCCAAGCCAAACTCTCATGGTAATGTTATTATTTTCCCTCATCAGTCTGCTCACAAATTTATTCTCATCTTCATCCTTTATGGTAATGATAGTTGCAGAATGATCTGTTGAAGGAAAACAAACCCAAGCCAATTAGCTTTATGCAAACTAGGGAAGTGGTTTATTCTCAACCAGCCATTTGAAAAAAACTATCAAGATCACGAAGATATTCAAACTTGACATGGAATGTTCTTAAAATCTGATATTTATTTCAGATTTTTAAAAATATAACATTAATAGCTTCTAAAAAAGTTAGTAATGTTCTAGATTGAAACTTTGCATATAGAAATTTTACATTTCCTCAAAATGTTTACCTGCTAATATTTTTGGATCTTGGAACTACGTAACCAGTGAGACCTTTCTGTATAAACAGCAAGTCATAAGAATGGGGTATGTAATGGTAGAAGTCTGTGCTCCCCTATAGACTTTCAACACTCTCTCCTCAACAACCAGTTCTGTATAATAACTCAGCTTTAACTTTGCTTCTGTTAAAATGAAAATGAAAGCAAATAGGTTTGGGATGTCAGAGAGCATTGGCCTTCCTTTTAATATTATTTTATACATAAGAGTACTTGGTCATCCATTGTAAGTTCCTATGGCACTGAATGAGTGAGTATTCTTGAAGTTTGAGAGGTTGCCCTAAACCCACAGAGATAACAGTGCTATCACCAGCAGCAGGCAAGGGATAGAAACAAAATAATAACTAGACTTGGAAATCCATCCTAAATGGAATCAAATAGTCTTCAACCCAAACAAGCTTACCCATACTTGAACTAAAGCATTTCTTTTGTGGTGTGAAGTATTTAAAGAAGGGCAAAGGAAAGGCTTTTCTCCTCTACAGATCACCACAGTGTGCAGGTACTTTACCTTGTTTAATACTACGTAATCCTGTAGAAAAGGTATTATCACTATTTTACAGATGTAGAAATGGAGGGGCAAGAAGATTAAGTAAGTTTGTCAGACTTTCATAGCTAGACAGCTTTAGAAATAGAAAGTCAATCTCAATCTTTCTAATGATAAGAGTAGTTACGAATGCTCTCCATTTGCAGAGCTCTGTGATAAATTAGCACACATTATCCCATTTCATTCATTCCTACAACAACCCAACCTTTACCCAAACTTTGAAGTGAGTACTATTTTCATTCTCATTGTTCAGAGGAGAAAGAAAAAATTATGTAGCTCCCACAATATCATTCAGCTTAGTTAGTATGGAAGCTGGGATTTGAACCCAGACCTGTCTGTCTCCAAGGCTTAAGTGCTTAAACCCTACACTACAATGACAGTAAACCTTTTTTTCTCCTTTAGGAGCAAAAGGCTTCTGACTTTCAGAACATGTATATAGAGCTCAAAATAGTTCCTATCACGTGTAACATGTATAACACACAACAGTTCCCACACAAAAGTTTCCATCATGTAGTTAAGCAGTAACAAGGAGATTTTTAAATCGGTAAAGTGTCTCCACAAGTTAGTAAAATAAATAAGATAAATGTCATCTGCCTGCCTAAACTGAGACCCAAGGATGCAGGTACTTGAAATACTCTAGGTGGTCTCCCTAGAAGTCGTTTCACAGTTTGACTACCCGCCAAGTTTCTCATGGGAGGGAGCCAATCATTGCTGCTCTTTCATTTTAGTTAAATCTGAAGACAAAAAGTCCTGTCCCTTATAGTGTTCAGAGGTGTGGGCCATTCCTTTTGCAGAATGGATGAACAACCCCTACTTCTTAGACTTTGTTACCCTGGTCAGGCTAAGCTTACTTATTAATGACTAGGTAATGAAAAATCTACAATTTTGCATTTACTGCTTAACTAACTTTACAAAAAATCAGCTTCTTAATCCTTTCATTTAAGCATATCTAGCTATATTTAAAACGGTTTCATGTGTCAGTATTTTCACATATTAGTTTACTTAGCAATTTTTTTGGTTTTGTTTTGTTTGTATGTTTGTTTGTTTTTGCGGTACGCGGGCCTCTCACTGTTGTGGCCTCTCCTGTTGAGGAGCACAGGCTCCGGACGCGCAGGCTCAGCAGCCATGGCTCACGGGCACAGCCGCTCCGCGGCATGTGGGATCTTCCCGGACCGGGGCACGAACCTGTGTCCCCTGCATTGGCAGGTGGACTCTCAACCACTGCGCCACCAGGGAAGCCCGATCATTTTTTTTTAACATCTTTATTGGAGCATAATTGCTTTGCAATGTTGTGTTAGTTTCTGCTGTATAACAAAGTGAATCAGCTATATGCATACGTATATACCCTCCCTCTTGCATCTCCCTCCCACCCTCCCTATCCCACCCCTCTAGGAGGTCACAAAGCACCGAGCTGATCTCCCTGTGCTATGCGGATGCTTCCCGCTAGCTATCTATTTTACATTTGGTAGTGTATTTATGTCAATATTACTCTCTCACCTCATCTCAGCTTACCCTTCCCCCTTCCCAGTGTCCTCAAGTCCATTTTCTACGTCTGTGTCTTTATTCCTGTCCTGACCCTAGGTTCGTCAGACCATTTGTTTTTTAGATTCCATATATGTGTGTTAGCATACAGTATTTGCTTTTCTCTGACTTACTTCACTCTGTTTCACAGACTCTAGGTCCATCCACCTCACTACAAATAACTCAATTTTGTTTCTTTTTTATGGCTGAGTAATATTCCATTGTATATATATGCCACATCTTCTTAATACATTCATCTGTCAGTGGAGACTTAGGTTGCTTCCATGTCCTGGCTATTGCAAATAGAGCTGCAGTGAACACTGCGGTACATGAGTCTTTTTGAATTATGGTTTTCTCAGTGTATATGCCCAGTAGTGGGATTGCTGGGTCATATGGTAGTAATATTTTTAGTTTTTTAAGGAACCTCCATATTGTTCTCCATAGTGGCTGTATCAGTATACATTCCCACCAACAGTGCAACAGGGTTCCCTTTACTCCACACCCTCTCCAGCATTGTTTGTAGACTTTTTGACCAGTGTGAGGTGATACCTCATTGTAGTTTTGATTTGCATTTCTCTAATGATTAGTGATGTTGAGCATCCTTTCATGTGTTTGTTGGCAATCTGATTATCTTCTTTGGGGAAATGTCTATTTAGGTCTTCTGCCCGTTTTTGGATTGGGTTGTTCGCTTTTTTGATATTGAGCTGCATGAGCTGCTTGTATATTTTGGAGATTAATCCTTTGTCAGTTGCTTCGTTTGCAAATATTTTCTCCCATTTTAAGGGTTGTCTTGTTTATGGTTTCCTTTGCTGTGCAAAAGCTTTTAAGTTTCATTAGGTTCCATTTGTTTATTTTTGTTTTAATTTCCATTTCTCTCAGAGGTGGGTCAAAAAGGATCTTGCTGTGATTTATGTCATAGAGTGTTCTGCCTATGTTTTCCTCTAAGAGTTTTATAGTGTCAGATCTTACATTTAGGTCTTTAATCCATTTTGAGTTTATTTTTGTGTATGGTGTTAGGGAGTGTTCTAATTTCATTCTTTTACATGTAGCTGTCCAGTTTTCCCAGCACCACTTATTGAACAGGCTGTCTTTTCTCCATTGTATATTCTTGCCTCCTTTATAAAAAAATAAGGTGACCATATGTGCGTGGGTTTATCTCTGGGCTTTCTATCCTATTGCATTGATCTATATTTCTGTTTTTGTGCCAGTACCATACTGTCTTGATTATTGTAGCTTTGTAGTATAGTCTGAAGTCTGGGAGCCTGATTCCTCCAGCTCCATTTTTCTTTTTCAGGATTCCTTTGCCTATTTGGGGTCTTTTGTGTTTCCATACAAATTGTGATTTTTTTGTTCTATTTCTGTGAAAAATGCCAGTGGTAGTTTGATAGGGATTGCACTGAATCTGTAGATTGCTTGGGGTAGTATAGTCATTTTCACAATGTTGACTCTTCCAATCCAAGAACATGGTATATCTCTCCATCTATTTGTATCATCTTTAATTTCTTTCATCAGTGTCTTATAATTTTCTGCATACAGGTCTTTTGTCTCCTTAGGTAGGTTTATTCCTAGGTATTTTATTCTTTTTGTTGCAATGGTAAATGAGAGTGTTTCCTTAATTTCACTTTCAGATTTTTCATCATTAGTGTATAGGAATGCAAGAGATTTCTGTGCATTAATTTTGTATCCTGCTACTTTACCAAATTCACTGATTAGCTCTAGTAGTTTTCTGGTAGCATCTTTAGGATTCTCTATGTATAGTATCATGTCATATGCAAACAGTGACAGCTTTACTTCTTCTTTTCTGATTTGGATTCCTTTTATTTCTTTTTCTTCTCTGATTGCCATGGCTAAAACTTCCAAAACTATGTTGGATAACAGTGGTGAGAGTGGGCAGCCTTGTCTTGTTCCTGATCTTAGAGGAAGTGTTTTCAGTTTTTCACCACTGAAAATGATGTTGGCTGTGGGTTTGTTATATATGGCCTTTATGTCATATATGTTAAGGTAGCTTCCCTCTATGCCTACTTTCTGGAGAGCCTTTATCATAAATGGGTGAATTTTGTCAAAAGCTTTTTCTGCATCTATTGAGATGATCATATGTTTTTTCTCCTTCAATTTGTTAATATGATGTATCACATTGATTGATTTGCATATACTGAAGAATCCTTGCATTCCTGGGATAAACCCCACTTGATCATGGTGTATGATCCTTTTAATGTGCTGTTGGATTCTGTTTGCTAGTATTTTGTTGAGGATTTTTGCATCAATGTTCATCAGTGATATTGGCCTGTAGTTTTCTTTTTTTGTGTCATCTTTGTCTGGTTTTGGTATCAGGGTGATGGTGGCCTCGTAGAATGAGTTTGGGAATGTTCCTCCCTCTGCTATATTTTGGAAGAGTTTGAGAAGGAGAGGTGTTAGCTCTTCCCTAAATGTTTGATAGAATTCGCCTGTAAAGCCATCTGGTCCTGGGCTTTTGTTTGTTGGAAGATTTTTAATCACAGTCTCAATTTCAGTGCTTGTGACTGGTATGTTTATATTTTCTATTTCTTCCTGGTTCAGTCTTGGAAGCTTGTGCTTTTCCAGGAATTTGTCCATTTCTTCCAGGTTGTACATTTTATTGGCATGTAGTTGCTTGTAGTAATCTCTCATGATCCTTCGTATTTCTGCAGTGTGAGTTGTTACTTCTCCTTTTTCAGTTCTAATTCTGTTGACTTGAGTCTTCTCCCTTTTTTTCTTGATGAGTCTGGCTAATGGTTTATCAATTTTGTTTATCTTCTCAAAGAACTAGCTTTTAGTTTTATTAATCTTTGCTATTGTTTCCTTCATTTCTTTTTATTTCTGATCTGATCTTTGTGATTTCTTTCCTTCTGCTAACTTTGGGGTTTTTTTGTTCTTCTTTCTCTAATTGCTTTAGGTGTAAGGTTAGGTTGTTTATTTGAGATTTTTCTTGCTTCTTGAGGTAAGACTGTATTGCTATAAACTTCCCTCTTAGAAATGCTTTTGCTTCATCCTGTAGGTTTTGGGTTGTCATATTTTCATTGTCATTTATTTCTAGGTATTTTTTGATTTCCTCTTTGATTTCTTCAGTGATCTCTTGGTTATTTAGTAGCATATTGTTTAGCCTCCATGTGTTTGTATTTTTTACAGCTTTCTTCCTGTAATTGATATCTAGCCTCATAGCGTTGTGGTCAGAAAAGATACTTGATATGATTGCAATTTTCTTAAATTTACCAAGGCTTGATTTGTGACCCAAGGTATGCTCTAACCTGGAGAATGTTCCATGAGCACTTGAGAAGAAAGTGTATTCTGTTGTTTTTGGATGGAATGTCCTACAAATATCAATTAAGTCCATCTTGTTTAATGTGTCATTTAAAGCTTGTGTTTCCTTATTTATTTTCATTTTGGATGATCTGTCCATTGGTGAAAGTGGGGTGGTAATGTCTCCTACTATTATTGTGTTACTGTCAATTTCCCCTTTTATGGCTGTTAGCATTTGCCTTATATATTGATGTGCTCCTATGTTGGGTGCATAAATATTTATAATTGTTATATCTTCTTGGATTAATCCCTTGATCCTTATGTAGTGTCCTTCTTTGTCTCTTGCAATAGTCTTTATTTTAAAGTCTATTTTGTCTGATATGAGAATTGCTACTTCAGCTTTCTTTTGATTTCCATTTGCATGGAATATCTTTTTCCATCCCCTCACTTTCAGTCTGTATGTGTCCCTAGGTCTGACAGTGATCTTTTTTTTTTTGACACTGATCATTTTTAATGGCTATTTCAATATTACATTGAGCTCATATATCATAAAATACTTAACCATTTCCCCACCACTTGGCAATTGGGTAATAATGCTATTATAATTAGTGAGTGCTTTAGAAATATTTTCAAAAATAAAATCTTTGTTTTAAAGGGTTTCGTTAAGAAAAATTCCAATGATTAAATTACTGAGTCAAAGAAAGTCAACACATTTTAACTTACCAAGCTCTGAACAAAACCGTCTGGCTTCTGAGAAACTGTGCAATGCCTGATCAGATGTGTAACAGTGGTCCCTGTACTGAATCCACTGTGACTCATTCCCTTTTACTGCTGGACATCTTGATGAGTATGTATGAGAGGACACCTCTTTAGCTGTAAAAATGTTAGACATAACTGTGAAAATGCACAGAAAAAAACGACTGACTTTTAAAATCTCATTAAATGTCACTGACACTGTGGTTGACACTGTGGTTCCTGTGGGTAAGAAGCATTCAACTCAATACACATCGGAGAGAGCTACAGCCCACACTTGCATTCTTGTTAGTTTTGGGGATACCATTTTTAAAACTGAGAATACAAAGGAAAGTACTTAGCCCTCTAAGATGAATTTAGACTAAAGTAAAAACAGTTGGAAAGACAGACTAGGAGAAGAAGAAAAGACAGCCTGGGTAGACCTGTAACTACTTTGAAATAATAATTAAAATTCTTTATTTCTTTGGATTCCTTTTTATAGTAATAATAAAAACGTAGTTGTACCTCGCCATAAAAAAAAAATCACACCCACAAGTGAAAATTTGGTAATTTGTTTACAAAGCACAACAGATCAGCACAGTAAAATCTGTCTCAAACAAAAGAAGTGTAGCTTCGCAGCTCTTAACAATTCCCCTTGTTTCCATTTAAACTCTTTAATTTTTAATTGTGCTGTGTAACACAAGAAGCCTGTGTAATGAAGCCTGTGCCCCTTAAGACCATTGTTAATTCCAACAGAAGAGAGTATGAGAACTGGAAAGTAAATTGCTGGCATCCTGTTGGTGGGGTACAGATTATCTGAATCAAATATCTGACGTCGTATGGCCAGTAATCTCAACCCAAACCATTGTTCTGTATGCGTTATGTATGGTCTGCATATCCTTCAGTCACTGAAGGCCTCTTCTGCTTTTTTATCCTTGTCACAGTTTGGTAGAATTCTTTTTATTTATGATCAAGAGACTTCAGGATGGCTCTCCATTCCTCCTTCTGCTTCTCTATCCTCTGTTTCTCCACCTGGGCTTGTTCTTTTTTGAAATCTAGTTATTTGATTGGCTTCTGCCTGCATACTTCCCACTAATGCCACTAGTTTGAGTTCTAAGTCTTCCTTCAGTTTGACAATTGATTACTCCTGGGTAAGTTTCCTAGTTGCAGATGACGTTTGGTCATCTGCAAATTCATCTGCAAAGTGTGTAAGACTTGTGACAATTCTTCATTAGTGCTGCCGGAGGAGGAAGACGGTATTAGCAAGCTCTTGATTCTACCACATTGTGAATATAGTTTCTTTGCCAAAAATATACAGCTGGCTACTCCTTCATTGCACAGGCAGTAATGTGTGTTGCTTCATTAGATGCAAAACATGTTGAACATTGGCTACCAATGCATGGCTAGGACAAGTGGACTTTTATGAATGGGCTGGCTTTAAAAAAATTCTTCTTACACTGGGAACGTATGGAAATGCCTTATCTATCTTCAGAGTCTGTTTGTTTCTAGTCCAGGCTGCAACTGGGCTGTTTTAGACTGCATACATTTTCTTTCCTTACTGTTCTTCATGAAGTTTTGCTTCCAACTCTTGCATTGTGGTAAGTTTGTTATATTCCTCTCAAGAAGATTCAACTTTTTTGAAAGGGGTAAAATACACCCAACATAAAATTTACCACTATAACTATTTTTAACTACCGTTCAGTGGCATTATTGTGCAAACATCAGCACCACCCACCTCCAAAATTTTTTCATCTTGCAAAATTGAAACTTTGTTCCCATTAAATAATAACTCCTCATTCCTCCCTCCTCCCCGCAACCACCATTCTACTTTACGTCCCTGTGAATTTGGCAACTCTAGGTACCTCATATAAGTGGAATCATACAGTATTTGTCCTTTTGTGACTGGCTTATTTCACTAAGCATAATGTTAATGTCTTCAAGGTTCATCCATGTTGCATTATGTGTCAAAATTTCCTTTCTTTTTAAGGCTGAACAATATTCCACAGGATGTACACAGCACATTTTGCTTATCCATTCATCTATCAATGGACACTTGAGTTGCTTCTACTTTTTGGCTATTGTGAATAGTGCTGCTGTGAACATGGTTTTACAAATATCTGTTCGAGTCCCTGTTTTCACTTCTTTTGGGTACATACCCAGATGTGGGATTGCTGGATCATACAGTAATTCTATGTTAAGTTTTTTGAGGAGTCATCATACCATTTTCTACAGTGGCTACACACCATTTCACGTTCCCACCAGCAATGCACAAGGGTTCCAATTTCTCCACATCCTCACCAGTACTTGTTATTTTCTTTTTAAGATCCAGTATAAGTTTGCACTTGTATTCGTTTCCCAGGGCTGCCATAATCAATTAGCACAAACTTGTTGACTTAAAACGACAGAAATGTATTCTCTCATAGTTCTGGAGACTACAAGTCTGAAAATAAGGTGTTAGCAGGGTTGGTTCTTTCTAGAGGCTCTGAGGAAGGATCTGTTTCATGCCTCTCTCCTAGCTTCTCGTGGTTGCTGGCAATCCTTGGCTTGTAGCTGCATCACTGCAATCTCTGCCTCTGTTATCAAATGGCCTTCTTCCTGTGCGTCTGAGTCTCTCCTCTTATAAGAACACCAGTCACTGGATTTAGGGTCCATCCTAATCTAGTATGACCTCATCGTAACTAACTACCTCTGTAAAGACTATTTCTAAATAAGGTCACATTCTGAGGTTCTGGGTGGACATGCATTTTGGGGAACACCATTCAACCCAGTACATCACTGAATTTGTGTTTGAGCTGTTTTCATTCTCCTTTATCCTATAAAATCGGTTTCTCTAACACAGATGTCCTCTCCATTTCTACATACTTTATCATATTTCTCATGTATTTCAATTGTTTTTCTAAAAGACTAAATTTATTTTCTATACCTAACAACTAAGATGTCAGTTCTTGATTGTGTCTTTATTCCTCATTCTCTATATCATTCTCCTTTTCTTGTATTCACTTGTATATCTAGATAAGGTGTTCACATTTTCTTCTGCTTAAATCTGTTGAAATTCCAAATGTTAAATCTTCTCTTGAGGATTCTTCAGAACAGAAAATATGGTAAGCACTGAGAGAACCAGAAGCTTCAGATAACCACATGGCCACCATCTCGTGGCCTGCCCAGAGCGCCTCTGCAGCTTGTGTTGTAGGTTCTTGTGCTCTTCATCATGATTCATACTCCACCCACCAGGGACGACCCCAGGTCCAGTCCCTGATGGAAGGGGCTCTTTCCTTAGATTTTAAGGATCCTACATGTTTGGAAAACATTTAGTTACACAAAACATTTCTTTACTATAGAAACTCTTTACTATAGAAACTTTCAGAGCCATCAATATGGTAAATCATAGAGGTATTTCCCAAATTTCTATGCTGTGGAACCCTTTTTTAAAAGAAGCATCTCAGCCTTTGAAAAACATTGCTAAGTGAAATTAAAATTCACAAATTCTAGAGTAAAACTCATCTAGTGACAGAACAATTGAAAGTCTTTGAGAACAAATTCCCTGAATGGGCATATCATATTTGTTTCTCTTCACAAAGTATCAAAAGTATTTTGATAGGACTTGTGAATAAACCTTATTTAAAATCTACAAAAAGTTCCTTTGAGTATTTAATCATGTGCATAAAATAAATGTCATGTTTCAGTAAATATACAGTTATTTGAAATCAAGTCTTACATTTTGTAGGTTTATAACAAATAGCACCATCCTTAACAGAGTTGCATTTTTCATGTTTCCAAATTCCTTTTGGATCCAAGACAACACAATTTCCAGCAGATTTTTTATCTTTCCATGGGATGTAGTCAAAGGCGCTGCCATCAGACCATTCAAAACTTGATTCACTTCCCTGTGTTAAGAATAATAGAGATAACTTGAATTCAGATGTATGACTTCAAAAAGAACATTAAGAAGAACATGCATGGAGAGAGAGGCATGGACATATATACACTAACAAACGTAAGGTAGGTAGCTAGTGGGAAGCAGCTGCATAGCACAGTGATACCAGCTCGGTGCTTTGTGACAGCCTGGAGGGGTGGGATAGGGAGGGTGGGAGGGAGGGAGACGCAAGAGGGAAGAGATATGGGAACATATGTATATGTATAACTGATTCACTTTGTTATAAAGCAGAAACTAACACACCATTGTAAAGCAATTATACCCCAATAAAGATGTTAAAAAAAAAAAAAGAAGAACATGCATGCTATAAAAAATACAGGGACGGAGTGTTAATTATTTGCTTACAAGTATTGTAGATCTGGACCTACTTGTAAAATCAGGGATTTACTTTTGATGCATTGATCTGAGACATTTGCTCTGGCGTAATTTAAATAGGACTTTAAAGTTAGAGACAGGGTTACTATATCTCTAGATTTGTTTTTTTTGTTTAAAGGATGAGTTTATATAACACTTGAAATTAGATGACATGCAAATGTCTTCCATTTGTCACAATTACAGATTTACAGTCTCAACCTTCACATTATTCTAAATATTGTCTTTTATGTTTTATAGTTTTGTGGTTTGTGTCTCTGGCTAGATTTTTTCATATTACAGAAGTCATCAACCAGCAGGGGTCTGGAAGAGAAAAATACTTCCCAAGAAACTCATACGGGAAGATTAGTTTTGACTTGTTCTTGATTCTATAATCCTAATTTGCCATCCTTTTATTTTCCCCACTTTGTTCTAAAGATTATTTAAATTAGGCCTTCAATTCTAATCTCAGTAGATGTCTATTTTTTGTATACTAGACATCATTATCAGTACATGAATATACTAATTAATAGGGTTCGAATAGTGGTACAAAAGATGTGTTTACCTGCAGAAAATTATTTTCAAATTAGTGTTAATTTCTAGGGGGAAAGTGGGGAGAAAATATACATCTATTAGTCCTAATGTTAAGAGTTTTACTTGGCACCTTATACAGTATAAATTTTGTGCTAATAATCCTCTATTAAGGAAAATATTATCACCCCAATTTTACAGATGAGGAAATAAGCTTGCAAAGGTTTAATAACTTGCTTGTGATCACCCAACACGTAAACAGAAGACCTGCCACTCGTATTGGAACTCAGGTTTTTCTGATCCTGTGCTATTCCCTTTTCACCAGCTCTCCAACTGGTCTATCCTAAATAGGTTACAGGGGTGTTGTTGAGACATTAATCTACTAAGCCCTTGGGATGGCTTGGCAGTGTCCAGGGCAGCTGCAGTCCTGGCCATTTGCCTAGATCACTCTATAAATATAATTTTCCATTTGCTCTATGTTGTGAAAAGATAGAAAGCACTATGGGATGCAAATGTAATCCGAGGACTTAATCTGATGTTATACTTTGAATTAATATCTTATGCTCAGATTTCCAGCCCTCTAACATATCTGGAAAATTTCTGGAAAACAAAACAAGACTTACATCATGACTTGAGAGCCCAACCCATAGTGGAAATCCATCGCGCTTTACAATATCTTCCAGAAAAAGCTGGCCATTTTGGTCATGAACACTTGCCAAATGACCTCCACTTTGCGAACATGTATTTAATGCTTCATACCATGTTACCCTTCTTTGAATAACATTATAAATACCATCTTCATGTGGAATAAACCGTGGCAGAGTAGTATTATAGTCTTCCTTGTAGTCAACTGTAATATTTAAATTAAAAGTGTGAGTGATTAAATTTAAATTATTCAAAATACATATTTTGGGTAAGGTTGGACATGCAATCATTTCAAAAGTTAAATAAAACTGGGGCATCCCTGGTGGTGCAGTGGTTGAGAATCTGCCTGCCAATGCAGGGGACACGGGTTCGAGCCCTGGTCTGGGAAGATCCCACATGCCACGGAGCAACTGGGCCCATGAGCCACAATTACTGAGCCTGCGCGTCTGGAGCCTGTGCTCCACAACAACAGAGGCCGCGATAGTGAGAGGCCCGCGCACCGCGATGAAGAGTGGCCCCCGCTTGCCACAACCAGAGAAAGCCCAGGCACGGAAACGAAGACCCAACACAGCCAAAAATAAATAAATCAATCAATATTAAAAAAAAAAACTTCCTCCCCTGAACCCTTGGATAGCCTTGATCAGATACTTTAAAAAATAAATAAATAAATAAAAAATAAATAAAACTGGGCCTCTTATTAATAAGGGAGGTCAAATGCATACTTTCTCTTATAGCCACAGCATATATAATAGGCTCTTAACTATTACAATTGTCTGAGTGATTAAAAAAAGGGATAAACATTGTCTTTTATTTAAGGAGCTCACATATTAGTTGGGCACAGAAAACAACACCACCTGAAATGAGGGCAAAACAATTAACCACTAAAATATGTGTGACTGACTAGAGAAAGAAAGAGTCATCTGAATTAAGGGAGTCAGAAAACCTGCTTGATAAATTAGATCTCCAGACTTTAGGTTAGATGAAATTAGGACCAAAAAGAAATAAGGTAACCAGAAAGTCAGCTAAAAACAAACAACAGTAATAATAAAACCACAATGATGGTATTTCAAAAGGACACAGAAGCCAAGTAAAAGAGCTCCCAATGGCCAAATCTGAAACAATTTGAGCAAAATATTAAATAATATAGTCTATTAGATTATAACCCAAAGTATAAAATAAGTAACCATGAGTCTGTGCTGATATAAATAAATGATGAAATAAATTTTTTTTAACGGGAGAGAATAGACAAATCTCCTGTGTAGAATTCCAAGTAACTTATATAGATACTTCCCACCTCAGGAAGGTAGAGAATAACTCTCCATTCCACAAGTAAGGACTGAGTATGGTAACTTCCTTACAAAGAGTATGACATGGAAAGGGGGAAGAAGAGTAACTCTGCAGTGGGGAAAGCTAATGAATGTTACCTAGACCCAGGTGATCAAGGTTAAAATCAACAGTGATAAGTAAGTCATGCTGACAGAATATACCCTTCACAGGATGTGATGAGAATGACATTTTACCTCTGTGGTTTTTTCCCTAAACCCCAAACCCATAACCCCAGTTTAATCATGAGAAAAACATCAGCCAACCCAAACTGAGGGACATTCTACAAAACACATGACCAGTGCTCCTTGAAATTGTCCAAAAAAGCAAGAAAATCTGAGAAACTATCACAGCTGAGAAGAACCTAGGAAGACATGAAGACCAAGTGTAACACAGTATCCTGGATGAATTCCTGAACAGAAAACCAACATAAAGTAAAAACTAAGAAAATCTGAACAAGGTATGGACTTTAGGTAATAATAATTTACCAACATTGGTTTATTTGTTGTGACAAGTGTACCATACTAATGTTAGATGTCAACAACAGGGGAAACTGGTTATGGTATATATGGGAATTCTCTGTAGTATCTCTGCGACTTTTCTGTAAATATAAAACTATTCTAAAATGAAAATTTTATTTAAAAAGGAAAGAAAAAAGAAGGTAGAAGACATCATGACAGGAAAAAAAACCATAAATAAAGGTGCAAATGAGAATGGGTATACACTGTACATGGGACAGTGAAGAGATCAGCGTGACAGGAAAAGATACTTACTGAACCAAAAATGGGGAAAAAAATGGAGACTGAGAGAATGCCTAGAATTTTAGAAGAGACTCTGGTTTCTAAAAAGTCTCAAAAGCTTACATGAACTCAAAGCAATTAATAATAGGGAATCCCTGGAGATTGTTGATGGAAATGGTGCATCAGAAAGTTATTCTGCAGGACTGTGGAGGGAGAAAATGGGCCTGGATGCAACTGTGATGGGCTCCATGTTAGCAGAGGGCTTAGAGCAGAATGGCCATAGGAACAGTTTTTAAGCTGTGAAAATTTAAAAACTGACATGCATTTAAAAATACACGTATTTAAGGAATTAGGCAAGGTTGAGAGACATTCACTTTCGGCCTGTAATGTCAAAACTCTACCCAAACACACTTCCTTATTTATAGAAATCTTATCCAGCCTTCAAGGCCCAACCAAGTTTTTCCTCCTCCTCAGTACATTCTTTGTTTTCATTATTCCTGTTTTCATTGGTCTCTTTTGACTTCCCAACAAATGTAAGCCTGTACCAAATAACCTAAGACTAACCTGCATAAAACAGTGATAAACATTTAATGCTGTCTCCCCAACTACATTTTATTCCTTGAGATCAAGACCATGACACCAGGGAGTGTGTCTTTTCCTTCCTCTGTGACGTCTACAGCGCCTCTCATAGGACTGAATACAAGGGAGCCACTCAAAAAGTACAACTGCATGATTCCCGCTAGTGAAGCTAATGACTTTACATTCTCTTTCCCTGGAGTAGAAACCCTACATTAGCATACTTACCCATTTCAATTTTGCAAGCCAGAATGCTGTGCTGGTGAAAGTAAAGTATGTCTTCAACAACATTGAAGGTTTGAATATCCCAGAAACCATCAGTATTCAAGCCAGCAAAAAACTTGTCATTTTTTACAGCTGGTCTTCCTGATCTCCAGTGTGTATATGACAGCGTGGTCTTATCAGACCACATGAGAGAATTATCTAGAAAAGAAACACTTTTTTCTATGCTTAGAGATTAAATCAAGACTTGAGTTACACTTATGAGGTTAATATTTCAAACTCAACTAATTTTCTTTCTCCTTTCACCACCTTCTAAAAGGTTGTATAATTATGTGTATCCCTCTAAAATATTTTCTAACAGTAAACCATGCTTATTTTTAATATAGAAAGTACACATTATAAACATGAAAATTTATATTTATTTATCATTCTACCATCCTGAAATAACTTTACATTTTGTTATTTTTTTCATCCAATATTCATTTTTTCCTACATATATGTTTAATTGTAATGGAAATTAACACAATTATTTTATTTAAAAAATTAACATATATAAAACTAGTGATAGAAACCTCTTCTCTGGACCTACACTGTGCACAATTTATGTCAATTGATTTTTGACAAGGGCGCCAAGACAATTCAATGGGGAAAGAATAGTTCCTGGGACAACAGGATATCTACATGCAAAAAAAGTGAAGTTGGACCTTCTCCTTTCACCATACAAAAAACTCAAAATTGATCACAGACCTATATGTAAGAGCTAAAACTATAAAACTCCTAGAAGAAAACTCAGGAGTATGTCTTCACGAGCCTAGGATAGGCAAAGTCGATAGACACAAGTGATAAAATAAAAAATAGACAAACTGGGCTTCATTAAAATTTTTAAAGTTTTTGTGCTACAAATTATACTACCAAGAAAGTGATGAGAGAAAATATTTACAGATCATTTCTTTGACAAGGGACTTATATCCAGAATACATTAAAAAGTGCTTAAAACTCAGTAATAAAAAAGACAAATAATTTAAAAAATGGGAAAAGGATCAGAATATAGATTTCTCCAAAGATAACATACAAATAGTCAATAAGCACACGAAACGATGTTTAATATCATTAATCAATAGGGATATGAAATAAAAACCTCAATGAGATACCACTTCGTACCCACTGGGATGGCTATAATCAACATAACAGATAAAAGCAACTGTTGGCATGATATGGAGAAATTGGAACCCCTAATGGACAATGATACAGCAGCTTTGGAAAACCATCTGTTAGTTCTTCAAAGAGTTACACAAAGACCCAGCAATTCCACTCCTAGGTATATACCCAAGAGAAACAAAAACATATATCCACATAAAAACTTGTACATGAATGTTATTCATAATAACCAAAAAAGTGAAAACCTAAATACCCATCAACTAATGAATGGATAAATAAAATGAGGTATATCCATACAATGGGATATTATTCAGCCAAAAAAGGAATGATACTTGCTACAGTGCCACATGCATAAACCTTGAAACCATTATGCTAAGTGGAATAAGCCATTCACAAAATAGTCACATATTATATGATCTCACGTACATGAAATACCTAGAGTAGGCAATCTGTAGAGACAGAAAATAGATCAGTGGTTGCTGAGGGTTGGGAGAGGGGATGGGGAATGAGGAGGGACTGCTAAATGGGTATGATGTTTCTTTGGGGGACAGCGATAGTTGCACAACCCTGTGACTATACCAAAAGCCACTAAATTGTACACCTTAAATGGCTGAATTGTATGCTACGTGAATATACCTTACTAAAGTTTTTGGTAAAACAAGTTGCTAGGCCTATTAAAATTATGAATTGGTATGAAGAGTGATGTCATTATTACCTACACATACTCCTTGTTGTCCTGGTTATTTCTTCCTTTCACTGATTACCGTCTCCCATGGCATTCTACCTAAACATCTGCCTGCAGCCATGATACACAAGGAATCTGGTACATGTGATTTGGTTCTTGCTTGCTGCTTTATCTCACCTCATGTCTTTGAGTCCCTCTCTCCCTCTCCCCCAATGTTAATAAAGTTACAATTTTCTGGCCCATGCGATGGGCAATGGTATATTTCTAAAGCTGTTATAACAAAAGAGTCACTTTTTCACTTGGCTTGAAATATCTCTCAGTTGACACATGGCTTCTCTTAGTAATTTCTATTCGCGGCCCTACTTTTGAAGAGTCAGAACTTTAAAAAAAACCAGAATCCTTTGTATAGGTGGTATATACAATTAAATAATATTTAAGCATATTTAAGTGATAAAAAACCACTATGGATATAAATTAAGCCAGTAAGAATTAGTTTTAAGCCAAATTTACTGTTTGCTGGAAATATCTTTCTATATGTCTCTTATATGTCTGTATATTTTAATAGAAGTTTTGTTACAACTACATCTTATAAAAGAAGTTAAGATGATTAAAAGAAAGCCTACAGATCTGAAAATGCTTTGCAGAATACAGAAAACATTTTCAGTTGTTTCTGATAATATAACTAACAAAGTACAGCAAAGGGTACAATTGAAATCTCTAACTATATCCTGGGTATAGTTTCTGTTGCTCCACATGGGATCACTGTTTCCTCAGTCACTTTCAGGTAAAGCCTGGGAACTTTCTACCTAGTTCCTCTCCATTTTCTTCCATTCTTAAATTTAAGAGTGTTCAAGCATCATCAGAGAAAAGAATTGGGCAACTAAGTCCTACCATGATGAACTAATCTTCAGCTGGCAACCCAAGTCTTACCCATTACTTGATAGCTTAATTTTTGTTACCTCATCTGCAAGCCATAAACATTTAAGAAAAACCTGAGTAATTCTAAGAAAGAGACAGGTTAGATAGCAAAGAGAAGACTATTTTTAAAATGGTCAGATTTGAGTAATTAAGTTTCTTTGCCTACCCTACCTCTAGCTATCATTGTCCTGTGCCCCTTATTAAGCCCCTTTTTTGGGGTGAATGTATGATTTTAATGCTTTATGCCCACACAGTGATTTTTTCTAATTCCAAAACTTTATGATTTTCAGGATACCTCTAATTGAGTATCTTTCTAAATTGGTCTTATTTCCCCTATTATTAGAGTCTGTGTTTTAAAAAAAATTTCATAGCAATTATATCTTGAATTTGTGGCATTTGCAATCTCAAATATTCTACCCCATTGGCAGACTATGTGTCTCATTTTTGTAATGTATACCCCAAGCCAATGATATAAAACCAAAGATGCAACATTAGTAGAAGCGTATTTCTCTTCTCACTCATCCCACATACATAGAGATATAAAGTAAGTATTGGAGATTTATGCAGGAGTGCAGTCATTTTAGTTAGTCTTGTACTGCTAGGAGGGAGGGTGAAGAAAGGAAATTATTTTCCACCATTTAACTCTAAGCTTGGTGGTAAAGGCATTTTAGTAGCAGAGCAGAGACACAAAAACTGTCTTGGTATTTGTATTAAGTTATGCTAAGTGCATAATTATAATTTTGTATACTGATTAACATATATACTCTGAAGAATATACTTTCACAGCTTGATAAACAAGTAGTTTATAATGAACTATGAATATAAATAGTGAAAAACAGTAGATTTACAACTTACTTTCATAAGTTATACCTAACATGACCCATGAAGCCATGTAATGGTAGCGTAGAAGCTGCTCAAGAACAAAGTTGTTCTCTTTTTCATCTCGAATACTCAGAATATGTGATTTTGGATCTGTTAAATAAAAAAGAGTCAATAATTTAAATAATTAATTATTTAGAACACTTTGTTTGATAGATTTAGTCATTTTTATTTCCCAGTTTAACACACTCCAAAACTTAAACAATAGTAGAAAATAAGAAAGACATATAAATTAAAACTATCTAACTATCTTGTTGTACTAAATGAATAGGTTAAAACATTTTCAAACTTTTTTTTTTTTTTTTTCTTGCGGTACGTGGGCCTCTCACTGCTGTGGCCTCTCCCGTTGCGGAGCACAGGCTCCGGATGCGCAGGCTCAGCGGCCATGGCTCACGGGCCCAGCCGCTCCGCGGCATGTGGGATCCTCCCGGACTGGGACACGAACCCATGTCCCCTGCATCGGCAGGCGGACTCCCAACCACTGCGCCACCAGGGAAGCCCTTTCAAACGTTTTGATCTTCAATTTGCTCTCACAGAATAGTGGAAAACTAGTAGCTGAGAGGAGAATTTGAAACATTGATTCACTTTCCTTTTCCCCATTTAAGGCTTATTTTGAGTTGGTATAAATCCACCTATATTAATGACACACTGTCAAAGACTATAATAAATAAAAACCTCTTAGATGGGCTAAAAGACAGACCTTCCTTTTCCTTAGCGATGACTGTTATAACAGGATTTTAAAAGTTTAATATTTCCCAAAGTGTGTTCCTCGGAAAAGAGCTACATTGAAAAAAACTTTACAAATTTTGGTTAACCAAAAGTAAACTAGTTCATTCATGTCAGTATTTCTTAAAGTATTTGCTAATGCACATTTGATAATGTTTAAAAGGAAGTGAAGATGTGTGGTATTTCTCACCCTTGTTCTTTAACTAAGGATCTTTTTCTTTACAGAACATCTCAAGAGTAGTGTTCCACAGAACACACTTTGGGGAATAACGGTTTGACATTTTCCATAGGAACTTCCTATAAAGTTGATGGGTCCATTGTTCAAAAGTCACAAATCCTCAGTGGATCTCATAGGAAATACCTGGAGAGTCCTGAGAGCTGAAAGTATGAAATGTTTATTTCTTTTAAGCAGAGCTGCTTCTTTCTGGCTTATCTAAGTTTTCAACTACTCAAACTGGCCTATTTTCTCTGCCCACAGCCTAACTTGATTTAATATCCAGCTCTCTGCTCTCTAGTGTCATTTCTTTCTCTTTTTAAGTAGAACCCATTTATACATCTAAAGAGAGACTAGTTCCCTAATGGATGGGTAAGAAAGGAGATAACTCCTATACTTTCCATTTTAACTAAACACAAATTTTCATACTTTGTCATTGATAATGTAGAAATTAGGAGATGAATATTTTTGAGTTCTAGTTACTAGCGCTAATTAGAAATATTTATTGAATATAATACACTCAGATGAGATTTGTTTACTAACGAGCATAATGCAACATATAATGGCCATACAACATACTCACTCAGTGTCTGGCATTGAGAATGAACTTCATCTCGTGTTGTCACTATATATCTATTCTTTGTTATCATGAAATTGTAGCAAGATTTCTCAAATGGTATCCATGGAGTATTTAGAACAGGAGACGGACATCGAACACTGTTAACTGGTTTGACCTCTTTTTCAGTCTCATCTAGAAAAAGAATTAATGGTAAGAATTCTAACTTCAGATATAAATGTTAAATCCTGTTCATCATAATTAGACTTGATTTGTAGGAAATATTCAGGAAGCCAAGAAATAATAGCCTGGTGATGCTTGTTCTGTTTATGCTCAAATAAAATGTGACCTCTTAACCGGCTTTCTGTAGGAAGGAAATTACTTAATACAATTTTCTTTTCCCTGATGTGGAATGAGTAGAAGAATGTGGAAAGTGAGGTGTTATTAGGTTAAATGCAGTTTCTGTCTTCCTGCATCACCAAACTTCTAATACAAGGGGCCACTTCAGAGAAACTATACAAACATAATAAGAGGCACCTAAATATGACTTTGAGAATTCATCTTCAATTTTCTGGTTACTGATACCTTCTCTAACTTTAAAAGAACATTTTATGAAATACTTGATGTTCTAAATAAGTTATTGCTTTAACCAAAGCAAACAGAAATAATTTAAAATCTGACATCTAGAAAAATCTGAATTCAGCATTTCTTTTTCATTTTATGAAAAGGCCACAGATTCAAAAAGATGCAAATAGAGATATGCTCTATTCAAAGCCAATCACACTGATTCAACACATGGTAGAGACTATGCAATATTTCTCCCAGCTCACAGCAACTCCCTTTGTGAAGTAGTGTTTTTTCTAACCACAAACCCACAAATGTGGGCCCCTGGAAGCTGTAAAACCACTTTCCTCCGACTGGGCTAGAGACGGCATATCTGACTTAAGTTGAGTCTATCAGATTCTCTCTTTCAATTCTTTTCAGATTTGAAAAGTGGAATTCAGAGATAGTCAATTCATCTCCAGTTACGGCTAAAATTGAAAGCTGCAGAGCTGCCATGTTTCACCATGTGCAGAGAGAAGCAGGAAGTGCAGAGAGAAGCAGGAAGTACATAAAGAGAAGAGTGCAGATCCACTGAGAGAAACAGAAAGGAGAGGTGCAAGACAGCATCTCTGGCTTTGAGATCCCCTCTCCTCGGGAGGCTCAGCTCTATCCCCATTTCTGAGGATCTAAATTTTCCTTTGGGCTTAAGCTAGCGTGAGCTAATTACTGTTAGCAACCAAATGAATCTTAACAGTGACTCATAAAAGAAATGTTAAGCATTGATGATAAGAATTACAAAAGAATTCCCACCAGTGTAAGTTTTCCATAAGAATATAAACACAAAATGTATGCAAAATGAGGCTAACAAGGACTTAAAACTCAAAGGTCAATTACTATCGTCAGGTGACAAAAATAAAGATAAAACATCTAAAATAACAAATTAATGACAAAATATTTAACATATAATAATTCTCCTCAAATACAAATTTTCACAACAGATTTTGTTGTAAAAAGGACATGATTATAATTACTTTATAATTTTAAAACCAGATTTTACAAAACCATTTCCTCAAAATTCCACTACTCATGAGACTGATAACAATTTAAGAATTAAAATATTTGAAATTAGCATACTTCCTGAATAATAGCAAATAGCGCCTGGTTGATTATTATCGCAGTCAGATGTTTTCCAGAATCCATCAGTGTCTAATACTACACAGTCTTCAAGTTGTTCATTATTTTCTGCCCAGCGACTAAATTGAAGATGTTTCCCATCTGACCAACCAAAGTTGAGTTCATCCTGTATGGAGCAGAAATATATCTTAAGTGGTTACACTTCATGTTATCCCTATTGTATGATTTTGACCCTTGTGGTCGATCTAATAATTTTTAAATTTGTTTAATTTTATTTATTTATTTTTGGCTGTGTTGGGTCTTCGTTGCTGCACACGGGCTTTCTCTAGTTCTGGCGAGCTGGGGCTACTCTTCATTGCAGTGCGTGGGCTTCTCATTGTGGTGGCTTCTCTTGTTGCAGAGCATGGGCTCTAGGCATGCAGGCTTCAGTAGTTGTGGTGTGTGAGCTCAGTAGTTGTGGTGCATGGGCTTAGCTGCTCCGTGGCATGTGGGATCTTCCCAGACCAGGGCTTGAACCCGTGTCCCCTGCACTGGCAGGTGGATTCTTAACCACTGCTCCACCAGGGAAGTCCCCAATCTAATAATTTTTAATTTTATCTTATGTTTAGCACATATTTACACAGCACTTACTACATACCAGGCATTGTTTTAGGTACTCTGCAAATATTATATAATCTTCATAACAACCATACGAGATAGGTACTATTATTATATCCATTTTACAGATGAGAAAACTGAAGTCATGTAATGTGCACAGTCACACAGAATGTAAACCACAGTGTTGGGATACAAATCCAGGCCATTAGGCCCTGGAGTCCATGGTCTGAACCATTATGCTTTGCTGCCTCACACATAATTGGAACCATTGGTTGTTGGAAATCAGAAAGCTAAAATGGAGTGAGGACCACTGTAAGCTCTGATTAACTTAGAGATAATATGTAGTAGTGGAAAGAACACAGGCTTTAGAGCTAAGCATACCTAGTTTTGAATTCCGGTTCGGTCACTTGTTAGCTTTTGATTGTGGCATTACCTTGCCACTTTTCCATCCCTTCATCTATTAAATGGATGTGACACTTAATCTCATGGGGTTGGAATTAATGGGGTAACGTGTAAGACACATAAGTCAGTGGCTATCTGGTACACAAGAAGAGCTACAGAGACGTCAGCTCCCTTCCTCTTAAACCTTCAGGCCCTGTGGATCTCACGCCACCCTTTTCACATTTGTCTTTGAAGAGAAACGTCCTTATTCACTACATTCTATTGTGCGCTAGAAGTCTGTGAACATCTATCTTTACATCCTGACAAGGGCCTGACCACCCACCTGTCTTGAGAGAGGCTTTACAAGGTAGGTACAGATGTGCAGGAGATGGATTGTGAAGTACAGGCCTGCCTGAGTTTTCCTGTGGTGCTGCCAGAGCACCAGCCCTTCCACACTGACCCACTGAGCTATGCTTTCCTGAGGCCTGGGGCAATTTTGCATCACTGGTTTATTTGGAACATTGGGCCAAAGGCCACACACAGTCTCACAGTCTCCTTAGTGAACCAAAACTAGCAAATGTGGTCAAACCTCAACACCACCAACTGTTTCATTCAGAAGTGTTCTCTACCAGTGTTCCAGTTGTAAACTTATGGCCAGTTAATCTCTAAACCAAGTGGCCTCAAATGTGGCCCTTTGCCCCTGTGATGTTGCCTGTACTGAGTATTACCCTGGATTCCTTCCCCCTTGTTGCACTCCCAACTAACCCAGGTCCCTGGGCCTTTGGAACTTCTGTTCCTTGTAGATAAGTCATCCCACTCCCACCATCTCTTTACTGAACACTAAATCTCTTTATTAAGACTGTAAGTATCTCTTCACTAAATTCTAGACCTTGATTGATCTTGATTAAAACCTGTCTTTTCTAATAGAATAAGTTCCTTTCAGCATCCCCAAGGGAAGGCTGCTTGTTTTTTTTAGTCTCAGATATCACAGAGCCATGAGAATGAGGTAGTGGGTATTTTTATTTCCTTCAGTCATTTCCTTTGAGGTTTATGCCCTTCTTGTCTGACATTCACTGAGGTCTTGGCAAACTCCCAGAGTCCTTCCGTCTCTCTGACATTCACTTTGGTCTTGGCCCCCTTGCTCCTTCCTGATATTTACTAAGGAGGTGTCCCATGCCCTGCTCTGTCCTCCTGGTCCTACCACTGACTTAGGGACGTCTATGTTCATGTGGATGACTCACCCCGTTCCCAAGCCTTCTTGACTTCCTCTTCTATGGACTTTCACTTCTATGTACTCGAGTGACCTGCTCTCACAGCCACACTCCAGACCTTCTATAACCCAGAACTGCTGCACTGCAGACACTGTAAACATGCCTCGGTCCAGACCAACATCATTTCCTGCATGAATGTCTACAAGAAACTCTAACTGGTCTTCTATCTCTGGACTGCTCACTTCCTTCCCCAGCTTCTGCCCAGCATAGTTTTTCTCAAGTCAAAATCTGATATTGTTACTACCATGTTTAAAATCTTTCAAAACCTTCCCATTGCTTTCAATGTAAAGTTGTATTTACTCACACTCTGCCATGTTCCAAAGATTTCAGGCAGCTCATGAAGATACAAAAGAAAGAGCTATGTAAAATTTAATATGTTAAAGAGCAAAAGGGAAAAGAAAAACACAGGTGATGACTGAAAATAGGATAAGAAAGAAGACCGAAATCATCAAGTGGGGAAATAAAGTTACAAAACTGTATGATCCGAAGTGCCTTAAAAATAAATACGTGTACATAGGAAAATAACTTGAAGGATGTATACCAAATATTTAAACCACATTTATCACTAGATACTGGAATTATAGGTGATTCCAATTTTATTCTTTTAATTTATTCTAACTTCATGATTTTTCTCCAGCGACAATACTGCTTTTGTTTAAAAAGGTTTAAGGTGGTTAAAACTAGGAAATGTGATAACTTAATTACCACCCGCACAAGAGACACAGTGATGGGTTTCACATAATGCCAAACACAAAAGAGAAAGGAAGTAAAGCAATGTTATGAAGGAATTGATACTGTGAGGTCTAGGGAAGCAGTTCAAGCTGATAACCTGGCTGGACCTGAGGGTACATTTTAAAATCCAGAATTTTGGAGAAGCTAGTCTTCAAGCAATTTCTAAATACTGCTTCTTTAATTGAGCTTCTGACAAATGCTGGTGGTAGTAAGTCCAGAGTTTGTCAAAGATAATGTTTACTTCTGAGTCTTAAGTTTTTCATCCATTCTCCAGTTCAACTTGGGGTTTGTGCAAGGACTTAACTTGTCTTCAGTCACATTTTCTCCATGCAGCCCTAAAACCATCTTGGTATACTGAGGGTTAGCCTACCATCTACATAACTCAGGTTTGCTTCATAATGCAATGGACACTTCTTTCCTACTCTCCCAATTACCTTCCCTCCGAGAGTGGATTAGGAATACTGGTTCAGGTGACACTTATCTAACTAGGGCTTTACGGGTCACACACTGCACAGACGCAGGAAGCAAAATTCACATCACAGTCTTTATAAATAAGTGGCACCCCCATCAGTGCACAACGTACGCAGCCTTTTATACCAGCCCTATATCTTACTTTTCAATACATCTCCGTGGGCAGAGCACCAGCTTATTACATACAAGGCTCAGAAAAGAGGCAAAAATGGCCTACAATGCTAAGAGGAATGCTACAGCTTTATTTTAAAAAAAAAGATTCCCTATTAATTATAGCCAAAAGCTTTAGTAGCATAAACATTCCTGTTTGTGCTACATGTATGTAGTTTAGTGCTGGGAATTAATAGGAGACTAGCATTCTTTGCTGGGCTATGAAATGAATGAGAAGTACCCAAGATCAGGGCTTGAGATGTGGCAAAATGCTATTCTAATCCCTTTGCAGAGTGGCTTAATTTCACTCTGCTGATTCGGAAAGGGATAAAAAGCCCTTTAATAACGTTCATGGGCTTCTACTCACCCAACCCCATCTGAATTTTTAATTCTTCCCTCCCTCTCTTCTTTTCATTGGCTGAGGAGACATTGCAGCTCCTGATTCCTGCTCCATCTTCGATTGGAATAAATAAAAAGAAGTGCTCAGCTGCCTATGTCCATTAGACATTTTTCTTAAGCTAAACGATAAAGCACCTGATCTTTCAACAGTGGAAAGATGACTGCTGCTAAAAATTACATACCTCATGAAATTTATTCACTGGAGTAAGATTTTATGATCTCTGGTTTCTTTTAGTCTGATATGAGAGATGCTGTGTGCAATAAAAAAGGTCACATTCCGTCACCCAATCCTGGCAGTGGGACCGAAAACTTACGTCATGACTGGAGAGTCCAATCCATAAAGAGGTGTTCTGAAGGACCGCCTGCACAGTCAGGAAGGCCTGCTGGTAAGGGTCTGTGATGCTCACCAGCTGCATGTTTTCTTTCTGGCACTCCTTGAGAGCATCAGTCCAAGTCAGAGTCTTCAGCACTATTTTGTACAGATTATTTTGATACTTCACAGTTTCTGAAGTATTCTGCAAGGTCTGTCTGCTTTCAATTTCTGTGTGTAAAAGAAAAATAAAGCCACAAAAACCACCTACTTGGCAAGTCATGGGACATTTTTTCAAATTTCTCCCTGTAATAATGTACTTTAGGTATTACTTATCTATTCATTTATTTTAGACTTTGGGTGGGAGAACTAGGTATGTTTTGCTGTATACCTTAGGTAAATTTGTGAACCACAAATTTGCTTTTTACAATTAGAACAAAATTCTGATTTAGTTGATCTGATTTAGGAAGGAGAAAAGCTATAAATAAAAGTAAACTGCAATAGGAGAAAAGCTATAAATAAAAGTAGACGACTTCTAATGGCAATAAGATTACCATTTCAGATTGGTGTCGAATTCTTCCTTTGTTTGAACTGCTTCAACAGGAGGTGTTGGGTGTCCCCTTACAAGTTTTCATCTGGGAGAACCCACGAAAAAATGTATACAACCACCCCTAAGAGGATATATTTGAACTATTGATTTACAGTACCTGTCTGAAAAAGGCAGTTACTAAAAAGTATGAGACAAATGAGCAAAGATTAATTTAGCAAAAAGTTCTTCAGAGCGCATGGAGTACTCAGAAAACTGTAAGACACTGATGAAAGAAATCAAAGATGAGACAGATGGAGAGATATACCATGTTCTTGGATTAGTAGAATCAATATTGTGAAAATGATCACACTACCCAAAGCAATCTACAGATTCAATGCAATCACTAACTATCAAATTACCAATGGCATTTTTTACAGAACTAGAACAAAATATCTTAAAATTTGTATGGAGACACAAAAGACCCCGAATAGCCAAAGCAGTCTTGAGGGAATAAAACTAAGCAGAAGGAATCAGACTCCCTGACTTCACACTATACTACAAAGCTACAGTCATCAAGACAATATGGTACTGGCACAAAAACAAAAATATAGATCAGGGCTTCCCTGGTGGTGCAGTGGTTGAGAGTCTGCCTGCCAATGCAGGAGACATGGGTTCGAGCCCTGGTCTGGGAGGATCCCACATGCCGCGGAGCGGCTGGGCCCGTGAGCCACAATTACTGAGCCTGCACGTCTGGAGCCTGTGCTCCGCAACAACAGAGGCCGCGATAGTGAGAGGCCTGTGCACCGCAGTGAAGAGTGACCCCCGCTTGCCGCAACTAGAGAAAGCCCTCGCACAGAAACGAAGACCCAACACAGCCATAAATAAATAAGTAAATACATTTAAATATAAAAAAAGAAAAGAAAAGGGATAAAAAAAATATATATATAGATCAATGGAACAGGATAGAAAGCCCAGAGATAAACCCATGCACCCATGGTCAACTGATCTATGACAAAGGAGGCAAGGATACACAATGGAGAAAAGACAGTCTCTTCAATAAATGGTGCTGGGAAAACTGGACAGCTACATGTAAATGAATGAAATTAGAATACTCCCTAACACCATCCACAAAAATAAACTCAAAATGGATTAGAGACCTAAATGTAAGACCTAACACTATAAAACTCTTAGAGGAAAACATAGGCAGAACACTCTATGACATAAATCACAGCAACATCTTTTTTGACCCACCTCTTAGAGCAATGGAAATAAAAACGAAAATAAACAAATGGGACCTAAAGAAACTTAAAAGCTTTTGCACAGCAAACGAAACTATAAACAAAATGAAAAGACAACCCTCAGAATGGGAGAAAATATTTGCAAATGAATCAATGGACAAAGGATTAATCTCCAAAATATATAAACAGCTCATGCAGCTCAATATTGAAAAAATAAACAACCCAATCAAAAAATGGGCGGAAGACCTAAATAGACATTTCTCCAAAGAAGACATACAGATGGCCAAGAAGCACATGAAAAGCTGCTCAACATCACTAATTATTAGAGAAATGCAAATCAAAACTACAATGAGGTATCACCTCACACCGGTAAGAATGGTCATCATCAGAAAATCTACAAACAACAAATGCTGGAGAGGGTGTGGAGAAAAGGGAACCCTCTTGCACTGTTGGTGGGAATGTAAATTGATACAGCCACTGTGGAGAACAGTATGGAAGTGCCTTAAAAAACTAAAAATAGAATTACCATATGACCCAGCAATCCCACTACTGGGCATATACCCTGAGAAAACCGTAATTCAAAAAAAGGCATGTACCACAACGTTCACTGCAGCACTACTTACAAGAGCCAGGCCATGGAAGCAACCTAAATGCCCATCGACAGACAAATGGATAAAGAAGATGTGGTACATATATACAATGGAATATTACTCAGCCATAAAAAGGAATGAAACTGGGTCATTTGTAGAGACATGGATGGACCTAGAGACTGTTATACAGAATGATGTAAGTCAGAAAAAGAAAAACAATATCGTATATTAATGCAAACATGTGGAATCTAGAAAAATGGTACAGATGAACTGGTTTGCAAGGCAGAAACAGAGACACAGATGTAGAGAACAAACGTATGAATTGGGAGATTGGGATTGACATATACACACTAATATGTATAAAATAGATAATAAGAACGTGCTGTATAAAAATAAAATAAAATAAAATAAAAACCCAGAAGCACATGGATTAGCTACTTGAAGTTCTCATTACATGGCAAAGGTTTTTTTTTTTAATTGTTTGTTTAAAAACTTACTGTGACCAATGAAAACGATTTAATACCTTTAAAAAAATATCTTTTTGAATATATAGATGATTCCTACTTTTAAGTAAACATTTTACTTTTATTTGGATTATAGGAGGGCATAGACAGTGATCCATTTATAATGCTTCCCATCCTTTTTTTTTTTTTGGGTCCTAGATTTAACCGTGATTGTTTATACCGAACTCAGTTAAAAACATTTTTTTTCTCCTCCTTTCCTCATGACAGTAAAATCTGAAAAATTCCAGAGTAGAAAGGAGAACAAAATGCAACCATAATTTACTGTCATTAGATAACACCGATTAACAAACTCCATTGGATACTTAATTTTGATATTTAATTATGGCAATGATCTTGACAAAAAATCACATTCTATTTGAGCTAATTTGACTCACTGAGCCAGTATGGATTTAGTCATGCTAAAATTTTAAGGAAGCTGTATGATTACAAATTAATATTAATTTATAAGTTTTTTTGTGAAAAAGTACTGTACATATCTAACAGCATAAAGTACCATAGTTATCTAAATAATAATCTATACCTGAATATTTCTGACAGAGAGACAGAGTATGGTGTTCACTGCAGGAAGTAAAATTCCACGTCCCAGTAAAAGGTGACTTTTGGAGGTTGAGCATTAGAGCACAGTGGTAGGACCCCTCTTCATCAAAAATCTAAACAAAAAGGCAAATATGTACAAGCAATTATGAAACTAACAGTCTGAAGATCCCAGCAAGGGAACTTTATATTCCAAATTGGATTTTTCTTCCTGTAAAAAACTCCATTAAGGAGCTGACCATGAAATCACTAAGAAAATCCTGATAAACTTTCTTTTTTTTTTTTTTAACATCTTTATTGGAGCATAATTGCTTTACAATGGTGTGTTAGTTTCTGCTTTATAACAAAGTGAATCAGTTATACATATACATATGTTTCCATATCTCTTCCCTCTTGCGTCTCCCTCCCTCCCACCCTCCCTATCCCACCCCTCTAGGTGGTCAAAAAGCACTGAGCTGATCTCCCCGTGCCATGCGGCTGCTTCCCACTAGCTATCTATTTTACATTTGGTAGTGTATATATGACCATGCCACTCTCTTACTTTGTCACAGCTTACCCTTCCCCCTCCCCATATCCTCAAGTCCATTCTCTAGGAGGTCTGTGTCTTCTGATAAACTTTCAAAACATGGGAAAGGGCAATTAACTTTAGAAATTATAGAACAAAATAGTGGCAATATTGATGAATACATCTTCAAAACAGATAAAGAAAAACTGTTAGGAGACAAATACACAATTATAATAATATTTAACACTCTGCTCTCCTTCTTGATGTTGCAAGTAAGCAAAAAAGCAATGACTGTTAATTCAACTCATTAGATGTTTATAAACTTTTTATGACAAATGGTGTACCACACAATAGAGAACTCACCTTAAAGCTTTGATCCTATACTTGTCACTATAAAACATCCATAAATAAAAGTATCTATCTAGATTTCATTCTCTAACCACAAATCAATAACATTAGACATGGAAATTTATTCAAAGTATATTGTCCCTATACTTTTCTGTATGGTTGAAACATATCACACTCAGAAAAATAAGAAAAGTAAGCTTATCCCAGGAGCTAAAAAAGTTTTAAAAAAACTGCATACTCCCATGCTATTCAATAAACATTAAAACAAAAATGAAAAAATTATAGGAAAGACTAATATGAGAAATATTACAAGAGATATGAGTAAAACTTTATGTGAAGGCAAACATGTATTATTAAATGCATTCTGATTTTTAAAGGAAAGATGAACTAAGAATTCAATTTGAGATTAGAAAATCAGCAAAAATATAACTCCAAGAAAAACAGGATAGAAAAATGTAGTAGTATTTGTATATCTCAAGCAATAGGAGTAGGCGGTGGAGAAAGGGGAGGAAAAAACCAGTAACATACACTAGTTTTTGTAAAAATCTAAATAAGAAAACGTAAAAACGATTAAAATAAGACATGGAGATTTTAAAAGATAATAGCAGACACGACTTTATTCTAATACATTTGAATATCTACATGAAATAGACAACTTCCTTGAAATATACAAATTAGCATAACTGTTATAAGGAAAAGTAGAAACACTAAAATGTACCAGTAACTTTAGAGGAAATTGAAAATTAATAATAATGCTCATTTTTAAAACTATATGTCAGGTACTGGGCTTAAAAGCTTTAAATGAAATATTTTATGCAATCCTCACATTGTGCTGTAGGAACAACAGTATCAGAACTTACAGATGAAAAAATGAGACTTAAGCAAAGTTAAGTGAATTTCCTAAGGCATACGAAATGGCTGAATGGAATTCAAACTCAATCTGACTCTAGAGTTTAGCCCTCACCTACTACACCAAATCCCTTTAGTATTAAACAATGATCTCTGAACAGGGTTCTAATATCACATGGTTTTGTATACAGTTCCTTCAAACTTTCAGGGAAAGATAATTCCCCAGACTGAGTCATAATTTCAAAACACAAAGGCAGAAAACTACCCAGTTCATCTTATGAAGCTGACATGATCAGAAAAAAAAAAAGCTTAAAAAAATTAACTCTATGAACAGAGATGAAAACATTCCCAAATAAAATTCTAACAAATCTAATTCAGTAGTAAAATAATAACCCACTCTCAGCAACTAGATTTTATGATAAGGAGATAAAAATGGTTTAATATAACATCTATTAATGTATTATACTACCTACCCATAGGCCTAATGGGAAAAACTGTATGACAATTTCAATAGATGGTGAAAACAAGTTTTAGAAAATCCACTACTTATTCCTGAATAAAAATTCTAAATAAATGATATATCTTAAACAAAAAGTCCACATCAAATATAATAATGAAAGACTGCAGATATTCCCATTAAAGTCTAGATCAAGTCTAGGATGTTAATTATTACTCCTGGTATTTACCATGGTTCTGGAAGTCCTACCACATGTAGTGAAGCATGAATGGTTATTTGCCAATTATGATTATCTAATTAGAAAACCCAAGAAAATCTACTGAAAAACTCTGAGAAGTAATAAGAGCTTTTAGTAGATGGATGCCTATGAAATAAATATACAAAAATACCCAAATAATAGATTTCCTACATATCAGTAAGACAGTTTTAAAAAGCTGCCATTCTCAATGGCAAAAAGAAAGAGAACTTCTCTAAAAACTTCACTGAGGAATTTAAAAGGAAGACTTGAATCAATGGAGAGATATGTTACACGATATTCTTGAGGGAAAATTAATAAAAAGATGTCAATTCTTCCTAAAATGTTGTCAAATTCTTATCAGAAGTTTTCTATTGAATTGTTTAGATTGGAAATTAACTAAATAATTCTAGTTTGTCTTGAAGAATAGACAAAAACAGCTAAAAATATTTTTAAAAGATATACAATAAAGGATAACTAATCCTATTACATTTTTTGAAATATGGCAACATTATAGTATTTAGATCAGTGTGGGAGCTATACAAGAATATGTCTCATACACACACAGCTACATACACACGCACACTTCACATATGATAAAAAAGGCATTCTATATTGATTTTAACAGATGGAAGTATATACAACAAATGATGCTAGACAATTGGCCAGGATTAGGGAAAAGGATTAAGTAACCATTGGCAACATATGCCATATACCATGGATGTATCATATTGTCAGAACGAAAAAGCAAGCTATAAAACAAAATGAAGAAAATAAAGGCATTCATTTAACTAACATTTACATGAGGGACTTTCTAACCTAAAAGCAATGGAGGGGAAAAAAAGAAATAGAGTTGAACACATACCAAAAAAATCAAAACTTATTTCTGTAATATTTTTGGTATTAGACCTAAAGAAAAAAAAACCTGTGAAAATATCTGCAATAAATGCAAGAAACACAGGGTTAGCACACTTAGTATTTACACAGTCATAAAATCAGTAAGAAATACATGAAGGCTTTGATAAATTGTCAAAGAATAAGAAATTCACATTGGATGAAATTCGAATTATTACTGAATTTATATGTTTTCATTAGAAATCAGAGCAATACAAATGAAAATATGATATCATTTAAACTATCAAATTAGCAAGAATTTTAAAAAGATAATTCTCCTTAGAGCATTGTAGTAGAGGCAATGCAGTGGAGAAGCTAAGAATGCTGACTCTGCAGACTTGGATTTAAATGCCGACCCTGCACGCATACCCTGCATGATTTCTGGCAAGTTACATGACTCTCTCTGTTTGTCTCCACATTTCTAAGATAGGAGAGGAGTACAGACTGTTTCACATCTATTGTGCAGATTAAATGAAATAATGCATGTGATGCATTAGCAGAGTGTCTGACACATATTAGCTGCTCAATAAATGTTGGAAATTATTAATACACTGGTATGAATAGAAAAGTAATCACAATATATTGCTGACAAAAATATAAACTCATAAACCGTTCTGGAAACCAATTTGGTAACCAGAGTTTTACAACTACTTATATTTTTTGATCTGGCTATATCACTTCCTAAATCTATCTTAGGGAGGTAACCTGAAATATACGGCAAAGATTATGCATGAAGATGTTAATTGCAGCACTATTAAGGATTATGCAAAACTGGAAACAGCCAAAATACCCAGCATTGTTTAGGTAAATGATGGTATATCTATCAAGAAATATTGTGCAACCATCAAAATGCTTATCAAGCACATCTTTTAATGGCATAAGAAACTACTTATGATATAATACTAAGTGAGAAAAGTAGATACAACAGTATATATACTATGATCTTATCTATGTCAAGAAGACAATGTATAGAAAAGCCCTAGAAGAAAAATGCTGAAATATTCATTGTGATTTCCTAGATCAGGATTCAAATATGGTTTGAGACTTATTTAATAGCTCATGAAATCAGTTCAGTGGATCTTGATTCTTATTTGTGACAATGAAATAGAATAGGTTAGAACACAGAGAATAGGTTGACTAGACTAGATCAGACTAGAGTAGAATAGAAAAGAAAGAAATATAAGCTCTAAGGGTAAGTATTATTTCCTGAAACTTTTGTTTCAATTCAATATTATATTTATATCTATGTGCTGAATGGTAATTTAAATTTATTTCTTACTATGGGTCATGAGTTAAAAGTTTAAAAGCTACCAGCCTAAGTATAAGCAGGATAAGGGTTGATATTTTTCTTTATTTTGTTTACTCTTCTATAACTTCCAAATGTTCTACAATAACCAAGCATTATTTTGATATTTACTTTGTACATAATTACACATGTTGCAGAGTTCCCTTTACCACCAATGTCAACGTTGAGCAAAGTGCCATTGCATCAGGAATATCAGTTGATATTGTCTAGGATGTACTTTTGGAATTCAACTTTAAAGTTAATCTCTTAATCTTTGCCTTTTGTGCAAAAGGTGGTTTGTATCCAGTAAATAAGGAAGACAGAAGTAGTGGGCAGCAATATCATGGTACAGGGTAACTACTGTTGATATAATGCCTTCTTCCATTCTATAGCTTCTTTACATTTAGATCTTAGGGGAAAATGATCACTAACCACAGATTTTGTACTTTTTAACCTCAGGAGACTGAGGCTGACAGCTCCAAATTCCAAGATGATAAGTAAAGCATTTATATTAGCTTCTATTTGTAACTCACTATTGATGGTTTTACATGGTTATGAAATAAGTGCTATGGAATCTGATACTACTATGAAAAACTAGGGCATCTACGTGAAGGCTGTGGAAGCTCTGTTGTTATTCTTCTTGTGACAGCATTATTGATATAATTCATAGATGGTATAATTCATTGATTTAAAGCATATATTCTATAGTTTTTAGTATATTCACAGAGTTGTGCAACCATCACCCCTAATCAATTTTAGAACATTTTCACCACCCCAGAAAGAAATCCCATATGCTTTAGGCCATCACCACCAATCCTTCTAGCCTCTTAGCCTCTGGCAACCAGTAATCTACTTTCTATCTTTACAGATTTGCCTATTTGGACGTTTCATATAAGTCGACTCATGAAATAGGCCCTTGTTCTTAATCCAATAATTTGTGGAAGACTCAGGTATTTCATAGAGCTACGTAGTTTACTGATTAAAAAAAAAAAACCTTACATTTGTTGGTATTCTCAGCCTCCGACCAACCAATAATGGGTGAAAGTTGCTGTATGTCAGCTCTCTGTTATCCATCCATTTGTTTATCTTCTCATAGGCAGTCCAGCGCAAACCAATCCATAAAGTAGCTTCCATATCCGGAAGCAAGGATGTAATAAAATCTGTCAGAAAGATTTTTTAAAAAAAAAAAACATTTGACTTATTCAAATTAAAGATATACTAAAAATGTCAATGAATACCTCTTGCTTATCTAACTACCAGGATAATCTTTCACCTACTCTGTAAAAAGTAATTTAATAAGATTCTTTGTATGTGTTAATTCCCCACAGCCTCCCAACACAAACATGGCCTCCAGGTCAGAATAAAACATGTTTACGAAACAATTCTGCTACCTTGTTCTCTCTGGCTCAGCACTGAAGGAAGGGTTCCACCATAGGTGTGACAAGTATCGCTGGCTTCAGAAAATGTAAGAGACTTAGCTTTGATCCTTAAAAAGCACTGCAAACAAAGAACACATATGAAGTATAAGATTCCACACATGGGAAAGCTCACATAGGAAGAAAATGCCTCATCTTTTAGAAGGCTGCTAATTTTCTGTTTGTGAGATATGACACTCACAAAGTAGTACCAAAAGAATGCAGATCTACACTCTTTTTTTTTTTGAAAGATTTATTTATTATTTATTTTATTTCTTATTTTTGGCTGCGTCAGGTCTTAGTTGCGGCACGCGGGCTCTTCGTTGCGGCACTCAGGCTTCTCTCCAGTTGTGGCGCGTGGGCTCCAGGGCGCGTGGGCTCTGTAGTTTGTGGCACGTGGGCTCTAGTTGAGGCACGCGAGCTCAGTAGTTGTGGCGTGCAGGCTCAGTTGCCCCCATGGCATGTGGGATCTTAGGTCCCTGACAAGGGAGTGAACCCATGTCACGGGCATCGTAAGGTGGATTCTTTACCACTGGACCACCAGGGAAGTCCCAAGAATGCAACTCTACACTTAATTTAAGCAACTGAAGAGTAGTCCTTGAGCTACTTTTAAAAAAAAATCTCCCATTTATTGAGTGCTTCCTTCCTAAAACACTTTGCACAGTATTATCTCATTTAATTCTCACAACAAATGGGAAAACTGAGGCACAAGGACATTAAGTAACTTTACCCATAAGTGAAATAGCCATAGCATGGTATGGTCAGCATTTAGACTCTGCTCCATTTGGTTTCAAATATGTATTCTTCATCATTACCTTATATTAAAAAACCCACATTTTTAAAGAAATCATGCCCCTGTCTCTTGACAGGATATTTTAATGGGGTGAAGGGGATTAAGAGATACAAACTAATAGTTATAAAATAAATAAGTCACAGGGATGTAATGTATAGCAAAGGGAATATAGTCAGTAATTTTATAATAACTTTGTATGGTGTGTAATCTATAGAAATATCAGATCACTATGTTGTACACCTGAAACTAATATATTTTTATTCAACTATACTTCAATAAAAACAAACAAAAAACCCATAAATTTACATCAACTATGTAAATTAATCTAGTACTTTGGGGGGGGGGAAGATTGTCCAAATTTTAAAAAGTCAAAATATACCCCTAATATTTTAACTTTACTACAGATGCTTTCAGCTGTCAGACACACCTCTTCCTTTTTCTTCTTGATATTATGATCATGTTAGTGTGGAGTAGCATGTCCCAAATTGTGTTCCTTGAAACATGCTATAAAATGGGTTTTTTTTTTTCAGCCTCCTTACAGACTGGAATGGCCAGAGAAATATAAAGTCATTGGGTGGCTTCTAGAAAAGACTCTAGAGAGAACACCCTGAACTTGAGCTTGGAAGCCATAAGTTGAGGATGGCAGAGCAGAAAGACAAAGGAAGCCTGGTTTTGAAGACCACAGAGTTTTCATACCAACCCCAGCCTGCTTATCTTCAAACTTCTTTTATCTGAGAGAATAAATGTTTTAGCATACTATAGTAATCTTTTTAGCAGCCAAATGCATTTCCTAAGAGATACATACACCAATATGAATTGTGCATCTCAAGGAAGCAAATATAGAATGTGGTATTTCCCAAAGCTACTTAATCATAAACCCTGCTCTGGAAGCAACATCAATGATTAACATTTTGTTAGCATATGTGTATATTCCCAAAAAGTAGTTTGGGAAATGCTGGTCTAATTTGATTGGTAAATGCTGCTTGGATGTTTTCCTTTAAGGGGAAAATTTATCAGCCAGAAATTAAGCCAGTTTCCTACATGCCAAAGAGATAGTCCTGACTAGTCAATATATTACTATTCACTGAAAGATCAGCTTTGGCAGTTTAAGTGTCAGTAGCAACAGAACAGGAACACGGTACTCTGAAAGACCTGTACGCGTGATTAACTTGAGAGTTAACTTCGTTTCTGAAAATGTAGAGAATCAGGTGAGATACTGAAATATGCAGAGTCTATCTTAGTGAAGTTACTTGGTGGGATGCCATTCTGCCACAGGCCATATGACCATCATGAAAGCAATCATCATTTGCACAACGTAGCAATTCTCTTTTTACCTTATTCTGAAAAGTAATCCAATCCCCAGAGCACTGTATTTTAGCGGCAGAATCTGGACTATATTTCTCTAATGAAGATACATTGTATTTTTCACAGACGAAGGGCAACTTGGTACTACAGTCTGCTGGTTTATGTATGTCTGAGAAATGAAAAGCAGGATTACTGTGGTGAGAATTTTCCATTCAGCACATTTTAAAACCATCCAGTAGTGAAGAAGGTCTCTTTAAATCAATCTTTCCCAAATGGTTAAAATATATTCCTTTTCTTCCCTAGCTATTTTTGTCTTCTATTATTATCACTCATATTAGTAAGTTGTAGCATACAAATATTGCCTATAAAAATGAACATACTTGGTACACACACAGTTACTATGGTTCCTGATGGCAGGAAATAGAGTTGAAGAAGGCTAATGAGGGGGAAAGGGACCTAAACTATACTTTAGAATTGCTGCCTGTTCATCTTTGTGAATTTGTCTATATCCTTATTTGTTATAAAAGTGGTCAGTTTATTTCTAAGTAACTGCTTTAGGATAAAGGAAGTCAAAATATTCACAGTGAAAAGCACCTTTATTTGCATTTGGAACTTGATCTACTGTCATCAGCAATAAATCAGAATATGACGAAGCTGCCAAACATATAATCAAAAGGAAAGCGAGATCAAGCTAGTAATTGAACCTGAAGTTCACATATCACATAATTAACGTTAAAGGATTGGGAATTAACCTTACCTCTAAACCAAGTCTTGGCAGAGAGGTAAAAGCATTCCTCTCCAAATGTTATAGGAAAGTGATGAAATGGATGTCGTGAGCTGAAAGAAAATAAGAGATGTGTCAGCTCATAACGTAGTTACATGTTCCCTTCTGTTTTTTCCTGAAGTAATTTTAATTCTAAATTTAATGTTAGGCCATTATTTTATACTACTTTTTCTTGATGCTCATTTGCTAAAGGATTTGGTTTCTCTAGTCTAGGTAGTTTATGGATTAATGTTCAAAACTAATTATAAACAGTACTCCATTTAGTAAAAAGGGATTTGGGACTGCTTCTTTTAAACGATAACTTTACAAAGGCACCATCCAGGATGTCACATACCTCAAAAAACGACGTTCTATTAGCTGGTCAGTAGTTCTCACCCACCACTTCTCCTCATCGCCAGATATCTGGAAAAAAAACCCACAAAAACAAAACAAAACAAAAAACAACTAAACACCCATCCTTATATATGCTGACTTTTCTAGAAGAGTTTTGATTTAATACCCTGGCCCATCATAACCACAAACCACTATAATTTCCAGATATTCATTACTTTGGTCTCTAAATTACATAAACCAGGTCCTTTCACAGAAGAAAGTAGTTTAGAAACTCTTTTTATATTCACAGGCCCTAGTTTGCATACAAAAAATATGGTCACCGTAATTATGGGCATATATAAATTGGACATATAGTATCCTATTGCTACTAGTTATAAATTTTAAAATATACAAATTATTTTTCCTCCAAAAAACTATTTTGCAAAATTAGTTATTATTAGAAACAGAATCTCAAGTTAACTACCAAGTTAACTTTTAGTAAAAAACGTGACAAGGAATTAGACTAATTTATATTATCTGTTGAAGCTCATCTTACCAACTGACATTAATAATTAATCTTGAATGTTTTAAAACATTAAGCAATTCTTTTTAACTTTTCTAACCCGAAGTGATGAACTTATATGTTGTTAGGCAAATTTTACTTGAGAGGAACATTTAACTTTTGTAGATTTTTGAAATTTTTTTAACAGAATAAATGTAAAAATAAGAAAATATTAAAAAAATACGTTCTTTTAAATTACATTTGCTATTTTGTTTTTGATGGCTCTTAGTCCTGCAAAAGATGTTACACTAGCCAGAGAGCTGTGATTGCTAGCACAATACAGGACGGCTTCTTCATAGTTTAAACGGGGATCAGCAACAAACCAATATTCACTCCCTTCTATTACAACTGGAGGTCCATGAATTCCAGCACGCTCTAAAGAAGAAAAATAGCACAATTATGACTGCATAAACCAAACTGTACCCTCTCAGCATGGATTATTTTTCAAAACTATTTATAAATAATAATCCATTTAGATTACTGGCTCTCCTTGGCCAGGGCAGTGCTGCCTGGAAGGATCCAACCAAGGATTCCTGAGCCAGTGAGTGACTCTGTTACCCTCCTGTACTCACAGAGAAGGACAAATCCAGCCTCAGAGTCTCACCCCACACCAGCTAATCACCTTCCCTGCACGGAGATACTTCATCTCATTTGAAGACACGACAGAGAAGAAGCCGGCACTTAGGCCTGGGCTTAAATAATTAACTAAATACGTCACTGAAAAGGTAAAAGCAGCTTTGGATACATTTTAGTTTTCTTAACTCACCTGGATTGTACCAGTCTGGCATTTTTGGAGTACGACCTGTAGAAGAAAGCAAATGGCTTAAGTTTAGTATCCAATTACAGACCATGGCGTACTAATAAGTGCCTTTAGTCTAACTCAAGAGGACTTGCAGTACGGCTGAGATTTGTCCATTTCTGGCCAAACCATCTCCTTTCATGTTAGGATCACTTCATAACACTGAATTTTGTGGGGCCCACACTAAAGTTGTTTTTGTGGCAACCAAAAAGGCAGATTTGTTAAATATTAATAGAGCATTACTAGCAGTTCTCTACCTTACATCACAGAAGTCACAAAGGAAGACTAGATGGATAAAGTATAGATAATAATTAGAAAGTACAAATAAGTAAATGAATACATTGTATACATTACATAGAAGCACCAAGGAACATGCACCAAAATAATCATCACTGTAGGATGAGGTTATTCAGGAACCATGTCTCCATCTAATGCAATTTGAATACACTTAGGTTGGTAGAGTTTATTGCCTCCCAAGATATCCTTGGAAAAAAATGTTCTGTGACCCAGTACTGAAACTTTTGAGAAAATGAGAGACAAAACTGGGAAGAAAATAATAAAATTCACCCAGCAGGAAATATGGTACCGTACAAAGAATTATGGTCTTTGAAGTTGGGTGAGTCAGTGTCTAAACGCCCTCAGACTCTGCTGCTGTGCTACTTGGGATCCGTTGTTTAACTCCCTGAGCCCCAACTTTCTATTCTATAAAAATGAAATTCTCCTACCTAACTCACAAAGACAATGTAAAGATCATATAAGATCACCCCTATGCAAGCACCCCGCACAGGGCCAGGCACAGAACAGTTCCTCTCAGGATGCTAGCTGCTTTCCTCTCCCTTTTTATGCTGGTCATAGGTCACATGGTTTCAAGCCAAAGACATAATCTGAGGAATTTTAGAACTTACAGGGTAAAATAGCTGTTCTTAATTTTGCTATTGTATCAGGGCCAATGCACGAGAGGACCCTACTTCGAGGACTGCCTATATATCCAGCATCTGTGGTTTTTCTCTCTAACTCAGTCCTCTGTATGTTGGATAATTTCCATTAACAATGCTGCAAATCAGTTAAAAAAATAGACATAGTTTCTTGTTTGTAATCTTGTCAAAGAATTCTGTTCATTTGTATGTTGGGGGAAAGCTATGGCTAACCTTTAAATTTCTTTAAATTAGTGAGAAAAGCAAAATAAAAGGTGCCTTTTTACACAGGATTGCAAACATGCATGTGTGTACAAGGTATCAAGAAACACAATATAAAAAAGTTGTGTTTATAGGTCATTTTCCTAAAAACACTTTTATGAACGTTATTTTTGCTACTGTTTTTGCAACTAAAAAGGAATATTTAAAAAGTATATATATCCATAGTGATTATGATAATTAAAAAAAAGTAGGTTGTCAAAATATCCCTTTTAGAGAGGAGGGGACTAATTAGAACCAGCTGTATGCGGTAATACAAAAGGCAAGAGCTAGAGAAAAGGTTTGGTGATTTGGGCTATTGAAGAGGTAAACTGCTTTAAGAAAACCAGAAAACACAGATTAATACAAAAGTGTCCAGTTGAGCAGGCTTTGGCTGTTCTAATAGCCAAGAAAATATCCAACCAGTGAATGTGACACATTGTAACTCAGAAATTTAGGGACTGTCAAAGGGGAGTTAATATAACATTTAAACCCTGGATCAATCCATCACTGATTGCTTCAAATGACTGCAAATAGGCTGAGGCAGGAAGTTCTTTAGTTTTTAATTTTGTTTCTGTATTGGAGAGAGCAGGGGTGCAATTATTTAAAAGATTTATTTATTTGGTTACCTGATTTATGTTTGCTAAGCTAGTTAATTCCCTTCTCTTTTGTTTAAAATAACAAATACATTAAAAAGAAAAAAGAAAACCGTATGTTCTTCATAATATTTCCTGTGGTTACTGGTTTGTCATTTCTAAGGTTTTCCTGGTGTATACTCTAGGGTCTGCCTCAGTACTCAAAACATGAGGCAGGGGAACAGCTACCAGTGAAAGCATACTTTGGAGGGAGCAGTGACACTCTCTGTGGCATGCCAAATACCAAAGAATAATAGGAGTGTCACAACTAATGCTTCAAGCCAGAGATATTGTCCAAGTTAATTATATATTAGTTACTTTGCCACTTGTTTGAAAGGTATCCAAGCTGGTTTTCCTTTTTTCTTCTTTCAGGTTTAATCAATAATCAGGACTAACTAACTCAGGTATAATTTCTCCTTTAGAAAACCCCCATCAGGGACTTCCCTGGTGGCGCAGTGGTTCACAATCCGCCTGCCAATGCAGGGGACACGGGTTCAAGCCCTGGTCTGGGAAGATCCCACATGCTGCGGAGCAACTAAGCCCATGGGCCACAACTACTGAGCCTGTGCCCTAGAGTCCATGAGCCACAACTACTGAGCCCGTGACAACTACTGAAGCCTGCGCACCTAGAGCCCATGCTCCACAACAAGAGAAGCCACCGCAAATGAGAAGCCCACACACTGCAGTGAAGAACAGCCCCCGCTCGCTGCAACTAGAGAAAGCCCACATGCAGCACCGAAGACCCAACGCAGTCAAAAATAAATAAACAAATTTAAATAAATAAATAAAAATAAATTCCACACACACAAAAAAGAAAAACCCCATCAACACACACACACACACACACAATTCCCCTTTTATTAATGACCCCCCAGTTTGCCCTGTGAAAGAGACTTTCCAGTTACTGCACTGGATGTTGCATCTGAAGCTCTTTTAAAGGCAAGATGGTAGCTTTGTTTAGGAAAGAAGAACAATCTCCTAATGGGCAGTTCCATGAGATAATCTTTGGGTTTCTGAGAACTTATATGAGGAATTCCCTTTAGTTTCAATGATCTGTTTACATTCAGTTCAGAAATTCATTTTGGAACTTCCTGTGCATTTACCATTATATTAATTAATTTAACGTATCTAATATCTGCTTAAAAATAATTTGGGAGTTAAAATCTTAACATTTTCTGTAATACATCCTTGACATTTTCCTACTAAAAAGTGAAGTGAAAGGATATCTATTTATTACCCTTTCTCTCTGTTTTGTCACCAAAGGCTCTACTATCAAGCTAACTGGTTTCCTGAATTTGAATGAGATAAACTACTAGTAATTTTGAGCTCACTGAAAACTGTTTCTAAATTGTAAAATTTAGATTGGGGACCTGCTTCATTCTTCCCAAGCCTGTCTTCATTTCGTCCTTCATTTTGCAACACAATAAAAATTAAAATGATTCCCTCTACTTCGTCTCTCCTTTCACTTGAAATAATCCTTCATTCCAAGACCTCATCTCCCTAAATGAGCCTTAAATTTTATCTCCTATACAATTTCTTTCATGACAAAAGAGGAAGGTAGTCTCTAATTTCAATAAGGCAGCATTTTACTAGGGGTAGGAGTCAGGCAGGATGGAGCTTAATATATTAACTGTAGTGTCAAAGGCTTTTAATATTATAATTATAGACTAAAATGCCCTCTTAGGTACTCTGGCTCAGCATTCACAAGTTCCCATGAGAAGACTGTGAAAAGGAATAACTACATTTACCTTTTGGAATCTGGCACATCCATTCAAGTTTTGTATCACAAGCAAAAGGCCTTAAATAAATAAATTCTCTGTCATCATAGAAATACCACCTTCTTCGCCATGGCCTATTAATGACCTAAAGGAGGAAGAGGATTGTAGAATATTTTCAAGTTGATGCAGCCCTTATACAACACTAAACTGTAAGCCCTATGGTCTTTAAGTCTGCTTTAGCTCTAGCACCTAGGATATATGTTTATGAATGAACACATGAAAGAATGCAGTGTTTAAGCAGTAACAGTCTAAGCAAGAGCCTTCAAAGGGACTGATAAAATATAGCATAGGGTCATGTTTATGTCCAAAATGCAAATTACTGGGGGTTTTTTTTTTCTGTTTTTTGTTGATATGAAATTGTAGAATCTTGCAACTTTAAATTTTGGGAAGATCAAGCTAGAAAAGAATATTTGGTTCAGTGGTTTCCAAACACCAGCCTGTGATCATAGCAGATCTGTGAAAAGTGACATAAAAGTCTGGCATCAGGGGCCCAAGTTCCACCTTTGGCGTTGCTTTGTGTTTCTGGGATATTGCCCTCCTCTGTGTGGTCTAAGATGGCTCTCTACAAATTCCAGGCAGCAAGCAACAGGGAAAGGAAAGGGGAGGACAGGACCTGGTAGGAGCATCCATCAGTTTTTGGACTGCTATCTCTTAAGGGCAACATTCTGGAGGGTTAGAAGGTGGCAGGTGAGGTAAGATTCTCCTTCCAGACACTGCCCTAGCTGGCCTTGTTACTGATCAATGTCTCTTCTATTTAGTTTTTTTGGTAGGTTCTTCCAATCTTTTCACACATAGGGACACAACTTGCATAGAATGTAGTTTATTGCATCAGTGTTCTGGAAACTTCACAAACTTCTATTAAGTTTTCATTCTTTCATGTGTTAAACTGGGAATTCTATAAAAACAGCATGATACTACAGAGTGTTTTACTAAAACAGTTACTTTGAAATAATGCTTTCCAATGGCCTTCTCAGTACTTGGTCTCAACCGTCGTGCAACGTTTCTGGTCAGTCATCTTCCTGAATCTCTTTCTTGGGCTTACATAGCAAAGATATTTTCTAGATGTCTCCTCCCTCCTCATCCTCTTACATTTTATAAAATGTTGGTAATCGCCTCAAATCCACTTCTTGGCCCTTTGCGATTTTTGTTTTTCTTTTTTTGGCCGCGCTGCGTGGCTTGTGCGATCTCAGTTCCCTGACCAGGGACTGAACCTGGGCCCTGGCAGTAAAAGCCCAGAATCCTAACCACTAGGCCATTAGAGAACTCTTTTTTTAATGAACATTTTCCTTCAACTCCAGTTTCTTTATTCTAACTTACTACAGCATATTTCTTACTGCAAGCCTGGATTCAAGACATCAGTTAAAACTAAAATGTACTACTATTTTCTCCATAAACAAATACCCCTTCTGACTGTTTCTGTAAATGCCATACATAGCATAGTAGACCCATACACCTGGGTTTAAATTTCAGTTCTGTAATCATGTAAGTTACTCAGAGCTCACATTTCTTCCCCGTAAGATGGATACAGTAACAGTACCTACCTGACAAGGTTGCTTAAGTATTAAGTGAGATAATATATGTGACATGACTGTGCCTGGCTCATGAGTCAACAAGTGTTAGCTGCTGTATCATAACCATCATCACCGTCATTGTTACTCTCCTGGAACACTCTTGTTCTTGCATAAAACATACACTTTGTCTGTCATAGCCCTTGTAATTGACCTTTTACTTGTCTTTACCTCCTACGAGACTGTAAGTTCTGTGAAGACAACGACTGTTTTATATCTTGTCATTGTTGACCCCCCAGAGCATCACAGACTGCTTGGACATACTACTTATGGAACGAATAAACAAATGAAGTCTGCAAAGGAAGAGGCCTAACTGGTCTTCCATGTCTTCTGGTCCTATCTTTTGCATCTTGAAATCTGCCTCAAGATGAATCTTCTCACACCCTCCGTAGTTCTTGACAAAAACCGTTAATCATGCTCTGTTGCCTACCAAAAAAATGCACAAACTCCTTAACCTGGCATCAGTCTAACTTCCCACCTTTGTTTTCAACCACAGCACCAACAAAAACTTCTTGATCTGCATTGTTCCCTTCACTGCCCTAGCCTCTCCCTTCCACTCCCACTTTCTTTTATGCCTTACCCTATCCTACCTGTATAAACTCTACCCATCCTTAAAGGTCCAGTTGAGGTCCCACCTCTTTCTGGAAATAGGCAATAGAAATCACTTCCTCTTCTGAGTTTCACTAACCCTCCTCAGCCCACTCATTTGGAGCTTATTACTGCATAGTAACAAGAGTCGTCTTTCTTGAACATGAATTTTATCTTCTCAAATTAAGTGTCAGTTAGGTTGCTTGAGGGCTGGGCCATGGGTGTACTTCTAACCTCCCACTGCAGCCAATATCATGCTCCACACGCAAAAGGCACTTCATGGGTCTGTTGCCTGACTGCACATACTGCCAGATTTATTTTTTAAATATGCAGATTTTCCAGCATTGTACTGACCTTGACAGCAGCACAGTCTCTGATATCATAATCCTGCTGAAACTCATTTGCCGTGATAATAGTAGACACCTTAAGAGACAAGAGAGGCTTGATAATTTAAGACTGATGTATAAATATCTGCAATTTAGATGTAATTTAGGCAGCTTTAATAACTCAAGTGTGTTCAAATGCCAAGGGAGGAAAACTTTTTCATTTCTTTTTTATGTCAGGATGCTAAATCACGTGAGGACTTATAAAATGCCATGAGGTCTTCAGATTCCAAACAAAGGAGGCTACAGTTTCAGAAGTGGAGGTTAATCATGTATTAAGTTCACAGTTGGAGTCATAAAGAATCAGGAGCTTGCAAAATACTTTTTTTAAATGCATGTGTTGAAATGTTAGTTATTCGATTGACTATTCTTGGATATGCTACAGTTTGAAAATGAAGTCAAGGAATTTTACATTTCGAAAGAACACACAATGACTTGACACAACGGTAATGTGGAGCAAATATTTAATACCTGAGAATAATTTGCTCCTCTAAGTGTTACCTAAAACCTCTCCTTAGGATAATGTAAACATTTGAAATAATATTTAAGGACTTTTTAAGGTTCTCCTGAATTGTTTCCTCCAATTAAAATTCTTTCTTTTTTATATAACTCATATTTTTAAATAATAAAAATAAATGTTGCTCATTATGAAAAAAAGGGAAAAAAAACAAAGAAAAAGAAAAAAAATCACTTTTACTACCCCAAAATTACCGCTATATTTATACATCTATATTTTTATGTATTTTGGATTATATGTAGAGAGACTATGTGTATGGTTATTTTTTTAATAAAAGTGAGATTAGTAACTTATTTTTCCCCACTTCATATATGTGAATCTATTTCCATTTCAATAAAGATACATCTACATAACTTAATGGTTGTATGGCTATATTAATTAACAATCAACTTTCTTGTTATTGAAATAAATACTCTTTCCATATTATCCTAAACAAGAAAGATTAAACTTACTGGTGTATGATCACTCCATTGCCAGGATCCTTGTAAGTCAGGGCTCCTTTTATTCAAACCTATCCAAAGCCAACGCTGGTCACTATGTGAAAAGGAAGTGTTAAGAAAATTTGAGCACAGCATTTGGCAAAAACATTTAGCATCCACATCTCTAAAATGCTTAAGACATGTAAGCTTATTCAGAAGTCCTTCTCACTAACTGAGAAACATAGTTTCAAGCTATATAAACAAGTCTCCTGAAATGAAACTGAACCCTATTTACAGGGTAGCTATCAAAAAAGTACCAGACTTTTTTAAACTAAATTTTATGTTATTTTCTTCATATGAAAGGCAAAAACTATTCTGCTTTGAAAAACTTAGGAGGGGGAAAAAAGTGTATGATTAATTCAAAACTTTTACTGAAGAGCTTCAATTTTAGATAATGTTTTCAGATACAAAAACAACCATAGCATTTCCTTAAAGCATTTGTCTATAACTATCAAGTATCTTTTCTTTAAAATGAAGAACTTGGCTAACCTTTGGCTTGGCTAACCTTTTATTAAATGAGATTTAAAAAAAAATTTAATTCCCTCTGCCCACTAAGTTTAAAGTAAAACAAGCATTCAAGTATCAATATTTTCTAAATACCAAACTCCATGGGTTATACCAGAGCAATATAATTAAGCAATCACTTAAGTGAATATATTTAACCATCATAACTATGATGCTTTTATGTACAAGGCATTGAGCTATGTGCAATGATGATACAGAGAAGTACAAGACATAATATCTACCCTCAAGGGGCATATAAACTAGTCAGGGAGACAAGATATATATGAACAAGGAAAATATGAGGCCATTTTTGAAAAACATCAAATGATAAAAATTTGCATACATTTTAAGCACTACAAAAATTTCGGAAAAAGGAGAGGTCACTGTGGACCGTAGGAAGTCAGGAAACATTTTGTAGAGTTAGTAGGACAAAAGACAGTCTTTGAAGAATTGCCAACATTTCTTTCGAGGCATAATCTAAGTGTTTACCACGTGCCAGTATTCAGGTTGGCTGAGCAGAGAAAGGATAGGCATTCCAAGGAAGAATACATACAACAACATATAGAGGCAGGGACATACATTGTAAGTGATCCCTTCCCCTCAATTAAACTCATACTCAAACCAGGGAGATATTTTCAATAAATTGAAGCGATATAACCATAAGAAATTTCTCCACCTCTAACTTCATTTGAAAATACTCTCTAAAATATAGTATACTTCTTAGGCCTTAAAAAGTAGACCATTTACCATGCAATTTTTTTTTTGGTGGGGGTGGTGGGTTGGTGATGCTGGTTATTTCCATATAATTTAACCTTCTGATTGTATATGTCATGTACCACCAGTACATGAGTGAATGTTATATATGCAAAACAATGCATACATAAATGCTAAGTATAAATAGAACACATATTAGAAAAGGGGTAGAATCCAAATCTAAAGTTAATCCCTACTCTCAAGTTCAGGAGAATTTATGGAACACATGGAACGTACAGTTACAAGACTGCTGGGAAACACAGTAAGTCTGCATTTAAAAATATTTGCCAGTGAATCCAAGGCAGGAACAAACTTAATTTTAAATTAATTTCTCACTTTTTAATGAAATAACTGCTTTTCTTCGTCTCTTTCCTCTGTTCAACACTCCCTCATATTTTAACATCAATAAGCATGTTTTTCACCTTACCAACCTCAAGCTTTTCGACTTACTGCAATGGAACATGAGGGCGGTCCCCTTTCAGTTTTTATTGTTTTACTGTTTTCTTTCAGAAAGAAAGATTACCAATTTGCAGAGTTAAGATAAATCCAGTGGAGACAATTAAGTCTAGTTTGAATTTAGCAGCTAAAAAAGGATTTTGCAGTTTGTGTCTTCAACTAATCAGAGCTTTCGTACGGACTTCCAATTGCTGGATTTCTAAACCACCAGGTCTAGATAATTGCCATATACATTATAATTAAAGTCAGACAGCTAAAATAAAGAGGAGGTCAAGTTTGCTTCCTCAAACTTCACTTCTTTCTAATTTTTGTAGAATATGTATTTGGGCCTGGAGAATTTGTGCGGAATTTTGTGTTTCCCTAAAGTAAGCATTAGATATTTTATCTTCTTTGCACAATCAACAGTACAACTGGAAGATGATCAAAGATCGTTTGCCATCTGCATTTACTCTATAGGCAGCTCCCACAGAAAGCTTCTTTAGGGGTCTGTCCCCACCATTGCCACTCAGTCTGCTCTTAGCTCCCCATCTTCCCTTAGAAACCTCTGCTTTCAAGCCCATTTCTGCCTCCTCTGCTGCATCTCAGAGAACAGTTTCCTAGAGAGAAGTTTATCCCGTTGTCCGAAGCTTCTCATCTTCACTACTTTCTGAGACTGAACTTCATTGCAACCCAGACCTTTATAGCTTTTAGCTTCCATTTCAAGAGATTTATTATTCGGTTATAAATATAGTAAATAGTAGCTACTTGTGGGTTTTTTGTGTGTGTGTGGTAAGAGGTGGAAAATATTTCCTCATTTGTAACTTCTTCCTGGTTTGGCCTGATTTGTCTGTAGGTAGATAAAGAGAAGAAGAAATTGGAAATCACATTAATTGTCGCACACCTCTAATGTGGATTTTCAAAAATTCGAGGGAAGAAAAAAATTTGTGGTTAGAAATGGATCATAACTGAGGAATTATATCAAACTGAAAATTTCTCTCTGTATATAAATTTCTTCTGCTCCAAACACTAAGTATATGGTTTTAAGGCTATGAGGTTAAGAAGACATTGCACGAAAGGTTACTTTGTGTATTTGCGTTAAAATTTCTACTCTCAATCAAATTTCCTGCTGCATCTGGTTCCTAAGGAAAACAGCACCTCAACCATAACCCCCAGTAAACACTATTTGATGAGGGCGCTTAGTCTGCAAAGCCTTAGATTTATATCCAAATCCACTCATGCCACATCACTGGAGGTAGTGCATACAGCAGCAATCGCACTGCAAACAAGGCTTTCTTCCCTAATCCTAAAACTACTTTCGTTCTACAATGGCTTTCCCTGGTGGGCTGCTGTTAAGAGTTGCAAAGATTTTAGAGCCTTAATGATCTGGTGCACCATGAACCCTTTTCATTGAAATACAGAGACATGGAACTTAGATTGTGAGAAGTAGAGCAGTAATCTGACCTTATTCCTTGGCAGGCAAAACACAATTTGGGCAATGGACGTCTTGCTGAGCAAGGTCAATCCCTGCAATAAAAAGCTAAGGTGTTCAAGGAATAAGCTTTAGAATCATTTTCTGATATAAATGGGCTGGCTTCCTTTCTTCCCTTCAAGCCATGGTTATAATATTGAATAAGTTTTAGAATATGTTGTCTAAATATAGCATGGGCAAATGATCTCTCTATTAATGGAGCACGTATTAAGCAGACGTTACAGTCTGCTTAATACATGGTACTATATTAGCTGCTAGGATGAGTACAAATAAAATATCGTCCCTATGAGTGAAAGGATTAGGTGATGTGTTTTTCCTTTGTGCTCTTCTGTTTTCTAAATTCAATATACATTTCCTCTGTGATCAGAAAAAAACCTAATCATTGTATATTCTGTAGAAAATAAAGTATATGATAGGAATAGAAGAAAATGGAAAAGATTTACACAAAATGTTAACTATGTTTATAACTAGGAGCTAGGATTTGAGGTGATTTTAATTTTCTTCATTATCATTTTTTACATTCCCCAATTTTACATAATGAACCTGTATTTTTCAATTTTTAATTGAGGGGGAGAACTCATCAAGTGTGACTAGAAATTAAAAAACCAAGAAAGAGTCCTTAATTACCTCTCAGACTTTTGTTTTCTAGTGTAATTTGTTCTGTATATAGAAGCTCTTAATGATCATTTATATCATATATGATATTCCATTTTTCATCAACTGATTCCCACAAATACAGTTGCCCCTTGGTATCCACAGGGGATTGGTTCCAGGACCTCCCTCATACCAAAATCCAAAGATGCTCAAGTCCCTTATATAAAATGATGTAGTATTTGCATGTAACCTAAACATGTCCTCCTGTATACGTTATTTTTAGATGACTTATTATACCTAAAACAGTGTAAATACTATGTAAATAGTTGCCAACATGAGGCAAATTCAAGTTTTGCTTTATGGAACTTTCCAGAATTTTTTTCAAATATTTTCGATCTGAAGTTGATTGAATCTGCGGATGTGAAACGTGTGGATATGGAGGGCTGACTGTATCCACAACCTCATTGCTTAGTACTTATCCATGGCTCCCTGAACCACTTAAAGGTTCCTAATCTCTTGCTGGGTTAGGAACTTGATTCAAAACCCAGTTTGTTTATGTCAGTATTTTCCTTAAAGATACTTTAGCTTAGACAGTATGATATTGTGTGTGTCAAGCTTGAGATCTAGGGGCTAGCAAGCTGCCCAGCTGAAATTCTCTCTTCAGGGAGGGTCAGCAGGGCATTACAAAGGTTATGTTCCAGAGGCAGCCACCACAAGGGAGACTGCAGTCCAAAAGCCGTACCTGAGACTTTGGTTGTTAGCAGAGTAAATGTCAGAAATAGGTTAATATCAGCAAACTTAGAAGCTTGTTAATCAGCATGATCTTAGAAATGGGCACTCACTGGTAAAATTGAAGATATGAGGAATAGCTAAAAATACTTAGGGACACTCTCACTCTTCATGAAAGGGTATGAGAATCTCGTGAGGCTGGTATCCTGTACCACTGGAAATGGATCTACGTCCTGATCCCTCTTTTTTAAAAAAGTTTATTTATTTTTATTAATTTATTTTTGGCTGCGTTGGGTCTTTGTTGCTGTGTGCAGGTTTTCTCTAGTTGTGGCGAGCGGGGGTTACTCTTCATGGCAGTACACAAGCTTCTCACTGCGGTGGCTTCTCTTGTTGTGGAGCACGGGCTCTAGAGCGCAGGCTCAGTAGTTGTGGCTCGCGGGCTCTAGAGCGCAGGCTCAGTAGTTATAGCGCACGGGCTTAGTTGCTCCACGGCATGTGGGATCTTCCTGCACCAGGGCTCAAGCCCATGTCCCATGCATTGGCAGGCGGATTCTTAACCACTGCGCAACCAGGGAAGCCCTGGGGCCTGATCTTTTAATGGTCCCATGTCCAGTCATTGGGTCAGGTGACTGGGACTGCCTGATGCCAACTATAGTGGGAACAGAAGAATCCTGCTTTTGGAACATTGTCACATTTACCTCAAATGAGCGTTCCATGCAAGATGGTCACTGGAATCTAAAAGGACAGACTACCGGGATGTTGTAAGCTTACAAGACAGGTTATATAACATGTTTTCTGCCTGCTTCAATGACTGTTTAATAAATGTATGTCTGGAGAGATTCGGTCTGAATATTGCATTCATTATACTCTACTCTCAAGGTTGTGGGCAGTAGCTAAGAAACACTCACCTTGAAAGAAACTTAGGAGTTTGTATATTCAAATTAGCTTAGTGTGCAATGAAATTTTGAATATTAATTTCTAATGCTAGAAAATGAAGTCTAAAATACTAGAAATTATACAACAGATGCTTAATAAATGATTATTTATGGAACGCATGTATTGTATTTTTCATCAGATTCCAAGCACACTGTAGTGAGACTTTACTTGCTTTAATGAAGAAAATACAATCGTTAGCATATTAATGCAAATCTGGAAAATGTGGAAAAATGTTCAAACATTTAAACACGCATTCAAAATCTTATCTTCCAGAGGTAACAACGATGATCTTTTCTGACGTAGTTTTGCAGTCTACTTTTTGATGTAAATAGTATATTTTCTACTCTTTTATAATTTGCCTTTCTTCCCACTTAATACATTATAAATACTTGCATGTTGCAATGTTCTTTTTTTAAATCTTAATGAACAGGGGATAAATTCCAAACAAAGATCAACAAAAGTGATGATACTAGGCATCTTTACCTTTTTTCTGACTTTCATGGAAATGCATTTAATGTTTAATCATTAAGTGTCATATGGCTATTGGTTGAACTACACTTCTATTTTTAATTTAATAAGAAATTATGTGTTAATTATATTAACTATGTTAAGTATATATTTATATATAAAACCAGGAATGAATAGTGAATTTTACCAGATGCATTCTCAGCACCTATTAAGATGATCACGTATTTGACTAGATATATAGAGTTCCTAATACTGGCCCAACCTTGTACTCTTGGAAGAAATCCTACATGATCAAGGCATGTTATTTTGAGGTACTATAACACAGTCGGTTAGGAAAGTGGGCTCTAATGGGTTCATATATTGGATCCTTTATTTACTAACTACATAACCTTGGGCAAGTTGTTTTACTTCTCTGTGTCTCCATCTCCCCATTTAGATAAAATGGGCATAGTAACCTACCTCATAGGCCGTTGTAAGGATTAGTTAGTAGAAAATACTTAGGACATTATCTGGCATGCAATAAGCAGTGTATCTGCGTTTGTTATTGTATCCCTCGTTAGTTTTTACTTTTTCAAGTCTAGATATGAGGTTGGTCTATAATTCTTTGTGCTATCTTTGACAGGTTGTGATATCAGAATTAGACTATTTGTGAAATAAACTGAATGCTTGCACCAGTTTCTATGTAATGGAATACAATCTCTTGGTTGTACTACTGAAATACGTGGTAATGATCTCTTTTTTAAGATATGAAGGAGATCACATATAGAACCATATACGTAGTTACTATCTTTTTCTTGGAAGAAATTCTTTGTTAACTTTTTCCATTTTTTCCATGGCTATTGGAATACTGGGTTTCCACTTATTAAATCAATTATATACTAATTTATATTTCCCTAGATATTGTTCACTTTAATAATTTCATTATAATAACGTAGAATTATGCATAGGATTCTTACCAATTAAAAAATTCTCCATTGAAAGGATTTTATAATCTGTTTCTTAGGTTTCATTTTAAGTATCTGTTTTCTTTTTTGTTTTCATGATTTAGTCATCAGTAGATTTTTTTCCTCTGTTTTGTAGTTTTATTTCTAGAGATAAAACTCTAGAATTTGTCAGTTCTACTGCTTTTCCAGTTTCTAATTAATTCATTTCACTTTTATCTTTATTAGGTTCTTTCTTATGGTTTCCTTTTATTTATGTTGATAAATATTTTAACTTTTAGGTGAATGCTTATTTTCATTATTTTTGTTTAATAATTAAAAGCCCTTAAAGCTATTAATGTACCTCCAGCTATAGCTTTGGTTATATCTCATGAAGTTCAGAATGAGTGTTTTTATTATCATCTATACAGTTTTGATTTACTTGCCAAAAGAGTTCTTAAAAACATTGAATGTTTATTTTGTAAATAAGAGTCACAGATGTAGAAAATAAACTTATGGTTATGGGGGGGAAAGGGTGGGGGAAGGAATAAATTTGGAACTGGGATTGATACATACACACTACTATATATAAAATGGATAACTAATAAGGATGTACTGTATAACACAGGGAACTCTACTCAATACTCTGTAATGACCTATTTGGGAAAAGAATCTAAAAAAGAGTGGATATATGTATATGTATAACTGATTCACTTCGTTGTATACCTGAAACTAACACAACATTGTAAATCAACTATACTCCAATAAATTTTTTTAAAAAACACTGAATTTTTAGGTGAAGGGGATTTGATTTCACTTCTAATGTAACTTGTATAATTCTACCACTTTGAAATGTTAGGGTTTTTTTTTTTTTAGCCTAATAGATCCATTATTTTAAGTGATCCAGGCAAAGAGCTTGAAGAGGAAGTATATACAGACTTTTTAATCTATAAATAAAGAGGATATTATTAAATCAATCTTAATTATACTATTCATATGTTCTATGTTATTTCTATTTTGCCTGTCTCGTTCGTTGATAAATGAGATGAGCGTTAGAGTCTCTCATTACTATTTTTTATTGAAAAATTTTAGCAATATAATTAATATTTTTGCTTTATACATTTTGATATCTTAAGTGTGTAAAGGTTCTTGACTATTATAACTTCACTGTAGATTGTACCTTTAATCAATAATAAGATCTCATTTTCCCATTTAATGTCTTTTTACTTCAATTGTATTTTATCTAATATTAATACTACAACTCTAGCTTTTTCATTCACATTTACACAATATAATTTTGCCCATTATTTTAATTTTCCCATTCTAAGTTTTACATTAAGTTTGTGATTATTAACTCAATGCTACTTGGGTGAATAAGGCCCATACAGCAAATTATAAAGAAATAAAATAACATAAGTGAAGTGGCCAAGGAGTAATAAATTGGAGACCATAACAAATTGGAGAGTGATGCCACATTTTGGTGGGCCATTGGCTAATCAGCACTAATTATTGCTGCAATATGAAAATGTTGCCAGTGGTTTTAATTTTAAAAGAGTGTCAGAAAATATGGATTTTATCAAAATGTTTTGATTCTGAAACACTTTGTGGTCCCTTCCTTCCAGGAAAAGAACATAATACTCCTTGGGCTGGAAAGGTACTAACTGGCAAGATTTGTTTTAGGTATCTTTCAACAGCATAGAGTTGGGTTTCATTACTGAACACATTTGCAAACTTGGACTTAAACATAACTGATAATGGATACATTTGGTCTTCTGCCATCTTCTTTATGCCGGACTTTATGCTTTGTTATTTTATTCCTTTATAATTTGCTGTATGGGCCTTTTTTCTCCCACTCATTACATATTCAGTAGATGAACATACTCTTTACAGTTTTAAAAAAATACAAACTCTGTGTTTCTAAATATGATTTCCAGGTAAAATGAAGAATTTATTATACTTTCAGTTTTCACAATCATTTTATCTCTTTACATCTCAGTTTTTATTTATAAACAGAGTTATAAACTCTGGTATTAACCAGAGTTAACACCTGGTTTTATTAAAATATTCTTGTTTCTCTTTCAGAATTTAGGATAATTACATTCTAACTTTAGGATAATTTAGGGTAATTTTATAATTACATATATTGCATTATTTAGACTGGGGCTATGTTTTTATGTTATGTATTCTTCCTTCTAATTCTTTAACAACAAAATACCTGTTCATGTGTTTTGATTTTTATTCATCTCTCAACTGGAATATGTCTGAAATTTTTTTCAAGTAGGGAGCATTATCAATTACTATCTTCACAAATGAAAAACCACACAACTGGGAACTAAGATCAACACATTGCCCACATTTTCCAGTTCAAAACTCTTTAGATGTCAATTTTTAAAATGCCTTCTTATATTTAACGTCCTAGAGAAGAAGGCTAGCTGGATTTTGTGTTTTGGTACCTGTTTTATTTTTGCTATTTTTCTTTGAAGTCTTTGTTTTTTTGAGTCAAAATGATCAGGAAAGTATTCACTAGGGTATGTCCAGGTGGTGATTTCTTTTCCATAATTTTGCCTGGTATACCCTGAATCCTTGATTTACAAGTTCTGGTCTTCTTTTTTTTTTTTTGCGGTACGCGGGCCTCTCACTGCTGTGGCCTCTCCCGTTGCGGAGCACAGGCTCCGGATGCGCAAGCTCAGCGGCCACGGCTCACGGGCCCAGCCACTCCGTGGCATGTGGGATCTTCCCGAACCGGGGCACGAACCCGTGTCCCCTGCATCGGCAGGTGGACTCTCAACCACTGCGTCACCAGGGAAACCCCAAGTTCTGGTCTTCTTTTCGATTCAAAAAGTGAGGGGTGGGACTTCCCTCGTGGTCCAGTGGCTAAGAATCTGCCTTCCAATGCAGGGGACGCAGGTTTGATCCCTGGTCCGGGAAATAAGACCCCACATGCCGCGGGGCAACTATGCCATTGCGCCGCAACTACTGAGCCCCCACATTCTGGAGCCTGCACGCCACAACTACAGAGCCTGTGCGCCGCAACTACTGAGCCCACGATCTCTGAAGCCCGCACACCACAACTACAGAGCCTGTGTGCCGCAACTACCGAGCCCACGATGTCTGGAGCCCGCGCACCACAACTACAGAGCCTGTGCGCCGCAACTACTGAGCCCACGCTCTCTGGAGCCCGCGCACCACAACTAGAGAGCCTGTGCGCCACAACTACTGAGCCCATGCTCTCTAGAGCCTGTGCACCACAACTAGAGAGAAGCCTGTGCACTGCAATGAAGAGCCCATGTGCTGCAATGAAAGATCCCGCATGCTGCAACTAAGACCCCACACAGCCAAAAATAAATAAATAAATAAATTTAAAAGTTCATTCTCTTAAAAAAGAAAAAAAAAAGTGAGGGGAAAAATAAATTGTGAAGTAGAAGCCCCTCATACCTATGATTGTCCCCAAAGCTTCAGAAAAAATTCCCTCTATGGCAGCAACACCTTGCCCATATTTCTCCACATTATCTTTAAGGACATCAAGAGAACTGTTCAGGAATCCTCCTTCTACATAACATCAAAATCACAGTGGCTTATTGACTCCATCTTTGTTACATCTCTGATCACTTCCTTACTGTCCCATCTTACTGCCCTTCTTCAATGTAGTTTTCTACCAGCTGGGCTGTAATAGCCTTATAATTAATTGTTCTGCATCTACCTACCATGTCTGTCTGTCTGTCTGTCTGTTTCTCTCTCTCTCTCTCTCTCTCTCTCTCACACACACACACACACACACACATACACACTTTGTTTTTGTTTGTTTGTTTTTTGTCTATTGACTTATTAAACTCCTTCCCTGACAAGAAAGGGTGTTCTAATTTTATACCCAAATTCCATTTTCTAGCTAAGTTCTTTGGCTCATTTCTCTTTCACCATATCTGTATATTCTAGTTCCAGTTCCTTTGCTTATGTTCTGCTTTCCCTGGCTTTTTCTCCCATCTTAACTTTCAAATATTACCTTACTTCCTAAGAACCATCCTTCTTCATAACATTTTCCCCAATTATACCTCCCAGAAACACTTCCTCCCTCCTCTAAATTCCCATGGCCTCTCCTTACTCGTGTTCTAGATTTTTCCACCATACTTTTCTCATCCCCACTGCTGCACACTATTACACTACACAAAGGGTGGGGACTCTGTCTCCTTCATCTCTGAATCCCTCATAGCGTCTTGCACATAAAAATGTTTGATGTTGAATGACTGTTAAAGTACTGAATAACCCTTTCAGATAATAAAACATGTCAATTCTGAATACCTAGAGGACATCAAATTTAACAGAGAAGATCTCATTCTAAAAGTATTACCTGAACTGGTCTGTTAGAAAGTGAAGAAATTTCTTTATTTCATCCATATGACTGAAGCTAGGAAGGTGCCCTCCAAGTGCTTGGCAGAATCTCTCAGCTTCTTCCCAGTTCCTCTTTCTTACAATTCTTTCTATATGAAATAGCTTAACAAAATATAATGTCAATTTGTTTCCTGGTATAATCATAAAGTATTCGTAAGTTCAAAGTCAATTACAGTCAAATGTGTGGGCCCCTGAAATGGACTCTTAGAAGTGTAATAAAGTCATAGGTAAAGGCCCATATACTGTGACACAGACAGGTCCTGTTGAAAGTGTCAACTAGAGGCCAGACTGACACGGACCCTAAAGTAAAATTTTTGACTTGTAAGAAGTGACAGAACTCTTCATTTGACAACAATAATTAAAGGGATATGAGAATCGTAAGCAAAGTATTAGCATGGCATGCAGCTCACCCAATTTCCCAAAACAAAAGAACCCTAGGAAAGAGCCACTTCTGGCTCTGGCCCTGCTCTTTTGGGTAGCACATGAGTTTATATGGGAATGAGTCATCTGACACCAGAGGTTCAATGATACCCTGACAAGGACTCTGTGCTCCCAAACACTTCAGTAGGTGATGTATATGTCTAGGAAGGAGCACAGTTTGGACAAAAACATGGACTAGGATAGTAGACAGATAGCTTCATTGAGGGATTGAATGAGAATATTACTTTACCTTATAACAAGAAAGACCTGAGGGGAAACTATGCCAGCCTTCAGGACAGGGGTCTTCAGGCTTGGGGGCTGCTTTTTCAGGCTCAGGGTGCTCACTTATTTTCTTGCAAATTGAAAGTGCTCTGAAGCTTCTGCAGTCTTTTACCTCCCACTTTCCAAGAGACTTTCCCGTAGCCATAGCCACACACCCTCCTGGAGAAGCTGGGATTGAACAGAAAAGTTTAATTAAAAATAACATTAAAGGGACTTCCCTGGTGGTCCAGTGGTTAAGAATCCACCTTCCAATGCAGGGGACGTGGGTTCGATCCCTGGTCAGGGAACTAAGATCCCACATGCTGCGGGGCAACTAAGACCGTGCACCGCAACTACTGAGCACGTGAGCCACAACTAGGGAGAAGCCTGCATGCCACAACTAGAGAGAACCCAGTGCACCACAACAATGATCCCGCATGCCTCAATGAAGATCCCAGGTACTGCAACTAAGACCCGACGCAGCCAAAAAATAAAATAAATATTTTTTAAAAACATTAAAAAATTAAAGCCCAAACATTTTCTAGTGCCTACACACTTTATTTGATTCAAAGTGGGGAGAGAGAATAGGAGAGAAAATGGAGGAAATAAATGTGTTGTTCACAATAATAATGATGACAGTAATACAGAGAAGTGTTTACTACTTGCCACGTACTATTCTAAGAGGATTAAGTGAATTGATCCTCACATAGAGTGGATTCTATTGTCACACTGAGGTACAGTGAGGATTAGTGATTTGTCCAAGGTCACATGTGAGAAAGTTGCTGATCCAGAATTGGAATCTAGGTGGTGTGTGTGTAGAGCTGTACCCTAAACCACTATGATGCTCAGAACAGTCTAAATCGTTCATATTCACCTAACAGCTTTCAACAGTTTTTAAGCAACTTAGTAAACCTCAAAACAAGACTCTCAGATTCAGATCCAAAGGAAGAGCTGGTACAATAAAGGTAGAAGGAGGTGTGTGGTAATATACATTTGTTTACTATTAATTTTATGGCAGCCAGAATTTTATTTACTCACTACAACATTAAAAGATAGTTTGTATTGTCAGATCCATTTCCAGATGAAGAATTAGTGACTTGCCCACAATCATAGTTAGTGAGTGGAGGAGTCAGAACTTGAACCCAGATTTGTCTGGCAAAATGCCATGCTCCCTTTCCCATTACATCACACTGCTGGAAATGCGCAGAGGACAAGAAGAACATACATTGCAAAGTAATAAGGACAACTTCCATTCCATCACACAGAGAAGCCATATGGTCTCATGTCTCATTATACAAGGACAGCAAGAGGAACAAGGAACTGGGAAAAATAATGCTGTGTTACCCTGGATGGGTGTGCTATTTTCTCTTATTCTACCCCCTATCCACGGCTTGCCCAATGCAAACCAAACTGGCTGAATCTGGGAGTAATAATGGTAAAGAGGACTTACAGGCAGTCTTTCTGGCTACAGACTGAGAGAATAGCTATTACAGCTACTTCCTAAGCACCCCTGCCCCCGACCACTGAGGTTTATCCATGAAGAATGTGACGCTGACTCTAAAATGTCTGAGTGTCTATAAAAGAAATCATGTATTTTGTATTTTAGAACATTCTAATTTAAGATGCAATTTAACCAGGATTAGCATCTGCATCCTCCATCTTCTACAAGTAAAAAGATGACCTTGTTATTATCAATACCACTCATATTTATACTGATGATCATGTATTACAAATTTTGTGGGCATTCTCTATTTCAAACAGTGTTTTTAACTACACATTCACATGTTCCAATTTCTATGTTATAAAAATGGTCTTCATGATTCCATTATACAAACATAAGAAAATATAAATAAGTCAAAGGAAGAAAAGTCGAATGCTGTCTCATAAAAAGCGAAAGTCCTCTAAAAAGCATTGAATTAGAAATCAGATCTGGATTTTAGCAATTCAATAACCAGGTAACCTTCGTCAAGTAAGTCACCTTTCTAAGCCTCTGTTTTCTCAACTCTAAAATCAGAAGGGCCTTCTGAGGCCTTTTCTGGCTCAAATGTTCTGATTCTATGACTAATTATGGTCAACGCTTTAGGCTAAAGAAGGATAAACTACCTTTCAGAATAAATAATACCTATAATACATTGCCTCCTTAATTCTCACCCATCGAGAATAATAGAAATAAACACATTCAATTTTGGAGAAAGAAGTTAAGAAGCAGAGAGGTGAAAATGTAAAGTGCTCCTCAATGAAGCTTCTAGGTTCTGTTTGAGACTACGTGGAAAAGATAACAAACTCACACTGATGCTTCTAGCTCTGTGCCATTAGATGGTGGTTTCTGAGAACTGAGTTTTCTAGCTTTTATTGGGTAATTGCCGAGAATTTCATAGGGAAGACATAGTCGCTGCTTCTATTTATGGTTCCATAGACAGACTCTAGTCCTGAAAATCATCATCTCCTTCATATTTCAAAGGTATGTGAAGAACAGATTTGGGAGGAATGCTGCCTTTCACAAGTCACTGTATTCTACTGCTTTCAAGGCTAAGGCACTCACCTGGCTCAAGAAAATTCCAGTTGGAAAAGGTTACAGCCCGCTTTATTCCACCAGCACTTCCCCAACTATACTCTCCACTTGCATCTGTATCTCTCAGGCCAGTCCAGAAGTATTTTTCTGGAGACTTAGTATACTTTTTAATCATATCATTCAGGTATTCTTGCTCAAATCTACAAAATGAGAGTCAAATTAGTAGGTGTTTTTTTACAGTGACTGAAATACTATATAAATTGAAGACGCACTTTTTTTAAGGAAGATTATTTAGCAAAGGAACCCAGAGTTAAAAGTTCACACCTGCTAGTTACAGTCAGATTGCAGTTGGTTCCAAAGGGGACCTCATCCTTGTAAATCTTGTAACAGGCTTCTCCATGTCTCTTCCAGCCCTAAATCAGAGGAAAAATATCACACTGTCTTCTGCACTTGATAACAAGCCAGTTTCTGTTACATAAGTAACATCTTACAACTAAGGGAAATTAAGGACATGGATAGGGAATTTAAACACATGATGAGAGTGGGATACAATTTCATAGAAAACCTCCATAAGCCTGTGAGCCTGTGTCAGACAGAAGGAATGTCTTAACTTTCTTTACCCCTAATGCCTAGCTCATCATAAGAGTATAACAGTTGTTAGTTCAATTATTTTTGAATAAGAATAATACGAGTAAGAGAAGTAAAAAATTAGCGTTGAGGATATAATCATATACATTTTTATAGAAATTCATGAATAGATAATTAGTTTTCCTATAACTCTTTCTTCTTCTGTAAGAGTGCCGATATCTATGATTCACCACCTTCTGGCTTGCTCTAACGTATAAATGAACAGAACCTAGTAATTTCTTCTATTTTCCAAGTCTAAAGTATTTAAGTCTCAACTACCATATCTAACCAAGAAGGTATAATATTGCTTAGAAAAACTTCCACAGGGGCTTTACATACCTCATCTGGAGGACACATTTTATCAGATCTTGTATCATTCAATTTTTCTCCCTTTTTCTTACATACATATTTAAGTTTCTCTTCACATGATTGGACCTTCCACTGACCTAGCTTTTAAAAAACAGAAAATAATTTTTCCCACAAGAGAAATTATTTGCCACATATTTAGAATTGAACTCTTATCTTAAATCAAGATAGTTTCTTCCCACAACTATCAGGGAGGGAGAGGGGGAGGAGGGGAAGGAGGAAAGGGAGGGGGAGAAAATGAATATAAATGAATGGTTAAATCTGAGAACATACTCCTAGAAATGCTACCCAACAAACCTGGAAGCCTGTTACTTCAGCATCACCTCAAGGTCACAGTGGGGATGAATTTCATTTTCTTATAAGTGTGACAATAAAACCACCAAAGGACACTATACAGAAGTTGAAGAGAGAAGAACCCAGCCCACAGAGTTGCCAGAGTTCTAGTCTTCTTCCATATGACACAGCCAGTTTGTCCACAGGTTAAAAAACTTTGGAGTGACGATTAGCCAGGACATGGAAGCAACCTAAGTGTCCATCGACAGATGAATGGATAAAGAAGATGTGGCATATATATACAATGGAATATTACTCAGCCATAAAAAGAAACGAAACTGAGTTATTTGTAGTGAGGTGGATGGACCTAGAGACTGTCATACAGAGTGAAGTAAGTCAGAAGGAGAAAAACAAATACCGTATGCTAACACATATATATGGAATCTAAAAAAAATGTTTCTGAAGAACCTAGGGGCAGGACAGGAATAAAGATGCAGATGTAGAGAATGGACTTGAGGACACAGGGAGAGGGAGGGGTAAGCTGGGATGAAGTGAGAGAGTGGCATGGACATATATACACTACCAAATGTGAAATAGCTAGCTAGTGGGAAGCAGCCGCATAGCACAGGGAGATCAGCTTGGTGCTTTGTGACCACCTAAGGGGTGAGATAGGGAGGGTGGGAGGGAGGGAGACGCAAGAGGGAGGAGATATGGGGATATACGTATATGTATAGCTGATTCACTTTGTTATAAAGCAGAAACTAACACACCATTGTAAAGCAATTATACTCCAATAAAGATGTTAAAAGAACAAACAAACAAACAAAAACTTTGGGGCAGGTCACCTAATCTCCCTGTCTGAGTTTCCTCATATGTAAGAAGATGATGATGATTAGAATAGCTACTCCCTAAGAATTTTAGAATCAAAAGTTTCTGCCAACTCTACTTCAGTCTAGACGTCAAAGTTCTATCTTTCAAATATGCTCCTTAACATTGATTTTGCTTAAGTCACTCTGCTTTCTTTGAATTAAATTTTAGTAAGTCAATTGTGATGCGGGTCAGTTTTGAACGTTGGAAGCTGTCTAGATAAGCCATCAGTTCACTCTGGCCTATGGGACCTCATTTCTATCTTTGATACTCTTTTAAAGATATCCTGTGTACCCTTTTAAATAGAGCATTAAATGGGACACCCTTCTAAATTCAGCTTTACACCTTTCTAAAAACATCTTTACTATTGAAACACTTCTAAATAGCCCTACCATTTATGGCTTCCACTTAAGTCTCTCTAGAAGTCGGAGTGACACGACTGGCCTCCCAAACAATTAGGAGTCCACAGGAAAGTGCTACAAACAAAAATATAGAGATACGTATGTCCTTTCGGCTCAATAGTTTATTTTGGACTCTTCTGAAAGTCCAAAGCATGCTCAGTAAACATTTATGCATTCTATAGGAGTAAGATAGCTCTCTGAACAAAGTCAGACCTAATTTTTTCACAAAACTAGTTTTTCAGTTCTCAAAGTTGGCTTACTTTGATCTGAACGTGAGAAAATGGGATTTTCCAGGTCACATTGTGGCTACCTGCTAAATATCACACTGGTGGTACTGAGAGAAAGCAGCTTCTCAGAAGCAATCTGGCACAAGAATCTGAGCTCTAAAGGGATTCTCTTGATCTGTTTCACACCAGAGAAGATACTCTCAGACAGGAACTGGATTGCTTCTTTAGTAATTGCTTTATTTACCTTTTCTCAGCAGCTACTGGAAAGACAGTCTACAGTGTTTTTACCTTTTATTTTCTTTCCCAGCTTAAACACAAATATCCCAACCAAAGTCATCTTATTATTATTATTAGATTTTCAGGTATAACAATAAGGATATAAATAAACTTGAGGAGGTTTCCTACCTTTCCTAAATAGGAAACACAGTTGGGAGTCTTATTGTAGGGAACATGTGGCTCATTCTCATCCCAATAAGTCAGAGTAACTTCAGTACCATCTGACCACTGAAATAGAGTTGGTGTATTTATGTTCCTAAGGCCTGTCCATACTTCTTCTTTGGCATCTAAAAGAAAAATGTTTTATTTGTTTGGTTACTCAATTACATTCTTCAATATGTACACTGCTACTGAGTTTTACATTCTGATATGGGGTGTTAGGAGCCTTGACGGTATTTTTTTTCTTTTAAAATTTTAATTCAGTAAATGGTACTCTTAATTAACCTGTAAAAGTATTGATAAGTTAGGCAGGCCCGAAGATGAGGGCTTTTCAGGTCACTTATACAGGTAGGGCACACAGGTGGAACAGCTGTACTATGACCTGTAGGCTGGATGTTCCTGATACCTGGTTTAGATAAACCTTGCTTTATGAGAAATAATGAAACTCTACAAATACAGTCATAGATATTCCAATTAGAATAAGGATATTGTCCATCACGGCCATGCAATGACTATACTGCCTTCCCAGGTAAAACAGCTGGCACCATGCTGGCACAGAATAGGTATCTAGTACTTACTATTACTATGGGTGAATCCTAGGAGGAGGTCTTAATACTGGCTCTCTAGTGTTTCGTTCTTCATTTTTCAGCTTTCAAATAATTATAAAAGTGAAACAATCATCACTTAAGTGTTGAGAGTAATTTAAACAGCATTTAGCTTATGAGAAGAGGGAAATTATTCAATCGATGGTTGTACTGTCAGGTTGGTAGCTGCTAGCTACATGCGCCTATCCAAAACTGTAAATCAATTAAAATGAAATGAAAGTAAAAATTCAGTTCTCCATCGCCCTAGCTACATTTCAAGGGCTCAAAAGCCACAAGTGGCTGGTGGCTACTGAATTGGACAGCACAGATTACAGAATGGTTCCATCACTGCAGAAAATTCTATTAGACCATGCTGATGTACAGGATCAAACTAAAAGCTTTTCATTCTTGCTAAGAATCTGAAAACGGGGATACTTTAAAATGTTTTAAACCTCTCAAAGAGGATATCTTAAAAACTTACCCCCATTATGGAGTTTTGTGACAATCAGCTCCACATCTGCTAAAGAATGAATGCTGATGAGGTCACTGCTGAAGGTTTTGCATTTCGTATGTGCCTTATCCCAGGAATCGCTTTCATTTACCAGCAGATAGCAAAATCCATTATTTGGCAGCCAGTCTGCTGCCTCACAGCGGGTATCTGAGTATGTCCAAACATCTGGAGGAAAAGAAGCTATTTATATTCCAGTAAAGACACATCTATTTTGAATCAATATTTAAATTCCTGAATATTGAATTGCAAATTCTTCTTTCTTGAATCATAAGACTTCTGGAAAACTGGAGAATGCGATGTCAGATGGTACAGTGACATGTATTTTTGTGGTGCCTAAGGTATTCATAACATCATAAGAGTGACTGCAGGGATTCAGATAATAATGTGACTTTAAAGGGATACAAATGTGCTACATGGCTGGTCACAGACTATTTAAAGAGGGATTGCCCTTAGTCCTAGTAGACAGAAGAAAAGTGTGGGGTAAGCCAGTTGTTGACAAATCTCTTCCTGGGTATGGGATTTGTGAGGTTCCCCTCCAGTCTCTGACTTTGAGAGATTATGAAGTTGAGCTTCCTTTTCATGTATGGTCAGCCTAGCAAAGGAATGTGCATTAATGCTCACTGTTGAACAGAGAACAGGCAGAGATTTAAGGAACATAATAAAACATTTATTCACTTCACACCCAAGAAATGGCATCACTGGAGGAAAAGGGCATCTCTGGACCTCTTCTTTCCTCCCCTCTGCTAGTCCTACAGTCCATGGAATGAGGGACTCTTTGTTTTGACTATAATAAAACTCACTCAAGTGATGGTCAAGAAAGATTAGAGAAAAAGAGCAAGGTATAAACCATACAAAATACTTCTACCTACCCCTCTTAAAAGAACTAGAAAACAGTTTGGCTTTTCAGGCTTCATGGATTCGGACCACTTGGAATGTTTGTTATAAGACAACATAGCATCTTAAAAATGTGGACAGTTTGATTTTTACTAAACGATAAAATTCAGGTTCAGCTTCTCACACTTGTAAAATAACTCAATTAGCTTTAAGGTCCTGAAATAGCACTTATTATTATGATATTTTACAATTATAATAAAAGAACAGAGGGAAAAACACCCATAATTGAACTTGAAATAATTATTTTCATATTCTAGTCTTTGTCTCTATGAATACATATTTTTACAAGATTAAAATGATAGGTAGGCATATGATTTTGTTCTGCTTTTTTTTTTTTTTTTTTTGCGATACGCGGGCCTCTCACTGTTGTGGCCTCTCCCATCGCGGAGCACAGGCTCCAGACGCGCAGGCTCAGCGGCCATGGCTCACGGGCCCAGCCGCTCCACGGCATGTGGGATCTTCCCAGACCGGGGCACGAACCCGTGTCCCCTGCATCGGCAGGCGGACTCTCAACCACTGCGCCACCAGGGAAACCCCTTGTTCCGCTTTTTGTATTTTCCTGCTGGCACAGTTATTTTAATAAATGCATACTGTTCAATCATGTGGAAGCATCTTGATTTACTTAACAATTGATACTACAGGATATTTATTTGATCTATCATTAGTCATCCTGGTTTATTTTCATTTGTGCTGTTTTTTCTGCTATGCCTTTTATCGTATGGACTAAATTTGGTTTGAATCAACTTGGAAGATAAATGTTCATTTTCCCCTATTATTTTTTAAACTTAAAATATAGCTTTATGCTCCTATTTGGATGATAAGAAATTTTATGCTTTATTCTCTTCCCCCAACATTCTTTAAAGCAAGACATTTTAAAACCTCCTCTTCTCCTCCCAGTTTTAAGTACTAGTTTTTCTTATTCAGTGAGGATTTAATCAAATACCAGGTATACGGTGGGCACTGTGAAAGACAGTAGGGTATTTCTCTTCTCCATTCTTTCAAAGACTTTTCTTTCAAACTTTTAAACTTTTCTGCAGCTCAGAAGTTGCAGCTGTCCTGTGTCTCTCTTATCCCCGAACTCCCTGGAAACCCCCCCCACCGTGTACATATTTTGTCCATCTGCACCCCTCCTTTCTACCTGACTTAGCAACACAAAGAACTAGTCTGGCAAAAAAGGAGAGAGAGGTGGGCAAAGAAGGGGTGGGCATTGTGGGGAAGGGGGTGGGAACATTCCCGTGTCCATATCATTTTTTGCTTCCCACGGAGGTAGGTAATATGTAAGACCTGGCCTTAAAGCAGTGGCCCTCAAACTTGAGTGTGTATCAGAATCACCTGGAAGGCTTTTTAAAACCCAGATTGCTGGTTCCCACCCTCAGAGTTCCTGATTCAGTAAATCTGGGGTAGGTCCTGAAAATTTGCATTTCTTACAGGTACAGGTGAAGCTGATGCTCTTGGTCTGGGGAAACCACTCTGCTCTAGAGAAAGAAGAGCCACCTGTGAACAGAAATATATTTCCTATCTAGAATATCTCTGCCTTCTCATGGGCATATACCAAACCAAAGCTTTACTCATGTGGAGTTGATAATATCTAACCACAGGTTCAAAACCAAATACTCCCCTGCACTGGCAGTATCAGGTGAAGGAAAGGGGAAAACAGGTATCTGAAATGGATTCACTTGACTTCACAAAACTGTAATTGTGGCATCTCTTTGTTGGAGGAAGTGAGAAAGGTACCTGTCAACTCCACTGTGTTATTTAACAGTTTCTTGCAGATGTAGGGCAGTTGAGCCTCACAGGAAAAACTCTGCCACAGACCCGAGTCGGCATCCATTCTCGCACAGCTTGATCTGTCAATTATAGGTGCACTCGGCACATCTTGAACAGCAGGATTTTCAAAGAGTTAAAAGAAGAAGGTTGGGGGCAAGGGTGGTGGTTAGAAAAAAATAACTTGTATTCCTAATTTTCTGCTTTTAGGGGGACTCATAAAATAGTTAAAACTTTCAACTAAATTGAAATGTTTAAGCTGCAATGGACAATCATGTGCTTACCTATGTCTTCTTAAATACAGGATATGGTGGCGGGGGGGCAGGAATACTCTGATCTGTTGTAGTTAATTTAAAAACCAAAACCAAAAACCAAACCTCTGCCCCAAACCAACTTGCATGTCATATCTTGTGGTCAGTAGCTCTTAATTTGCTACCCTACACAATAAAAATACCGATTTATGATTCTGCCATGCCTTTAAGGCTTTAAGATTAAATTCTCTTTAAAGATTTTATTTACTGAGATAATAGAAAATTTATTTACTACTTATAAAATTCCATTAACTAAAATGCCCCATGTACTGGTATCTTATTGTGCTTAACTTGTTTTTCTTATATGTATGCAGAATACTTTGGTACTGAAGTTAGTGTTAACTTTTACATTCTACATTTGTCAGAAGCCTATGGTTTTATTTTTTAAAAAGGTATCTAAACCTTCTTTCCAGGGGGAAAAAAGGCATTTTGGCTAGTTAGTGAGTTAGGGTTTGTTTATTTAGTATAAAATTTTCTTTAAGGTCTTTTTTTGTGTATTAAAATATAACCATTATGTTGTCAGTACTTGGGTGCTGCAGTGGAAGACACCAAGAGTTTGAGGAACATTTCCATATCAGAGTTAAGCTGCAGATGAAACACAACATGGGTCAGTCATGGACACATCAAGTCCTCTCAGGGACACAGAATGGTTCCTGGGCCACGTAGCGGGGCTCATTCTGCTCCTATCTAAAAATGCAGGGTCACTCTAAAGATTAGGGACAAATGCTCAGTTGCCCATGCTGGGGGTCAACTTGCCTATAATGGTATCACAAGCGTGTAGGAAAAAATATTCTTCTGAGAGGTAACCATAATAAGAGTTGTCAAGGTTTGAAATTTGTACAAGTTCTCAGGGGATGGGAAGCTCTTATTTTTTTTGAAGCCTGTGCTCTGTGCATAGTAAGCGGAAGAGGGAGCAATTACCTGGGTCCCAGTTGAGAAAGTTTAATGGCTTGTGGTCTGACCATTCCCAGCCTCTAGCAGAGTACAGCTGATTTAAACCAATCCAGAAAATTCTTGGAATGCCTTCTTTTTCTGTAAGAATTACACATTTTTAAAAAGTGACAAAATTACCTAAGTCAGACTTAAGTTTATACTAATAGCAAAAATATCTGAAGGCCTTGATTATGAGGCAGGAACCCTGTAGGAGGCTGTCTATCCAACAAAGGCAGATGATGTGAGAGGCAACAAAACTGCAGTCTATGGAGAAACCCAAAGGCTGCTAAGTTAATTCGCTGCTGCTTTCCCATTAGCTTGTCCAATTCCCTTTCTTCTAGTAAGAACAGAATTTTCTCAGAGTAGATGTTTCACTATCTACTTTTAACCCTCTTGTACTGATATAGAAAAAGTAGTTTCCATTACATATCTAAGTTTTGAAGTTCTGATTATATTCCAGACTGACAGTTTACATTCGTTAAGCACATATCATTTGCCAGGTACTAAGGACATAAAAACCAAAACGATAAAGTCCTGCCCTCATGACGATTTCAATCTAGTAGGACACAGATATGGATCCCCAAATGGTGAAGTGTAACCAGTACTGTTTCAGAAATATGTACTGAGCTAGGCAAGGGATATACAACTCTAGAGTCCAGAGGAGACATTAAGGCTGGAGATACAGAATGGGACACACACACACACACGTACACACACACAAACACACGCAAACACTCGTGTTACAGTTGAGATGCATCATTCAAAGTTATTATTTGACAACTAGATGACATTAGCATAAAAGAAAAAGAGAAGCAGAAATACTTTAAATAGAGAAGCTAAGTGCTGATATGCCACTCAATGTGCACATGCTCACAAGCAATGGATGCAATCATGCTTCTTGAACGGGGCCATGTGTATTAAAAAAAGAATGTGCGAACAATTGTAAGGATTTTCACACCACTGTCAAGGAAGTCAACACCATTATTCAAGAACCTGGTAAGACTTTATCGACATCACAAAGAATTTGAAGATATTAAAGGCCAGGTAGAAGAGATAAAGCAACTAATGAAATGGTCTACAGAAGACAAGGATGATGTTGACAAACAGAAAGAGCTAACAGGTTGGAATCTCTATAAATTTGTTGAAATATTCCCAGCAATAAAACACATGATATCAGTTTCTCAATTCCTCCCAGAGAATTCTGTATGATATATTATAGTATTATATATATAATTCATGTGTCTCTCTATATAAATGTAAAATACAATTCTATATTACATAATATATATATTATATAAATATAAATAATTCTTAAAGTATGGATTTTGTTCCATCATACATATCAGATATATCTGTGTGATTTGCATGCAGAGAACCATATCCATACTTTAAGGGCTCTTTGAGGGTCACTTTGACTATATGTAATTTTTGCCTTACTTGCACACTTTAGAACCCAAATGCCTAAAACAAGTAACTTCACCAGAACTGACACCTGGGAGTGGAGGAGAATCCCTGGGTAAAGCAGAAATAGCACCAGCAAAGACAAAAGCGGCCAAGAGCAGTAACCTGGACACCAACATCCAAGGGATGGGCAGGAGTCTGGGAAGAGGGTGGTAGGACAGAGGCCCAATTATCACTCCAGTGAGGAATAAATGTGAGGTTAAAAGTGAACTGTAGGGGCTTCCCTGGTGGCGCAGTGGTTGAGAGTCCGCCTGCCGATGCAGGGGACACGGGTTTGTGCCCCGGTCCGGGAGGATCCCACATGCCGCAGAGCGGCTAGGCCCGTGAGCCATGGCTGCTGAGCCTGTGCGTCCGGAGCCTGTGCTCCGCAGCGGGAGAGGCCACAACAGTGAGAGGCCCGTGTACCGCAAAAAAAAAAAAAAAGTGAATTTTAAGGATACACTGTGCTTTCCAGGAGCTTCACTGTGAAAGATAGAGGCAGGGCCTCAGGGTCTAGGGAAAAAATTTTTAATGGTAGAAGTTTAAACAAGTTTATAGCCTACTGGGGAAGAGTTAATAGAGTGAGTGTCGATAAAAGTATAAGAGATAGAAGAAACAGTTGATGTGGATACAATGAGCTTGGAGGAAGTAGTTAACCTTGAACGAGCTGGAGAAATAACAGTATAGATAAATTTGTAAGTGTGAGGGTGACAAACTAAGGGTTCACCTCACTTTTCTCAAGGAGATAGATGATAAGGATACTCTCTCTACTAAGGAAGGAGAAGTGGATGTTTGGGTAGATGGCTTGAGGAGAATGTTGAAGGGAACTCTGGATTTATCCTTTTCTTTCACCTTGTTAGCATAAGCAAAGGCTGCCAGCACTGGCATAGCAAGACCTTGAGGAATTACTCTAATCTAAATCTTTCTTCATTAGTAAATGTGATTGATTTTCCAGCATTCCTAAAGAAGTCCTGGGAACTATGACATATTGATGGTACTCCAGACTCAACCATACCTTGACATTCAGAATTCCTTTCATTCATCTCTAACCAGGGATACTATAGAGGACCAATCCTTCCCATCTATCCCAAGTTCAATGTCCTCTTTTCCATGAAGACTTTCCAGATATCCCCCAGCAGGAAGTCTGAATAATCCTACTGCTTCCTATGAATAATCCTATTGTTCACCTGCACATGACAAGTACACATTTACAGTGGAATGAAATGATGTTTGGAGGGTGTCAGCCTCTTGTTTACTTCATCACAATGTTCTATTTGTGATCTGTATTGATGATGACTTATTCTTCACTAGAATCATAAGATTTTAAAATTGCGACTGTGTTGGTAAATTCAAATGCTCTTTATGTGTCTCGTGCCAGGTGGGTGTGATAAATTTTAAGGGCCCTGGTTGGGCAGATGCAAAGGGCAGGGATTTCTTATATGGCCTGGACAATTTGGAGCTTGATTTTTCCCTTCCTAGAGTCCAGGCAAGGAAAGCTATGATGCATTTCCTCCAAATGCATCATTAGATTGTTTGGCAGGGCGTTGACCAATTTGAGACTCTATCAATGCCCATCTTTGCCATCAAGAATCAGATGATTGCTAGCGTAAGTTCCTATATCTAATCAAATGGGCAAGTCCAATAAGCTAGATATTCTTGACTGTTCCCAACACCCCTATTCCGACATGACCCTCTATTTCTATTCCTCTTCCCACAATGAGAAACTGCAGGGCCTGATAATGGTCATGCATCTGGGATGAACATCAGAAAGGCCACAGCAAGCAGAGGCCCTGACCTAGGAGTGTTCTAGCCTTGGGTCACTATCAAGGTAGTTCAAAGTGAGCAGCCCCTGAGGCCAGAGATAAATTAGAAAGAATTGAAATGTGTTGTTCCTGGTCTGGGGACTCTCAGTCCTCCTTTGAGCTCTGGGGTTGAATCTGTGGTTACAGGTCCCCGGGAAGGCCAGAGCCATAGGAAATTAGACTCTCAAACAGAATCCAGCGAGGCTGAGGAAACCAAATCCCCCACCGTAGGTCCCTGTATTAGTAAAACAAAATCGAAACAAGCTAATTAGGTGCAGGGCAGGCACAAAAGAGAAAGAAAGTTCTTTTAGACTGCATGGGATTTATCTTCAAGAGAGCTGATTCTGCTTTATTTCTGTCAGCAAATTCCCTAGTCCCACCTAACTACTAGCTGCGAAACCCTGAGGTCCTTTGGGAATAACATTCTCCACTATCCTCTGTGTATGTATAACTCTTATTTCCCTGAGTAGATCAAGCACTTTGATCACAAAATCTCTGATTCACTTTTGTGGGCCCCACTGTTCCTAGCCCACTGTTTAACATGGTAGTTTTCAGGGAAGGGACACAATATTAATAGGGACTTCAAGAAATGTTCCAGATGTTAAAGTACAGCTTTCTTAGGTCTTAGGAAACCGGCAGTCATAATTAGGCATACTGATATCCCTAAAGAACACTCACAGTGAAAGAGAAGCTGGGATCACTAGAAAGGGCTGTACCTCTAAAATTAGTGATATGCAAAAAATGTGGGGAGTGTCTGGCCAGGGATAGGGGAAAACTGGGTCCTTCAACACATTATCTCACTTTTATGTATTAAAGAAAACTGATGCATAAAGGAAGCCTGCGACATTTATTCCTCCAAATGCATCATTAGATTGTTTGGTATGGTGTTGATAGTCACACTTTGACACCTTTTTGCTTCATTGAAGCTATCAGTTTCCAAATGTCAGTATTTTGGGAGACTTAAATGTATTGGTCCTGTCTACTCTCAAAAATATTTTTTGTAAGGTTTCAGCGGGGTCTGGAATAGAATTCCATTGCCAAACACTAGCCCATTATGCTTCTCTGACAGATTTCTATTCAAGACGTCTGATTATTTAAGTCCCGAACAACACAGGAAAAGGTTAAAACTATAAGAAAGAGGTCTGAATAAAGCTTAAGCCAAAAAGCATGACAAAAGACCAGCAGACTTTTTTCTGAGGTTACACAGGTTTATAACATTACAGAAGTTTCATGTGCGCAACATTATATTTCAACTTGTGTACACACTACAGCGTGCTCACCACCAAATTTTAGTTTCCATCCATCACTACACAGTTGACCCCTTTTACCCATTTCACCCACTTCTCTCCCTGCTTCCCCTCTGATAACCATTGCTCTGTTCTCAGTATCTATGTGTTTGTTTTTTTTTGGTTTGGGTTGTTCGTTTATTTATTTAAATATTTCACATGAGTGGAACCGTACAGTATTTGTCTTTATCCGTCTGACTAATTTCACTTAACACAATACTCTCAAGTTCTCCCCATGACGTTTTTCACAGGAATAGAACAAAATTTTATATAAACAAGATTTACCTGGAGGCACAAAAGACCCCCAAATAACCAAAGCAATCCTGAGAAAGAAGAACAAAGCTGGAGGTAGCCACTCTCTGATTTCAAATTTTACCACAAAGCCATAGTAATTAAAACAGTAGAGTATTGGCAGGAAAAACAGACATATAGATCAAAAGAACAGAATTGAGAGCCCAGAAATAAAGCCATGAATATATGGACAACTGATTTATAACAAAGGGGCAAAGAACATACAACAGAGGAAGGATAGTCTCTTCAATAAATGGTATTGGGAAAACTGGACAGCCATGTACAAAAGAAAGAAACTAGACCACCATCTTGTACCACACAAAAAAATCAACTCAAAATGGATTGAAGACTTGAATGTAAGACCTAAAACCATAAAACTCCTAAAAGAAAACATAGGCAGTGTGTTCTCTGACACCAGTGTTAGCAATGTTTCTGGATATGTTTCCTTAGGCAAGAGAAACAAAAGCAAAAGTAAATAAACTGGCCTATATAAAACTGAAAGCTTCCGCACAGCAAAGGAAACTATCAACAAAACAAAAAGACAATCTACCAAATGGGAGAAAATATTTGCATGTCATTTATCCTATAACGGTTAATATTAAAAATATACAAAGAACTCATACATTTCAACAGCAAAAAACAAACAACCCAATTGAAAAATGGGCAGACGATCTGAATTGACATTTTTCCAAAGACGACATACAGATGGCCAACATACATATGAAAAGATGTTCGACATGGCTAGTTGTTAGGGAAACTCAAATCAAAACCACAATGAGATATCACCTCATGCCTGTTCGAATGGCTGTTGTCAAAAGGGCAAGAAATAAAAAATGCTGGAGAGGATGTGGAGAAATGGGAAACCTCTTACACTGTTGGTGGGAATGTGAAAGTCCAGTAGACTTTTAATGATGAAAACAAAGAAAAAAAAGATATGTAAGAGGAGTAAGTACTATAGTAAAAAAGCAAGGGCTCTGGAGTTATACATGTTGATATTCAAATCCCAATTCTGGTACTTCATAGCTCTGAGATGTTGGGTATATTATTTCTAAACATCAATTCCCAATCTGTAAGTGGGGATAAAAATACTTGTCTTACGGTGTTGTAATGATGATTAAATTATAGTTGACCCCTGAACAATATGGGTTTGAACTATGCAGGTCCACTTATATGCAGATTTTTTCACTAAATACATACTACAGAACTATACAATCTATGATTGGTTGAATCTACAGATGTGGAACTGAACTCATTTATTCAAGTGTGAAGCTTTTTTACTGAGGTGATCTACTCTGACTCAGCCACCTTCTCCACCTTCCTCAAGTTCTCTACCGTTCAATGTTCAAAGAGTTTAATGCTTACCTTTCTTCAAATCCTTTCACCTAGGCTTCAGGTAGCAGTTTAATCTTGCTACCTCACCTCGTTTTCTGAATATTAACCTCTCTTGGTCTCTATCATGAGATGCATTTTCAATAGACAGAATAGGATTACATTCAGTATTTTTTACTTGTGGGCTTTGGTGTTGAAGTTTAAATCCCAAGAAAAGATAAATATATGCAGAAAACAACATACCTAGATATGAAAACAGAAGGCAGACAGCACCTTTACAATCGCAGCAATTTGCTCTACCACACACAACGTAAACCTACCTGTAAGATAAGTTAACTCAGCAGCACTGTTGATGCTCAGTAAGTCAGCTCCTTGATTCTGACATGAAACATAAGCTTCTTTCCAAGAAAGAGTTGCCTGAGTGTTAAACTGGTAGCAACTTCCCATCTCCTCTTTCTTTTCCCAATTATCTTCACAGCCATTTTCTTTGATAAAAAGATATGTTAGTGATCATAAAGTAAGGGCACAATGTTGTCTATTACTTAGAATGCTTACAAATACTGCCATTCAATTTGCATACTCTTAGGATATGCTAAAATGGAGGCTGTTATTGTTCTACTGGACAACGTTTTGATTCTTTGGTTACACAAAAAAACTGAAGTCATAGGACAGGAAATGACTTAGGCTGGCTAAAGCTTCCACTCTCCTATCTTCTACCCTCCCTTTACCCCCATCAATTACAATGCCATGTTTTAGCCCATGCCTACCCTCTGCCTCAAAGTAGGAGTCTTCAATTGTGCTCAACCCCTGAGCTCACTTAAAGATGGTGGCAGACTGCAGAGGGGTTTGCTCATGGCCTGCAGTGAAACCACTGGATATGCATGTGTGTGTGTTTAGACATGCTGCTTAAGTACCCAAGATTTAAAGCCTAGTGATAGCTTATTTGGGAAACTCAGTCCATTTTCTCCTTAATATTTTAATAGATGATTTAATATATAACAAATATTATATAACTAACATTATACATGCATTGTATATCTATATGTACATATATATGTGCATATATGTGTTTATAAACATACAGATACGCATGTGAACATCATTTTCTTTCACAAATATCTAAAAAGCATGTATAATTTCAGATGAAGAACCTTCAAGCTCTTTCTGGGACAAGATTTGTAGGTCTTGATACAACTAGTTCAAAAATATACTCACAGCCTCCTATGTGCTCCCAACAAGAAGAAAAAACCAACATAACTTATGTCAAGCGTATCCCAGGTTTCACTTGGGGTTTTTCCAAAGGGTCTCCCATAACCAGTCAAACTTATGGACTCTCAAGCTGGAAGGCTCCTTAGAGATCATTTTGTGTCATGTCTTCATTTCACAGATAGGAACAAAGATATAGGGGTGTTTGTGGCAAAGCTATAACCAGAGTACTGTTGTCTAAGTCTGGTGGTGTTGATCTTCTGAATGGCATACACTGCTTCTTCAGCCACTTCTGAATGTCCTAAATAACAACAGACGTTGTTCTGATATTTGGTAAAAACAAAATAGGTGGATTTGCAAGTGCATTGCCTAAAGGTTCTTTGTTACCACTAAGGCCAACACTTGTAAATCTGGAAACTTTCAGCAGGAGGGCAGTGTGTTTGCTATAAAATACAGTCTCCGTGGTTTGGCAGTTCTCAGGTTTGAGAAACTCACAATCTTGCTTCTTCTGTAGAAAGGGAGTCACATGAATGCACTGACAATCCCCCCTTCCATCCAAAGTAGGCTAAAGGCACCAAGACACATGTCAGTCAAGGCAGCAAGGTAGAATGGGATAAATACACAGGGGAATAAGGGTCAGGAATCCTGGGATCTCCACCCGGCTCCATACAAATATGGTCTGACCCAGACAGGCTATTTCATCAACCAAGGCCCCAGAAATCTGTATTTTAACAAACTCTCCAAGTGATTCTGTTGCAACCTGAAGTTTGAGAACCATTGGCTCAATATAATTTCTTCAAGTTGCTTAGGACTCTGCATTTTGAAGCTCAGCTTCCCTTAAGGAGAACTGAGCTCTGGTGGTGGTATTACTAATACCACCAGATTGACTACTGAATAAGGCAGGATAGTACAGTTATTTGAGGCAAGGACTTCAGAGCCAGATACCCTCGGTTTGAATCCTAGCTCTGAAATTTATTAGCTATGGACCTTAGGCAAATGAATTAACTCCCCTGTGCCTCACGTTGCTCATCTGTAAAATGGTGCTAAATAATGGTACCTACTTTATAGAACTGTGTGAGGATTAAATGAGTTAAGAAAGGCTGAATGCTTAGAATAGTACCTGACACTCGGCAGTGCCAGGTAATAACTATTACTACTTAGGCCTGGAGCTTTTTCCTTTCTATTTACTGTAGATTCTTTTAACTTATTGCCCATTAAAAAATATTTCTTAGGCACCCATCACATGTCAGGTACCATGATCCCCTGTAATTCTCACCAGATTATCGAGAAAATATGTCTCGGTTATATACCGGATAGTGACGCAGCTGCTGCTTTGGTCTCTCTTTCTAAAGAACAATGAATATTTTAGCACACCCTGAAGAGTTTGCTTCAAGTAAGAAGCAACTAGAAAAAATGCTTTGACCAACGTACAGGTACAGCAGAAGGAACAACGTCACCAATTTTGAGAGGGATAGGGATATCTGTCTCTTGTTTGCTGCTCTTCACTCAGGCAATAAACATACTTAAGTCTCCATCATCTGAAAAGAAGCTTCCTCTGTCCACTATCACCCATCTTCTTTGAACACTAGTTTTTTGGAAACTGCTCTATTAAAGGCCAACAGCAATTTCCTGACTGCTCCTGCCTGGTCCATTTCCCCTTCCTAAGGTACCTGGGGGTATAGAACACTTCCTCATCCTTTGTCTTCCATCACAACATTCTGTCTTGGTTTTCTTCCTGGCCTACTTCTGAAAGTAAGTTCTTAGCTACACACGACTTCTCTTTCCTCAAATATATACCCCTTCTCTAGGATATTTGTTTTCGTCATTTTTGAGTCACGATGGACCCTTCCTTCTCCCTTTTGCCTCATAGGAATGGTATCCTTTCCCTTCCACATATGAAGTTTACCAGCCCATACATACCTGGTTGTAAGCAGATGCCCCACTTTTGATCATATTCATAATTTAAGGTGGTTGCACACCATGGCCCACTGCGATCTCCATCATGAATGCACTCATGGTGCCAGGTCCCATTAACTAAGAACGGAAATTCACAAGGTCTCCCATAGGAGTTCCCATCTCTAGTATAGATCTCTGTGGGTTGGGGAGAAAGTAGAGGAAAGAAGAGTTAAAAACTGGATAATCAGCTTTAGTTAACTAATTTGTAAAACTGTTGTGAAACAAAGATTATGTTTTCACATGTATGAGAATATAGTATCTGGGTGGGCTGCACAGTGTGGAGATTCAGAGCATGGATGCCGGCTCCCCCACTGATCATCTGTGCGTCTGTGGGCAAGCTTTCCAACCTCTATCAGTCTCAGTTTCTGCATTTGCAAATTAGGAATAATGATATGGGGCTCATGGGGTTGTTCATGAGATTCTATGAGATGATCCATGTAAAGCTTCATTAACTGTGATGCGATGAAGAGCTAAAAGATTCCAGCTTTACCAAGTAAGGATCAACTGACTACTGCGGGTAGCAGAGTACTTCACCAGAAGGGGTGCCCCGCTTGAGATTAAACTTACACTCTATTTTCTTTAGTAAGAGTGAGGCTAGAAAAATACCTTGGAATCACTGAGGCTGGTTGTGGACTTTGAAACTAACTGTGCAGTTAGAGAGATGCACAAATAGCCCTGTTGTTTACAGTCTGGTGGTAGAACTGAGGCTGTGCATTTTGAGGAAGGAGGACGAAGGGCTGCTGAGTCTCTCAGCAGTCTCTTGGAGAGGGCAGGACATGGTAATTCAGGTTCTGAAAGAAGAACCAGCTTCAGCTAGGCAGTCATGGAACCAGCTGGTGACCAGAAAGGTAGCAGAACTAGCTTTTCGTTTTAACAATTTCCTCTGGTACACAGAGACGAACTGAAAAATTATTCTAACCTCAAATATGTCTGGAAATGCTGGAGGAAGTGCTAAATACTTATGTTGATAACAGTTCTTTTGGAGAGGTGTCTTATAGAACAGCTAACCCTGTGACTGTCTCGCTCACTTTTTTCCATAGCCTTAATTTGTTTAAAACCGTGGTTGTTACCAGATCAAATAATGACTATTAGGTAAAGCATAGTAATCAGATCTTAGCATCATTTACCAGGCTATTAGGGTCCCTCAAAATGTCTCATAGATTTGCTTGAAAGTGTGCTTAAGGTAGAATTTGATTCCATATCCTTTATTATTCTCAAATGTTCATTTAACTTAAGTGTGAGACTTAATTTGACAGTTTAGAATGTATTAAGCAGCAGTACAGCAAAAGGAAGAGTAATCTAGATGCTTTTACTTGCAAACAATCTTTTAAGGAACATTGGGTTTTCCTCTGACATATAAATGGTTTTGAACAGTGTACTTCTGTTAAAGAGTAATTTGACCTTATATTTTACAAAGATTCTGCTTATTAGCATGTTTTATTTTTAACCATACCAAAACTCCCAATAGCTCACGACCAATTTCTCTTCCCAAATTACAGCACTTAAAAGGAGAGTCCCTGAGCACAATGACTATCATTTGTAGAACCATCAGGGTTTTTTTGTAAAACCTGGTGTTTCTGTAATACAAAGTACTTTCACTTGTTCTTTCCCATCAGCCCACAAGATCAGCAGGGCAAGTATTACACTTGTTTGTGAAATCCCCATTTTTGCAAAGTTAAGTGAAACATTCAGTCATTCAGCTGTGCCAGGGATGAGAACTGACTCTCTGATTAGAGTCCTTGACATATAAGGACAACTTGTGACATCAATGGCTGCTTTCTCAGGTTCCAAGGTAGTGTCATAGCTCAAAACTGGGCTTCAATTAAAACACTCTCCTGTTCACAATATGCTTTGAAGAATGATAACATGGAACAACCACCACAAGAGCAGCAGCTAAATTATGCTAACTGCTCACTAAGGGTTCTTTTTTTAAATAGATCTTTATTGGGGTATAACTGCTTCACAATACTGTGTTAGTTTTATTCTTGCACATTGTTCGAAGCTACTGGACCTCTTAAGTCCCAAGCGTCTCCCCAGAGACACAGGCTTTCTTGAGAAGAATCTTCTCTGAATGTATGAATTTATGGCGATGGCAGCCTTAAGACAGCAGCTTATTCTACGATAGGCACAAATTTGTGAGATGAGATGCTTACATGGAAAACATTTTTTTTCTGGCCGCACGGCACTGCATGCGGGATCTAGTTCCCCGACCAGGGATTGAACCCGTGCCCCCTGCATTGGGAGCACAGAGTCTTAACCACTGGACTGCCAGGGAAGTCCTGAAAACTAACATTAATCTCTTTGGTAACACAAGACAAAACAGTTTCAATGTTTAGAGAGCTCGGCAGGCTTCTGAGTTGCTCAGAATTTAGACACTTCTACAGCCACCCCTCCACTGTCTACTTCCTCTGCATGATTCACCAAACATTCAAAACTTGAAGACTGCTAGTGAGGTCAAGATATCTTAATGATATAAATGCATACCTGGATGCTAGTCAAGAGCAATTTATTCATAAAATTTATACAGCTAAAATTTTTCTCTGAGAGAAACATGGCTCACACAGGATGGGGGTTGGGGAGAGAGGTAACCCAGGACACAACGACAGATAAATGTTCTTACATCAGAGGTAATAAAAAAAGAAATTATACAGCAAAAGCCAAGGGAGAAATAAAGAAGCTAAATTTGGTCTTCCCTGGTGGCGCAGTGGTTGAGAGTCCGCCTGCCGATGCAGGGGACACGGCTTCATGCCCCAGTCCGGGAAGATCCCACGTGCCACGGAGCGGCTGGGCCCATGAGCCATGGCCGCTGAGCCTGCGCGTCCGGAGACTGTGCTCCGCAATGGGAGAGGCCACAACAGTGAGAGGCCCAAAAAAAAGAAGCTAAATTTGGGGAACACAATGCTGGTTTTGAGCCTTAGCTTTGCTGTAACAAGCTGGGTTACCTTGAACTTCATTTTGTTGAACTCAGGTATCTTATCTTTCTTATTCTGTACAATTAGACAGGAAGGAGGGGGCAGGGACCAACATGAGGAGTCTGAGAGAGCAGTCCTAGGGGAAGTCCCTAACTTAAGACAGCAGTCTACAACCCAAGAACAGGAAGGGACTGCATAAATTTAAAAGAGTAGAATTGCCAGGACTTAATATTTGATTGAATTTGAATGGTGGGAGAAGAAAGCAGGGCAACTCTAGAGTGACTTGTAGATTTCTGACATATGCAACTTCGATGGTACAAGTCACCTGGAGAGGAATGAAGAAGAGGCACGTTTGGCCCTGGCCTCTGTGCATGTTAAAACTCGAGGTATGTGTTGATAAGTCAGGACTACATGCATCTTTTCTTAGAAATTTTTAAGTTTCTTATCTGGAAATTTAGTGTTCCAAATACTGTATTTGCTAAGGTCAAGAAACACTCTATGCCTATGGGCTCTTGCTGGTGAGCACTGTTTAGCTTTCTCTGGGGTAACACCCTAGGTGGGTTCCTTTTGTTTGTTTTTTAATTAATTAATTAATTTTATTTTTGTCTGTGTTGGGTCATCGTTGCTATGCACGGGCTTCCTCTAGTTGTGGCGAGCAGGGGCTACTCTTCATTGCAGTGCACGGGTTCTCATTGCAGTGGCTTCTCTTGTTGTTCTCATTGGCTCTAGGTGTGTGGGCTCAGTAGTTGTGGTTTGCGGGCTCTAGAGCACAGGCTCAGTAGTTGTGGCGCACAGGCTTAGTTGCTCCACGGCATGTGGGATCTTCCTGGACCAGGGCTCGAACCCGTGTCCCCTGCATTGGCAGGCGAATTCTTGACCACTGTGCCACCATGGAAGTCCCCTAGGTGAGTTCTTAATCTTTTCTGTGCTACTGATCACTTTGGCAGCCATGTGAAGCACACGAGCCCCCTTCTCAGCAGAATATTATAAATGCATAATATAAAACACATAGGATTACAAAGAAAACCAGTTACGTTGAAATAAAGGCATTTTGGGGACTGAGGAATTTATAATTACAACTATGTCCCTCAAAAGAATTAGGAGCAGGGGACAGAAAGAGCCCTGCCAAGAAAATTATCTTTTCTAATCCTTGAACAAATACAAGGAAACAAGTCAAATCCAGTTCAAAAGGCAATTTGTTTGGTTCCATGTTTTCTCTTAGCTGCCAAGTTACAGAAAGGCTTTTATAGCACAAAATTTAAGCTTGCCATTAAGTGGTATCCAGAAAGCAGTTGCTCTTTTTTTTTTTTTTTTTTTGCGGTACGCGGGCCTCTCACTGTTGTGGCCTCTCCCGTTGCGGAGCGCAGGCTCAGCGGCCATGGCTCACGGGCCCAGCCGCTCCGCGGCACGTGGGATCTTCCCAGACCGGGGCACGAACCCGTGTCCCCTGCATCGGCAGGCGGACTCTCAACCGCTGCGCCACCAGGGAAGCCCAGTTGCTCTTTAAGGTTAGGAGGAAGGTGGCTAGCAGAAGCAGACTTTTCAACTACTTAAGGGATGAGGACTAAAGAAAAGGAAAATGCCATCTCTGATTCTCTAATATTTCCCGTAACAGCAGAACCTGACATCTCAGAAGCTGCTGCATCTTCACTAGGAAACAGAAAGAGGTTCCCCTAGGAGAAAAAATTATGCAGACAACAAGAAGAATGGGAGGCCAAATTTAGCTTAAGAGAAGAGGAAAATCTCTGTAAAGCTATGTAAATGTACAAAGAAGAGCACAGACAATAGTTAAGACTTAGATAATTAAATATATATACATATATATATATATATGCACCAACATTTGATGTAAGTTAGAGCAACATAATGAAAAAAAGATTTGCTTGGGTAATTTACATTTAGAGGTTTAAAAAATGAATCTACTCTTTCTTTCTAAACTCAGAAATTTGTTATCACTGAGTCTCTAGACTCAAAACAAAGTTCATGATCAGCTCCCCCAAAGGCAACAGAGACAGTTTCAGACTTACGATGGTTTGATTTATGATTTTTCGACTTTGTGATGGTGTGAAAGCGGGACTCATTCCATGGAAACCGTACTTTGAATTTGGTCTTTCCCTGGGCTCTCAGTACGTGGTACAATCCTCTCCCATGATGCTGGGCAGCAGCAGCCACAGCTCCCAGTCAGCCACACGCTCATGAAGGTAAACAACTGACACACACCATTCTGTTTTTCACTTTCAGTACAGTATTCAATAAACTACATGAGATAGTCAACCCTTTATTTTAAACTAAGCTTTGTGGTAGATGATTTTTCCCAACTGTAGGCTAATGTAAGTGTTCTGAGCACATTTAAGGTAGGCCAGGCTATGATGTTCATTAGAAGTGTATTAAATGCATTTTTGACTTATGATATTTTCAACTTATGATGGGTTTATAGGGACATAACCCCATTGTTAGTGGAGGAAGATCTGTATTCATATACTTATTTTTGGAAGGAAGTGAGGAAAAAGTCCACTGTTAAAATGTTGAATCATAAATTCAAACATCAAAGTGTGATAGCCATGCCAAAAATAAAAGTAAAGCCCGCAAGACTCTTAAAGTTTTTCCATTACATCCAAATCTGCAGACAAGAAAAAATTCATTTCCTTTTTTTTCCTTTCTCTTTCTTCTTTTTTAACTTAGAATAGGTTCAACTTTACTAGATCATTTGACTTTTATCCTGTGTAGAGGACTTCCTGTTCCTCTAACATTTCCTTTTCTCTGGAGTTCAGGATGTAATCATAGGAAGTACATATGCTCAGGCATCGGAGAGATTTTGAATCCCAGGGTGCCACAGAATGGCTGCAAGACCTCTGACAAGGCACCTAACCTCTCCTAGCCTTGCCTGTTAAAGGAAGCAAATGGCACTGACATCGGTGTCTGGAACTAAACACCAGCTCACTCCCCTCACAAGTGTATGACTCTCCTTGTGGTCAGTGGTACATGTTCAAGGCCACTTTCACCAAATACAGCAGCAAGTGAGTCAAAGTGCCTCTCCAGTACTCACCATGGTAAGGCTGGGCACAAAGGTTTTCCTCTGAGCCTCCTTTTTTCCAGACGTCAGATGAATTGGTACTTGCTATGGCATGTCCACCCTTCAGAGTCAACCTGTACTGGGCAGCTCCGTACAGAGAGTGGTGCTCACATTTCCACCACAGCATGGCATTGGAGTCACAGCTGAACATTCTCAAGGAATCCACGGGTTTGGTAATGTCTAGGCCAAGGCACTTCTGGGATTGCAAATGAAAGAGTCGATGCTGGGACACCCACTTCCACAACATGTCCTTGGTTTCATCACAGTCCTTTGCTACTATCCAGTCATTCAGTGGCGTGATGCACTTGCCTGTGTTTTCATTAACGATGGTGAATGAATCATTACCTGAGACAAGACAGGCAGAAAAGACATTTCAGGATTCTGAATTATGTGGTTGATATGCCCTGGCCCCTGTTTGCTAAGGAGAGTCTGAGCACCCCTGGACTGTTAAGACCCTCCAAGCTGTATGAACTGTAATGTTCTACACAAGGTCGGAGGACAGTGAGAGCCAGAGAGGCAGTTCAGTGTTGTGTAAGAGCATGGGCTCTGGAGCCAGTCTGCCTGGGTTTCTAGCTTGCCTCTGCTACTTACCGGCCATGTGATCAGGATGTTATTTACCTGCTATGCCTCAGCTTCCTCCTTTGTAAAACAGTACTTCATAGGGTAGATGTGAGGATACAATGAGCTCATACATGTAAAGCACTTAGAATAGTATGCATATTTGTTATTGCCATTCACTCAACTATTTCTCCCCCTTATTTAATAAGATGAAGAAACTCCTTAGTTTTCATCTTCTTTAGATAAGTGACCTGTAGTCAATGAAAGATATCCTGAGCTTATTCAGGACTGCAATTCTGTCTTGCTTACACTTTGGCTACTACAGCAGGGTAAATTGTTATATAACATTAATGTGTCTGAGAGGAAATAGGGTAGAAGCAGAATAGTGAGATAAAAGGATGAGAGGAAATGGTGGCCTGGGTTCTGACGGTAGGGGCACCTATGACAAGCTCCACTCTTGAACCTCCAGGAAGGTGACAGGATGCCCCTGGGGAGGGGATGTGGGGACTGACCACCTGGATCGCCCGGGAAGGTCAAACCTGAGCTCCAGAAATCACCTGAGCCACAGGATTCAAGACCCAGTAGGTTTGGACAACGGGAAACTCAGAAGTAATCAGTGTGAGCTGAGGGCAAAGGGAGGGATCTCCCTGAATGCTTCCCTGGCAGTTTTGCATGAGCTGGGGAAGACCTCAGTAGTGACAGAAACTGAATTTCTGTTAATCTGGTAGAATGGGACCTCAGAACAAAACGTAATTTGATTTTATGAAAAGAAAGTAGTACACTGCTTCTTGCACGCCTGAGTTTGTGGAGCAAGAGTCACATCTGTTACAGAAAACCACAATTGAACAACTTGGTCAGTGCTTTTACAAAGAAAGATTTTCCGACAAAGAAACACTTTTTGAAGGTATAGCACAGAACCTCACGTTGGTGAGCTGAAATAGTTTAGACAAACGTAAGGAATCTTTGTCAATGAACCAAAGGGTTCAGCAGAAGGAGCTGTAAGATTTTAGTTCTCAAAAGGCACTCTGATTTTGATACCAGCCTCACATTCAGTGGTTTTACTAACACTAAACACCTTTTCTAGTAATAATTCACAGGCTTGCAGAGTTAAAAATTCTCACACTAAGTAAGGCCTTGAGGGGAAATTTCACCATGCAAATAACAACTATAAAATTAAGTCCAATTCCAGTTTGAACTTTGGACGGAAGTTTTGTTTGTTTTAAATAGCAGTAGCAGGAGCTTCCCTGGTGGCGCAGTGGTTGAGAGTCCGCCTGCCGATGCAGGGGACACGGCTTCGTGCCCCGGTCCAGGAAGATCCCACATGCCGCGGAGCAGCTGGGCCCGTGAGCCATGGCGGCTGAGCCTGCGCGTCCGGAGCCTGTGCTCCGCAACGGGAGAGGCCACAACCGTGAGAGGCCCGCGTACCGCAAAAGAAAAAAAAAAAAGCAGTAGCAGCACCAAGAGAAACAACAGGAACAAGAACAAAATCCTTTAAAACTTTATTTCTGCTTTCAAATTGGTATTTTAAAATACTGCCTAGGGTTGCAGCTAGATCTGTTTGGATAGCAGCTTCCATCCCTCACTCTTCTTTGACATCACTCTGCCATTCTCTATTTTATGGGCACAGCTTGGAAGGATAGTTAACAAAAAAAAGGAAAATGTACTATTTTAGAAGATTATCAGACTGTGATGTACCTCTTTCCCAACCTATTCCCTCTCACCTCTCCTGTGTTCCAAAGTATCAGGAATTACCGCAGAAAAAAAGAAGTCTGCTTCTGCAGGACAGTGGGCGGTGGCCACCCCTGCTGGAACCGTCCCCTCTCTTGCCCTATAATCTCTCTGCACATTATAATCTTTCCTGGGCACTTTGCTCTGTGCCCTTTGACCCCAGCTTTGCCTACCTTTGCAATCTGGATTTCTAGATTTTCTAAGTTGCCTTTGCACAATGCAATGGATTAGCTACAGCTCTTAGAATAGTGGAAAGAGCAGTGGAATAAGGAGTTAGGGTCCTAGACTGAAGACTTACCTCTGCTATTGGTTAGCTGGGAGACCTTGGGGAAGTCAATTAATCTCCTCAGGGTCTTCTAATCTCCAAATGTAAGATGAAAGCAGTGGATATAAGAAATCTAAGTCACTTCCAGTACTAACATCCTATGCTTCTACTAACTGAGTTTTTCTAGCCTTGTAGGCTTTACAGGCCTGTGCTAAGTTCATTGCATATTGTTCTTAAACAGATGTCCACAACTTTATTATGTCATGCTAGTAGAATTTTAGGTCATTTGAATTCCATCTGTATTGGGCATGTGCACTTAAGTGACAGTGCTGCTTTATAAGTACTCTTTAGAAGAGAAAACAAATTTAACCTTTCCCATTTACTGTATGTTTAACTTTTAGGACACCCATGGACTTAACAAGCTTGTAGGACCTCTGAAAGACTACAGGAGAGGTGTGGAGTAGCTACATTGAATAGGAATTGCCAAGCTTCTTACCTAATCGCAAACATCTGTGATTATAGATACTTGCCTCATTCTAAATCTGTCTTTTAACCAAGTATGTAATATCAATGCTTGACACCTATAGTGATCACTTAGCAAATACATTAATTATTGATATGATTTAAGGAAACTTGTTATTAGCCTTCATACATGATGTATGTGTAAGCATTCGTACATAATACATAACGTAGGGAGAGTCTTGTACTCATGATGTTTTCCCCTATCTTTCTTTACCCTTAAGAAGAAGCGTTCAGTCTGCCCCAGTCTTGTGACCCTATTGGGAGGGTAGGTTGAAGAGTGGGAAGAAGAACTAAGAAGGTGTGAACATAATTTATTTAGAAAATTTGTTTAATAAGGGTCTATGACATATATCAGAGATGTATTACACTTTGAAAAGGTGATTGCAGAGCAATTTATAAAACAGATTCTTTATTGATAGCCCTATATTGCATCTTGTTCACTTTATACTGGCCCTAAATGGAATTTTAATATTTACCTACAAATACAATATTGGGACAAGTCTAAAAGACAGAGGTTGATGAAAAGAAGCCTCAACACCTCTAGCAGCACTTTTTAATGTTTCGTTTTATATAAACATTTTACTGGTGTTTGAGAGGAAATGGCTACATAGCATTATCATAATTGAAAATGAATTTTTAGACCATCACAGGAAAACTATTTCTTATTGTCTGATTGTGAAGTAACTCCTTTGTTACAAGCCCTAAACCAAAGAGTTCTGCACATTCCAAAGAGAAGTTGGACCTCAAATTTTTGTAACCACAGACAAATGGAGAAGAGATGGCTTGGGAAGGCAAGAAGGATGAAGACTGCAGCTTTTTTAGTTTCAGGGGAACTTCCACAGCCCACACTGCTAAGCATTTTGTGGAGCTGCTACCATGTGTGCACAGAGTGTACACTAGGAGAGACTCAGAAGTCTGGATTTGCCAGTTCAAAAACAGGTCCTCCTGCGTGCAGCAGCGGGGAGACCCAACTCAGCCAAAAATAAATAAATAAAGCCAAAACAAACAAACAAAACACAGGTCCTGAAGTGACACCTGGGTCCACATCAGTGTACTAGCAGTCAGAAAGTCATGGGGTTCAGACTGGGTGGTGTGGGCTGGTGAGAACCTCAGAAGTCCCTGAAGAATGAGTTTACTTCAAGCTGCTGGCTCTCCAGGAGGCAAAAAAAGTTAACTAAGCAATTGGCATTTCCCCAAGGACACAGAGGTACTCCTCCAGCGTCTGAGCAATGGAGACCACCTGCGCAAACCTAGCTGCGTACATGGGATGGAGTGCACGCCATCACCAGCATCATGAAGCCGGCATACTGCCAACAAGCTACCCAAGTGGCTAGGGTTTCAAAATTCCAGCGCTTCCCTTAATAGGGCCACAAGTCTGGTCTGATGGTGCGTGTAAGCTGATCAGAGCAGCTGCTCAAGGTGGGGAAGGATGCAGGAAAACAAATACCTGCGAGGACCTAGTGCAGGAAGAATGGCGTTAAGCTGGTGCTCTTTGCTTTGGGTTAATGAGAAAGGCCAGGGATTGCAGAGACTGCAAAAATTAAGGAAGTCTTGAGTTCTATGGGGGAGACAAAACAGATAAGACTAAAGCAAATGTAGATGGAAACCAAGAGTATAGTGATTGAAAGGCTAGAGTGTTTTGACTATAGTTAGTCGCTGCGGTGAAAATTTTCTCTCTGGATTAGGGGGCAGGCAGAACAGAATTTCTCACAGCAGTAAAGGCCTTTAGGTAGTTTCCAACATGGAGGATCAAAGAACACAGAAATGTGAATCAGCACAGGGTCAACTAAAAAGTTCTGGATGTAGATAAGACGATGCCACTCATACGCTGAACAAACTATAACTCAGATAGTAACTTAGTTTAGCTGCAAAGAAAGTAAATGCCACAAGCAAACTGAAGCTTTTCAAAAACTCCCTCGACCATCTTTTACTTCCTCATCTAGACAAGATGACGGAAGTGATAGGTAGGGACGGCTCATGGATTGCCTATTAAGCGGCCAGACTAAGAAACAAAATCCTCAGCGCACCTTTGGCCAAGGCAAAAAGAGAAAGTAAAAGCATACTCCAGGTGCTGCGAAGGGGTTGGTGCGGCAAGCACTGCCCAGAGCATCAGCGATCCTGGTCCTGCTTCTGAAGCGACAGGCAGGAGGTCTCCGGGCAAGCAACCTGAGCTCCACCGCGGGACCACCGGCCTCTGGGGTAGGGCATGCGGCGGTCGTCTGGAGCTGATAAGCCAAGTAGAAGAAACGCTCGCTGCTCGAGGCACTGGGGGAGGGCATCATAACAGAGTCACGGCCATGGTCACCGGAGGAGACATGGCTTTTTGATGTGCACCATGAGCGCAGTGAAGTCAGGGCATCGTTACTCATTCTGGCGCTGTGGGTGGAAAGCTCCTCTTGACATTGAGTGGCCAAGGTGACCAAGGGACGAAGGAGGGGCGAGATGGGCGGGATGGGGCTTGGGGGGGGGGTGTTAAGGAGCCCTATACTGTAGGGAAGCAAGATTTTAGAGGAGAGAGGACGAGGAAGGAGCGGGAGCCTCGTTCTGAAAAGACTCTGAGTGCCTCCGCTACGGTGGACTCCTCGCCCTCAGCACGAGAAAAGCCCGGCGCTCCCACGCCCCACCCAGCCCTCCTCCGGGACCGCGGGGGGTAATGGAGCTGCTTCTCCCTGGACCTCCCTTCGGCTCACTTGTCCGGCTCCAGCCCCTAGCAAAGCAGAGGTGACGTGACCCCGGAGCGCAGCCCTAACCCGAACTGAGGAAAGTCAGCCGGCCTGGCAACGTCGAGGTCCCTAGCCGGCCGGCGAGCGGACGCGCCCGCGGTTACCTGAGCGGTCAGAGGGCTCCACCAGACCGAAGCACGGGAGGAGCAGCACGAGCAGCTCCGCCGCACGGAGAGGGGTGGCCCAGCGCGTCCTCATCCTGAGCCGGCTCGGGCGGGTCAGTCGAGTCCTCGGGGGCACTCAGCACCCAGCACTCCCGCTGCGCGCAGTCAGCCCCGCCAGCGCCTTTGGCCCCTGGCTTCCCCCGGTGCTCCGGACCCGCCCCCGCCGCCCTCGGCCAATCGGATCAGCACGTCCTCGGTCCCAGGGCGTGGGGGGGGCGGTGCGGATACAAGGCGGGAAGACGATGCGTAAGGAGCTCTGCGCACCTGCGAAGGGCGGCCCCGCGAGGAGGCGGGTGGTGAGCGTCAGGCCAGAGGGCAGAGCGTCACCCAGACTAACGGATGAGGGGGGTCTGCGGCCCGCCGCTTCTTCAGTAAAGTTGAGGAGACGCGGCCCTTGCTGGGACTTGGCACTGCCCTGGTGAGTGTTCATTTTAGGACCTTGATTTCTGCCTAGCCCCCCTCAGTCAGGCAAGACTTCTTCCTTTTGCACGGTTGGCCTGGGAAGGCACCCACATCCCCTCGTACCCCAAAGAGGGAAATGTGCACCCATCCTGTTACAGCTGCGGTCGAGCCAAAGAATTCAGTCGTCCTTGGCAACGTCTTGCGTATTTTGATAGTGCAAACAAAGGTGAGGTAATGGCACAATGAGGTTCGACCCACAGTTGTTAAAGAATTAAAAGCAAGAGCTATTCGAGTGACCCTATAATACTTCCAAGGATGATTAGGCTTTATAACCATTTGGCTTTTGCAAGTAAGCTCTTTTCTTAATAATTAAACAGCAACAATAATAATCCACTAGAAATGTGGAAGTCTGCATCCAAAACTGGTAATTGTGAGAGCAGAATTTATCCTCAGCCTGTGGGAACCGCCATCATTATAAACAGGGTGATCTAAGTTACCTGGATCTGAATGTCCTATATTTTTAAACCCGTATTTACTGAGCGCATGGTGTGTGCCGGGGATGGCCTCCCTCCCTCCCTACAGGGTGAATTCTTCCAGGAGGAGGTGAATAGGAAGTTTACCTTTTCTGATGCCAACCACCAAGGCTTGGATGATGGCTTCCAAAGCTCCCTTGGCCCTGTTCTCTCACCAAGCCCCTGCCTTTCGGTTCAGTGTATATATTGAGCACCTGTCAGCACAGGAACTGGGCACTTCCCAGGATGAGATCAAAGGATGACACCCTGCCCTCTCCAGCTTACTGAGTACTGGGGGAGAGTGAGGCACACACAGTAAATCAGGGCAGAATGAATGGGGAGACTCCACAAAGCTTCAAGGAAGGCAACACCTCAACTGGGCCTTGAAGCATGGGTAATGGATAGGCATTTGACCAGGCACAGCTGGTGGGAGGAAAATACTGACAGAACAGAGGCAGGAAAAGGCAAAGCAGTGTCAGAAGATAGTCAAGAGTCCCGTGTGGCCACCCTGAAGGGTGCAGGTGCATGTTGAAAGAAGTTGTCATGCAGGCCTAAGTGGAAATGACAGCAGAAAAGTGAGATGTGGCTATTTTGTGAAATGCCTTGAACAAGATATTAAAGACTTTGACTTAATTCTGTAGGGAATGGGCAGTGGCAAGTTCTGGGTAAGACAATCTGCTACTGCTCTGATTCCCTCGACGTCTGTGGCTGCTTACCTTTCTGATCCTGCCCAGCTTGGAGCTCCTTGACAGCAGTGATCTTTTTTTCTTCATTAATAGAACCAGGCCTGTCTCAGTGAGCTCTCGATAAATATTAGTTTACTTAATTAATGAGTGCCTAAAGCTGCTACCTTAGCCTAGGGCGGTATGAGCTCTGGCTTGCATTATATTGCAATAGTTTCTCAATTAACCTCACTGCCAACAGCTGTTAGCCTCTCAGGAAAGTGAAGGCTTCTAAACATGGTCTGAAACGTGCTGCCTTTCCTTCACTCACACCCTTTCAGTGCTACTTGCTTATAGCAGGGGTTCCTAAATGGGAGTTCAGGGGGATTGTGAACCCCTGAAATTGTACGCAGCTTTATGAATGCTCTTTCCTTTCTTTCTTTTTCTTTCTTTCTTTCTTCCTTCCTTCCTTCCTTCCTTCCCTCCCTCCCTCCCTTCTTCCTTTGTTTCTTTCTTTCTTTTCTTTCTTTTCTTTTCTTTCTTTCTTATGAGGAGGGGTCCAAGGCTTTCATGAGAGTCTCAAAGAAGGCCATTCCTTCAAAGAAGGAAGAAAATTCCATGTAAGATAAAGCAAGCCCCTCTATGACCCCACTCTTTGTCTTTAATTACTTTCCTATGTCACTCCTTGATTCAAGCAACCTGTCTAAATGTCTTGCCTTTTCCTATCTCTGCCCATATGTTTATATTTTCCCCTATCAAGAATTCCTCTTTTCCCCCATCCTTGTCTTAGTTCCACCTTTCCAGTTAAGGCCCTGCTCAAATCTCATACTTTATATAAAATGTTTCTAAGACAGTCTCTAACCTTCCGGGATTCCAATCATCGGTAGAAGGTACATTCTGTTCCCTTGGTAGTGCTACCTCCTGCGGCTATTTTTTCTGTAAGTACATGTGCCTTGACATTCCACCTAGGTTATAGATCCTAAATAAACATTTATTGTCTATGGTGACAGTAGAAAGCAGTGTATCCTTTAAGCCTCAACTTGAATGTCACTTCCTCAAAGAAATCTTTCTTGACTCTGCAGGCTAGGTGAGCTTCCTCTGTGACAGGTTCTCAGTGCATGCCACACTTTGTCTTGATAGCACTTAGCACAGCTGGATTAAATAATTACATGCTTGCTCGTTTGTTGAATGTCTGTCTCCCTCCCCAGGCCATAGGACCCATGAATGTGGTGACTGTAACTATTTTAGTCACTTCTATGTTCGCAGTACCTAGCCCATGAGTTGCTGGATGAATAAAAGAATAAATACGTGGTAAATGCCTCATAAATGGTGCAGGTAACAGGAGGTTTAGGTATTTAAAAGAGAGAGAAATCAGGGTGAAAGTGAGGGTCTGCAGGCCTTGATCTTCCCAGACCAGGGCGTGAACACATGTGCCCTGCATTGGCAGGCGGATTCTTAACCACTGCACCACCAGGGAAGTCCCATTTCACTACTATTTATTACTATTATACTCATTGTGGAAACTGAAACAACACAGACAGTATCAACAACTTGACCATGGTCAGTAGCCATAAGTGAAGATACCAAGAACTTGCATGACTGTGTGTGGTTGTTACTATTATTTTATTGCCAGTTACAATTAAGGAGAGGGAGTATGAACTTTTAGGACCCCTGAAGTCATGTTTTTTTTTCTTCTTTAACATCTTTATTGGAGTATAATTGCTTTACAATGGTGTGTTAGTTTCTCCTTTATAACAAAGTGAATCAGCTATACATATACATATATCCCCAAATATCCTCCCTCTTGAGTCTCCCTCCCACCCTCCCTATCCCACCTCTCTAGGTGGTCACAAAGCATGGAGCTAATCTCCCTGTGCTATGCAGTTGCTTCCCACTAGCTATCTATTTCACATTTGGTAGTGTATATATCTCCATGCCACTCTCTCACTTCGTCCCAGCTTACCCCTCCTTCTCCCTGTGTCCTCAAGTCCATTCTCTACGTCTGAGTCTTTATTGCTGTCCTGCCCCTAGGTTCTTCAGAACCTTTTCTTTTTTTAGATCCCATATATATGTGTTAGCATAGGGTATTTGTTTTTCTCTTTCTGACTTCACTGTGTTTCACAGACTCTAGGTCCATCCACCTCACTACAAATAACTCAATTTCATTTCTTTTTATGGCTGAGTAATATTCCATTGTATATATGTCCCACATCTTCTTTATCCACTTCATCTGTCAATGGACACTTAGGTTGCTTCCATGTCCTGGCTATTATAAATAGTGCTGCAATGAACATTGTGGTACATGACTATTTTTGAATTATGGTTTTCTCAGGGTATATGCCCAGTAGTGGGATTGCTGGGTCATATGGTAGTTCTGTTTTTAGTTTTTTAAGGAACCTCCATACTGTTCTCATAGTGGCTGCATCAATTTACATTCCCACCAACAATACAAGAGGGTTCCCTTTTCTCCATACCCTCTCCAGCATTTATTCTTTGTAGATTTTTACATGATTGACATTCTGACCCATGTGAAGTGACACCTCATTGAAGTTTTGACTTGCATTTCTCTAAGGATTAGTGATGTTGAGTATCCTTTTATGTGTTTGTTGGCAATCTGTATATCTTCTTTGGAGAAGTGTCTATTTAGGTCTTCTGCCCATTTTTGGATTGGGTTGTTTGTTTTTTTGATATTGAGCTGCATGTATATTTTGGAGATTAATCCTTTGTCAGTTGCTTCGTTTGCAAATATTTTCTCCCATTCTGAGGGTTGTCTTTTCGTCTTGTTTATGGTTTCCTTTGCTGTGCAAAAGCTTTTAAGTCTCATTAGGTCCCATTTGTTTACTTTTGTTTTTATTTCCATTTCTCTAGGAGGTGGGTCAAAAAGGATCTTGCTGTGATTTATGTCATAGAGTGTTCTGCCTGTTTTCCTCTAAGAGTTTTTATAGTGTCTGGCCTTACATTTAGGTCTTTAATCCATTTTGACTTTATTTCTGTGTATAGTGTTAGGGAGTGTTCTAATTTCATTCTTTTACATGTAGCTGTCCAGTTTTCCCAGCACCACTTATTGAAGAGGCTGTCTTTTCTCCATTGTATATTCTTGCCTCCTTTATCAAAGGTTAGGTGACCATATGTGCATGGGCTTATCTCTTGGCTTTCTATCCTATTCCATTTATTTTATATTTTTGTTTTTGTGCCAGTACCATACTGGCACGATTACTGTAGCTTTGTATTATAGTCTGAAGTCAGGGAGCCTGATTCCTCCAGCTCCGTTTTTCTTTCTCAAGATTGCTTTGGCTATTTGAGGTCTTTTGTATTTCCATACAAAGTGTGAAAATTTTTGTTCTACTCCTGTGAAAAATGCCAGTGGTAGTTTGATAGGGATTGCACTGACTCTGTAGATTGCTTTGGGTAGTATAGTCATTTTCACAATGTTGATTCTTCCAATCCAAGAACATGGTATATCTCTCCATCTATTTGTATCATCTTTAATTTCTTTCATCAGTGTCTTATAACTTTTGCATACAGGTCTTTTTTCTCCTTAGGTAGGTTTATTCCTAGGTATTTTATTCTTTGTTGCAATGGTAAATGGGAGTTATTTCCTTAATTTCTCTTTCAGAATTTTCATCATTAGTGTATAGGAATGCAAGAGATTTCTGTGCATTAATTTTGTATCCTGCTACTTTACCAAATTCATTGATTAGTCCTAGTAGTTTTCTGGTGGCACCTTTAGGATTCTCTATGTATAGTATGTCATCTGCAATCAGTGACAGTTTTACTTCTTTTCCAATTTGGATTCCTTTTATTTCTTTTTCTTCTCTTATTGTTGTGGCTAAAACTTCCAAAACTATGTTGAATAATAATGGTGAGAGTGGGCCACCTTGTCTTGTTCCTGATCTTAGTGGAAATGCTTTCAGTTTTTCACCATTGAGAACGATGTTGGCTGTGGGTTTGTCATATATGGCCTTTATTATGTTGAGGTAAGTTCCCCCTATGCCTACTTTCTGGAGGGTTTTTATCATAAATGGGTGTTGATTTCTGTTGAAAGATTTTTCTGCATCTATTGAGATGATCATATGGTTTTTACCCTTCAATTTGTTAATATGGTTTATTACATTGATTGATTTGCATATATTGAATAATCCTTGGGAGAAACCCCACTTGATCATGGTGTATGATCCTTTTAATGTGCTGTTGGATTCTGTTTGCTAGTATATAGTTGAGGATTTTTGCATCTATATTCATCAGTGATATTGGCCTGTAGTTTTCTTTTTTTGTGACATCTTTGTCTGGTTTTGGTATCAGGGTGATGGTGGCCTCGTAGAATGAGTTTGGGAGTGTTCCTCCCTCTGCTATATTTTGGAAGAGTTTGAGAAGGATAGGTGTTAGCTCTTCTCTAAATGTTTGATAGAATTTGCCTGTGAATCCATCTGGTCCTGGGCTTTTGTTTGTAGGAAGATTTTTAATCACAGTCTCAATTTCAGTGCTTGTGATTGGTCTGTTTATATTTTCTATTTCTTCCTGGTTCAGACTTGGAAGGTTGTGCTTTTCTAAGAATTTGTCTATTTCTTCCAGGTTGCCCATTTTATTAGCATATAATGCTTGTAGTAATCTCTCATGATCCTTTTTATTTCTGCCATGTCAGTTGTTATTTCTCCTTTTTCATTTCTAATTCTCTTGATTTGAGTCTTCTCCCTTTTTTTCTTTATGAGTCTGACTTATGGTTTATCAATTTTGTTTATCTTCTCAAAGAACCAGCTTTTAGTTTTATTGATCTTTGCTATTGTGTCCTTCATTCCTTTTTCATTTATTTCTGATCTGATTTTTTTATTTCTTTCCTTCTCCTAACTTTGGGTTTTTTTGTTCTTCTTTCTCTAGTTGCTTTAAGTGTAAGGTTAGGTTGTTTATTTGAGATTTTTTTGTTTCTTGAGGTAGGATTGTATTGCTATAAACTTCCCTCTTAGAACTGCTTTTGCTGCATCCCATAGGTTTTGGGCTGTTGTGTTTCATTGTCATTTGTTTCTAGGTGGTTTTTGATCTCCTCTTTGGTTTCTTCAGTGATATCTTGGTTATTTAGTAGCATATGGTTTAGCCTCCATGTGTTTGTATTTTTTACAGTTTTTTTTCCTGTAATTGATATCTAGTCTCATAGCGTTGTGGTCGGAAAAGATACTTGATATGATTTCAATTTTCTTAAATCTACCAAGGCTTGATTTGTGACCCAAGATATGATCTATCCTGGAGAAAGTTCCATGAGCACTTGAGAAGAAAGTGTATTCTGTTGTTTTTGGATGGAATGTCCTATAAATACCAATTAAGTCCATCTTGTTTAATGTATCATTTAAAGCTTGTGTTTCCTTATTTATTTTCATTTTGGATGATCTGTGCATTGGTGAAAGTGGGGTGTTAATGTGCCCTACTCTTATTGTGTTACTGTCTATTTCCCCTTTTATGGCTCTTAGCATTTACCTTATGTATTGAGGTGCTCCTATATTTGGTGCATAAATATTTTCAATTGTTATGTCTTCTTCTTGGATTGATCCCTTGATCATTACATAGTGTCCTTCTTTGTCTCTTCTAATAGTCTTTATTTTAAAGTCTATTTTGTCTGATATGAGAATTGCTTCTCCAGCTTTCTTTTGATTTCCATTTGCATGGAACATCTTTTTCCATCCCCTCACTTTCAGTCTGTATGTGTCCTTAAGTCTGAAGTGGGTCTCTTGTAGACAGCATATATGTGGGTCTTGTTTTTGTATCCATTCAGCCAGTCTATGACTGGGTTGGAGCATTTAATACATTTACACTTAAGGTAATTATTGATATGTATGTTCTTATAACCATCTTCTTAATTGTTTTGGGTTTGTTATTGTAGATCTTTTCCTCCTCTTGTGTTTCCTGCCTAGAGAAGTTCCTTTAGCATTTGTTGTAAAGCTGGTTTTTTGGTGCTGAATTCTCTTAGCTTTTGCTTGTCTGTAAAGGTTTTATTTTCTCCGTCGAATCTGAATGATATCTTTGCTGGGTAGAGTAATCTTGGTTGTCCGTTTTTCCCTTTCATCACCTTAAATATGTCCTGCCACACCCTTCTGGCTTGCAGAGTTTCTGCTGAAAGATCAGATGTTAACCTTATAGGGATTCCCTTGTATGTTATTTGTTGCTTTTCCCTTGCTACTTTTAATACTTTTTCTTTGTATTTAATTTTAGATAGTTTGATTAATTTGTGTCTTGGTGTGTTTCTCCTTGCATTTATCCTGTATAGGACTCTCTCCCCTTCCTGTACTTGATTGACTATTTCCTTTCCCATATTAGGGAAGTTTTCAACTATAATCTCTTCAAATATTTTCTCAGTCCCTTTTTTTTCCTCTTCTTCTTCTGGGACCCCTATAATTTGAATGTTGGTGCATTTAATGTTGTCCCAGAGGTCTCTGAGACTGTCTTCAATTCTTTTCGTTCTTTTTTCTTTATTCTGCTCTGCGTTAGTTGTTTCCACTATTTTATCTTCCAGGTCACTTATTCGTTTTTCTGCCTCAGTTATTCTGCTATTGATTCCTTCTAGAGAATTTTAAATTTCATTTATTGTGTTGTTCATCATTGTTTGTTTGCTCTTTAGTTCTTCTAGGTCCTTGTTAAACGTTTCTTGTATTTTCTCCATTCTATTTCCAAGATTTTGGATCATCTTTACTATCATTATTCTGAATCCTTTTTCAGGTAGACTGCCTATTTTCTCCTCATTTGTTTGGTCTGGTGAGCTTTTACCTTGCTCCTTCATCTGCTGCATATTTCTCTGTCTTCTTATTTTGTTTAGCTTACTGTGTTTGGGGTCTCCTTTTCACAGCTGCGGGTTTGTAGTTCCAGTTGTTTTTGGTGTCTGCCCCCTGTGGGTAAGGCTGGTTCAGTGGGTTGTATAGGCTTCCTGGTGTAGGGGACTGGTGCCTCCGTTCTGGTGGATGAGGCTGGATCTTGTTTTCTGGTGGGCAGGAACGTGTCTGGTGGTTTATTTTGGGGTGTCTGTGAACTTAGTATGATTTTAGGTAGCCTCTCTGCTAATGAGTGGGGTTGTGTTCCTGTCTTGCTAGTTGTTTGGCATGGGCTATCCATCATTGTAGCTTGCTGGTCATTGAGTGGAGCTGGGTTTTAGTGTTGAGGTGGAGATCTCTGGGAGAGCTCTCACTGATTGATATTACTTGGGCCCAGGAGGTCTCTGGTGGACAAATGTCCTGAACTCGGCTCCCCCACCTCAGAGGCTCAGGCCTGACACCCGGCCAGAGCACCAAGACCCTGTCAGCCACACGGCTCAGAAGAAAAGGGAGAAAAAAAAAGCAAGCAAACAAGAAAAAATAAAATAAGATGAAGTTATTAAAATAAAAAATTGAAAAAATTATTAAAATAAAAAATAAAAACTAGGAAAAAAAAGAAAGAGAAAGAAGAGAGCAACCAAACCGATAAACAAATCCACCAATGATAACAAGTGATAAAAACTATACTAAAAAACAAACAAACAAACAAAAAAAACGGACAGACAGAACCCTAGGACAAATGGTAAAAGCAATCCTATACAGACAAGATCACACAAAGAAGCATACACACTCACAAAAAGAGAAAAAGGAAAAAAAAATATATGAAAGGAAAAGAGTAACCAAATCAATAAACAAATCTACAAATGATAATAAGCTCTAAATACTAAACTAAGATAAACATAAAACCAGAAACAAAGTAGATGCAGAAAGCAAACCCCAAGTCTACAGTTGCTCCCAAAGTGTACTGCCTCAATTTGGGGATGATTCATTGTCTATTTGGGTATTCCACAGTTGGTGGGTACATCAGGTTGATTGTGGAGATTTAATCCGCTGCTCCTGGGGCTGCTGGGAGAGATTTCCTTTTCTCTTCTTTGTTCGCACAGCTCCTGGGGTTCATTTTTGGATTTGGCCCCACCTCTGCATGTAGATTGCCCTCTGGCGTCTGTTCTTCACCCAGACAGGAGGGGGTTAAAGTAGCAGCTGATTAGGGGGCTGTGGTTCACTCAGGCCAGGGGGGAGGGAGGGGTACAGAATGTAGGGCGAGCCTGTGGGGGCAGAGGCTGGTGTGACGTTGCAACAGCCTGAGACATGCCATGTGCTCTCCCAGGAAGTTGTCCCTGGATCCCGGGACCCTGGCAGTGGCGGGCTGCACAGGCTCCTGAGAGGGGAGGTGTAAGTGACCTGGGCTTTCACACAGGCTTCTTGGTGGCTGCAGCAGCAGCCTTAGCGTCTCATGCCCATCTCTGGGGTCCACACTGATTGCGGCTCGCGCCCGTCTCTGGAGCTTGTTTAGGCGGTGCTCTGAATCCCCTCTCCTCGCGCACCCTGAAACAATGGTCTCTTGCCTCTTAGGCAGTTCCAGACTTTTTCCCGGACTCCCTCCCGGCTAGCTGTGGTGCACTAGCCCCCTTCAGGCTGTGTTCATGCGGGCCAACCCCAGTCCTCTCCCTGGGATCCGACCTCTGAAGCCTGAGCCTCAGCTCCCAGCCCCTACCGGTCCCAGCAGGTGAGCAGACAAGCCTCTCGGGCTGGTGAGTGCTGGTGGGCACCGATCCTCTGTGTGGGAATCTCTCCGCTTTGCCCTCTGCACCCCTGTTGCTGCGCTTTCCTCCGTGGCTCCGAAGCTTCCCCCCTGCCCAACCCCCATCTCCACCAGTGAAGGGGCTTCCTAGTGTGTGGAAACCTTTCCTCCTTCATGGCTCCCTCCCACTGGTGCAGGACCCGTCCCTATCTTTTTGTCTCTGTTTATTCTTTTTTCTTTTGCCCTACCCAGGTACGTGGGGAGTTTCTTGCCTTTTGGGAGGTCTGAGGTCTTCTGCCAGCATTCAGTAGGTGTTCTGTAGGAGTTGTTCCACATGTAGATGTATTTTTGATGTATTTGTGGGGAGGAAGGTGATCTCCACGTCTTACTCCTCTGCCATCTTGCAGGTCCCCCCTGCAGTCATGTTTTTAATTGTAAAGTATATCATACCTAAAAAAGAGTGGCTATGCTTGGGGGCCTCCTCCTGATCGTACCCACCTCACTACCACACAGAAGTAACACTCCTCTGAATTATCATTCATTGTCTACAGTTTCCCATCTATGATTCATTTCTTAAACAGTGTATATAACTTGGCTTGTTTTTGAATTTTATGCAAATAGAATCATTTCAAGTTTTTTTCCTACTTCTCCTTTTTGCTCAAAATTACACCTGTGACGTTCATCCGTGTTGACATTTGTAGGTATAATTCATTCATTTTTACGTGGTATTCAATTATAAGAATAAAGCACACTTTATCCATTCTCTTATTGGTGGACATTTGGGTAGGTTCCAGCTGGGTGGTTTGCTGTCCTTAGCAATGCTTCTGTGAACATTTTTGTACACATCTCCTGTGCACATTGCTGGATTTTCCTGAGGGTGTGTTCTTAGAAGTGGAATTCCTGGAGCATAGTGTATGTTCAGCATCACATTATTAGACGATGTCAATGCGCTTTCCATTCTGCTCTCCCAGTGATGTGCACATGTGTTTCCACTGCTGAACATCTCCATCAGCACTTGGCATTTTAACATTTTTGGTGGGAGGCAAAATGGTATCTGATTGTAGTTTAAAGTTGCATTTCCCTGATTACTAATGAGGTTGAACATGTTTTCCTATGATTATTGGTTATTTGTATTTCCTTTTCCAGTTCTTGTACAGGTTATTTGTCCGTTTTCTCTTGGATCCATTCCCTGACCTTCCCTCCCTTGACTCCCAAGGGGCTGCTCTGCATTTTTCAGGCTCCCTCACCCACTGCCTTCTGATTAGGTTCAGCTAGTGGGAGTTCCTGACAGGAGATGGAAGTTTGGGAAGGGGAGGCCCTGAGGTGTTTCTCTCCTCTCTGCTTTGCAAGTTTGTCTAGCAGTGCTGTGTCTCTTCTGTGGTTCCAGCTCCTGCCTGGAAGCCTCACCCACCAGGCAACCCCTGTTTTGTTTCTAGCTCCTTTTGAATGGTTCCTTCTCCAAGGTTCTAGCTCCCACAGGGTAGCCCTGGCTCTTGTGCTGATAACACCAGCCCTTTTCTGTCCCTCAGGCCCCATGGGTAGTAGTAGCTTCTTGTAGTTGTTACCTTCTGCATAGCCTCATTAGCACTTGTTTTTAGCCCCTCCAACACCTCTGTAACTAGTTCTTTCTCGATAGTAAAGTTCTTCTGTTGAACTTGTTTTGTTCTCCTTATTGGACCTTGGTGATACTGATTCAACTTACAAAAAAATTATACCTGAGACAGCATCCAAAATTGAGTTAGTATGTAAACAAGAAAAACTGCAAGTGGAGTGTATTCACTGCACAAGGAGCTGTGGCATAAGGAGAGCCGGCGTGGGATGCATTTAAACTGAGGCTGCCCACAGATGGTCTCAGGTGTAGTAAGGAAGACCCAGGAGACCCAGGCAAGGGCTTGGTCTAAGAATAAATTTTAAACAATTCCCACTATGATAATAAAGATCTGTGCTTATTCCTGGTCATAACTAAACTCATGAGAACTATAGTCATAGACATAGACCCCAAAGGTCAAAGACGAGATTGTAATTCATCCACTTAAAAAACAAACAAAAAAATTTAAACAACTCTTCCTGTTAAAGTAAGCTGAACTTCCTTCACAGACTTTCAACTGTAGAATTCTCAGATGAGGAAATACTCTGTTAGGATGTCTACAGAACATTGACGCAAGAGGCTAGACAAGGAGTCGATGTGGTAGACTTTTTCACTTGCTTGACTTAACCTCATGCACAGACACCAAGGAACTGTGGAATTACAGAGCTCATAGAGATCTTGGAGTTCATTATCAGCCCTCTCACTTGATAGACAAGGAAACTGAGGCTCAGAGGATTCAGTGACCATTGTGGATATGAGGAACACTAAAGGGGTTAGTTGTAGACCCCTGAGATTCATAGGAAAAGTCCAAAACACCAACAAGAGCAACTTAGGTCTAGCAAGCTACTTCTGATTGGGGGCAGAGGTGGAATTTGGGTGTGAGGTGATGGTGCAAGGGTGGGTCACAGATCAAGAGGATGCTGATGTTTGTAGGAGTTGTGTAGCTGGTAGGAGTGTGTTGTAAAGATCAGTGATGTGTTTCAGATAGGAGTGCAATATCTCAAGCATGGTGGGAATTCTCTAGGAAACATTTTCATCAAAGGAGCATGCTTTGAAGAATAAGGAAATAATTGTGGTACAGATGATTTTCTGGATGTGGGAAATGCGATGAAGGGGTAAGTTTTGACTTTGCCAGAGACATGCATTCACTATGTTTTGTCAAAGAGGCAAGAACTGAGGTGATGTGTTTGCTTTTTACTTATGTAATTGGAGGCTCTTTTCTCAGATTAACTAAATCCATTGCCCAAATCTGTTCCAAGAAAACAACAGTTCAAATGATAAATAACCAAAGCCTAGGAGTCCTTGCTTCTCGGGGAAACTGATCAGGTTTACACTTTAGAACAGTTATTTTTCCAACTTTAGCAGAAGATAAAGAAGGTCAGGTTTTCCAGCTTTAGAAATCAGAGGTGTTATGACCATATACCAAAGCTGACTCATAACCCAGGGACAAAGTTCAGGACCACCTAACCTGCTAGTTAAGGGTGAAGTTAAGAATGCTGGATTGCTAATTTTTAGAAATATATGGAAGTGTAATGGTGAGAATCCTACTAAGAAATTCTATTACCTAGGGGCATGAACCTATGACATTACCGTATTTACCAATTTTACCATTTGCTCGCCTTTTGTCAGTTCACTAATATCTCCATAAAGCAGACGGTCCAAACCATTTCCTCTTCAGGACCCAGTTCCATCTCCCCATGGGCTTCCTCCATGGAGAGGAACATTCCTCTCACTTTGCTGATAGGCTAGAGGCCACTGGATGTGAGTTCACTAGGTCTCTATTTTTCCTCTCTGTAAACTTATCTTTTTCTCAGCCTTGGAGGAAAAGCCAGCCCCCCTTTTTTTTAGCTGTGCTCCCAATCACACTTCTCCCCTCTTCAATATTTTTTGTCTCTCCTTCTCCATGAATCAGAGGAAGAGAGACTCTGAGCATGTTTAAATTTTTTTAAAAAACTTTTTACTGTAGAATGTAAAAGCGACACCCAAAGTAGAGACAATTGCTGTTCCCATTTCCCTCCTTCAGCAGTTATCAATATGTGGCCAGTCTTGTTTCATCTGTACTCTGACCCACTCTCCACTCTTCACAGATTATTTTGAATCAAATCTCAGACATCAAATATTTCATCTGTAAATATGTCAGCATACATCTCTAAAAGATAAGATCACGTAAAATATGCAACCGTATTATCTCCCGTAAAAACATTGACAGCAATTCCTTAATACTGTTAAATATCCAACTGGTGTTCACATTTCCCCAGTTAGCTTATAAATGTTTTTTGCTTTTACATTGACACCAGTTGATATAGCTCTTAAGTTATCTCTTAATCTCTGGGCACCATGTCTTTCCATTCTTTTCCCCTTGTACTTGTGTGAGGAAGAGCCAGCTCATTTGTAGAATTTCTCACAGTCTGAACTTTTATTATTGCATCAGTGTTGTGTTGTTTAACATGTTCCATTATCCCTCATATTTCCTATAAATTAGTAGTAGGCTTTATAAGATTCAGATTCAACTTATTCTTGACAGTACTATTTCCTATGTGTGGTACTTTTCCGTCAGGGAGCACAAAATGTCATATTTTTTCTTGTTGTTTGGTGATGTTATCAGCCACTGATGATCATTACCTGGAACCTTTAGTTTATTAAGAATTAGAAAAGGGAGATGTTCTAATTCTACCATTTTTCCTTCACTTATTAGCTGGATGCTTCTTTAAAGAGAAGCTTTCCCTTATCAACTATTTGGTTACCCAGAGCTACAAATCATAGGAAAGGCAGGAAAATGCTTGACTCTTTCCCTTTATTTATCCGTTTTAAAAATAAGGAGGTGGTTCCCTAGCATCCTCCAAAGGGGACCAATGAGATTTTAGTTTTTTAAAAATCATTTAGTCATATTTTATGTGTTTTAATCCCTTGTAGTTATCATATTTATTGACATTCCACTTTGGCCAGCAGAGTCGTGGCTGTAGGAGTTTCATAGTTTCCTTGTGATCTGGAATGACAAGATGTTTCAGCTTTAACCTGTACATTTCCGGTTTCAGAGCTGGAATCATCCACTTCTCTAAAGATCTTTGCTTCCTTAAGTAGGAAATGGTATTTAGAGACAACTGCTTACTAGGAGTATTCATTCCTAATAGGTTGGTCCTTATTTCCATCATGGGCTTTAAACGCAAAACATGTGGACATGAGTCCTCACCCCACTACTCGTAGCTGTGTCCTTAGGCAAGATACAGTCTTCCCTTGGTATCTGCAGGGGATTGGGTCCAGAACCCCCCTTGAATACCCAAATCCATGGATGCTCAAATTCCTAATATAAAATGGTGTAATGTTTGCATATAACCTATGCATATCCTCCTGTATACTTTAAATAATCTCTAGATTACTTATAATACCTAATACAATGTAAATGCTATGTAAATAGTTGCTGGAGTATGTGACAAATTCAAGTTTTGCTTTTTGGAAATTTATGGAATTTTTTCCGAATATTTTCGATTCGTGGTTGGTTGAATCCTTGGATGCAGAACCCATGGGTGCAGAGGGCCCACTGTTCTTAACTTGAGCCTCAGTTTCCTCATTTGAAAAAAGAATAGATAATGATAGTCATAAGATTATTGCAAGCCTAAAGTTGCCTAGCACAAAATAAACAACCAATAAATAGTAGCTATTAATATTTCATGTCTTCATTAACACAGATGTGCATGTTATCAAATAGAGGGGGCTTACTAAACTGATCCAATGCTACCTATTCAACTTTATCATTCATGACTTTTCCATACTAACCACTGGAAATTTGAATATGCAACTTTTGTTCATGTTCCGCCAACCTGGACTGTCCTTTCTCTTTTGTGCAAAGTTTGATCCTTCAAAGCCTATTCTCTTTGACCTCTTATAGCAATACCTCTTATCTTTGGCATTTGATCATATGTTTTGTATTGTTTCAATAATTTTTCCATATATGTATGTCTTTTCCCCAGTAATACTGTCACATCACTGAGGGCACAGTTGTTTTGTTATATTTTATTTTGAAACATAACATATATGAAACAGTATGTAAAGCATCAATGTACAGTATAATCAATTACAAAGTGAATATCCATGTAACCACCACTTAGGCAAAAAGTATATAATATTTCCAGTACTCCAGAAGCTTTTTTTTTTTCTATCACACACCCTTCCCTCCTCTCTAGAGGTAGCCACTATTTGCATTTTCATGGTAATAATGTCCTTGATTTACTTTATAGTTGGAACTCTTACAAATAGACCCCTTAGGTTTTGCCTGTTTTTGAACTACATATGGATGGGTTCATGATCTATGTATGGTTTTATATCTGATTTCTTTCGCTCAATACTATATTTGTAAAATTTATTCACATTGTTGTGTGTAGCTGTGCTTTTTTAACATTTTCATTGTTGTGTATATCCCATTGGATGAATATAGCACAGTTTGTTTATCCATTTGATGATGTTTCCAGTTTCTGGCAAATAGAAATAAGGCACTTTGAGCATTGTTGTACAAATATTCAGATGTACAAGTGCATGTGTTTGTTTTGAGAATATTGCACAAGTGGAATTGCTTGGTCACAGGGTTTGAATATATCAAATTTTAACAGATAATGTCACACTATTTTCCAAAGTTCTTTTGCCAGTTTACTCTCTCACCAGCAGTGTAGAAGAGTTTAGTAGCTCTGCAATCAAACCAACAGATTTTCTGACTTTTAAGTTTTGCCAGTTTGGTATATGTGTGGTAGTATCTTATTGTGATTTTAATTTGCTTTTCTGTGATGACTAATGAGATTGTGCACCCTTCCATGTGTTAATTGGCTGATTGGATATTCACTTTTGTGAAATATGTGTTCAAGTGTTTTGCCCATTGAAAAAAATTAGTTGTCTATCTTTTTATTATTGGTTTGTAGAAACTCTTTGCATATTTTAGAAATTAGTCCTTTCTCAATTATAAATATTACAAATATCTTTTCCTATTCTTTGGTTTATATTTTTTAAACTTTAAAAACATTTAAATTGTTTATATGTGTTTTGTTATATAATATATATGTGTGATATATAACACATATAGAGTTATACTTCAACTTAAGAATATATATTCAAACACATATATATATATATAAAATGCAATGACTTAGTATACAACTTAATGAATTACCCAAAATAAAAAACCTAGGTAAACAAACATTACCAGAAATAAGGCATTTTGATATCATGTACCTTCTGTATGATGTACTGAATGACTCATCAGTTTTGTGGTATTTTTTTCTCAAAATCCATAACTTTAGTCTAATCATGTGAAGACATCAGGAAAACCCATGTTGAGGGATATTCTGCAAAATACTTGACCATTAGTCTTCAAAAGTGCCTAGGTCATGAAAGATAGAGAATGATTGAGGAATTTTCTCAGAGAGGAGTAGACTAAGGAGATAGGACAACTAAATATAATGTGATGTCCTGGATTGGATTCTGGGAAAAGGATATCAGTGAAGAAACTGGGGAGATCTAAATAAAGTCTGTAGTTTAGTTATCCGTGTTGCACCAATGTTAGTTTCTTAGTTTTGAGGTGGATTTTATTAGCCCTTCTTAACAGATGAGGAAATTGAGACTTAGCTTGAAAATTTGCCAAAAGCTAGATGGTTAGCAAATGGCAGAGCTATGACTCAAAGTCAGGTAAGAGCCACTGCAAAGCTTTTTATTATTGTTTTTTCTGTTTCGTTATGTACATTCGTTTGTCTTATTTTTAGATTCCACATATAGGTGATAATATACAGTATTAGTCTTTCTCTGTCTGACTTATTTCACAAAGCATAATACTCTCTAGGTCCAACCACATTATTGCAAATAGCAGAATTTCATTCTTTTTTATGGCTGAGTACTATTCCATTATATATGTATACCACATCTTTATCCATTCATCTGTTGATGGACACTTGGGTTACTTCCATGTCTTGGCTGTTGTAAACAAAGCTGCTATGAATGTTGGGGTGCATGTGTCTTTTCGAGTTACTGTTTTTGTTTTTGGAATTTTTGAGCTATATACCCAAGAGCAGAATTGCTGGATGATACGGTAGTTCTGTTTTTAGTCTTTGGAAGAACATCCGTAGTGGAGGTTTTCCATAGTGGCTGCACCAGTTTACATTCCCACCAACAGTGTACAGGTGTTCCCTTTTCTCCACCTCCTTGACAATATTTGTAATATATTTGTAGATCTTTTGATGATAGCCATTTTGACAGGTGTGAGGTGATATCTCATTGTGGTTTTGATTTGCATTCCTCTAATAGTTGGCGATGCTGAGCGTTTTTCATGTGCCTATTAACCATCTGTATGTCTTCTTTGGAGAAATATCTATTTAGGTCTTTGGCCCATCTTTTTAATCAGGCTGTTTTTTTTTATATTGAGTTGTATGAACCGTTTATATATTTTGGATATTAACCCCTTATTGGTCATATCATTTTCAAATATTTCTCGCATTCAGTAGGTTGTTTTGTTGATGGTTTCCTGGGCTGTACAAAAGCTTTTGAGTTCAGTTAAGTCCCATTTGTTTATTTATTTATTTATTTTTGCGGTACGTGGGCCTCTCACTGTTGTGGCCTCTCCCGTTGCGGAGCACAGGCTCCGTACGCACAGGCTCAGCGGCCATGGCTCATGGGCCCAGCCGCTCCACGGCATGTGGGATCTTCCCGGACTGGGGCATGAACCCGTGTCCCCTGCATTGGCAGGCGGACTCTCAACCACTGCGCCACCAGGGAAGCCCCCATTTGTTTATTTTTGCTTTTGTTTCTTTTGCCTTAGGAGGCAGATCCAAAAAAATATTGCTATGATTTATGTCAAAGAGTGTCCTGCCTATGTTCTCTTCTAGGAGTTTTTGGTTTCAGGTCTTACATTTAGATCTTTAAGCCACTTTGAGCTTATTTTTTGTATATGGTGTGAGAAAAAAAGCATCTTTCTTGATTGTAATACTTATGTGCAGAGCAACCTGGAGGGTTCAGATTCTTTCCTCTCAAACCTTCTGCACTGCATTGCCTTCATATCAAAAGATGGATGAGGACTAGAGAAGCTCCACACCAAAGAAAACAGTAGAGATAAATTAATATTTGGTGAACACATGATGAGGAAACTGGTGGCCATGTGACTCCTTGGGTACATGAATGAAACTTTTTCTAAAATATACAGCTAGGAGGGAAATTGCTAGAAATTAAGGTATGTGTATTCAACTTGTTTTAATGTCGCCAATTGTTCACCAAAATGGTGAGCAATTGAACTCTCAGTTCACCAAGGTGAACTCTCAGTTTCCACTGCTTTATATTGTCCTCAGCGATTGAGCATTCTGTGTTTATTGCCTTTTGATCTTCTTCCTTTGTGTGTTGATAGTCATTGTTTTGCTGTCTTTCTACTGATTTGTTTGTATTTTTCTTATTGGTTTTTAGAAGTTCTTTATATATTCTGGATACCAAACCTTTTTCAGTTATATGTATTACATATATCTTTTACAAATTTGTTGTATATCTTTTTCCTTTATCTTCCAGACGTTTTAAACTTTAACTTAGTCAAATATATAAATCTTTTCCTTTTAATGCAAAGAAAAAAATCCTGGCAGGCAACAACAATGGATGATAATTCAAGAATAAAAATTAAAACCTTTGCTTGTTCCATAAAGGACACTGGGGTTTTTTTCCTCCCTTTCCTGGGTAGAGTTTGGACGATTGTGCTGTATGAGGTCATCACAAACAAATTTGGGTAGAATTTTTTTTTTGGGGGGTGGAATATTTGTGGACCTTTCTCTTCTCATTTCCTTCAAAAGTACCTTGTGTGTTTGTGATTTCTTTCATTTCATGGCTGTTTTATAGTGTTACTGCTGTATTGTGATGTCTGTGTATGAGTTAAGGTAAGTAGTTATCAAGTCTAAAGGATTTTTTTAGTGTTTTATTATTCTTACAGTTAAATGATTTAATCTGTAAATCACCTACCATGTTTCTGTATGCAATTTACAGAATGAAAGATAGATACCTAACAATTCAAAAATTAAAAGCAGAATACAACCATAAATAAATGTATACCCTTGCTATCTCGTAAATAGCTGTAAACAGTTTCTGCCCCATGGGTGGTCAGACTTCCCCTATGAGTGAGTTAATGGAAAACTAAGGAGATACTGTTAAGGTTCTTAAACATGGTTCAACCTCACATTGCTCTTAGTGAAAAGAGTTGATGTGTGTGTGTGCACGTGCATGTGCATGTGCACGTGCATACCTGTAGGTGTGCTTTCCCTCTTGATACTATAATCCCAAGTTTGTTTATTACATCTTTGTCTTTCATATTTTAAGGTACTGCTTTATGATTACAAATGACACATGATCATTTCTACACTTTTTCATCATTTCCACTACAGAGAGCATTTTGGTTTCTTCAATTTGACATACACAGTTCGCAATTATTGCCTTTACTTGTTATCCCCTTGCCATATTTATGCCCAGCAGGCATTATCCAAATAAATATGAATATGTTCTCAGGGAAGCTCTCTGGCTCTGAGATTCTGTTTCTCATACTCAGAGAGGCTGCCAAGGCCTATGGCCAAAGCCTTTGATAAAGGGTATGCACAGATTACGATGCTCTCTGTTCCACATGACCCTGCAGCTCCAATCACAGCTGATTAGATCAAAGATGGGCTTCTGCCTCAAAGAGAGCCAGTTTCTACATGGCTTAACAGAGTATGAAATATTCTTTTCTATGAACATAAACCAAAATCCATAAGGTAGGCTGTTAAGAAGGGCAGATTGAAAACTCTCAAGAAAAAAATGATATGGCCTTTTCTGAGATGGGTTCCTCAAAAGCAGGCCCTGGGATAATTGTGTGAAAGTGCCCTCCTGAAAAGAATCTTCAAATAGAATGTAGAGTTTGTCTCACTGTCACAGGGCTCTTGAGATAGGAAGTATTCCCAGAAAATTCTAGAGCAGTGTGGACCTGGGACAAGAATAAAAGTAAGACAAACAAGGGTGGGATGTCAAGCAAAGCTTCACAGAAAGTAACTTTGTAACTGTTCTGTAGAGAGGTTTGGAGACATGTGGGTCTCATCACAGACAATCCCATCAGGGGTGAGGGAGCTGGGGCATTTATACTCCCATACTCATCAGTCTTTGGCCAAAAGCTGAGGCTGGGGTGGGGATATCAATGCCCAGGCACTGTCTGCTCTCTGTGCATGCAGAAAAAGCTGGGCCTTATGCAACCTGAGGGCAGCCCCCTGACAAAGAGATGCAGGTGCTGGCTACTGGGAGTGAAAGCACTGCAAGACTGAAGTGCATTGACATAGCACAACCACCAGAGGGGATCTGCACAGAGCACCGTTAGTTGTGTTCTACAGGCCTGGCATTAGAGGTTGCTCAGCAGGGACTATTGTGATTCATGGAACTAATCACATCCTCTCTCTTATGGATCTCGGGATGACAAATACAAAGAGTTAGCAAGAATTCATGAGGCAGCAGGATCCAGGAGCAAGAAGCAGTAGAAAGAGTTGAAAAGAGTAGAAGTAAAAGTGTACAGAATTCTTTGTTTGTGGGCATGTGCCATGGTTTCACTCAGCTGAATTCTCTCATTCTCCTGGGGAAGTAGTCTTTTATTATTCGATCACTGCTTTTTTTAAAACTTAAGGAATTAAAAAATTTTTGGCCATGTTGCTCAGTTTGCGGGATCTCAGTTCCGCAACCAGGGATTGAACCCAGGCCTCTGCAGTGAGAGCACCAAATCCTAACCACTGGACCACCAGGGAACTCCCCCATCACTGCTTTTTGTAATGACAGAATACCTTAAGTGTAAAGTAAAGACAACAGGCATGACTCCCACAACAGAAGAACAAGATAGTCAAATCCTTGGGTTCAACTACTTTATTATTCTGCTTCTGTTTTCCCTTTTCCTCACCTATGTCAGGTGAGGTGTGGATTCCACCTGGAAGGACTAACTAGATTGTTACTGAACTTATCCTTCTGTGATTTTCAGTATGGGTGGTGGGTATCTCTGATGAATTAGTCTAGAAACTGAAGGTGTTTTTGTAACACTTCTCTACCTCAGTGGCAGAGCCAGCTTCATGGTGGGCAGTAGGTAGTTGCTACAAACCGTGTGATTTGGCACCAATCCCTGGACAAATACCTCAGCCTCTCATCTTCCACCCAGCCACCATCCCCCCCCCCCATTTATTAGGCATTTGAGTTCAGCATATTGGAGTTGTTAAAATGAAAATGTTTTCTGGAAATAACCAGTATTGGTTAACAATCTAAGTTCATGTGCTCATGTGCAGTGATGTAGCTGAAGAATTGCAAAACTGTAGTTTCACAGAACAACTGTTTCTTGCAATCTAGGATAACTCTCAAATCCACCTTAATAGTGAGACTTGCTGGAGAGAAGGACTCAAACCAGATAAATATTAAATTAGCACAAGAACTGCTCACTCAGTGGTATTGAGGTGGGCATTTTTTTCTTCCCAGGCCTGGCAACCTTATCTCTGTATTGGACATTTTAAGGGAATAGACAAGAAATACCAATGCCAATGATTCATGTTGTTTAGGTACAGACAAGATCAGGGAAGGGGAAAATGATTTACAAAGCCAGTATAGCATGTGAAAACAAAAACAGAAACAAAGCAGTTAATCTTGAAGCCCATTATATGTGGAGTTGAATTCAGAATGGCAGATAATCTAGGTCTTCCCAAATCTAAAAGCTATCCTCATGCCACTGCATCTACCCTGCTGCGCCAAGGTACCCACTTCATGTTGTAATAGCATCTGGGAGCTCTCCGGAGTAATGATGATATGAATACATTAAATTTTTTAAAAAGCAACAATATTCATTAACATTATTAAGCACCTACTTTGTGCTTTACTTTTCTTATCTATAAAATGGGGCGAATAATATTACCTAATTCATGAAGGTATTGTAAGAATTAAATGAGGGAAGCAGTTAGATTAGCACCTGAGACAGTTCTAGTGTGTAATCACTAATATTTATTATTACTGTTAGCTACTCAGGTCAGTGTTGGAGATATAAAAATAGACAAGATACAGTCCTTCTCTTCAAGTAGCTCTGAGTCTAATGGAAAATGAGACATGTGACGAAGCATTTATGATTTAGAAGGATTCAGTGCAACAGTAGAGACACATTAACACCAGGGTCCTGGCTTAAAAGAGAGACCAGTTAATTTTGCTTAGATAAGTAGCGAAAGATTTTCCAGAGTAGGAGGTTCTGGGAGCTGAAAGAGGTTGTTATATGGGAGAGGGGTGAAGGACTTACTAGTACTGAGACTTGTATATGCAGTGTCATAAAGACATGACACAGTGCAGAGCATTTGGGAGCTTGAGTGGATACCTAGAAGCGGAGCAAGGTCTGTCGGTGCAGAAGTGGCCACAGGTGATGCTGGATGGTAAGGTGGAGCCATGTCAAGGAAAGGTTCTGTGTGCAACACTTAGGAGCTTGGACTTTATCCTGTGTACTGCACACCATTGAAAGGGTTTGACCAAAACAACAAGAACAAAACATATAACCAGATTTACATTTTAAAAAGGTGACAAGATGGCTCTGCCAGCTGTGGATACATTTAAAGCTGGTAAGACTGGGAGAGCTGTTAGGACAGTCCAGCAAGAGAAAGGAGAGTGTTAACTAGGACAGTTACAATGAGAGGAGATGAGTGATAAGGGAGATCATGCAGGGGTATAGAATATTTTTTTAACCTCTTTATTGGAGTATAATTACTTGACATTGTTGTGTTAGTTGCTGCTGTATAACAAAGTCAATCAGCTATTCATACACATATATCCCCATACCCCTCCCTCTTGCTTCTCCCTCCCACCCGCCCTATCCCACCCCTCTAGGTGGTCACAAACCACCGAGCTAATCTCCCTGTGCTATGTGGCTGCTTCCCACTAGCTATCTGTTTTACATTTGGTGTATATATGTCAATGCCACTCTCTCACTTCGTCTCAGCTTACCCTTCCCCCTCCCCGTGTCCTCAAGTCCATTCTCTACATCTGTGTCTTTATTCCTTTCCTGCCTCTAGGTTCTTCAGAACCTTTTTTTTTTTTTTTAGATTCCATGTATATGTGTTAACATACGGTATTTGTTTTTCTCTGACTTACTTCACTCTGTTTCACAGACTCTAGGTCCATCCACCTCACTACAAATAACTCAATTTCATTTCTTTTTAATATGCTGAGTAATATTACATTGTATATATGTATCACATCTTCTTTATCCATTCATCTGTCGATGGAGACTTAGGTTGCTTCCATGTCCGAGCTATTGTAAATAGTGCTGCGATGAACATTGTGGTACATGACTCTTTTTGCATTATGGTTTTATCAGGGTATATGCCCAGTAGTGGGATTGCTGGGTCATATGATAGTTCTATTTTTAGTTTTTTAAGGAACCTCCATACTGTTCTCATAGTGGCTGTATCAATTTACATTCCAACCAACGTGCAAGAGGGTTCCCTTTTCTCCATACCCTCTCCAGCATTTATTGTTTGTAGATTTTCTGATGATGGCGATTCTGACTGGTGTGAGGTGATACCTCATTGTAGTTTTGACTTGCGTTTCTCTAATGATTAGTGATGTGGAGCATCCTTTCATGTGTTTGTTGGCAATCTATATATCTTCTTTGGAGAAATGTCTATTTAGGTCTTCTGCCCATTTTTGGATTGGATTGTCTGTTTTTTTGATACTGAGCTGCATGAGCTGCTTGTATATTTTTGAGATTAATCCTTTGTCAGTTGCTTTGTTTGCAAATATTTTCTCCCATTCTGAGAGTTGTTTTTTCATCTTGTTTATGGTTTCCTTTGCTGTGCAAAGCCTCTGTTTCACTAGGTCCCATTTGTTTATTTTTGTTTTTATTTCCCTTTCTCTAGGAGGTGGGTCAAAAAGGATCTTGCTGTGATTTATATCATAGAGTGTTCTGCTTATGTTTTCCTCTAAGAGTTTTATAGTGTCTGGTCTTACACTTAGGTCTTTAATCCATCTTGAGTTTATTTCTGTGTATGGTGTTAGGGAATGATCTAATTTCATTCTTTTACATGTAGCTGTCCAGTTTTCCCAGCACCACTTATTGAAGAGGCTGTCTTTTCTCCATTGTATATTCTTGCCTCCTTTATCAAAGATAAGGTGACCATATGTGCATGGGTATATCTCTGGGCTTTCTATCCTGTTCCATTGATCTATATTTCTGTTTCTGTGCCAGAACCATACTATCTTGATTACTGTAGCTTTGTAGAAAAGTATGAAGTCAGGAAGCCTGATTCCTCCTGCTCCGTTTTTCTTCCTCAAGATTGTTTTGGCTATTCGGGGTCTTTTGTGTTTCCATACAAATTATGAAATCCTTTGTTCTACTCCTGTGAAAAATGCCAGTGGTAGTTTGATAGGGATTGCACTGAATCTGTAGATTGCTTTGGGTAGTAGAGTCATTTTCACAATGTTGATTCTGCCAATCCAAGAACATGGTATATCTCTCCATCTATTTGTATCATCTTTCTTTCATCAGTGTCTTACAGTTTTCTGTGTACAGGTCTTTTGTCTCCTTAGGTAGGTTTATTCCTAGGTATTTTATTCTTTTTGTTGCAAAGGTAAATGGGAGTGTTTCCTTAACTTCTCTTTCAGACTTTTCCATCATTAGTGTATAGGAATGCAAGAGATTTCTGTGCATTAATTTTGTATCCTGCTACTTTACCAAGTTCATTGATTAGGTCTAGTAGTTTTCTGGTGACACCTTTAGGATTCTCTGTGTATAGTATCATGTCATCTGCAAACAGTGACAGTTTTACTTCTTTGCCGGTTTGGATTCCTTTTATTTCTTTTTCCTTTTATTATTTTTTTTCTTTTTCTCTGATTGCTGTGGCTAAAACTTCCAAAACTATGTTGAATAATAGTGGTGAGACTGGGCAACCTTTTCTTTTTCCTGATCTTAGTGGAAATGGTTCCAGTTTTTCACCATTGAGAACCATGTTGGCTGTGAGTTTGTCGTATATGGCCTTTATTATGTTGAGGTAAGTTCCCTCTATGCCTACTTTCTGGAGAGTTTTTGTCATAAATGGGTGTTGAATTCTGTCGAAAGCTTTTTCTGCATCTATTGAGATTATCATATGGCTTTAAATCCTTCAGTTTGTTAATATGGTGTATCACATTGATTGATTTGCGTATATTGAAGATTCCTTGCATTCCTGGGATAAACCCCACTTGATCATGGTGTATGATCCTTTTAATATGCTGCTGCATTCTGTTTGCTAGTGTTTTGTTGAGGATTTTTGCATCTATGTTCATCAGTGATATTGGCCTGTAGTTTTCTTTTTTTTGGTAACATCTTTGTCTGGTTTTGGTATCGGGGTGATGGTGACCTTGTAGAATGAGTTTGGGAGTGTTCCTCCCTCTGCTATACTTTGGAAGGGTTTGGGAAGGATAGGTGTTAGCTCTTCTCTAAATGTTTGATAGAATTCGCCTGTGAATCCATCTGGTCCTGGGCTTTTGTTTGTTGGAAGATTTTAATCACAGTTTCAATTTCAGTGCTTGTGATTGGTCTGTTTATATTTTCTATTTTTTCCTGGTTCAGTCTCTGAAGGTTGTGCTTTTCTAAGAATTTGTCCATTTCTTCAAGGTTGTCCATTTAATTGGCATATAGTTGCTTGTAGTAATCTCTCATGATCCTTTGTATTTCTGCAGTGTCAGTTGTTACTTCTCCTTTTTCATTTCTAATTGTATTGATTTGAGTCTTTTCCCTTTTTTTTGATGAGTCTGGCTAATAGTTTATCAATTTTGGTTACCTTCTCAAAGAACCAGTGTTTAGTTTTATTGATCTTTGCCTACATTTACTTCATTTCTTTTTCATTTATTTCTGATCTGATTTTTATGATTTCTTTCCTTCTCCTAACTCTGGGGTTTTTTTGTCCTTCTTTCTCTAATTGCTTTAGGTGAAAGTTTAGGTAGTTTATTTGAGATTTTTCTTGTTCCTAGAGGTAGGATATTGTATTGCTATAAACTTCCCTCTTAGAACTACTTTTGCTGCATCCCATAGGTTTTGGGTCATCATGTTTTTATTATCATTTGCTTCTAGGTATTTTTTTATTTCTTATTTGATTTCTACAGTGATATCTTGGTTATTTAGTAGTGTATTGTTTGACTTCCATGTGTTTGTATTTTTTACAGTTTTTTTCCTGTAATTGATATCTAGTCTTATAGCGTTGTGGTCAGAAAAGATACTTGATACTATTTTAATTTTCTTAAGTTTACCAAGGCTTGATTTGTGACCCGTGATATGATCTATCCTGGAGAATGTTCCATGAGCACTTGAGAAGAAAGTGTATTCTGTAGTTTTTGGATGGAATGTCCTAAGTCTGTCTTGTTTAATGTGTCATTTAAAGCTTGTGTTTCCTTATTTATTTTCATTTTGGTTGATGTGTCCATTGGTGAAAGTGTGGTGTTAAAGTCCCCTACTCTTATTGTGTTACTGTCGATTTCCCCTTTTATGGCTCTTAGCATTTACCTTACGTATTGAGGTGCTCCTATGTTGGGTGCATAAATATTTACAATTATTGTATCGTCTTCTTGCATTGATCTCTTGATCATCATGTAGTGTCCTTCTTTGTCTCTTGCACTAGTCTTTAAAGTCTATTTTGTCTGATATGAGAATTGCTACTCCAGCTTTCTTTTGATTTCCATTTGCATGGAATATCTTTTTCCATCCCCTCACTTTCAGTCTGTATGTGTCCCTAGGTCTGAAGTGGGTCTCTTGTAGACAGCATATATATGGGTCTTGTTTCTGTACCCCTTCAGCCAGTCTATGTCTTTTGGTTGGAGCATTTAATCCATTTACATTTAAGGTAATTATCAATATGTATGTTCCTATTACCATTTCCTTAATTGTTTTGGGTTTGTTATTGTAGATCTTTTGCTTCTCTTGTGTTTCCTGCCTAGAGAAGTTCCTTTAACATTTGTTGTAAAGCTGGTTTGGTGGTACTGAATTCTCTTAGCTTTTGCTTGTGTGTAAAGGTTTTAATTTCTCTCTGGAATCTGAATGAGATCCTTGCTGGGTAGAGTAATCTTGGTTGTAGGTTTTTCCTTTTCATCAGTTTAAATATGTCCTGCCACTCCTTTCTGGCTTGCGGAGTTTCTGCTGAAAGATCAGCTGTTAACCTTATGGGGATTCCCTTGTATGTTATTTGTTGTTTTTCCCTTGCTGATTTTAATATTTTTTCCTTTGTATTTAATTTTTGATAGTTTGATTAATATGTGTCTTGGGGTGTTTCTCCTTGGATTTATCCTGTATGGGACTCTGTGTACTTCCTGGACTTGACTGACTATTTCCTTTCCATATTCAGGAAGTTTTCAACTATAATCTCTTCAAATATTTTCTCAGACCCTTTCTTTTTCTCCTCCTCTTCTGGGACCCCTATAGTTCGAATGTTGTGCATTTAATGTCCCAGAGGTCTCTGAGACTGTCTTCAGTTCTTTTCATTCTTTTTTCTCTATTCTGCTCTGTGGTCGTTATTTCCACAATTTTATCTTCCAGGTCACTTATCTGTTCTTCTGCCTCAGTTATTCTGCTATTGATTCCTTCTAGAGAATTTTTAATTTCATTTATTGTGCTGTTCATCATTGTTTGTTTGCTCTTTAGTTTTTCTAGGTCCTTGTTAAACATTTCTTGTATTTTCTCCATTTTATTTCCAAGATTTTGGATCATCTTTACTATCATTACTCTGAATTCTTTTTCAAGTAGACTACTTATTCCCTCTTCATTTGTTTGGTCTGGTGGGTTTTTACCTTGCTCTTTCATCTGCTGCGTATTTCTCTGTCTTCTCATGTTGTATAACTTACTGTGTTTGAGATCTCCTTTTCTCTGGCTGTAGGTTCGTAGTTCCCATTGTTTTTGGTGCCTGGCCCCACTGGGTAAGGCTGGTTCAGTGGGTTGTGTAGACTTCCTCGTGGAGGGGACTGGTGCCTGTTTTCTGGTGGATGAGCTTGGATCTTGTCTTTCTGATGGGCAGGACTGTGTCCATTGGTGTGTTTTGGGGTGTCTGTAAACTTACTATGATTTTAGGCAGCCTCTCTGCTAATAGGTGGGGTTGTGTTTCTGTCTTGCTAGTTACTTATTGTAATAAACTATTACTTATTGGAGATGGTTTAAATCAGTGGTCTCCAAACTTTAAAAATTGTGTATCCAATTGATAGCTTTTGGCATGGGGTGTTGAGCACTGGAGCTTACTGGTCGTTGAGTCGACCTGGGTCTTCGCGTTGAGATGGAGATCTCTGGGAGAGCTCTCACCGATTGATATTATGTGGGGCCGGGAGGTCTCTGGTGGTCCAATGTCCTGAACCCGGCTCTCCCACGTCAGAGGCTTAGGCCTGACACGTGGCCGGAGCACCAAGACCCTGTCAGCCACATGGCCAGGTACGTGGGGAGTTTCTTGCCTTTTGGGAAGTCTGAGGTTTTCTGCCAGCGTTTAGTAGGTGTTCTGTAGGAGTTGTTCCACATGTAGATGTATTTTTGATATAATTGTGGGGAGGAAGGTGATCTCCATGTCTTACTCCTCTGCCATCTTCAAGGTCTCCTCAGGGACATTGAATATTATAAGCTGTTATTGAAAGGGTGAGAGATATAATTGTTATTTATAGTATTATACAATTAGGTTTCCCAGTTATTTTAACGAAACTTACTTTGATGACTCTCAATCCAAGTACAGTTGAGATTCTTTGCATTTCTCTTCAGACTGTATACTGTGGTCTTGGGTTTTGTACTTTGCAACCAAACTTGTCTGCATTTAACTTGTAAATATTGGAAGAGGAGAATGAAGTCAGCCATAAAGCTGCAATCGTCTGTGTAGCTTGTCTTGTATTTGCCACAGTCCATCATCGCTGAAAGGTGTTAGAATGAAGAATTTAGGAGTTTAGTCAAGATGAAAATGGGAAATTCTGGAGATATAAAAAAAACAGGGGATGGTAATGGTATTATGTAAGGAGTATATTGGTATATGTTAGTGAATAGCTCTGTTAGAATATCAGCACTATTTGGAAAGCTGTCAAGATCATCTCATATTTAAACTATTAGGTGCATATTTAAGCTGTGCAAATCACTTGCATTCATTTCATGGCTAATCAATCCAGTCTAAAATCGTTTGCCAAATAAAAATGGGATTTTCTCTAGCAGCCAGATACTTAAGTCACTAGACACCAAATTATGGGATAAAAAATCAATTCAACATCCCAGTTAATTATTGGCTTAAAACAATATTGTGTTGAGTCCTGGCACACACCCTTTAGCAGCAGATGTCTTGGTTTTGGACCATTTTGATGATCTCGGTAACTCTAGCATGATAAACTAATGATGGAAATTATTTTTTCATTTTAATTTTACATTGTGGATGGAGCTATTGGCCTTTAACATAACCTAGTTTCTATTGCAGCCAGGGCCTAAATTAGAACAGTAACAGTGGAGAAGGAGAGCAGGTGACATATTCCAGAGCTATTTGGAAGGTTTGGTATCTGAAAGTGGAAAGTGGGAATTAAAAGAATAAATTCCAAGCTTCTAAAGTGGGCAATTCAAATGATGGTACCATTTGCTGTGATAAGGGAGACTGGAGGAGGGGGAGGTTTTAAGCGGAAGACAAATTCTGTTTTAGATTTGGTGAACTTGAGGTATTAATGGTATGGATGAGGAGAAATTCACTGAGTCTGGAATTCAGGAGGCATCTGTGTTGGAGACAGAGATTTGAGAGTCATCAGATGAAGTTATAGGACTGTCTAAACAATGAAAGAATTCTAGGGAATACTAATATGGAGGGGAAAAGAGGGAGGAAGGGGAGAGAGGAGGCATGAAGACAGTCAGAAAGAAAAGGTGGAGGAAGAAAACTGTGAAACTATTACTTATTGGAGATGGCTTAAATCAGTGGTCTGCAAACTTTAAAAACTGTGTATCCAATCGATAGCTTTTTTGAACAATACCCATATATATATATTTACTTATGAATTATATACATATAACATTATCAATCCATAAGTAACTATTAGTAAAACTTAATTTCTCTAAGTTTTAGGTATAAACTAAATATATTTTATTTAGTAAAAGATGTTTATTTTTCCCATTTTATGTCTGTCTATCAGGGAGCTGAAACGACATCAGTGTCCACACATATATGAATTTAGTCACAACGAATCATACCACCAATATTTGTAAGTTTAAATAAATATATAAGTTTACATAAAGCTAAAAGAGTTCTTGTAAAAAGTATTAACTAAACGTGTAAATGACAAGAAAGCTGTATCGCATTTAATTGGCATGGTTTTTCCTTCTTACTGATACATAAAATAATGGTGCCTGTTACAATCAATGGAAGTTGCAAGATTTTCTTTTCCCACCCAAGTGAATCATCTTGTATGCCCCACTTTGGAGATTGGGTTTTAATTGAGAGAGGGGTCCACAGTGTGGAATACCTTGAAGAAATTAAATAAAATGCTGTCTTCTAATAAATGGAAAAATGTTTATCACCTTTAACAACTCGGTCACTGGGGGCCTTGATGGGGGCAGTGTCAATACTAGAAGAGGTGGCAGCCAGATCATGGAGGTTCAAGGCCTAAGCAGTAACAGGTTACATTTAATACACACTCACTGCATGCCAAACTGTGCTAACTGAGCACTTTTCATATAACTCTGAGAAGTTGTGATTACCCCTGATTTAAGGTAATAATCAGAGACTTTCAGAGTTTAAGTGACTTGCCCTAGGTCATACAGCTAAGTAATTGGTCCTAGCAACATTTGAACCCATGAGATCTGCGAGGTGGAAGAGGAGAACCATTGTTTTCCAGCTGCAGGTATGCGCAAGTGCATGAGCATCTGTGGATGGCAGACATCTGGGCAGACATGCCAAGATTTCCAGGCTTCCTCCTGAGAATCACCTACTTTGCTGCTGCAGAGGGCTGAGATCCTCAATAGTGGTTTCTACAATGTATGCATTTCTAAATTCCTTGAATTCCAGCAGTGGCTTCTCTGACCTTTGCTCTGACCTTTTCCCTGGACCTTCTAGAGACCGAGTAATCCTCTAATTTTCTGTGTTAAATCCCCTTTAACTTGATGTGTTTAGAGAGCTTTTTGTTTTCCTGACAAGCCTTGGCTAATGGATCCCCCCAGTTCTTCATTTAAGCTGGATTATGAGCTTTTCCACATCAGTATTGGTCAGGATTATCATATCTGTCAGGATTCTTAGTTGCAAGCAAGATAAAGAAAATATAGCCGATTTAAAAAGAAAAGAAATTTATTGAATGGATTCAGAGAGCGTGTGGAATTGCTGGGAGGGCTGGAAAACCGGCTCTGAAAATGAATCTAGGCAGTAGATGGGAAACCATGGATAAAATCATGTCACAGAGCCACTGCAGTGACATCCACTGTTACAGTCAGTGGTGGGTGTGCCTAATTGATGAATCTAACCCATGCGCCTCTGTCCTGGACTTAGAGGTGACAGGGCAATTGAGGATCTGACCTTTCAGCTTTTAGAGTGATAGCTCTCTGCCTCATAATTCAGAGGAACCTCAGACAAGAGATTCAAATGCTGGGAAGCCTCATAATTAATGCATATCTTCTCTAACATCCAATTTTTGTGTGTGTGCTCTTGTTTATACCTTTTGTTCTCTCTGGCAAACCCTCCAAATGCTCATCATCCCCACTGTGTGTATTTATCCTTTAGCCAGCTTCCTCCTGGAAACCTTTCCAGCTGCAGGTGCCTGCTTCCTGCCCTGAACTCCTACAGCAATTTGTATCTTGTTTGACCTTATTAAATTCTAATTTGTTTTTATTGATATCTTCAGTTAAAAATGTCAAAGTTATAGCACATTTAAGGTTGAATGAACATTACAGGTTGTCTAATGTGGCTTGCTCCTCAGCTCATTGAGGTCACGGCTTGCCTTACCCAAATTTGTAAACCCCCAGTTCCGAGCAGAGTACTTGCTTATAGTAGACACATCGTAAATATTAGTTACATTGAATTAAAGGAGCCATACCAAGATTTGCTTGTCCCCATTTCCATTCTCTCTTCCAGCCACCACCTTCCACCACCACTTGCTGGTATTTATCTCAACCCTTCCCACATCCTCTAGGATCTTATTTCCCTCCTTTTCTTCTTCTGGAATTTTCATCACCTTCTACAGATTCCTGCCCAGTGGCCTGAAATATGCTCAATGTCCCTCATTCTAAAATAACCATTCTTGGCTATCTTTCTTTCTACTCCCGCACTTAGAAAAAAAGTTTATATACAGCCTCCATGTTGTCGCTCCTCTCAGCGGCTCGTTTCTTATTCAAGTCTGGCTTGTTTCCTCTTGAAGGTGCCAGCGACCGCAATGGGCTGATCCAGGAACCATTTGCCCGCGTCCTCTTTGGCTTCCTGGTTGTTTGCCTCTGGTGATCACGTGACCACTGCTCTTCTCTCCAGAGAGACTTGCACACCTGATCCCTCGGCTGCCTTTCCTGCCCCTTCGCTGCCCTCTTCCTCCCCTCCCCCACCCCGGGGGCTAGCCCGGTTGACTGCACCTTCCCAGTCAGAGGCTTCTGCCCAAGACAGTCAGAATGTCTTCTGCAGGTGGAGATAGCACTAAAGTCTCTGCGGGGCGTGCCCTGCAGACAGCACTGCGGTCCCTTTGTCACCAAACCGTTTCCTTGGCCTGTGTGAGCTTGTTCCTCCTCACAGCTGCTGGCCTCATTTGGTCATTGTTTTCTGGGCCCGGTTTTCCCCTTCCCACTCTCTAAGCCCATGTCCTGTCGATACCCTCCTCTTCTGCTTAGGTGAGCCAGAGTTGGGTTCTTTGCTTTGCCCCCAAGACCCCTGGCTAGTACATTTTCTTTTCTTCCTCTTTCTGACCCTTAAGTGAAGGTATTCCTCCCAGCTCTTTGCTTGCCTATTTTTTCTTTTTTTTTTTTTTACCATCCACACTTTTTTTTTTTAGCACTGGCAAGCTCACCTATTTCCCAGATATCGGTTACCACCTTTATGTTGATTTTTCCCAAAACTTTTTCCAGGTTCCACCTCTCTCCTGAGCTCTAATCTAATCTCATGTTTCCATATGCACACCCACTGCCTGTCCTGATGCACCCAAACCAGTAAGACTAAAATTCAGACTCACCAATTTCCATCTCGCTAATAAACCAATTTCTCCAAATTTATTTTTCTTGCTGAACACCCAGACTTTGGATTTTTCTTTCTATGGTGTCCCTCACATCCCCCAATAGTACCAAGTCCTTTTTATTTTTTTCTGGACCAATACCTCTCAAATCCTTTCTTTCCAGGACTTCCCCAGCAGTCCAGTGGTTAAAAGACTGTGCCTTCCAACGCAGGAGGCACGGGTTTGATCCTTGGTTGGGGAACTAAGATCCCACATGCTGTGGGGTGTGGCCAAAAACTTAAAAAAAAAAAAATCCTTTCTTTCCCTCATACTGTCATTACCTTGTTGTTGCCTGAACAATTGTCACATGCTCCCCACTGAGCTCCTACCTCTAGCTGTCCCTCCGAATCAATCTGACACATGTGGTCAGATTAAATTTCCTAAAACACGGTTCTGGGCACAGCACCGTCTCTCCTGCCCTTTCGCGCACCTTCTGTGCTGCAGTCTAAAGTGAAAACTCTAAAACCTGACTCTCAAGCCATCCAGAGTCAGATCCTAACCTACTTCAACCTTCCTTATCCTATAGGTAGGATTTTAAAAAACACTTTATGACCCATAATCATGTTCCATACTCTCCCACTCTCAGGCCTTTGCTTAGGGTGTTTTCTTTACATGGAGTCTCTTTCTCTGTACTCAACCCAAGAGTCAACTTAAGTGCCAAGCAAAATGCCATCTCCTCCATGAAGTCCTCCTTCTGTATATTATTTATTTGTACTATTCTACAATTTTTAAAGTGCCTATTTTGCCTCCTCAAAGACAGGGATTGGGCTTGGCAAATTGTTATTTTGGTTGAACACAGTAACTCCATCAGTTTATTTTAATTGAATTGAATATGCTTCTGATAGCAACTTCTTTTCTTTTCCACTCCATGCTTACCCTCACTTCTTAGTTTAATTGAATTTCAAGTGGATAAATGTGTGGGAAGAAGGGGATGCTCCATATGTGATCTGCTGTAGGTGAGGATGACCCAACGTTTTTAAGATAATGATAATTTAATTATTGTTATAGCTAGGATACTTAAATGCAAAAAAGTGAACCCACTCTAGCTTAAGCAGAAAAGTAACTTATGAAAGTATATTAGGCAGCTCACAGAATCGTTGAGAGAGTCTGAGACTACACAGTAAAAGCAGTGCATAAATTATACCAGAGGACTCCACAGCCACACCCTTTGGACATAGAATCCGCAGCTCATAGCATATTTGGCAGTAGTTCTGGAATTTCGCCCTCTTCATCTGTGTGCATCTGCCACCACTCTCACCACAGTGGGCTCTGTGCAGAGCCTCTTTCTTCGACTTTGTGTTCGTTTCCAGTGTGTAACAAATTACCAGAAACTGAGTAGCTTAAAACTAAAATTTATTTGCTCACAATTCTGGAGGTCAGAAGTCAGAAATCAGTATCACTGAGCAGAAATCAAGGAAGCTGCAGGCAGGGCTGTGCTCCCGCTGGTGGCTCTAGGGGAGAATCCATTCCTTGTCTCTTCTAGCTTCTGGCTTCTGGCATTACTTGGCTTAGCTGCATAACTCCAGTCCTTAAGGCCAGGATCTTCAAATCCCTGTCTGGTCTGTCATTACATTGTCGTCTCCTCCTTGTATGTGTCAAATCTCCCTCTGCCCTCCTTTTTTAAGGAGACATGCAATGCCGTGTATGTGTATATGTGTGTATAATGCGGGTTACTCTCCCTGTCTCAATACCTTTAATTTAACCACATCTGCAAAGTCTTTACCTTATAAGTTAACATTCACAGGTTCCAGGTATTAGGACCTGATCTCTTCGGGGGCCATCACTCAGCCTGCCTACCATAGTGTTTTCTTCTGCCCTGAAGTCTCACTTGTGTACACCTCCCTGGTGGACTCCAGGTCACATGCCTGCTGCTGAGCTGCAAGGGAGGCTGGGAAGTAAGCTTATCAGGGAAGGTGTTCAAAGATGATAAATGGACAAAATATATGTCAAATATCAACTAAAATAGTCACCAAAGCATCATAAAAATGAACTTGGTGCGAAAATCTTTAAACTGAGAGAAGCTACTTATGGCTGACTGTCTTGGGCACCAAATTTCAAGCCATGCAACTACGGACAAGGAAAATTATCAACCTGCAAAATCACTTTCTTTGACTTGGGGAGGGGGTGTGTGACAAAAACAAAACAAAAACTTAAGGGACAGCTTTGGGCTGTGTTCCTCCTTTGATCACAGGAAAAATCTTCCCTAGGACCCTAGAGTGGACAATTCAGTTAGATCCTATATTTTGTTAAGAATAACATTTGGTTATAATGTCATGGTAAATTCCATTTCTTATCTGGTCTGATGTATATCACACCTGTGGTGCCCAGCATCGTCCAATACATTTATGGCAACAAGGACTTGGACAATAGGAGATGGACAACTTCTGATTTTTCAACTCCCTGATATGATTTTCAAACAAACCAAAAGGTCCTCCTTGTACCTCCCCCCTTTTTTCCAATGCACATGTGAGCCTCCGTGTCAGCAATTAATTTTCCCAGCTCCTCTCACCTGTATGTCTGCTAGAAATAATGGTGCCAACTTTTATTTGCCTAATCAGTCTGTCAAAAAAAAAAAATCAAATAGTCTGGTAAGAAATGCCATGGCTTAATAGTATTACAGTGGTGGTAGGTATCTTACAGGTTGTCCAAATAACTGTGGCAGAGCAATAATTCTACATTTTGAGGTGCATGTGTATATAAGACAGGGAGGGAACCATGTAAAAGTTACTGAGATTAGCATTTATAGCAACTACATAGATGTCAATGTAAATACATTTTGGGCTCTTCTGTATAAATAATCTGAGAACATTGTTTTTATTGTTGACACTTAGCTGTAGGTTTCTAAGACACACTTAAAATCCAATTTGTTCCCTCGAGCACTTTTTTGTGAATCTGGCAGCATAACAAAAACTTTCTTTTGGAGACCCAGAATCAAAGTGATGAAAAAAGAGTTGTGAAAAAATTTATTTTTTCTTTAACCTTAGAGGCTTCCTATGTCTTTGATGAGAGATATTATTCGGGAAGGGACTGTTATGACCTGATTGACAATGATCTTGGCTCCTCCAGACACTGACTGAAAAGTTTGGGGCAAATACCTAACACTTTCTGGCACTCCGCTTCTCATTATAAGATGAGAATCATAACCATGTCACTTTCTTACTTTCCAGCACCAGTCACTTCTTCCTTTATTAGATATGACTGGCATTTTTAGAAAAGTATATTTTAGTCCTTGTCTCTCCCTTGGGTTCTAGAGTGGTTTTGTGTATATCGAACATTCACCAAATGTCCATCTCTGTTTTAACGCCAACCCACTCGTTCGATGTGACCTTTGTGGTAGGGGGAGGAAGGATGAAGGAGAACTGGAGAAGTTTTGGAAGCTTCACTCCATGAATTAATACTTCTGCTTCAGCATAATTCTGGTATTTGATCAAACATAAAAAGCTTCGAGCTTTTAATGTCCTGCTGACACCAGTATCAACAAAGCATTGAAGTGGAAGCTTTCTGGCGGCTGATTAGAGGGAGATTTTATTTCACTGACTTTAAGACTAAGCATACCTTTTAGTAGATTTTTCTCAAGGGTAAGCTACATCATGCATTATAAATCAAATTCAAGAGCTTTAATAAAGGACCCTTGGTAATTTGGTAATATATTATCACTATGTTTTGGAAAGGCGATAAATGACTGCTTTTTATAGTGTAATTTAAAATAATAATATGGATTACAGTTGTATTCAGTCATGAAAGTATAATTTAACAGTTTGGGCTTATAATAACCTTTTTTCCCTTGACAGTGTCCACTCTAATTTTAGCCCAAGCACGGCTTACTTGGGAATGATTTACTGTGCTTGCTGTTAGAGTCTAGTAGGGCTGAACATGTGTTTAATTGGAGTTTTATGTTGTTGTCTTGAAAAAGCTTCACACAAAAATGAAATTGAAAGCTGGAGGATAAAGACTGTCAAAGTGTGAGCTGTTCCAATATCAAAAGCATGACCCAAGCTTGCTGTACCTATAGGGGCCCTCCAGGAAATGGCGAGCTCATGAGAAGTGGAACTGAAGAGAGTTTAATGAAGGAACTATTTATAAAGGTGTGGGAAGGTACCAGGGAGCAACAAAGGACAGTGAAGCACCCAGGCATTCCTGCACTAGGAGACTTTACCACCCCAGGCCTGAAGAGATAAGTGGTTTTGCTGTTCCTGGATCTGGAAAAGGCTGTGGGCCTGGGGCAGGGTATGGGTGCTGTGGCCTCAGTAGAAGAATGTGGTCACTGTTCGGTTGCATTTAGGCAAGGAGGGAGTCAGGGAGATTTGAAATCTCTTTGCAGAGTCTCCCATTGGGTGGACCCAACGAAAGCTGGAAGGCAAGGAAGTCCAAGTGATATAGTCTGAGTTACAGAGCAAGGTGAAGACAGGTGGGGCGTGGATTTGGAGGACTATCCAGCATACATACCAGACTGCAAGTGAGGAAACATGAACAAAACTGATGCTAAGAGACTTTGCATTTTTATCTGATATGTATGTGACCGATTAGAACCTAAACTCAATGATCTACTAGTTCCCGTTTATTCTGCTTTCTAGCCATTACACATAAAAAGGACTCTTTCAAAGTTCTCTTGTTCCTCAGGTTATGTGACTTTCAGAGCTGTTTTGTATCTTTAATCAAGTTGGAATGCAATGCACTAGCTTTTAGCAAGAATATGTTGGTCTCTAGGAACACAGAACAAAACAGAAACCAACCTAATTCCTGCTACTATCCAGGACTGCAGGAGGAAATCTTGCTATTCATAAGATCCATCAAAAAAAGCAGATGGGTAACTTTGCTTTTAGTTGTTCGTCAGGTATTCTGTAGATCTCCTCTGGGCTTCCTGAATCCCCCTCCTGTATCTTCTTCCTTCAACTCCCCACTTTCAGAGCTCTACCTGGGGCTTCTTCCCTGCTCCACAGACCTGTTTGGATTCCAAAGCAGAACTGCAACCATGTCTCAACTTCCCAGGTATCTGAGTTAGCTGAGAAGCCTATATGCCCTTCTCTGGCTTTATAGCCCAGCCTCTTTCATTGTCCTTGGTCTACCATCCCCCCCACTCCTCTGAACCTCCACTTTTCTTACAGTGCTCTGGGGTCAGCCGAACTGCAGGCAACACAGACTACTGATGAAAGCTTGGAACTGGGAATCATGAGACAGATTCTAATTCCAACCTTGCCACAAATTAGCCATGTATCATTCATTGGTTAAATCAAAGAATATTTCGAAGCCTTGTTTTTGTTATCTGGAAAACAGGGTGCATGAAACATCTGTGATCCCTTAAATACTACTGTGAAATCAATAGAATGAGAGTTGGTGGAAGAAACCTAGTTGTCTTCACAGGAAATGGAGACCAAGTGGAGATGGGATGGACCTTGAAGATCACAACTGTGTCCCAGGATCTGGTTTTCGGTTTTAAAGCACAGAAATTCACCCTAGTCACTGGGACTACGGGATGTCATGCCTTGACTCACCCTAACTAAACACCCACAAAATCTGGGGTAGAGATTTTTATGCCAATTTATGATTGTTCTGCCATCCAAGTAAGCACCATGACCTGTTCTTCAGTCACTGTACCAGCATAAGTTCCGTGCATCTAGATCCCCTTTCCAATGAGATTACCCACCCTTGGGCACCTCCTACTGCAACATTCTGGAGCCATCACTTCCCCAACAAAACCACACAGGAGACTGAAGTAGCTATCAAAATGCCATTGTATTAATTAACAATGAGAAATTTAAGATTAGTACTTATACAGTCAGCACCGTTTTTCAAGCTGCATGGGCAATTTAATCACAGTCTCAAGCTATTTCCTTTACCATAGGCAACCACTCTCCTAAGAGCCTAATATACTCAAAGTCTGGGAAGTCAGACATTCTCACAACACTAGGCAGATCTACACTAAGGAGGTTTTTGTTGGGCATGGAAATAGAACCAAGATAGTTATGCTTACACCACAAGGTAAAATGGTTTAACAATACATCCGTCTCACCCAGGGATGTCTTTGGAACGCTAAAATACACTCTGCCCAATATCCAATTCCCCTTGCCCCCAACACTGTCGAGGATGTCTGTCTCTGAGCCTACTTCCATGGGGCAGTGATTCCCCTCCCCACTCCCTTCCTCAACACCTACTTGCTTTCTTTCCTCGGACATGTTTAATCAAGTTGAAATCTAGACGGTAGACAGGTGGCCTGGGGAGCTATTTTCTCTCTTTTAGATGACTTGCTTATTTATGTTCAGATCCATTCTGTGTGGATTTCAGAGTTAAGTTCTGAGGGAAATTCTCACTTCCTGTGTTTGGAGTAAATCTCAAACTCTAACAGCTGAAGAAGAAGCTGAAAACTTCACTGCCTTGGTGGGCCAGCCAAGCCCTCTGTGAAATATGCTGTTAAAATGAAGGCAAGGCTGGAGATTGGTTCAAGATGGCAGAGTAGAAGGACATGCCTTCACTCCCTCTTGTGAGGGCACCAAAATCACAACTAACTGCTGAACAATCATTGACAGGAAGACACTGGAACTCACCAAAAAAGATACCCCACATCCAAAGACAAAGGAGAAGCCACAATGAGACTGTAGGAGGGGCGCAATCATAATAAAATCAAATCCCATAACTGCTGGGTGGTGACTCACAAACTGGAGAACACTTATAACACAGAAGTCCACCCACTGCAATGAAGGCTCTGAGCCTCACGTCAGGCTTCCCAACCTGGGGGTCCAACAATGGGAGGAGGAATTCCTAGAGAATCAGACTTTAAAGGCTAGTGGGATTTGATTGCAGGACTTCGACAGGACTGGGGGAAAGAGAGACTCCACTTTTGGAGGGCAAACACAAAGTAGTGTGCGCATCGGGACTCAGGGGTAGGAGCAGTGACCCCAAAGGAGACTGAACCAGACCTACCTGCTAGTGTTGGAGGGTCTCCTGCAGAGGCAGGGGTGCTGTGTCTCACCGCGGAGATAAGGACACTGGCAGCAGAAGTTCTGGGAAGTACTCCTTGGTGTGAGCCCTCCCAGAGTCCACCATTAGCCCCACCAAAGAGCCACGTAGGCTCCAGTGTTGGGTTGCCTCAGGCCAAACAACCAACAGGGAGGGAACCCAGACCCACCCATCAGCAGACAAAGCGGATTAAAATTTTACTGAGCTCTGCCCACCAGAGTAACACCCAGCTCTACCCACCACCAGTCCCTCCCATCAGGAAACTTGCACAAGCCTCTTAGATAGCCTCATCCACCAGAGGGCAGACAGCAGAAGCAAGAAGAACTACAGTCCTGCAGCCTGTGGAACAAAAACCACATTCACAGAAAGATACACAAGATGAAAAGGCAGAGGGCTATGTACCAGATGAAGGAACAGGATAAAACCCCAGAAAAACAACTAAATAAAGTGGAGATAGGCAACCTTCCAGAAAAAGAATTCAGAATAATGATAGTGAAGATGATCCAGGACCTCGGAAAAAGCATGGAGGCAAAGATCGAGAAGATGCAAGAAATGTTTAACAAAGACCTAGAAGAACTAAAGAACAAACACCTAGAAGAACTAAAAAACAAACAGAGATGAACAATACAATGCCTGAAATGAAAACTACACTAGAAGGAATCAATAGCAGAATAACTGAGGCAGAAGAATGGATACGTAACCTGGAAGACAGAATGGTGGAATTCACTGCCATGGAAGAGAATAAAGAAAAAAGAATGAACAGAAATGAAGACAGCCTAAGAGACCTCTGAGACAACATTAAACACAACAACATTTGCATTATAGGGGTCCCAGAGGAGGAGAGAGAAAGGACCAGAGAAAATATTTGAAGAGATTATAGTCGAAAACTTCCCTAACATGGGAAAGGAAATAGCCACCCAAGTCCAGGAAGCACAGAGAGTCCCATACAGGATAAACCCAAGGATAAACACGTGAAGACACATAATAATCAAATTGACAAAAATTAAAGACAAAGAAAATTATTGAAAACAACAAGGGAAAAACGACAAATAATATACAAGGGAACTCCCATAAGGTTAACAGTTGATTTCTCGGCAGCCAGAAGGGAATGGCATGATATATTTAAAGTGATGAAAAGGAAGAACCTACAACCAAGATTACTCTACCCGGCAAGGATCTCATTCAGATTCGATGGAGAAATCAAAAGCTTTACAGACAAGCAAAAGCTAAGAGAGTTCAGCACCACCAAACCAGCTCTACAACAAATGCTAAAGGAACTTCTTTAGGTGGGAAACACAAGAGAAGAAAAAGACCTACAAAAACAAACCCATAACAATTAAGAAAATGGTAATAGGAACATACATATCAGTAATTACCTTAAACAAAAATGGATTAAATGCTCCAACCAAAAGACACAGGCTCACTGAGTGGATACAAACACAAGACCCATATATATGCTGTCTACAGGAGACCCACTTTAGACCTAGGGACACATGCTGACTGAAAGCGAGGGGATGGAAAAAGATATTCCATGCAAATGGAAATCAAAAGAAAGCTGGAGTAGCAATACTCATATCAGATAAAATAGACTTTAAAATACAGAATGTTACAAGAGACAAGGAAGGACACTACATAATGATCAAGGGATCAATCCAGGAAGAAGATATAACAATTATAAATATATATGCACCCAACATAGGAGCACCTCAATATATAAAGCAAATGCTAACAGCCATAAAAGGGGAAATCGACAGTAACACAGTAATAGTGGGGGACCTTAACACCTCATTTACACCAATGGACAGATCATCCAAACAGAAAATTAATAAGGAAACACAAGCTTTAAGTGGCCCAATAGACCAGATAGATTTAATTGATATTTATAGCACATTCCACCCAAAACCAGCAGATTACACTTTCTTCTCAAGTGCACACAGAACATCCTCCAGGATAGATCACATTTTGGGTCACAAATCAAGGCTCAATAAATTTAAGAAAATTGAAATCATATCAAGCATCTTTTCTGACCACAATGCTATGAGATTAGAAATCAGTTACAGGGAAAAGACGTAAAAAACACAAACACATGGCAGCTAAACAATATGTTACTAAATAACCAAGAGATCACTGAAGAAATCAAAGAGGAAATCAAAAAACACCTAGCGACAAATTACTATGAAAACACGATGATCCAAAACCTATGGGATGCAGGAAAAGCAGTTTGAAGAAGGAAGTTTATAACAATTAAGCCTACCTCAAGAAACAAGAAAAATCTCAAATAAATAATCTAACTTTACACCTAAAGGAACTAGAGAAAGAACAAACAAAACCCAAAGTTAGTAGAAGGAAAAAATCGTTAAGATCAGAGAGGAAATAAATGAAATAGAAACAAAGAAAAAAATAGCAAAGATCAATAAAACTAAAAGCTGGTTCTTTGAGAAGATAAGCAAAATTGATTAACCATTAGCCAGACTCATCAAGAAAAAGAGAGAGAGGACTCAAATCAATAAAATTAGAAATGAAAAAGGAGAAGTTAGAACAGACACCACAGAAATACAAAGCATCCTAAGAGCCTACTACAAGCAACTCTATACCAATAAAATGGACAACCTGGAAGAAATGGACAAATTCTTAGAAAGGTATAACCTTCCAAGACTGAACCAGGAAGAAATAGAAAATATGAACAGACCAATCACAAAGACTGAAATTGAAACTGTGATTAAAAATCTTCCAGCAAACAAAAGTCCAGCACCAGATGGCTTCACAGGTGAATTCTATCAAACATTTAGAGAAGAGCTAACACCCATCCTTCTCAAACTCTTCCAGAAAATTGCAGAGGAAGGAAAACTCCCAAACTCATTCTATGAGGCCACCATCACCCTGATACCAAAACCAGACAAAGATACTACAAAAAAAGAAAATTACAGACCAATATCACTGATGAATATAGATGCAAAAATCCTCAACAAAATACTAGCAAACAGAATCCAACAACACATTAAAAGGATGATACACCATGATCAGGTGGGATTTATCCCAGGGATGCAAGGAATCTTCAATATAGGCGAATCAATCACTGTGATACACCATATTAACAAATAGAAGAATAAAACCCATATGATCATCTCAATAGATGCAGAAAAAGCTTTTGACAAAATTCAACACCCATTTATGATAAAAACTCTCCAGAAAGTGGGCATAGAGGGAAACTACCTCAACATAATAAAGGCCGTATGTGAAAAACCCACAGCAAACATCATTCTCAGTGGTGAAAACTGAAAGCATTTCCTCTAAGATCAGGAAAAGACAAGGATGTCCACTCTCACCACTATTACTCAACATAGTTTTGGAAGTCCTAGCCATGGCAATCAGAGAAGAAAAATAAATAAAAGGAATACAAATTGGAAAAGAAGCAGTAAAACTGTCACTGTTTGCAGATGACATGATGCTATACATAGAGAATCCTAAAGATGCCACCAGAAAACTACTAGAGCTAATCAATGAATTTGGTAAAGTAGCAGGATACAAAATTAATGCACAGAAATCTCTTGCATTCCTCTACACTAATGACAGAAAATCTGAAAGAGAAATTAAGGAAACACTCCCATATACCACTGCAACAGAAAGAATAAAATACCTAGGAATAAACCTACATAGGGAGACAAAAGACCTGTATGCAGAAAACTGTGACACTGATGAAAGAAATCAAAGGTGAGACAAACAGATGGAGAGATATACCATATTCTTGGATTAGTAGAATCAATATTGTGAAAATGACTCTACTACCCAAAGCAATCTACAGATTCAATGCAATCCCTATCAAATTACCAATGGCATTTTTTACAGAGCTAGAACATAAAATCTTAAAATTTGTATGGAGACACATAAGATCCCGAATAGCCAAAGCAGTCCTGAGGGAAAAAAATGGAGTTGGAGGAATCAGACTCCCTGACTTCAGACTATACTACAAAGCTACAGTAATCAAGACAATATGGTGCTGGCACAAAAACAGAAATATAGATCAATGGAACAGGATAGAAAGCCCAGAGATAAACCCAACCACCTATGGTCAACTAATCTATGACAAAGGAGACAAGGCTATACAGTGGAGAAAAGACAGTCTCTTCAATAAGTGGTGCTGGGAAAACTGGACAGCTACATGTAAAAGAATGAAATTAGAACACTCCTTAACACCATACACAAAAATAAACTCAAAATGGATTAGAGACCTAAATGTACGACTGGACACTATAAAACTCTTAGAGGAAAACATAGGAAGAACACTCTTTGACATAAATCACAGCAAGATCTTTTTTGACCCACCTCCTAGAGTAATGGAAATGAAAACAAAAAACAAATGGGACCTAATGAAACTTAAAATCTTTTGCAAAGCAAAGGAAACTACAAACAAGATGAAAAGAAAACCCTCAGAATGGGAGAAAATGTTGGCAAATGAATCAACGGAGAAAGGATTAATCTCCTAAATATATAAACAGCTCATGCAGCTCAATATTAAAAAAACAAGCAGCCCAATCCAAAAATGGGCAGAAGACCTAAATAGACATTTCTCCAAAGAAGACATACAGATGGCCAAGAAGCACATGAAATTCTGTTCGACATCACTAATTATTAGAGAAATGCAAAGCAAAACTACAAAGAGGTATCACCTCACACCAGTTAGGTTGGGCATCATCAGAAAATCTACAAACAAAAAATGCTGGAGAGGGTGTGGAGAAAAGGAAACCCTCTTGCACTGTTGGTGGGAATGTAAATTGATACAGCCACTATGGAGAACAGTATGGAGGTTCCTTAAAAAACTACAAATAGAACTACCATATGACCCAACAATCCCACTACTGGGCATATCCCCAGGGAAAATCATAATTCAAAAAGACACATGCACCCCAATGTTCACTGCAGCACTATTTACAATAGCCAAGTCATGGCAGCAACCTAAATGCCCATCAACAGACGAATGGATAAAGAAGATGTGGTACATATACACAATGGAATATTACTCAGCCATAAAAAGGAATGAAATTGGGTCATTTGTAGAGATGTGGTTGGATCTAGAGAGTGAGAGTGAAGTAAGTCAGAAAGAGAAAAACAAATATCATATATTAACGTATATGTATGGAACTTAGAAAATGGTACAGGTGAACTGGTTTGCAGGGCAGAAATAAAGACACAGATGTAGAGAACAAACGTATGGACACCAAGGGGGGGAAATGACGAGGGTGGTGGTGGTAGTGGTGGGATGAATTGAGAGATTGAGATTGAGATTGAGATTGACATGACACTAATATGTATAAAATGGATAACTAAGAAGAACCTGCTGTATAAAAAATAAATAAAATAAAATTCAAAAAATGAAAAATAAAACAGGCACTACATTGTAAGATGCTCTCAGAGAGCACTGGTTTAATAAATGTGACATTCCAGAGAGTAAAAAAAAAAAATGAAGGCAAGGCTGCGTTCCCACCAATTCTCTCATATACATGGGTAATGTGATGGGCTGTGTCTGTTCCCAAATCCATTTATGCCGGTTGTACTAGGTATTGTAGTTTTATAGTTTAATTAAATTTTGAAGCAAAATATGAGTATAAAAAGAGAATTCTTTTATGAACTAAAAGCTTTGCAAAGACTCAATAAAGGCGAATAGCTAAAAATTCTGTTGTTGAGCAAGACAATTATAAATATTGGGGAAAATTATAAAAAATTAGGGCTTTGCACTCAGATTGGCTTACAGATATCTTTAAATTTTCACTGCACTGAAGGCCATGAAACCAGTGATTTTGAAGGAAACCTTACGGATATGCTTTATGCACGAGACCAACAGGAAGCCATACTGAAATGAATGATACTGTCCCTATACCAAGACATTTGTGGATAAATGTATATTTATGTGTTCTGATGAAAAATAAAATGTCTATGCTACCTATGCATCTATCACTTTTTATAATTCCTTGCTGTAACTGATATTTTTGATTCCCTAACTAGAGATCCCAACTGAGTCAAATGAGAGTGCTTCAAACGCAGTACGAGTAATGATAATAACTACAGGATAATTATAGGGGCTACCACCCATGGAACTACATTTTTAAACAAATTCAGTTTATTATTAAAATGGAACAGGAAATTTACTTACTAATATGCGATTACAGATTATCTTCTAAAGCAGAAGATAAACAAATTGGTCTTCTTGCTCAATATCTCTCTAAACTTCCCTTGGGGAGTATAAATTGAGGTAGCAACCCCAGGGAGTTTCTACTGAGTGCCAGAGTCACCAGGCTCTCTGATCCTTCCCTGTTGCCAGGAGGCGCTGCTTCACTCAGATGCACCGCTTGTTGGGCAGTGAGCAGAGAGACTGCTTTTCCTTTGCACCTTTAGGTGTCACAGGGAGTGAAATGGGAATAAAACAATTTTGGGTCCAACCAGAGGAGCCCTTGCTTGAAGACTGCAAGTACTGATGGCTTGGGTAAACAATGCATCTGTTCAGGGATGCTCAATCTTGAACAAATTTCTCCGTCTCCACAGAATCAAATTTTTAATCAGGAATGCCAAAGCTTTTGGTGACACATGAGGTAACACCCCTGTTAAGTTCCCATTCCTCCCTAATCCTTCCAGTGAGTTTTTCCTGATTCTGCCTTCTGTTCTGGGTCTTCCCCTCTAACCAAACTCTATAGAGGTAAGACTCCTGCTGATTCCTACATCTTTTGAGTTGGGTTTCCAGCTCCTGCAAAGCTCCACTGTCAGAGAAGGTGAAGAGTAAAGTTTAAACAACCTCCTGGGGACATGACCTCATAAGTTGGGACTGAAGGAGCTCAGGTTAATTAATAAACTACCGAACAGAAACAGTAATAAAGTCGCAATTTCAGTGTTGGAGGAGGGGCAGAAAAATATGGAAAAGTTCCTTTAATAATTTGCCATATTAAATTCAAAATATTTGGAAAATACCCAGGATAATATATAATGCTTGAATTTAATGTAAATGAGAGACTTAGGAGAAATGAGAAACGGAAAACGGCATTTTATATTAGTTTTAAAAATCAATTTCCATTATTAAATAGAAGCCTGGGAAAAAATTGAAAATGGCATAGATCAGGATGTCTGTTTTTTGTTTTTTCAAAAAAAAAAAAAAAGGTATTGCTACTCATAATTACAAGAAAAGGATGACAATATTTTAAATGAGGAAACTTTGGCCCATCGTGCTCACTTCATGGTGTGAAGAAAACAGCACTTGAATGATTTTTTCCCTTAATTTGTTCTAAATTACAGCAAAGTGCTCTGCAAGAAGCAAGTGCTTGTGTTAATTAACTCTGAGTAAAGAAGGTCACTGGTATACATAGTACTCATTTTGTGGCTTTGGTTACAGATTTTCTTTTGCAATTAGAATTCTTCATTAGGCTTTATAAACACATGCAGATTTTCACTTTTTTTATCTAGCATTTTAGATTTAGGCACACTGTTATTTTTCTCTAAAAAACTTTAAAATTGCAACAGTACTAATGGAATTGACTTAAGAAATAAAACATATGGTTCAACATATTTATAAGTACACCTAAAATATTAACCTTTTATATAAGCCTGAATATTATAACTGAATTTTAAAAAGTGCATACACTATTGTACTTCAAATTTTACAACATAAAAGTGAACAAATCCGAGTTTTCGGTCATTTTATACTGAGTTGTAAACATCAGAGATAAGATTCTGAACACTGTAAATTCTTGTAAGTAATCCAAGGTACCAAAAGTTTCATCTTTAGAGAACCATGAACAGCTAAGTCAATGTTTCTAAAATAGATATAACTTTTAAGTGTTTATTTCTAATGTTCAATTATAAAACCTTTAGTTTTTTTCAATATAAGCCAATATTTTTATGCCTAAGGATTAAGAGAGCCGTAATGTGTGTTAATTATGTTGCTCATATAACACGTGATATAATATAGACTCTTAACCTGAAATTGTTTATGGAAGTAAATAATAATGCCATGGTATGATCAGCAATGCAGATTTACTCACCCTTTCCATTCCACTCCAGTAATAACTAGGAAGAACTATAAACAAGTTGGCTTTAAATAGATTTAGCCCTAGTTCAAAGGTAATAATGTTTGCCATTCTTGTGATTGTCTTTTTTCTGAGGATTCAAAAGTTAAGTGTATGCAGATTCGGTACATCTTTTCTTCATTATTGGCCCAAAACTAAAAACTTTCTTTCTAATTCAAAAAGATATCAAAGAAATCTGTTTTATCTAAAATTTTCTACTATTTAATAGGCACTACTCTCTCTGTCAAGCTTCTTTCTCTACCTGACAGAATTAATCAGTACCCTTTTTTTCTGATTCTTTTCATCTTGTTTATATTTGTATTGCATTATATTACACTTATTATTTACATATTCCTCTTCCTCTGAGACCTCATGAGCACAGAGATGGGGTTTTGTTCATACTACCAGCTCCAGAACCTAGGGCCCTCTCTGGGCCACTGTAGGCTCTCAATAAATGTTTACTGATCAGAATTGCTTATCAATGTTGTAACCACTCAACTCTGCTGTTGTAGCCTGGAAGTGATCATACACAATAAGTGAATGAATGAGGATGGCTGTGTTCCAATAACTTTATTTACAAAGACAGGCAGCAGGCTGGACTTGGCCCTGCCAATTGCTGCTCTTTATCGTTGTTTTGAGGGGTGGAGGAAGAGGGAATAAAGATTCCAACCATGTATAGTAATAATCACCACAAAGTTTCTTATAAATGTTGGCAATAAGAATTTTGATGGATGTAACATTTTGAAATACCTCCCAATGCTCGTTCCCGAAGAACAAAGAGGAAACTAAGCAAGTTCTGTTTTTTTCCCCTTCTGTACTTTGTCTACCATGAAGACTAAGCCATTAGGTTGTAGTGGATAAGCAAAAGTGAGAGAATTAGAAGTGCTGATAAGACACTATGGAGGTGAAATAAAAGAAGAACGTAGAGGCCAGAAAGCAAATAGAAGTAACTGTGGCTGACAAGACCTATGTTTGTCCAAATCCTCCACCGGGTGAGCTGTTATAGACGGATTGAAGAAAAGTTGGGTTTTTCTTCCTTCTCATTTGGGGCAGGAGAAAAGAATGTCATACAGCAGTAGTCCTCAAACATTTTTGCTTGCATACTTCCTAAAAGAATTTTGAAAAAAAATGTATATCGCTTCCTGCCTTTCTAATTTGACATCTAAAATTTTTTATAATTAGGATGCAATTTTCATCAAATTATAATGACATTTAAAAGTAAACACGTCATGTCACCCTTTCAATATATCCAGTGGAATCTAATATCATAGCAGATTTTTAACTTTTTATTTTGAAATAATTTTAGATTTACAGAAAATTTGCCAACACGGTACAGAGAATTCCTATACACCATTCACCCAACTTCCTCTAATGGTACATATATAAACATAGTACAGTCATTAAAACTAAGAAATTAATACTGATACAGTACCACTAACTATAGATTTTAATTTCACGTTTTTCCATTATGTGCATTTTCCATTCCAGGATCCAATCCAGGATTCTACCTTGCATTTAGTTGTCATGGCTCCTTGTTCTCCTCCAATCTGTGACATTTCCTCAATCTTTCCTTATCTTTCATGACCTGGACACTTATGAAGTCATCAATTATTTTGTGTAATGTTCATCGATTTGGATTTGTCTGATTTTTTTATTGTTAAATTGGGATTATACATTATTTTGGGGTGGATACCAAAAAAGTCCTGTGCCCTTCTCAGGGCATCATTCTAGAGGATACATGGTACTGATGTGGCTTATTACTGCTTAAGTTAACCTTGATTACACGATTAAAGAGTTTTCTCCATTGTAAAGTTAGTACTTTCCAGTTGTAATTAATGACTATTTTGGAGGCACTATTTTAAAGCTATGAACATTTCCCGTTTCTCCTTAAACGTTCATCCACGAATTTTAGCACCCACAGTGGATCTTGCCTGTAACAATGATTACTGTTGTGTTTTCCTAATGGTGATTTTTCTCTCATTCCTTCTACCTTTTTAATTGGGATTCTTCTGTAGAAAAGAACTGTTGCTCCTCCCCGATTTACTTATTTATTCATTCATTTATTTACATTAATATGGATTCATAGATATTTATTCTATGCTTAAAATCCAGTACTATTTTTATTTTGTTTCTCAAAGCATTCCAGTTTTGGCCATTGGGGACTCCTTCAGGTTAGTCCTATGTCCTTTGGACATGACCCCATCTTTTTGTAAGCATTTCCTTACTTTCTAGCATCACAAGATATTTCAGTTTCATCTTGTATTTTTCCTGCCCCAGACCTGGAATCAACCACTTCACCGAGGAGCTCTCTTTCTTTTGATTGGTGATACCATGATAATTAGAATTCTATCATAGTCTATTTAAAGATAGAAACACACAGAAACAAGCTCTTAGCAGTCAGAGATTCTTGTTTCTTTTTCTGTTTAGTCTTGTATTTCCATTCTAATCTCCACACAGAATTTTATCCTAATATTTTTATTCTTGAAACTATTTTATTCATTTCCTTGCCATATTTGCCTGTAGTAACATATGTATATAAGTTAAAATTATTTTCAAAAATTTCCCTGTGAACATAGGCAGTGTTATACATTTTCTTCTGTATTGAGTTGCCATTTCAATTACTATCAGCACACAGTTGATCAGACCAACATGAATATATTACAATGCTTAATAAATAATCAGTATATATAAAACTAAAATGTTATAGGTAATGCATCTCTTAATGAAATGGATGTATCATAGAAGAAAGTAATTAATATTAATTAAAAATTGCTAGAATGAGCCAGGATTCAGCTTGAATTCTATTCCCGCACTCCCTTTCTTTTGTAGCTATATGTGCTGAGAAAATCTGGCAGAGATTGCTGGTGCTCACTGTCGTCCATTTCCCTCTCCTTCCTGAGCACACTGGGAGACCTCCCAGACTTCCTTGCAGTTAGGATGGACCCTGTGAATAACTCTGGCCAATGATATGTGAGCGGAAGTGCCATGTTGTGTTTCTAGACCCAGAAACTTGAGTTCTCTACTCCT